>NC_062570.1:78287500-78971250 GCF_022837055.1 Prionailurus viverrinus
AGTGAAAAAGTCAATTTGAGACATTTGGAGGTTTCCCTATTCTCTCCCACTCTGTTCCCAGATACTGTGTGAAGGCCTTGGGAGAGGGTCCCCTAGGCCTCTATCTCTCTACCACTAGGGCTTAGTTTGAGCTTGTAGTGTCCAGCTATTTCCTGGAACCCCACTCCCCTACAGCACTGTCACCTTCTTGGTTTCTATGAAGGAGTAAGACCAAGCTATCAGTTGCTTCTAGGACTCTGCTAAACTACTCCTCCACCAGTCTTGGGGCTTCCGACCTGTAGGGCAAACAACCTTGAGTCAAAGGGCTACCAAGGACTCTACAGATGTCCTCTAAAAGGGGGGAAGTTAAATACTCAGGCAGGAGGAAAATACACCAAGTAAAATCTCAGTAAATGAGCAACTGTCCCTGAAATGGTAAAGTGAGAGAAACATGGATGGTCTAGAATTCCTGTTTAATAGAAGGGTAGGCAGAACACTTTTTGTTCAGTTATTTATTTAAAAAACTTTTTTTAAGTTTATTTATTTTCGAGAGAGAGAGAGAGAGAGAGAGAGAGAGAGAGATACAGCACAGTGGGGGAGGGGCAGAGCGAGACGGAGACACAGAATGTGAAGCAGGGTCAGCAGCACAGAGCCTGATGTGGGGCCCAAACCCACGAGCTGTGAGATCATGACCTGAGCCGAAGTCGGACACCTAATTGGCGGAGCCACCCAGGCGTCCTTCAGTTGTTTATTTTAATTATACTGCTAGAATATTCTACAATGCCAGATTCCATTTTGTTGCTTTCATAATCTAAATATATGAATGAAATAAGCATCATGGTTCTGAAAGCTGTGATATGGAGGTAAAGAGAAGGAGTTGTACCACCTGCAGAATTAGCTGTGAGTTGTCATTTTCCTCTTTAATTTGTATTAGTTGCCTGTGTTTTGGGTTTGTTTTATTTTTTGTAATTACACTTTTTATGACCAGAACACTCTGATTAGGAATCCTGCTGAAGTAAACTTTCTATGACTGAGTCATCAAAGGAGAAGACCTGCTTCCCAATGACAAAATCCCTTTAGAAATCTCCATGTCTGGTGTAAATTGCCCCTTGCCATAGTATATAAAACAAATTAAAATTTTAATTTTAATGAAAGAGGATCATAATGGCATGGTGAATTTCATGATGAAGGATCATGTCAACTGTTATGGGTTTTTTTTCCCAAATCTTTCAAAATTGAGATTCTGGGTTGCTCCATTTCTTTCTTTCCTTTTTTTTTTTAAATCACTTTATTGCCTACGATTGGCAAAGAAAAAGCTGTACGTATTTAATGTATACAAGTTGATGAGTTTAGAGATAAGTATACATCTTTGAAGCCTTCCTGCAGTCTATGCCATAAATCTAACCATCACCCCCCCCCCCCAAATTTTCATCCTGCCATCAGCAGCAGCAGCAGCATCTGTGATAGAAATGGGTGGCTAAATTTCTCACCACACTATGACCATGTGAGCTGGTGAAAGCAGTAATTACTCACATTACAAAAAAATATTACTACTTTCACAAAGGAATTATCTAAGGATTAAGATAACCTTTGTGTTACAATGCTTGATTTGTACACATTGCTATTTTATTCACCTATTTAGGTGATGTGAAGTATTGCACACCTACACTGAAAACCAGAAATGTGTTGGGGTTATTCAGGGTGTTACTTTTGTTGTGTGCAGGATAAGGTAAAACAGTCGAATGCCAACTGGATAGATTGAACATTAAAATATAAATGTATAAACAGGGCGCCTGGGTGGCTCAGTCGATTAAGCATCTGACTTCCGCACAGGTCATGATCTCCGGTTTGTGAGTTTGAGCCCCACGTCGGGCTCTGTGCTGACAGCTCAGAGCCTGGAGCCTGCTACATATTCCGTGTCTTCCTCTCTCTCTCTGCCCTTCCCTTGCTTGTGCTCTGTCTGTGTCTCTCTCTCTCTCTCTCTCTCTCAAAAATAAATACAAACATTAAAAAAATAAAAAAAAATAAATATAAATGTATGCACATTTTATTTGCACACATTTGAAGACCTTTTTATTTTTATTTTTATTTAAAAAAATTTTTTTTTCAACGTTTTTATTTATTTTTGGGACAGAGAGAGACAGAGCATGAACGGGGGAGGGGCAGAGAGAGAGGGAGACACAGAATCGGAAACAGGCTCCAGGCTCTGAGCCATCAGCCCAGAGCCTGACGCGGGGCTCAAACTCCCGGACCGCGAGATCGTGACCTGGCTGAGGTCGAACGCTTAACCGACTGCGCCACCCAGGCGCCCCTTTATTTTTATTTTATAGAAGGTCAGTTGTGTTTTACAGTCAACAACCCAATAAACCCAAATCTCATTACCTAAGCCCTAAGTTGGAGCATTTTAGTTAAAGGAAAAAAAAAGGAAAATTCATCTACGTGATCTAATTTTACTCCTAAATTTTTCTGTAGACGTATTAAAACCCATGTCTACATCTTTATTTTGTGCTTCCTCCTCTCCCCACTTCTCCACAGAGGATTACATACATTATTGAGTTAAGGCAGATTTAGCCAAAACTGGCAGTTTTGCTCTTAAAAGTCAATACATGAATTTGCACACACAGTAGATGAGTTGTGACTCTAACAAAGTCTCTAGTACAATCTTGTGAGTTTGTGTGCATTTAAAAAAATCACTGATAGATGATGCTTTTTTTTTATATTTGATTGTGATCACTTACATCTTAAAATTATACAGATGTTACCTTAAAAGCATCAACATCACTTCAGATATGATTCTCAGGATGCTTCTGATTCTCTGCCATGTTCTTTTGCCTGGGAACACTCAGCTAAGCCCCATTGGAGCTGGGCTTCTCTGAGTTCTGAGATGGGAGAATGAGACCACTTATTTTTGTTCTCATGGGTAAAATTTCCTATTATTTTCAGCTAAATAGAGCTATCATCACTGGAGAGTGAAATCCCACTGTTAATATTTCAGAAACCAAGTCAGTTTCTGAGTGTAAAATATGCATGTTTTTCTTTTGAAAAGTAAAACACTCAGCAAAAACAGGTCAATAAACACTGAAAGATCTTTTTAATGACAATGCTTTGATATTCATTGCTGAAAAATGTTCCTATAAATTCACCCTCTTACAGACTGCAGAGTTAAGATTAGCTTTACGCTAAAAGTGAACTTTTTTTTTATATTTTGGTTTGGGGCCATAATCAATAATTAATATCTTAGTGGAGCTTTTTATATTTTTATTTTTGAGTACTTACTTAATTTTGAACAAAATTTATGACCATTTGAAAGAAACATACTTGGTGAATATTTTCATTAGTCTCCTATTTCAATCTGTGGCCTAATTAAATGTTGCTTAAAGTAAATATACTCTTATACAAAATTTATTAATTAATGCATCCTAATTAAAGCACTTGACTCTGACTACTAAGACCATCACATGTGTTCATGTAGGTGAAATTTCCTTCCAAATGTAAATCTATCTTTAAATTACTTCAAAACAGAATAAAAATGGGCAAAACTGCAAGAACCTATAAACCTCTGTTAACTATAAACTTATTCATTTATCTCTAAACTTATCTGCCCTAAAAAGGGGGAATTTTTTAAATGTCTCCCCCTGACTCTAGTGAAATAGGCCCCGGATGTCTTTTGTTTGAAAATTCTAGTCTAGTTAATAGTTTGAATGAATTCTCTCATTCAGGGCTCAGTTTGGAAGCTAAACCATGTCATCTAGACTAATCTCAAAAATTGTGTCATGTGCCAGAAAAATAAAAACACCATTCCTAGAACCTCTTGATAAAATCCTTAACCAGAAGAGCCTTCTCCTAGCCCTTTGCATTGTTTTCTCAATGAGACAAAACCAAATTCATTGCCCTTTCATTACTCACTCTAGTCTTCTATAACTGGAGTATACAGAAGATTTTTGTGCCTTAAACCTTCTTTCTGTCTTTAGTTTGACCCTTATTCAGTGGGAAAGCAACAAACTCTCTTTTCCAAAACCCTAAAACCTTATAGCCAAAAAAGAATGCAAAAGAGTATAGATTTGTGAAAGCCTCACAAAGTAGAAATGTGAAGTGGTATAGAATTAATCATGGAAACCAGAAAGGAGCAGCCTTTTGGAGAGTAGAAAAAAAAAAAGACCTATTTGGTGACTAAGTTGGCTTGCAGGTGCGGGCCCCCAGCCCCAGGGGAGTGTCATGATTTACAGCCTGTTGACATCTCCAGACAGACAGGAAGCCAATGAACCGTATTTAAGTGTGCATTTTGGGACTAGCTGACTCTACCTTAGGCAGCTTGAAGTATTTAAAAGCCAATATAAGCAGAGATTTGGAGCTTAGTGTTGATTTTCTATGTTCAGTGGCAGAGCTAATTTTCAACATTCCCAGATAAAGAAAAGCCTCCAGGGCAAGGTTTTCTGCATAAGACTTTGTTACCAACTTCATTCAAACTAAGTCTACTTTGTATCGGATATGGTGAAGGCTGTTGTTACTCTAGTAAATTTTTTATTATTTTTCTTTGAAAAAAAGAGAGAGAGAGAGAGAGGGAGGGAGGGAGGGAGGAAAGGAAAAAAGGGAAAAGAGGAAGGGAGGAAGAAAGGAAGAAAGAGAGAAAGAAATGAAAGGAAAGAAAGAAAGAAAGAAAGAAAGAAAGAAAGAAAGAAAGAAATTATGCAGCCTATTCCTGAAAGGTGGCCTGATTCCACCAACAATTACAAATGAAATCATATTTTCCAATTGGCTTAATTTGTACTTTGAAATATGATGCTTTTACTTATGACTGACTTTTAATTGGCTGCGAATTCTAGTGTGTTAAATTCCTCTAGCTTCACTGCCCAGTTTGTGTTATTCTCTTAAGAACATTAAAACATAACACAATTTTATGCCTTGATGGACTAAGAATTCAAAGAAATCCAGGGAGATTAAAAAGGGTGAGGGAGTAGCAAAGCTGAATTTGTAACTTGCTGTGTGACACTCCAGCACTGAGATATTTTCTGCTGTTGAAACTGGTATAAAGAAAGCCTGTAATAAGTTCTTTTGTAAAGGATACAAACAATAGTAATAATATAAACAGTAGTGATAATACTACTTTACATCTTAGTATTCAGGCTGTTACATTATTTCATCTGGTGGTGTAATATATTTTTCAAAAGCTTTGCCCAAAGTACCTTAGTGCTGCAGTTTCCTAGTGGTACAACCTTTGATATGTCAATTACCAACACATTTTCAGAGGCTATGCCATGTATTAGACCCTGTACCGAGCATATAATGGATACTCCTTTAAAATTCCTTCTAACATTATTAAAACGCAGGAGTCAGAATTTCCATTTTCCATTGAACTTAAAAGGAGCCTCAGAAATAATGTACGTCAAGATGCCCAAATGTGCTGGATACATTAAAGATGGTCAGCAGTAGTTGTTTTTCCAGCATTCTCCCTCCCTCCCTGCACTGTTCCATAGGACCTCTAGGGCAGGCCATTTTCATTTCTACTTTCCTGATAGAAAACAGACTTCCAGAGGTTAAGTGACTTGCTAAATTTAAAGAATAGGTCAATGGCACAGTTAGCTCAAGTCTACCTCAGGGAAAAATGATACGCAAATCTCCACGTGAGTGTTGTTGGTACTTGTCAACAGTAATGAGATGCTGGGTTGGGTTCAGTGTAATTAATGAAGTAGCAGAAAGGAAAAACAAAAGATGTATTTGGGTTGGTTTTGGACGGGGTTTTAAATCTGGAAAAACTTTTGGTAAATCATTTCTATGCACTTACTATTGACATGTTTTATTACAATGATAGGCAATTAAAGATCCAGAATAATGAAACCACATTCATATTTGGAACCCCAATCATTGTTATATGACACTATGAGGTTTTTATTTTCCATTCACATAGTAGCCATTGAGTACCTGCTGTGTGCCAAGATCTATGCCAACTCCTGGGGATGCTGTGAATCAGACTGTGGGCTCCACTGTTACAGATTTGCAGACTAGTGCATGCTGTCCTTATGTCCCATGAACTGAATAATATATGTAAAACATTAAAAATGCAGTAAATGGTGCCTAGGTCTTTTAGCTAATGATTTATGTAACTAAAAATTACTATGTTCATTAGAGACATTTCCCCAAATGGCTATTGTTCGGTTGGGTTGTGGCAGCTTAAACTGTTTTGTACTAAATTCCAGGTTTTCAGCTTTCAAAGAGACTCTGACACATCATACATCCTCAGCCTCTAAATTCTGAAAAAAATCAGAAATTGAAATAAGAGTGTTGCAAATGGAACATCAAATAGCACCTTTATTACTGATAAGATCCATGTTGACAGGCATGCTCAGCATCTTTAACTGACCTCCAGAAGTTGGCCAGTTTAACTACCTAATTACAAAGATGAGTCAGGGTGGAGTTTTCTTTAAAAAAATTTTTTTTAATGTTTATTTATTTTTGAGAGAGAGACAGAGTGTGAGTGGGGGAGGAGCAGAGAGATAGGGAGACACAGAATCCGAAGCAGGCTCCAGGCTCTGAGCTGTCAGCACAGAGCCCGACATGGGGTTCGAACTCATGAATCTCAAGATCATGACCTGAGCTGAAGTCGGACACTTACCGACTGAGCCACCCAAGTGCCCCAAGGTGGAGTTTTCCAATGGGGCCTTTTTGAAGGCAGCCTCTTCCCTAGAAGAAGGGGGAACTGAGTCAAGCATGCTCAGTTGATTCTTAGATCTTACAATTTGATAAATTCCTTCATCTTGATGGAGAAGAGTGAGTAATGAAAGAGAGAGGCCAGGAATTAAACTAACTGAACACCCTCAACAGAACAAAACATCAAGAATGGAGAAATTGCTTCCTTTACAAGTATGTACTGAACACATGTGATGATGTTAGTTTAAGTAACAAGGTGTTAGAACAGGACAATAATCTAAGCTTTTGGATTTAATGATCTTTTTAATATACTATTCATACTAAAGTAGTAGACATACCTTCTACATAGTCTCTCTATATAGATTATTTACTTTGTAGGTTATTAGTAACCAATTTTTTAATATTTCCAAGGGACTTTTTCCTCTTCTTTCTTTCTTTTTTTCTCTCCTTTTTTCCCCTCTCCTTTCCTCTCCATGTAATCACCTGATTAAAATCCCAGAGAAAAAGAGGCTCAGCCCTGCACTCAAAAAATTTGGATTTTCTTGTCTTGCTCCTAGCTAGTTCTATACCCTGTCTGGATTGTTATTCTGTAAAAATGTAAGAGTATAACTAGATGATCCCAAAGGTCCTTCACAACTCCCAAATTCTGGAATTATCTTTGGTCTTCTCCACCTAAATAAACTGATATGCATCTAAGAAACCAAACCAATTTTAAATTTAGCCTAAGAAAAATATAATTATGGGAGATAAGAATGCTGATAACAACTACATCTCTGTTTTCCTTGAACTCCTATGGCACTGATAATTTATAACACAGAATTTTTAATATATTATTATTCTAAATTGCTACTCTATTTCCTCCCTATTCATTTTCTTTCACCATACCCCTATATATGCCTTCATTATGTTGTTTTTGAATTTTTTTGCTTATTTATTTATTTTGAGAGACATTTATTTTGAGAGACAGCACAAGTGAGGGAGGGGCAGGGAGAGAGGGAGACAGAGAATCCCAAGCAGGCTCCACACTGTTAGCACAGAGCCTGATACAGGGCTCCATCCCACGCCTGTGAGATCATGACCTGAGCCAAAACCAAGAGTCAGACGCTTAGCTGACTGAGCCCCCCAGGTGCCCCTGTTTTTTAAATTTTATTAATTATTACTTTGTTTTATTTTTGAGAGAGAGAGAGCCAGAGAGACAGAGAGAGACAGAGCATGAGTGGGGGAGGGGCAGAGAGAGGGAGACACAGAATGTGAAGCAGAATCCAGGCTCTGAGCTGTCGGCACAGAGCCCGATACTGGGCTCGAACTCATGAACCATGAGATTATGACCTGAGCCGAAGTCAGGCGCTTAACCAAATGAGCCACCCAAGTGCTCCTCCTTGTGTTGTTTTTAAGAGTATCACATATGACACAGTATAACCCATAGTACATTGTTCTGGGCTCATAGGAGTTGTACAATTAGCAGCGAATAAGGATGTTTACCTTGGGGATTGCTATTTTTGTCTTTAACAAGTTTGTGTTCAAAATAGAAATTCAGTTATAACAATCTCAAAGCTAGTAAATCTAACAGCTGAAGGCTAAACTTTACATGCTAATTCATGTTATTGCCTCAATATATTACATGGGGTATTTTTATTCTTAATATGTCAGATGTCTGTTAGTGTGTGTGTATACATATCTAAACATAAGTGTGTATGTGTGTATCTTTATTTACAGACCTATATCTTCAAAACACACATCTATAGATACATATATCTAAATCAGATATATGTGTTTTTTCCTGCTTTAAAGGATGCCAATTTAAGAACTTACCATTTCAATGCCAGAGACAGTTAGTTTTAAAGTCAGCAATTTGGTCCTATGCATGCAGTTCATGATCAAACGTAACGTATGGCAAGTCTATCTTTATAAGTTATGCATGTGTATTGATCTGGTGTCTTTTAAAAGGTATGGTGTGGAACCTCCTGGTTTGATAAAACTGGAAAAAGAGATTGAACAAGAAGAAACACTTTCTGCCCCTTCTCCTTCACCTTCTCCTTCATCAAAGTCTTCTGGAAAAAAGAGTACGGGGAACTTACTGGATGATGCAGTAAGTAGAATTGGTTGGACTTCTTACCAGCACTTTGTCTTTTTTGAACTTCAGAACTCATTCTGTATAATTTCTTATCAGTCTAACCTTTGAAATTCATTTTGAAATCCTATGAAAAAGTTTGTAGTCCTACAACAGTTGAAGTAGCTAATCTGTGATTCAAAACGGAGCCAGTCATTTGCAATAAAGTATCACTTAATTCTACTGAGCAGTATCTAAAATTTTAGGCTAATTAAGTTGGCTTCCTAAAAGTTACCTTTACAAACAGTTCAACCTTGATAGTTTTGGTTCACGGTTCTTCATTTCACAGATAAGAAGCCTGAGGCGTGAGATCTTGAGGTTTGTTAAAGAAGAGAACACAAATATACCACAGGGAACATAATGGCCCTTTGGTGCCTGCCTGCTAAGGGTCAGGATCCATCATTGTTTTTCAAGTGCTGTTGTTATCAGAGGATACATTTCTTGTTGAAGAAGCTGAAACTTTGGGGTTGAATCACCTGCTGAGGGGAGAGGAGCTTAGATCCCAACCCGGTTTTGCGAACTGTCTGGGGTCCCCACCCTTCTACTTAGCAAAGTCCCAGAGTCACAGTCTTTGGCAGATTAGGGAATAGTTTCATTATACCCTCATAATCACACAAAACAGATTCTGGGAGTAACAGCAAACTGGATGAATTAAAATGCTCTGGCTACCTCTGTTGTCTGTTAAAAGTAGCTTTTGGTTATGGAAGCGTGTTTGATGATGTGCAAGTATTCATCTCCCAGCACATCTAATTTGAGTGCAAATCTAAAAAGTACTGATGCAGCTTTTCAAAAAACTGGTTACCTTAGGGATGTGAGACTGAAGTATGTCTCCGACATGGGCAAAGTCCTTAGAAACTAGCAACAACCATAACACCAGTTATGTGGGCTAGGCAGGACTGCAAAGCAGTGCTGGCCCATAGCTTGGTTTCCTTCTCTAGGGTCTGAGCTGCAAAGAGCTGGGAAAATGGCTGACTGACACTATAGGCTGCAGACACATTGCCTCATCTTTTGCTTTTCCCCATGTGACACAATGGCCTATATTGCAGATTCAGATAAGCAGAAGTGCAACAGTTTGACAGATTGAGAATTTCCATTTCTAAGGGCAACAAGCTTCACCTTAGCTTGTCAGGGTATCTTAGCCAATACCAATTTAATTGAGTTTTCTTTTGTTCAATCCACTCAGGAATTAAAGACTAAGCAGGGCATGTTAATACAATGCCATCTAAAAGGATTTTATAACCACAGGACTGTTTTTAGGTTTGGTCACATGCCTTGCTTGCTTCTCACAATTATCATTTTTATTAGAAATAAAGGAAATTAAATAAAATATTGTATTAATAGTAGATAATGGTGTGTTATTTATAAAATGATGAGAACATTTTTTTTTTCCTTTCCTAGCTATACTTCTTGGATTCAACTTATTTTAGAATAAGATGTTCCTTTAGTCTTTCTTATAAAGTGTTTCTCTGGGGCTATTGCACTTGATTTTTTTTTTCCCTTTTTGTCTTAGCTGTGACCTCTGTTGACTTTCTCCAGTGCGTTATATGTAGAGTTCTGGCCAAGTCAATGCTTAGACTTTTAATGAGTAAATTTCTGAACCAAATGAATTTTTTTTTAGTTCTCAAATTATGAGACCACTTTCTGGTGTTTGATACTGTTTTCTGTTCTTATAATTTTCTCCCCTGAACATTATTGCTACCAGAATGATTAGCAAAAAATGCAACTCAGACTTGATTAAAATTATATAGGGGTTCCCTGTGACATTCCAAGGTAATGCCCAAACTCATTTATATGCTACGTGAGCCTTCCATGTTCTGGCCCATTTTGTCTTTCCTTGAATTTTTATCCTCTGGACTTATTCTTGCATTCTGATATATCCATTGTAAGCATGTCTGCTAATCCCAAATTTCTAAGGAAATTTTACATTCTGTGTTTTTCCTCACTTGCTTTCCTCACCAGAATTCTGCTTACTCACCCTTTGAATGTTCATTTAAGTACTCTTTCATCTTTTAAAATTCAGTTTGCACAGCCTCCTGTAAACTTTGTTGGCATCTCTTATCCCAGGCAAAATGGACAAATTAGTCCTTGATGCCCCCAAAGTTTTGTGTATATTTAATGAGGGATGTGCCTTATTGGGCATAAATGCCCATTCTTCTCTGGGTGTAATTCTCGTTCTCAGTGACAGGACCATATTGTATTCATCTCTATCACACTGGATAAATTAACAACGTAGGTAAAAAATCTTTAAAAAAGCTTCTGCGTTTTTTCTATTTATGAAGAAAAGCCATGTGTTCTGGGGATATGTGTACTACTCAACCGTGCTGTAGCTTTGCAGAGGGTGGAGACATTGCCACTTGAAGCCATTTACATGAACCTGGGAGAAGTAGCCAGAAAGGGTCCATTTTTTTCACCAGCTTGTCCAGTGTGTGATCATCCTCATCTTGCGTAGAGGAGAACAATGACAGGAGGCAGAAGGTGGTGCAATAAGTACGAAAGGGACTTTTGAAAAGTTTTGCCAATATTCCAGCTGAGCAGAATGAGATGGGCACTGTCTTTAAGATGGCCAGATTGTCACTCTGTGGTGGTTCTCTCTGCTCCAGGCTCTGCTCACTCCACTGCAAACAAAGAAGGGGATTTCAGAAGAGCTTTAAACACCCTTTAACATTTACCAAATGGAGTTTGGGAACATAACCATCTATTTAGTTAAGGGGTTTTAACTGAATGTAGGAAATGTGTAAAGTGGATATTTCTGTATTGTTGCCAGCTAGAATACTATGTTTTAAAAGTCTTTAAACCAGCCTTTCTCAAATAATGTTTAATCAAACACACTGCCAGATGCCCCATGGGGAAAACAATTCTATGGTTATGTTAGTTTGAGAAATGCAGCTTACTACAGTCCCTATCTGGAGTTTGGCAGTGCTCTTTGGCATGTCAAAGGCAGTAGTGAGTTCTATAATACGGTCTTGTTTAATCTGGAATTTTCCAAACTTATTTGGCCACAGGAGTCTCTTACAGTCTCCTTCATGCTACATTGGGGAAATTGCGTTGAAATATTCACATTCTGCTTAAGTGATAGTTTCTCATTGGCGTATTTTATTTCAGGGACAGTGGAACAAAGACAAAAAATAATCTGAGATTCACTAATGGTTTAAATCCGAGCTTCATATGTCAAATAGATAGAGTTCCTATGGCAACTGCTTCACTGTATGTAAGGCATATATAGCCATTGGGGAGTTGAAAGTCATGAACTGCAGAATGCACTGTAGAATAAGGTATAAGATAGAAATTGCTTGCAAAGTCCCTGTGTTTATTTAATAATATTGGCTATTTTTACTCTGGAGAAGTTATTATTTTATGAAAAAAAAAGGAAAGGAAGGAGAAGAAAGACGGGGAGCAAAAGAAGAAAAAAGGGGGGAGAGGGAAGAGAAAAGAGTAAAGAAAAAGAAAGAGAAGCTGACCTGTGCTAAGATATCATATTCCAATGAACAGTTCCAGCAATAACTGCCAGTTTGAAACTTTCAATGTTTCCTCACATTTCTTTTGAGAAATTGTGGAAAATTGAAAAAAAAAATTGGTGACCTTTATGCAGATAATCCGTGCCACCTTCTTTAATCAAGATATCATCAGAGAAACACAGTGGAGTCCATTCAGATGAATATATTCTCCAGATGTCCTGATAGAGGGAATCAGCTGTGATAAAACAGTGGGGTTAGGTTGAGTTCTCTGTTTGCCTTCCCTCATGGTGAGCGCATTCCCACACAATGAATTGAATACAGTTCTAAGAAACCATTCTTACTTTCTTCCTCTTCTCCATCAACTTCCTCAGTCTGGGGATGAGAGATAGTATAATTCTTAGTAATCAGGCTCCTCTTGAAATCCTATTTCAGCAGAAAATTGGCTGGGTTCCTGGCCAAAAACAGAACACCTGCCAGACTGACTTATCCCAAGGTAATATTAGAAGCACAGATGTCATCAGTAACTGTTGACTTAACAATATATTTCCACTACCCACAGTCTGGCCTTGTCTCTTCCATTTCTGCCTCCACCCCTCACACAACTACAAAAAAGCCCTTGGTTTTAAAAAAACAAGTCCGTTTTCAAAGCTAGGAAGGCATTGGAGAAGGGCAGGTCACTTGAGAAAATGTTCCTTGTGTTTTACTTCATTTCATCCCAATAGTTTCTTTGTTTTGTATAAGAACATTTCAAGGCGGAAATACTTTCCATATATAATTGTGATTGTATTGTCTTAGCAGAGGAACCACTTGGACACCAGTCTACTGTTTTGTCCAGTTACTATGTGGCAGTGAAGCTGTGCCAAGTATGGCTCTCCTAGAGTTTGGGCCATGTGTTTTTACAGTGCTTACTGCCTGATTTTCTTCTGGATGGCCAAAGTCCTTCTCCCTCCCTCCCTTCTTTTCATCTCTCCCTTCTTTCCTTCCTTCCTTTCTTACGGAAGCCCTTATTGGGGTGAAAAGTTATGGTATAAATTAGTAGTGGTATAAATTCAACATAATTTATATATAGTTGTACTATGTATACATCTTTATTTTAAACACATTTTAAGAAACATGTATAGAAAGAGATACACATAGAGGGACTCTGAAAACAGCCTACATTCATTGACACCTCCATACCCCAGAATGTGGTTCCTCATTATGGAAGGGAATGACACTTGTATTACCCAATTTTTGTACTTCTTGTTCGATAATTTCCATCTTGTTCAAGAATATCCCGTCAAAAAAATCCCTAGAGGCAGAATTCTCTTAATACTGGGGTGGGTGGGTGTATATAGCTGTGAGCCAAGTTTTATACAGTACAAAAAATTCATAACTCAAAGACATGGGCCCAATCACTAACTTAATGATTGTTAGGTAGCTTCCTCATTTTTCAGTGAAAACCATTTCTACTATTCTTTGAATCCAGTCTTGATTTATTGCATTAATTTCCCCCTGTGTCCTATATAGGTACATGTCTTATTTACCATTCATTTATTATTCAATATGCATTTATTGAACACATAGTCCATTAAGGCATCATGCTTTATTTCAAGAAGTTAAAACTGTAATGAGATATTATCTTAACCCAATGTAACTCACAATCAAGCAAAGATACATTAAGGTTAACCAATAACTGAGGCACAATTTGCTATGGTAAAAATAAGTACCAAGAGTTATAGGTTTGTATGTTGGTAAAATCAGGGATTCTGGAGGGGGCTGATGAAAACATACATCCTGAGGTTGATTCTCTTTCCCTCAGCAATAGTCTTAATTCTTTATAGGTCTTCGCTGAGGCATATTGTATAGTTCTTAAGGTAAGTTTTGCTTCAGGATGCCTCCACCCTTTCTAGTTTTCCCTCTAGTGTCTTATGCTTCCATTCTTTCTAAAACCTCTCTTATTCTAGGGAAACCAAGCTGTTTGAGTCCTTCACACCAACGTGCACATGTGTTCGTGTGTCACTCTTCCCGTGGTTTTTACCTAGTGGAAGGCTGATTAAAGTCAGACATTGAGTTGAGGGACTATTTGAGTTTCTTTAATGAAAAAACTCCTGGGGCACGTCTGTGGCTCAGTCGGTTAGGTGTCTGACTCTTGGTTTTGGCTCAGGTCATGATCTCATAGTTCTTGAGTTCAACCCTTGCATTGGGCTCTGTACTGTCAATGCAGAGCCTGCTTGGGATTTTCTCTCTCTCCCTCTCTCTCTGACCCTCCCTTGCTTGTACTCTTTCTCTCTCAAAATAAATAAATGTAAAATGACAAAGCTCCAGGAACCATATCTTTGTGGTAGAAAGAATTTGGGTGAGGGGAGCCTGAGTGAATTCCTTTAGGATCTAAATTTGTTCTATCTAGCTTCTCAAATGCAGGCGGCACATGGCAGCCTTTCTTTTCTTTCTTCCATGGTGACCTTGGCTCAAAACACAGGAAATTATTGTTCTGGTTTGTTTGTTTGGTTGGTTAGTTGGAGAGAGGACAGTTATGAGATATAGCATGGCATCTTCCCAGTCAAGGAAAACATAAGTATAAACTTGTTCCTAAAATCTTGGACTATCCAGGGGCACCTGCGTGGCTCAGTTGGTTAAGCATCCGGCTTTGGCTCAGGTGATGATCTCACAGTTCGTGAGTTCGAGCCCCACATTGGCCTCTGTGCAGACAGCTCAGAGCCTGAAGCCTGCTTCACATTGTGTGTCTTCCTCTCTCTCTGCCCCTCCCCTGCTCATGCTCTGTCTGTCTCTCTCTCTCAAAAATAAACATTAAAAAAAATTTTTTTAAATCATGGCCTATCCATTATCGTCTAAGAGCCACAAATGTTTATAAGTGTTGTGTGCATATCACTTAGATTATGTATTTTTTAAAGAGTAGCGAGATAGAGAAAATAGAGATGGACTCCAATATTCAGACATGAATTCTATAACATGTAAATTGTAAGATACTGCCACACAAATAGGTTTTGGTAGGTGAGGTTTACTGAGATGGAGTGAATTTCTGGGTGACTCTGGGTGAAATAGAGACAACTTCCTAAAGGAAATCTTAGAGTTCAAAACAATATGAAACAATGGGTTCATTTTTAAAAAATAATAATTTAATTCTCATTTATTTTTAAAATGGTAAAATTAATATCATCACAATTATAGTAAGGAAATTTTACTCTGTTAGCATACATTCTGTTCTAGCTTTCAATCTGTTTATCTTGGCAACCGGATGTACACTATCTTTTTAATTCTCCCCAGTGAGAACCTTACTCATTATTCCTCCACTGCCAAGGGATTTGCTCATCATTATCCTCCAGCATCATTATTATTGTCATCATCCAACTTATGCCTTAGTGCAGTTATTTGGCCTTCAGAAAATGCCTTCAGGGCCTGACTCTTACACAGTTAGGGTGTAATGTGATATTTCTGTGCTCATATCATGTCCATAGTTTAATATAGAACAAATTTGAAAACATTAATGGTCCAGGGCCTTTGAACCCATGGAACAAATCAATCTAAATGGAACCTGATTAAGGAAAATGAACTTGCTTGCTTTTCTCTTTCAGGTGAAGCGAATTTCTGAAGATCCTCCTTGCAAATGCCCAAACAAATTCTGTGTGGAGAGGCTCTCCCAAGGAAGATACCGAGTGGGAGAAAAGATCCTCTTCATTAGGGTAAAGTTTTACTTTTTACTTGGTATCTTGTCCTTTATGAGAATATTCAGGGCTGGAGTTGGTGGTTATAGGGGAAATATGACCTGTAACTAAGCAAGAACTTCCCTTATGGTGTTTACAGTTGGATTGGAAGATACCAGGTATGAACATGTTTTTAAATGTATTATACATAATTACTACTGAGGGCTAAATAAATAGAACTATCTTTCTCTTTTTACATAGATACAAACACACACACCAAACAAATCATAGAGATCGAGTAGAATGAGAAAAAGAAAAATCAAATTCCTTTTCTGTTTACACATTTAGTTTCAAAGGAACTAACCCCCACCACCACCACTATCCACCGACCTCCGCCTCCCATCCCCATGGGAAACAGAAATAGTGTTCTGTCCTAGTTTTCCATATTCCAAGTTTAGAACATGATCATCCTATTGGTTCTGGTAACTTTCAAATGATTTGAACATGATTTGGGTTCAGAAGTTTGGGTAATGAACCAGAGCGAGAAGAATGAAAGCTCATTCCAATGGCATGGTTAAATAGTGACCGCCATTTCTCACTTAGTGTTCTGGGTTAGAATAAAGAAACGTGGATGTGTGCCAATGAATGTTCTGGTGGTCTCTGTCCGTTTTACAATCATTTACAATCATTAATGTCCATTTTACTAATGAAAAATCTGACTAGATACCACAAGAGGTTTTAGGCTGTTACTAGGGGCTCAAAGTAACATTTCATGCCTTTCATTTGATCTGTTTTGTCAATAATCAAAATCATTTAATCTCAAAATAAGTTTGTGACTTTTCCTAAGACCAAGATTCTTCTTTTCAAAAACAAGAAGATGAAAATATAGTACTGACCTATACCTAGAAATCTGCAATTCATAAGTATTTTTCTACCATATTTTTTAGTCATTTCCTAAAGAACAGAGGTTATGATTCAGAGGAACTGTATTCTCTCATATGAATAAGTTGAAGTATCTTGCTTGTTATTCTGTTTTGTAGAGCAGAATGAATGTGTACATCAAGTACCATCAATGAAAATGCCTAACAATACTCAAAGTCAGTGATGACCCAGTAGTAATTTTGTCACTGTAAAGTTTTCTTAATTTCAACTTTTGACTGAAAAGTATTCACGTGAGAATTTTTAAGGCTCTACAGCATATAATTAGAAGAAAAGTTTAATCATAATTCGTCCTCAAAAATGATGTCAATCATTTTGTATTTTAATCTAATTTTAGAGCCATGTTATTGATTTTTTAAAAAACTTCCAGCTAATAATTGCTATTTTGCTTTGTAATGGCAATGAAAAAAATATAATGATATGTGACCATTAGAGGTTTGAGAACAAATCTGCAAGAATGTCCTCGCCCAGATAGACAGTTGCCTTAGTAATTGCTTATTGTTCTCTAATTCCTTATTACAAAGATTACATACATGTTTATTTTTGCCAAGCTGCCTTCTTTTGCTTTAGTACATTAAAAAATAAGGATTTAGCAAATGTGTTTACATTTGACTAGGTTGATCTTTCTCAATTGAAACTCATCCTTCTTGAGAACATTAGGCCTTAGTGCCTGGAATCAAAACATAGGGCTTCATTTATTTAGAAATGTTAACAAACACATGATCAGTAAATTAGATGCTTTTCCCTATAATGTAACCCAATATCTTTAGGCAAAAATATATATCACATATGTCTATTTCTGTCTGGTCTTCCATATTGAGTCAGTGGTCTGAGAATTTAATACCCACGTTTATAAATAACCTGAATTTATATCATATTGGACAGATAAGGTATATTTTGATGCTCTGTTTTTGTGTTCAGAAAATGGTTTCCTTTCAAGTGAAATCTTTTCATGGCTTGTTTCTAGAGGTATTGAGATTTGCTTTACTGAAAACAGTTGCCTCCAAGTCCTGAGTGATAGTGTTTGAATTTAATGTCAGTTAACAAAGCAGAACATATCGCACACATTCAGTTTCATGCTTTTGATGTTCCAAGCGCACTAAGAGGGTTAACTGGGATATGGTCATTCCCTGACTGGCCCTGCAAGTTAGGGCATTACTCAGCTATGACAAGTGCTGTAGAACAGTGTTATAATGACCCGTAGTCCTCCCCTTTCTCTGTTTGCAACGTCCACAGGTAATTTATACTGTTTTTTTTTTTTTTTACAACAGGCTTCACTTTAAAATTGGTCCATTTTTTTTTCAAATCCTTTTAAAAGGAAACTTACTATCATTGCATACATTGGAAACTAAAACTGTTTGCCAAAAAAGGAAATTATATTAATACGTATTCGTTGAAATTCTTATCCCTCAGCTTGCTAGGAGTCTATTCTCCACCCCACCCCCACCATGGAGTAAATTGATTTTAAAAACACCCCTCTCCTTGTCTCTGCTTTCCCTTTACCTCCCATTCTGTTGCGTCTAGGAGCTGAAATTTCACATGAAGTCTATATCCACCTTTCATTATATGCTGTCTCCCTATTTCTTCTTCTACACTGAATTCATGAGCTAAAAAAGTCTCATTGATGTGTATGCACTTTGGCTAATACTTTTTGATTTGTGGCGCAGACCATATTTAATTGATTGTCATTTTGCACTCACTTATTGTAAGGAGCTGACAGTTACTACTCAAAATGCCTAGGGTATTGGTTTTCAAATGATCAATTGGTTGTTGCTGCTAACATCTTAACTTTAAGTTGCTCTGAACACCAGGATTAAGTACTAAGTGCCTAGAGTCAAAATCTCAAACACACTAGGGGGGATTGCCTCCCTGTCCCTGAATTGCAGTTCTGTGGTTTTTATTTTTGCACTTTTAACATGGGCATATTTTAAACTTTGCCGTATCTCTTTTGAGGCTGCAAGGTATGGTCATATTTACTACATTATAAGTCAATACATTTATGCATATTATTATGTAACATGTACAAACGGTGAAATATACATGGTATATTATCATTTATCCCCTAGTGTTCTGTCCATCCTGAGAACAGCAGTATTTTCATATGGCCATAGTGAACTTGTCCATCCAAAGGGCAATTTAGAGTCATTTAGGTCTGTTAAGACTGTTGACTTAGCATCTACTTAAAGGTAATACAATTGCCAAAACACAGACTTTCTACCCCTTAGAAAGTCATAAATACAAGATTCTCTGAATAAGTCTGTACCTCGTACATTTACTCTTGATCTACGCTTCTCAACATAAGCCAGAGTTAACAAGTTCATTGCTAACTGATTTCAAGGTTTGTTGACAACACCCAATCACCTTACCTATGTATGGTTTTATGATTATTATGTATATGAACGCAACTTCTCCTTATACATTCAAAAAGATATAATAAAAAAAAATCAGAATGAAAAATACAAGAATGTTTGCAGATTAGAGAGAAAGAGCCCAGAAGACATTTTTGGCAGATGTTGTCTTTGCTAAGCATATGTCTTATCTGTGAGTTTCTAGAAAGCAAGGTATGAATAACTACTTTGCATATCTGGCTATGCATGTGTACTTATGTACACACATCTGTATGGTTATATGGGTATGTTTGTTTATACACATATATATCTTCATTTAAGGTTGAGAGACTAATGTCTACCCAAATATAAAGAATGTCTGAGATTTTTGACTGTGTCTTTTAGGCAAGCATGCAAGTAGTCCCCTAACAAAGTCACGATGCTCTTGTTTCTAAATGTAAAAACAATTTCTTGAAGCCAGATTTTTGCCTTATGTTTTCCAGTGGGTGACATTGTTTTTGAACTATCTGGTGGACAAGCAAGCTAAGTGCTTTCTTTCCTCCGAGGTATTTCAGTTATGTTTCACTGACTTGAAATTGGACAATGATGCCAAAAAGCTCCTTGTTGACTTCTGTGGTGGCACATGTTTGGATGTTACCATTTGGCCATGCTATGTATCTCTGGAATATAAATACATGGATCTGAGGCCTAAAGTTGTGATTTTGAGGATGAGAAACATGCGCATTTTCCAGTGTTTTCGTTCATTCAGTTACTTGGTTTCTACACAGGCTTCCAGTATCAAGAAGTCAGGTGCCAATATAAATCTGTATAAGCTTGTAGGAAGGGTTTTCCAAAATATTTCTTAGATGCCATGAAAATGTACTATTCAATTTGTCAGTCCCAATTCAATGATGATAATATTCTATATAAATGATAGTAACTTTTAAAGTGATCTCCCTGCGGGGTGCATGGTTGACTCAGTCAGTAGAGCATGCAACTCTTGATCTTGGAGTCATGAGTTCAAGCCCCATGTTGAGCATAGAGCTTGTTTTTTTAAAAAAAAGAAAGACTACACTAAAAAAAAAAAAAAAAAAAAAAAAAAAAAAGCGATGTCCCAGATAAGCAGCATTGGCATCATCTAGAAAGTTGGTGGAATCGCAAATTCTTGGGCCTCACCTGGGGTGGCAGCTAGCCATCTGTTTGAACAAGCCCTCCGGGTAATTCTGATGTGTGCTGAAACTTGAAACCTCTAATCTAAAGGAAAGAAACCACTACGTGAAGGAAGAGATTTGTTGTACAACAACACAATTAGAAATAATTTGCATGTCTGATGATGGAAAAATATAACCATTCAGATACTAGAAATGATCATTTTGGAAACTTTTGTGTATCGTTGTGGGGAAATACTGAAGATACGATGTTAAGTAGAAAAAAATCCAGATTTTGAAACCGTACTCACATATAAAATATCTTTCTGAAATACTTATATAAATATTTCTATATTATATACATAATATAGAAATTATATATAATTCTGATTAAGACTTGAAGAGAAATAATTCAAAAGTTTTTAATTGTTGAGGGCATAGAATTATGAGTGAGCTTCTTTGTTGTTGTTCTGCATTTATTTCCGATGATGACATTAAAAATATGAACTCTTTAGAAGAAGAAAAATCAGCAACCTGATACCGTTGCAAATTTGAGAATAACTAAAGAGACTTGTAAAAGGCATCAGGTTAATTAGCTGACTGCTCATTTTTCTGGTCACTGGCTAAGCTTTCCATCTTCTGAAAAAGGGTACAGAGGTTTATTGGAATCGTGGTGTTATTTAGATGAGGGAGGACTTCACATTTTGCTGTATACTTGCAGCATATTGTTTCCTTGGATGAAACTCTCACCTTTTATTCACTTCCTTTACTATTTTATATCTCCATTTGGAAAACCGGCTCAGATTGTTTTGGGTTAGCACTAGCAAACATGCAAACATCTGAATAATGTCCCTTCTCGTTGCAGATGCCATCAGTGAGCCATACACTCAGTTTTCTCCCTCTTAGTCATTAAAGCTTTAATCATTTGATACCCCTTTCCTTTTAAGGCTCAACTTTCAGTGACATGCAAATGGTCCAACATGATAAACTGATCTCTGCCAATGCATGAAATAGGCGTAAATGGCTCTAATGAGTAGAACATCCATGGGGTAAGATCTTTACACCACACAGTTGCTCTAATGTCCTGGTTGTAGGAATCTCTGGCAAAAAATACAAGCCAGCGGAATCACGGAATCATGTGTTGTGAGGTAGTTGACTTTTTTTGCGTGTGCTACTTGATTTGAGCACTAATATGCTGAATAGTCTTTTACTTAATTACACTTTGTCACTACTCTTAACATCGTACTTTAGCATTGTTCAAAGAGTGTTCCAAGGAAAAACAGCTCCAGAAGATGTTCAAAGATATTATTTATATTTATCACGCTAAAGAGTTTAAACAGGACTCCTTTTATTGAACTGACTCTATTGGCCTCTGTCTGCTCACATGGTAGATCTCATTTCAACCTCTCCTCCTGATGGAACATACTGTTGCCATTCTTACTTTACAGATGAGGAAACTGAAACATGGAGGTTGAATAACTTCTCAGACTGATAAGCTCATGAGAGATAAAAGTGGCATTCACAGGCCTAACTCCCAAATTTACACTCTTTACCACAAAGCAATACTAATTTTTTTTTATCTGAGATTATCTGGGATTTCTCCAAGGGTTGAATATACTCATATGATCTATTAATTCCTACAGTGAGATGTACTATTTAACATTTTCTAAAATGTATCCCACCATGGAAAGTTTATCTCTCCAGCCCTTCCCCTCCCACCCCGCCCCCCGCATTCCCCCCCACCCCCCCCTCCACTCCCAGCATCGCATCATCCTGGGATAGGAGGTCATGAAAACATACTTCGGGGAAGACATTGTCAACTGAAGCAAATTAAGAAAAATAATTTGTAACATAGAATTCTATTGAAATGAAAGTTTTCTACCATTTGCCAGAGTTGCAACCCATATATATTGAAGTACTGCTAAGAAATACTGAATTTATGCTCATTTTTACTTTCAAGTTCCATTTGGAAATTATGACATAAAGAATGACTGGAAAATCTTTAAAGGAAAGAGGGCTAAAATGTAACAAGTATCATTTATAGCAGCCATTTCAGCAGGTGCCTTGTATATATTGCCTCACTAGATTCTCTCCATCTCACAGCTGGTTTTGAAATTGCTTTTATCTTTTTGTTACAGATGAAAATACAAAGTCTTAAGGAGTTTAAGGTCTCAAGTAGGTAGTATGATAAACAATTTGAAGTCCCAGCTCCCAAACACATAATACTACACTCCTCTCAAAGCTATCTCCCTAGGGCATGTCCATCAAATACAAGTATGCTATTCCACAAGGCTGGTCCTCTAAAAAGGACCTGCAGCTTTTTATAATATATTTAAGGCTCAACCACGTAGTAGTGTATTCCTTATATCATCTTTACTTTAAAAATATTTGGATTGAAAAGGTCATTACAGTTGCATAATCAGTAGTGCCTACTGTATAGAAAGGGATATAATGTGTTTGACTGTATTATGATAGTGATAAAAATTATAATAATATTTATTAGGATTAGGTGTTTACTTGTATGCCAGATGCTGTTCTAAATGCTTTATATAGCCTATCTTGTTGATTAGGCAAAACAAAGTAGAACTCTATGTATTACAAATTATATTTTCTGCACTGTGATCTTTTTTATAGAAGTCAGAATTTAATTCTTCTGTATTGCCAGTAGGGTGTTGTTGAATCTTCTTGCTAATTGTAGATATTTTTAAAGTAGATTAATATCATTTCAAGACATTTTTATACCAGACCTTCATAGCTGGGTAAAATCGTATGAGGTTCCATGCTAACACTCTAATGGGTCAAGGTATTTTTCCCCTACATTTTAAGAAATGGGACTGCTTAAGGAGCCTAAAGAAAAGACAATGAATAATTTAATTGGAAGTCAGCAAAGGAATTTGAAATCTTAGGGGGTTACCTTCTTAATACTACTTTTGAATTAAATCATCTCAGATCAATGGAAAGGTCAAACACCTTGTTATTGATTCTTTGTAATTTCTTATTTACCATAAAAATTCTTCAGGTTTATACCTGTGTGATAAAGATCAATTCACTGTAACAAACCAAGCAAGAGAGGCACAAGAGCTCTGTTACTATAGCAACCCAACCTGGCAGTATCTTCTGGGACTAGCTCTAAGGGAAGGTCCAATGATAGCGAGGGATATTAGTTTCTTTTCTGCTCTTATGACACATATTGATTTACTGTGAGTAAAAAGTAGCATGGTTCCAATTGCATACCTTTCCTGGTAATGAAAAATGGGCTGTTGTGTAAAAATGCAAAGGAGTTTTAAACAACTGGCAGGGAAAATAAAACTTTCATTTATCTTAGTGGAAACATTGCACAAACAGCCATTACTCAGCAGCTGAATGTTAAAAATTCATGTTTTGAGTAACACGAATATAAACCCTTCATCTCATTTAGCAATTTATGGGAGCAGTGGTTATGATTTCAAAACTATCTAATGGCTTATATTCACTTCTATGAAAAAATATGGCCATTTTTGCCTCTGATAGATGTAAAATCTCAGGCAGCATTCATAGTGCTCTAATCCATGGTGAGAGAAACATGGCTGTTATTAGAACGTGAATGTTTTAAAATTGGATCCCTTTCTTTGCCCAACTGCCTCAAAACTGAATGCTAATTCAGGAAAAGCAAGCAACGGCATTAAAAATGTATCCAAACACTTTAATTTCAGATTTTAAATTATTTTTTATAATAGTTTTGCTCCATTAAAAACACTTTCATTTGTTTGTAACTTATTCATGTTCAGTGAGGCTGGGCTAATAACATGGATATAATTTACAATTTGGTAATACATCTCTCAAAGGACTTTGCAAATGTTAATAAGTCCTCTTCACCTTTTTTTTTTTCTGAGAAAGGCATAGATCTTGGATGAATGCAAAATAGTGATTAACCATTGCTGTAAAATTTTAGCTGATGAAGTCCTATCTTTCCGATAGATTCATCTCTTGAGTCTGAAAACCTTTAACCAGGGAGAAACTGAAAGTTGACTTTGTCCAAGATTGTACCCACTACTACACCTGACACCACTTTTGAAAGCAAGGGAAAAAACGCAGTTTGATATCTCTTAAAAGAATGGAAAGATTAGCTAATATATCAGGACAGTTCTTTATGTTCTTATTGGAGAATTCACTTCGTCTTCCATTGAATTGTTAACAAATGTATCAAGTGTGAAGAACAATGAATAAATGAAAGCTCAAAACCAAACATCCCTTTTCCCTGAGAATTTGTCACTATTGACCACTTAGCATTGAGAAGATTTTCAAGAATTGTATCTATTTTCAGCTGACCTGAGAAGCATTTTTATCCATCTCTAACTGGATTAGCAGGATTTACCTACCATATTGTACAATACATGTCTGACTCTATTTCACCTTCAATCATTTTCTTTTGCCATTGCACTGCATCTAAATAAATGGACGATTTTTTTTCAATAGCCACAAATCAAAATTATTTAACTTACAGAAGCATTGAGAAATTAAATGGCTTCACTGAAGAAAAGCACAGGTCCTATGATCTGCATTTCCAATTTCTCCATTGCTACAACCTTCCTGCCATTAAGATAAATTTGCATGTGTGTGTGCATATCTTATATAGTAATATGTGTGTATATGTGTGTATATACACATACATGTATGTATATGTATATGTAATGAAAAGGTACAATATTAGAGTAAAATTAGTTCAATGATTGGGCATTTCAATTGTCAAAAAATTCTCAAGTTGATTAATCTGTGCCTAAAATCTCTAGTCAAGGATTTTGTCAAAAAAAAAAAAAAACAACAAACCTTCTATTATGTCTGTATTTCTTTACATATACTATATAACACTTGCCAAATGTTTTTGTGTGTCAGATGCTTTTCTAAGAACTTCCTTGGATTCTTTTATTTAGCCCTCACCACTGTTTGAGATAGGCACTGTTATTATCTCTGCTTTAAAAGTAAGGAAACCAAACATTAGTGAATTGATTACTTGCCAAAAGTCCTAAAGCTAGAAGAGTCAACCCTCTTTGAAATCAACATATCCGATTTCAGGGATAGGTTTTAACTATACATTATTCCTTCTATTTCAGACCGTCTAGTCTTTTGGCGGGTCATGTTGTGAGTCTTACTGTTCAACCTTTCAGCATCCGTAAAGAAGTGATCCATACTTAAAGTGTAGCTCCTAATTTGCCTAGGCCTTTGTTGGTTCTGACAAATGGAATTGAACGGCTAATCCCTGTTGGGTGTCAGACAAGAAGAGTACCCAGGAAACAAAGAATCTTGTAAAACAATAGCACTCCCCACCCCCATAAAAAAAAAAAAATCAGAAAAACCAGCCAGAATGGCATTCACAGTGTTCAATATATTCATTGATTTTTCTTTTCAATATATTCACCAGATTTGAAAAGTCTTCCAGAGGTAAAAGTTTACTCTGGAATCTAAGGAATATTTTCAAGCTACTATAATTACAGTTACTGTAATTACCTATTTCCAATTTGCTTTTGTGCAGTTAAGATTAAATCTCTTTAATCTGATTATATGTGAAAGGATTTTCTGTACATGCTATGGTTACAGTAGGGAGGTGACATTGTCTTTTAGACCTTTTTATACTTTTATGAAAGGGTCTAAATTAGACTTAGGACAAAATGCAACCTGAACGCTTTTGGCATAGCAATTGATGCTTTTGAAAGCAAGTTCCCTAAAAACGGATGTCAAGTAATTTTAAATAACATTTTTTTCTTAACTGTTTTTCTGCTGGTACTTCATGGTGGTAAAGTATATCTTAGTTTTATCTGATTTGTAAAATACATTCACTTATACATGAACTCATTTTATTTTCATTACTACTCTGTGAGAAAAAGCAGTGTGATTGTTAATTTACACATTTTACTGATGAGAAAACTGCAGATAATAGAGATTTAACAACTTTCCCAAGGTAATCCAACTAGAAAGTGCTTGATCTAGGTTTAAATCATATTATGGTTTTTTATATATTAAATTCCACATATTTTAAGTTTCACACAATAAAATTTCCCTTTGAAGGTTTTTGTTTTTTTGTTTTTTTACCTTAACATAAATGAAAACCCTTAGTTGTTCACTGTGTTTTTGATTAAGGATCATTGGCCTTGCTTGCGAAGTAGATATTTCACAGTAATGAGATTGTAAAGTTTACAAGATTTTTATCTTCCTTCCATTTGTCATCATCCCAACAAGAACATTTCTGGGTTTATATGTCCTATGCTGATATAAATGTGAGTCACTTTTAGCGATTAAAATATCAGTGATTTATTTTGCAAAAGGGAAAGAAACAATTATGCACAATGTGTCATGTTTTTGAATTATTGATGAGTCTTCTAGAAGCCAAAGAGCAAACCAGTGAAATATCTGTCATTGTAAATTGTACATAATTAGGGGTACCTGGCTAGCTTGGTGAGTAGAGCATGCAACTCTTAACCTCATGGTTGTGAGTTCAAGCCCCACTTTGGGCATGGAGCCTACCTAAAAGTAAATAAATAAATAATCATAATTATCCCATGGGCTCAAGTTGCATAAACAGATTGTAGCAAGATTCATGAAGAAACACACTTTGCAAATGTGGCCATCCTGAGTTTGTATGAATGTAGTCAAAATGGTGGAAGTTTTATCATTACAGCATTGATTATAGCAATTTAGGACTTGTTTATTAAAATCAGTTGGTTAAGTGTCTGCATGACTTGGTCAATTTAGACTTTGCCTTGCATTTCCCTCTAATACTTGGCATTTTGAATTTCAGTTCCTCAGTAAAAACATGGACTCTCAGTCCTGGACCCAGTAAGTGCCACCATCACCTAACTGCCCAGCCTTTCGTTGCAAGAGCCTTACTGATTCACATCAAATTTTAGTTCACTAGAATGGTGTGTTCAAAATTTTATTAGTATTAACATTTTCATTTGAAGCTGGGTTGTGTGTTGTTTCAGAGTATATTCTGCCAATTCCTGCCATCTTGTTAGAAGCATACTAAGATCTTAAGGAAATCTTTGTGTAGATTTTGGGAGGAACAAGGCATAACTAATCATATTTGATTTCATGTTAGCCTTAGGATATATACTCAAATTGCTTTATAATAAAAATCTTGAAGTTACAAAAAAAATCCCAATCCCAGTGAGTTATTTGGTGACATTCTCCCTGTTTCCCTAAAAGGAATACCAGAAAAAAATCATTACATTACATTAGTCTTCTAGTTGTAGCTTTCTTTTCACATTGTCATTTCTTACACACATTCACTTCACTACACTCACACATTGCTCTAACGTTCTTGGCTATTATAAAGAAATGCCTTGTTTTTACCCCAGAGTTTTTCTAATCTACTATGTGTTACAGACAAATTTGAAGGGTCTGGAAATTCCATGGGAAAAAAAGATTATAATATCTTGAGCTATCACCATGTAAAGGGCTTTTTATCCTTTTGTTTTTAAACCAACCCATCCCAATGTTTGACTCTTCATTTTCCCTTGGTTAACAGTCTCTTTTACTCTGAACATTCTATTTGTCTTCTTTTTCTTTAAATCCAGCCTCATAGAATATGTGGGGCAGAGATAATTAAATTGTCTGAAGCCTCATTTGAAGGCAGGTAAAGGGCAGGGCTGATTTCAAATCTGTCTTCTAACCTTGGCATTAGGCATAAAGTCTCCAAGGGTCACATTCTCAAACAGCAATATCCAAATAGTAACAGATTCATTTGTCATCATCTACCAGTGTGTTAGTCATTATAATGTTATCCAGTCTGGGATTTTTAAAAAAATAATCATGGTGTTTGAAGTCCTGGGTTAATAGAAAAATTATGGGAGCTCATATGGCACAGAGAACATTAGGAGTATTGTTAAAGTCTCATTCCCTGCCCATCTGATAGGACTAAGGCTAAGGTGGGCTTCAACCTTGCACAAAGAGGCACTTTGGACCACAAAGTATATGTCACCAAATTCCTCTCCCATCATGATGTCTACAAAATACCTTTCTACCTCCTCTATTTCCCTATCTGCAGCCAACATGACAAAGAACTGGAAGTGTTTTCAGAGGCAAAGAGAGGAATGTCTCTCATAATCAACCTTGAGAATCTTATCTATCTCCTGTATTTACTCAGTATCTTACAACAAAAAGGAAATTTCCATCGAGCACTGAAAGAATTCCAGAGAAACCTGGATTTCAATTGACACCTTGGCACCAAAGATTGAATAGGATCTTTCTTCATATACAGCATTCATATATCTGATGGATAACACTTTGACATATATCAACTTGAGGAAAGATAAGGATGGAATATTCTTAGCATGAGAGTTTCCTCTTTGACTAAAAAAAAAAAAAAAAAATTACAGCCATGATAGTATCTAATCATGGGAAGGGAAAGAAATGTTTCCTAAGAATGACTTTACTTTGGAACTCTGATGCTTAGGCAGAGAATCTGGGACACATCCTTCAGTTCTGATTAAAGAATTTACAATAAATCTCTTTTCCAATAATCTAGGTGTCTCCTTGTGAGTATGTGACAATTGTGAGATTAGGATTCTGCATACATTTTAACTTACAACAGAAGGAAATGGTGGAGTATCTTGTGTGTCACACAACTTTCTGAGGGTGAATATGATGGTAGGACCTTGAGTAAAGAGCAAAGGGCCAAAATGAATGAGCAGAATAGGCATCAGCAAAGTTAGAACAAGATGGCAGGATTTTCCCCTAAAACAGGAAATGTCATACAGAAAATAAACACTTTATTTAACTTAACAATTTTCTCCAGGATTTCATTAGACATTCTCTAGAGTGTGGTTTGTTTTTCTTGTGGAATCGAGACACAGACTTGATGTCTCTTTCCCTGGTAAAATTACTTTCTTCCATATCTCATGTTTATGATAAAAGCTCTGAGCAAGGAGCAGAAGACCAAAGGACCCCGGAAAATAGGTAGTTCCAACATTTGTGTTTTAAAAGGTCAATGGCCAACACTGTCTACAATTCTCAGTCTGTGTATACCTCAGTTATCACTTAGGATCACTGTAAGATACAGTTATCACTATCAGATAAAAAGGAATATGGGAACAGTTCTTACTGCAACTTGACAAAGTTTTCTCTAATCTTATCGCAAGAGATCACAATTTGCATTTTCAGGTGATGTTCGTGTACCTCTCTGCAATGGCTACGAAGAACATTTTATGAACTTCCTATCTTCTTGTTTCAGTAGGGTCTTCATGGTTGTGACTATGTCTCCACAGCCAAAGCAAAGCAGACATTTAAGGTAATTACTTAGATAATTAAGGGGAAAACCTCTCCACTTTGCTTTCACTGTGGAACCTTGGCCTCCAGTCAAATGAGGAAAGTTGGGCACCTAAACGTGAATATTGTACCTGTTTTAAAAATTTCAGCGAGGTATTAAAATGCTGTTTCTTCTTTGGTTTTCCCGTCATTCTTTGTAAAAACAGCAAGGTGGGGCTTACTGTGTGTGGGTGGCAGGCAGTAACCTAGTGATTTCTGTCTTTTCTTAGTACAATTTCCATGTTCCTCGTGTGTTCCTTCCCTGAGCTTGTTATTAGAATTATTTGGAAGTATAAACCTGCTTTTGGCTTCTGTATGCAGTATCAGCTTAGTCTTTGCTTTAAAATATTTAAAAACAATACCCTTGTGGAATAAAAATGAAACACGATATAATTTCACAATATCTCCATACCGTTCCCATTGCACAAATTGCCTTTGTGGTTTAACACATGGAACCTCATGAACCCCTGCCAAATTTCTGCTTCTGACACCACACCTAACCTCTCAATGTATCAGCAGCGCTTTAACTAACACATGTGACTTACCACTTCAGTACAATAAAAGTTAAAGAGGTTGAGAATGGAATAAGACCTGAATTTGAGGCCTTGAGGTTGCCAGTGTAAGTAGAAACATTGGATCATTTTTTTTTGTTTTTAAATATCAATAGTTATGATTTAGAAAAAAGTAGCCTACTCGAGTAGGTCTTATCTATTCCACAAAACTACAAAATGGTTGTTAGAAAAGCCCCATTCTGTAAATTCTCCTTTAAACAGGATGACTATATCTTGAAGCTAATTATGAGAATTCGTTTAGATTTCTAAAGTATTGTTACATTTATTTCTTTATCCGTAATCTGCTCTGTTATTTATTTGGCAAATACATAGGTGTATACTGTGTGCAGAGAGCTACCAGAAAGCCTGAGGATACAGTTTCTCAGTAAGCTCTGTTTCTTTATAAAGATTGTGCTTAGCAATGTAGATAATGGGTCATACACCGCTGATAATTCTGACAATGAAATATGATGTCATTGGTTATCCATATGAATAATTGGCAAGCAGGAAAGAGAGATGAGTCCCCTTAAATTCACTTCTAAAATCTTCTCAATGAACCTGAGAATGTCATAGAGTCATCAGAGTGCATGACCGACTCGGGTGGCAGAAACACTGGGCATAACTTTGCTTGGACCTGTTGAAAGACATTGCATGGTCTTGGGAAGCAAGTGATTATTAAATGAAGGTGAAATCTCAATCAGTTGGTCTACTCTGGCTGTGACCGCCTTGACCCCCATGTGTCACCAGAGCTGACTGAACCACTCCTGCTGTCTGGGTGTGCAATTTCCCTTGTCACTGTTCAGGTGTCACTTGGTTAAAGAAGAAGAGGCTGCCCTACAGGTTTTCCTTGTTTAAAGTATATAAGTGGCTATGTTCTTTTCACTACCAAAATGACCACACCTCTCCCTGCTTTCCTGAAAATTATTTGTTCTTAAAGTTTAAAAATCCATGATGCCTACTGCAATCACACTAACGTCAAAGATTTTTAACTTATCACTGTTCTTCATATTGTAAGGGTGAGTCTCTGTAGAAAGTCTTTGATGTTAGTGTGATCCCTGTAAGTATTGTGGATCTTAGAGGGGAGCTTTGTAACGAAGCTGGTGTGCCAGTTCTTTGCGGGTAGTACACATCTCCCTTTGGGGAGGCCCAAAACTGTGCAGAGTTCTCTTCTCCCTTTTTCCCTGCCTTCTCCTCTTTCCCCAGAGAAATTTAGAGGAAGGGAGTATACGTCGCCAAGTTTTTTAAGGTGACATCCCTTTCCTGGTTGTTGTTCTTTCTTTCAAAGCATGTGTGCTCTAAGTATGGACATAGAACGACAACACTGGCATTGTCCTAACTGGAGTCAAATGCACCAAAATCAACATCTAGGCTTGCTTTCTGGGGGGCATTGCTTGGAGACCCCCTAATGCCTAGAGAAAGAGTTCCTGGAGCTAAGTTTTATTGTTCGGTAGGTATGGTCCTTTCAGGAGTTATTTCTCCTTTTACTCTTGAACTCAGGAGCTTCTGGGAGAGTACCAAGAGTTTCCTAGACAGTGGCAGACATGATTTAGGAAGACTTCTCACAGCTTGGACCCGTGAGTCAACGTACCTGGGGGCCAGCAGAGGCCAGTGCCCTCATTCTTTCTCCTCCTGGAGGCTGCAGTCTGCCTCCTGTGATTCCATCCTGCTCTCACACCGTTCCCTACAGGAAGCTCAGGCCTGTGGCCTTTCTGACTTCTGCTGGAGAGACTGTCAAGCTATCTTCATCTGTGAGTTTCATTATCCATGTCTGTACCCAGTTTTCAGTTTTCCCTGCGTCGTTTCATACACCTTTCCACAGGTGGGACTTATGCCCTACCCCTCTTTACTCTATATCCAAGGCCACACCACAATCCTAGTCTCCCCAATTTAGACCACCTTCAGATCTTGCCAGACCTGTATAGGCCTAGAATTGGCCACCTGCCTTGGGATTTGTTGGTATGAACCGTTGTTCTCTCTGAAGCAAGATTACCTTTTCTGCCTGCTGTTGTTGACACCCGTTAGATCAATTCTTTTTATCCCCAATATGTCACTTGCCACAGCAGGTTATAAAAAAGATGGCACGCACCATTTTAACCATTCAGATTACAGCAGTTTCTACATAACCAGTGGCTGGTGCAGGAGGTGTTGAGGTACTTAAAATGCCTCCACCCAGTGTTTGCTGCCTGGACATTACTAGTTAAATACATCAAAGTTCCATTTACGTGCAATGTTTTAAATTTATTTTTGAAAGAGGTTAGAGTGGAAGAGAGCCAAAGCAAAAGAGACTCTTAAAAACTGAGAACAAACTGAAGGTTGATGGGGGGTGGGAGATGGGTATTGAGGAGGGCACCTTTTGGGATGAGCACTGGGTGTTGTATGGAAACCAATTTGACAATAAACTTCATATATTGAAAAAAAATAAATTTATTTTTGAGAGAGAGAGAGAGGGATTGTGAGTGGAGGAGAGACAGAGAGAGAGAGGGAGAGAGAGAATCTCAAGCAAGCTACATGCTGTCATTGCAGAGCCCGATGCGGGGCTCAAATGCACAAACCACATGATCAAGACCTGAGCTGAAAGCAAGAGTTGGATGCTTAATCAGCTGGGCCACCCAGGTGCCCCTATGTGCAATTTCATAGTCAATGATCTTCAAACCTATTTACTGTGTAACAAGTATCTCCCCAGAATAACCCAGTGCTTTCTTGTCTTACCAGGTGTTGGAGCTACTGTAAGTGGCTCATCTTCATCCACATTCTCTCTCTGATTTCTTTAAAGTGAAGGGTTTCAAACCAAGAGTTATGTCTTTGCTTAAAGTATATTTGGTATGCCATTTTGAACAGAATATTTTTACCATATTTTAGAAGAACAATTCCTGGACTTTTTGTTTGTTTGATAGCAAAGCATTGGAATATTTATCTAAGAGACCCATAGTTGAATTGCCTTGGGAAAGTGCTTAAGGCAGAGCTTGTACATTGACTTTAAGAATTTAGGCCATGTTGGGGGAAACATTAAAATCAAATTAGAGCTCTATCTTTCACTAATCTTTCATGTGATACATTTCTTGGCGTTAGTTGGGGGTTAGAATTCCCAAAAGAGTGTTACCTATCCTAGGGTTTTCCTGTTAATCTGGATCTCAGGAATCAAGAAAGGCTATCAAGGGAAAGAGAAGTCTGAGATGAGACTCAGGGAATAAGCTGAGGTTAGCCAGCCAAGATTAGAAGGAAGAGTGTTTCAAGCAGAATCAGGAAGGAAACAACATGCACAAAGGCTCAGAGCACCAGAGGGGAGAAAAAAGGAGAAAGAGAAAGGGGCATAAAGGGGAAAGACAGAATGAGGCATTGTCAAAACTCCTAGAAGTGCAGCTATCAGACCAGAAGGCTCAAGGGGAGGAGAGGGTGAAGAGAGGTGTGAGGCAAGGGGAGATGTGAGGTAGGCAGGTACATGAGTCAACTCCTGAAGATCCTCCTGTGCTATAAGAGCTTTGGCTTTCTCCTGAAGGCAGTACAGAGATTTGAAGCATTTTCAGAAGCGGAGACATATGAATAGATTGCATTTTAACTCAGGCTGTAGTACAGAGAATGAATAGAAAAGGTAGAGCACTGGAGGAATACCTTTCAACCATGTTGGCTTGGGAAGTAGGTGGGTGATGACAGTGGCAGCCCAGCCTGGAGCGTTGTCTGATAAAAATCTGAAATATAACACATATTATGATCTACTGGGTGAGGCTATCTTGGCATATAGTTTATTCAGAATTGAAACACTGTTTGTCCCTTAAACAGAATATGTAAAAACCAGCATGTTGATTTTGGCTTGTTCTGACACATCTGCCTGGCATAGAGGAATTGGCTGGGTTTCAGTAGGTCAGAATTTCTGCTTGTTAATAAGGAGTTTCTTTGGTGAGAATTTTACATACGATAAAATTGTAAGTTACTCATAGAAACTAAAAAAGAATGGTGGGAAATGGTGTTTTTATATTTTACAACTGTGGTGTTTTTTTTTTTTATTTTAAACCTCTGGGTAATGTCAATTGACAGGAGTCAAATAAATTAATAAAAAGGCACAGGTTAGTGCTCCTATCAATAGGATTTTAGAAATTTGTTACCCTAAGCTCTTATTTTCCAGATGTTACCCAGTTTCTCAGTTCCAGATCTGCCTGGTGATTTAGTACATATTTCATTTAGCATAGCAGGGCTATAAAAAATACAGTGCTCTGCCCCCAATAAGCTCCATGGCGAGACCAAGGCATTTTCAATGAAAACTGTTCTTTGGGCCAAGAATCCTCCCCTGAGTATTCTTTGGCCACTTACAAATTTCTTTACATGAGTTCATTACATATATACCCAGAAAGCAGTGATTCCAGATGTGTGGCCAAGTTCCGAGCCTTCAGAGGTACCTGTTAATGCAACTTATCCTCTCCTGTTAAGTCTACGAGTGGTCAGCAGCAGATATTAAGCACCTACAATGTCCCAAATACAAGTTTCATGGTTAGAACAGTGAACAAAACTGTCTTCCTTCATATTCTGATTGTGAGGAGACAGACAATAAGCAGGGCATGGGTCAGATAGTAAAAGGCCAGATATAAGTATTTTAGGCTTTGTGGGCCATATGGTTTCTGTCACAGCTACTCAACTCTATTGTTTTAGCACAAAAGCAGTCTTAGACAATGTAGGATGAATGAGCACATGGCTTTGTTCCAGTAAAACTTTATTTATAAAAAAAGAATGAGTGCTAGATTTGTCCTATGGGCCATATTTTGCTGACCCCAACATATATCAAGAACTGAGTAGGCTGTTCTCGTGTACTGATATGAAAGAGGACAGAACAGGATCATATAGAAGCGAGGTAATGGATGTGTCTGCTTTGGCATCAGCAGTTAGAAGACTTCTTTGTGATTGGACTAAATCAGTGTCCAAAGGATTAAAGAGAAAGTTGTTAATATCATCTGTCTTTCACTTAAAATATGCATAAAGCTATTAAAGCTAAGTGACAGATCACAAAGTTATAGAAGGTAGGGACCATATAGAACAGCCTGACATGTATAGGGACTTCATAATTGTTGCACTCTTCTTGAAGAGAGTTTGAGATTATCTTCCCATAATGTCTCGGTCGTCACTGATTTCACATTTCCTCTGAATTTCCATGGCATTTATTAAATGACGATACTCACTTAGCATTGAGAAAATACGGCATTGGTCAGTAGTATGTCTTTTGTGTATGTTAGTTACCTTTTGCTACCCTGAAGTGTATGGGCCCTGTTTTATACTAGTTTCTATCCAAAGTGCCTAGTTTGGTGTCCTTATGTTGTTGACACGTGATAGCTATTGGGTTATCATATCATGAAGATCAGAAAAGTTAAAAAAGAGTGCAGCTAGGATTCCAACGAAAAATGGCTACACTTGAATTTGCTTTCACAGCATATCAATGATGTTAAAACATTAACTGAAGGAAAAGGAGGAATATACTTTTGAATCTCAAGTGGTTTCTCTGATAAGGTCTGCAGGTCTTGTTGTTTTGGGTGAAGTTATTGTTAAATTCTGAGCCATACAAGAAATCAGAGAGCACAAGCTTACCAATAATTTTATTTGTGGTTAAAGCATGTGGAGTAATCTTTTAAACAACAGGTATTACATCCTGTGTCTAAGGAGCTGAATAGAAATTATGACCTCAGACCTCGAAGATCCAGTTGGGAAGGGATCCAAGAATTGATAACACAAATAAAATTTAAAAAGACAAGATAAAGGTTGCCAAAAGACAGGACATGATTTCAATTACAGATTCAGCAATTCCTTTGACAAAAATTTGTTGAGCACAAACAGTGAGCTAAACACTATTCTAGGCACTGATGAATTTAGGAACAGGTGGATCCATGTGCATTGGATTTATCTGGAAAGCTTTCAAAGAGAAGATGGAAATTCACCAGGGTTTTGAGAAATGAATGGGATTTGGATGTGGGAGAGCATTTGGGGAGGATAATGGGTCAGCATGGTGGAAGAAGAGGAAGAACTCAAGAGATGTTTAAAGTGAATGGGCCAGGTTACCTGGAGATCATGTAGAGAGTTTAAGTAGGAAATAATGTAATAAAGGATGCTAGGGACAACTGTGGAGGTCCCCGAAAATAAAGCCAAAAAATGTCCATTTTGACCTGAAGGTGTTAGACAGCCACTGAAGGTGTTGATCAACAGCATGATAAATTGAAATGTAAGGCAATAAATTTGGGAGAGGCTTAGATATAGAATTATCAATTGGAGCAGGGAGAGACTAATAAGTAAGAGGCTATTCCAGTTATTCATAATATAGGAGTATTAATTAAAATGGTGGCAGAAAGAATGGAAAGAAAAATATGAATAGTATTTTGAGGGTAGGCTTGTTTGGATATTAATAGAATAGAGGAAGGAGGCAAAGAAGAAACTAGAATTTGAAAATGGTGATTTTCATATGAGACATTACCTTTTTCCCGAAAAATTCATAAGAGCAAACATTATAGCTTACAAGAATCTCTGAGGTCAATGTGATTGATTCTGCCATCATCAACTTGCTGTGTAACCTTGATCAAGTTATTTAACATCTCTGTGATCCATCTGCAATGTGAATTATAATAATACTCATTTTAAAGAACTGAGCATTCATTCATTCATTCATTCATTCAACAGATGTGACACAAATTATTTTCTAGCTCCTGAGAGTAGGGTAGTCAAATAAGACAAAGCCATTTACTGCCTTTAAGGAGTATGCTTTGTAGTACAGATAGATTATTTTCAAGTAGGCAAATATACAAGGTAATTTGGGGTTCTGGCAAATGTTAAACGGAAACATTTTATGTAATAAAGAATAATGGAAGTCAGAAGGGGTTACTTAGGTAAAGTTCTAAAGGATGGCCTCTCCAGGGAGGTGATCTTTGAAGTAAGACCTAAATGGTGAGAAGGAGCCGGGCTCAAAAACAGCAGGCAAAGATGACAGACAGCAAGTACAAAGCACAGCTTATTTGAGGAGCAGTGTAGCAGATTTTTTTTTTTTTTGCCTTCTATTTGAACAATTCTGGAAAATGAGACCAATTTAAGCGTGCGTACCGACAATCCTAGCGGTGTGGTGGTTGTGTAGTGGGTGGAAATTGCAGCAGATTTAAAGGAGACAACTGCCCTCTAGTGTCCTCCCTGGGTTATTTAATCCATTAATAGGTTTTTCCCCACCTCTTCTCAGTACTATGGAGGCTGTTACGAGTGGGTATGCGTTCACTGGTTCCGTGAAATGCATTAATGTATGCAGGAAACAAAGGGAAAAAAAATTCTGAGAAGCCAGATTCTGTCAAAGAGCAGATTTATATTTATTTATTTATTTTTGCAAATGAGAAGGGTTGGAGACAGAGGGGAACAAGAAGTGTTCTGTTGAGAGGGACAACTTGCATATTTTGGTCTGGTCTGTTCATTCTTATATAAACTAGGGCAAAACAATGATCCCATTAAGCGCTGTCTTTTCTCACATCAGTGTTTTTCCTTTTGGGCGGGGGATAAAGCTAGAATCAGAGAATACTTTGATTCTGTGGTGTGGGTGTAAATTCTAACTCCTCACCCACAAGAAAATTCAGAAAAATGGGCCATAGAATTTTTCTTCTTCATGAACTCTTGTCCTCTTTCTCATTTTTTTTTGGTCCCACCCCCGGCGCCACCTGGTTTAGAAGGTGATGGGGAGACCATAGAGAATAATGTAAAAGGTTTTGGACCCTGACTTCCTCTACACTTACATCTGGTGTCTTTCTTGCTCTGCTCCAGCCACATTGGACTTCTCTTCTTACGACACATTGTGTTGTTTCCTTAAAGGTCTTTGGAAATACTGTTCTTTGTTCTGGATGCACCTCCTCTCTCTGTCCATTGCCTAACGTCTCATGTTTAGTCATTACTCCTAATGGCCTGTTGTCCAGAAAAACTTCCTTCCTCCGCACGTTGGGCCCCTGTTTAAATTAGGTTTCTCAGTTAAGGTGCATGGATCCCAAGCACCCTATCCTTCTCTCTCTCTTTACTACAAAGGACCTTGGGGGTATGACTCATGTTGTAGTTGTTCATTGATTTCTCTCAGTACAACATACTCTCCAGTACTCTGCCTTGCATATGAGAGTTGCATAATATTCTCAACTGTATTGCACTGAAATAAACAGATATTGTTGAGACATAATGCAGAATTCTGGAAAGTTGAGGGACTCTGAAAACAAGGATGTGGAAAAGTAATTTCATTAGTTGGCCGTGAGTAATAGGAACAAACAAAACATCAGTAACTTGAAGATGGATGTGTGTCTGTCTACCATAAATGTCCGGGGCTGGTTTGGTGGCTCTGCTCCTCCGAGTCCTCAGGGACACAGGGTTTCTCTAGCTTGACACTCTGCCATTACTAGTGGTGGGTCTCGGACACATGGTCTAAGATGTGTCTGTGCCTCAGGCAGAAACATAGAGGAGAGAAAAGACAAAGAGTCTGTACCATTTAAGGAAAGCTCCCGATGCACTTGACCCATCTCCCTGCAGCGGAGACTAGGTAGGCAGCCTTTATACTAGGTAAACATGTGCCCAGTTACATTTCGACTACTCTGAAGGAAGACACAAGGTACTACAGATGGACTATATCTTCCCCAGGAGATCTGAGTAAACATCACAGAGAGCAGGTATAAGCTGAATGACCACGTGGCATATAGTCAAGAATTAATTGTGGCCTTGGATTTAAGACTTTGATTCCATAATTTATAACAAAAATTAAAGGCACAAGACAAGAGTTACTGATAGTAAAGGGTGTATTTTGAGTAGTCGCTTATGTGTTTGTTTCACTGTAATCTGTACAGGAGACGTGCACATCAAGGAATGCTTTAAAATTTTTTTTTTAATTTTTATTTATAATTGAGAGAGAGAGCATGAGTGGAGGAGGGGTAGAGAGAGGTAGACACAGAATCCTAAGCAGGTTCCAGGCTCTGAGCTCTCAGCACAGAGCCCGACGCAGGGCTCGAACTCATGAGTTGTGAGATCATGACCTGAGCTGATGTCGGACGCTTAACCGACTGAGCCACCCAGGCGCCCCATCAAGGAATGTTTTTAAGAAGAAACAGCACGCTTTTCTCATGAAATCGGTTGACTGGCAAGCAGTTTAATTCTAACGTGGGTTCAAGGTTAAATTCAGTCAACCATGTGAGTCTCTAACTTTCAAAAAGTAAGATAAAGGAGAATAAGGTGGGAAATAAAGGAGAAAAATATTCTCACTACTTTATGTTTATTTAATGTGTGAGTATTGACAAAACACTTTGAGTTAGGGATATTTGACCTCATAGCAGCCCCCAAAGCTAGACAGATGTATGGATAAGAACCTGAGAAATTAACAGACCGAGCCAGTGTCAGGCAACTTTTAAGAGATGGAGTTAAGACTGGCCTATGCCCATGTCACAGCAAGTCCAAGTACTTTCTCCTGTCCCCAGAGACTTGTCATACTGGGTGAGGGAGCACATTGGAGTATGGGTAAGAAAAGATATACCTCCTAAGTGCCTTTTTGGTAAAGCAGGCCATAGGAGGGGAGCATACATTATGATGTTTATAGCTGTTATTCTTTGATCATAGTTCTTAGAGAAATCTTTTATGGAATCTTCCATGGTGAGGGCTTTTCATTACTTAATTACTGCAGCAGAGCCAGCAGAGGCAGCAGACTGCCAGGGTCTACGGTCTCTCGACAAACAAGGGACAGCACACGCACAGGAAAGATGCTGTGGTCTACACTCTGCTGTCACTAAGCAACGAGAGCAGATTTCTTTGTATTCGGAGTTATTCACCGAGCTGGGGGGGGGGGTGCTCCCAGAAGGCCCTTCAGAGCTGGACCTTATGGAGAGCTAGATTAAATGAAATTCGAGGATATTATGGCTGTTCTCACGGGATATCCATTTCCTGACGTGTGTCCCGCCTCTGCTATCGCAGCAGGTCACGTATGAGTGCAGCTGCCACTTGGCCTGATTCAGAATTTTTCACTCACAGGTTTAATTAAAATTTCTAGCGAGCACCATCTATCATTTCTCTTTTGTAATTTTTCTCTCTCAGAGAGAAAAGCGTAGTGCTCATTACCTCTTGTGTGTTTATACTGCCCATGTTTCTATAGGAAGAGATTCATAACCCCTTTAACAATTCATAGATTTTCACTGGGAGCATTAATGGAAAGGAAATCATACTTGTTGGTCTGTGCTTTTAATTAAAGATGTGTGGGTAAAGTCCCTGAGGTTTACTATTTAACTCAGTGTCATATATTATAAAATATAATGTCGTCGGGAATTATTTTATAAAATAATGTAACACAGTAGTTACTACCTTGAGATGTCTAGATCCCCAGGTCTTTGCTTGTAGAAATGGGGGTTCATAGGCTAATTTCAGTTATATATCTCCCCCAATAGCAGGGGCACATGGGCTTACCAAATTATCAGGCCTCAGGTCAAATTAGTATAATAATTGTTTCTGTTTTTTGTTTTTAAACTATTTTTTCAACGTTTATTATTTTGACACACACACACACACACACACACACACACACACACACACACACACAGCGTGAACAGGGGAGGGGCAGAGAGAGAGGGAGACACCGAATCTGAAGCAGGCTCCAGGCTCTGAGCTGTTAGCACAGAGCCCGACACAGGGCTCAAACTCACAGACTGCAAGATGGTGACCCCACCTGAAGTCGGACGCTCAACTGACTGAGCCACCCAGGTGCCCCTGTTTCTTTATACTAACCAGTTCATGTCCTAAGTAGAACAGCTTTGTTTTTGATTAACTAGAATGGAATGAAGTTATTTCTTAATGAGTGAAGTTTGAAGACAGACTTTCTCAGCACGAGATGTAAAAGGATGTTGATTTTAGAATAATATACGCAATGTAGCCCTGGTACTGTTATGTCATTTTGAGTAAGCCATGCAAGTACTGTGAGAATGAATTTTCTCTTCTGTACAAAGGGGATCAGTGACATCTGTGACAGATTTGTTGGGAGAACTAAAGAGCGCACCTGGCCCAGTAACTAGCATACAGTAGCCTCTGTTTGAAAGCTCCACAAAGTCAAGACTCGGTCAATCTGGGTCAAGCCAGCTTGGGCAAGCCATGACATCATTTCAGAGCTCCTGACTCGTCTGTGAAAAAAAGGGGAAAGCACTGGATTGCTCATCTCTAAGACACTCTCTAGGTTAGATAGTTTCTATTCCTTACCACCCAGTCGAGACTTCCCCTGCCATATATGAACATGCATGAACATACATGTATACACAAATAGTGTCGTCTGTCATGACACCGGTCTTGTCTATTTCCTTGTCTATAAAATGGATATAGAAATATCTGCTTTCCGGAGTATACGGAAAGTGCCTGGCATATATGAAAAATTGTTTAGACTCAATGGCAGCTCAAAGCAGTCCATTCAACTCTTCCTACACTACACGCAAGGTTTTCTGGGTTCTTCACCATCCTGGTCATACTCTCTGGGTACATGCCACATTGTCCATATCCTTCCTCTATGGCTTGGAAACCAAACCAGTCCTGCACACATGTTCTCATAAGTGGCCTAGATTCTCTGCCTATCTTCGATCTCTACTCTTATGTAAGGACCTTTCACCTTCATTTCTGACACCTCTCTCTTGATAGTCTTTCTACCTGGTTTTCTCACCTAGTTGTTGACTCTGTAAGGTCTGAGGTCATGAGTTAGATTCATTTGTAGACCAGTTTGCGTCTTCTGGCACGGCCACAGAAAGCTCTGTAAACCTGACATAACAGGCAAAAGCCCGCGCTTCCATTGCGAAGACATCCTCACTCTTAGAGAACAAAAAGGGGGAAAAGTAGTGAAAACTCCAAAGTTTCTCTACCACACTCCAAATGCTTCATCTCCATGAATTCTGAATGCCAAGGACAGCTTGTTTGACCTGTGTGAGCCACTGCTGTATTGTCATCTGAGCCCAACCTACTCCATGTATCATAGGTTCGTGATTCACAACACCATTGCTGAGGGAAAAAACAAAGCAAAACAAAAAAAAAAACCCACAGCACGCAGAAAGTACATCCTCATGGGCTGCATGAACAAAGAAGGTCAGTGGCACAAAGCATTTGGAACTCTACCATCTCCTCTGTTTCCCTTCATCCTGAGTGGGTGGATCTTCCACCTTCTTTTAGACTCTCACCTAGCTTCCCTGACTCATTCTGACACATTATCCTCATTGGAAACTATTTTCCCGTACGCCCGACACATTCACACTGTATCAGCTCTGTGCATCACCAGAAAGTGCCAGATGGTACTGAATCACCAGCTGCTTAATATTCGAGAACAATATTATATACAAAGCAGAACAATGTATGTGCTGATTAAAGGACTTTGCTAATGTCTTGGGAATCAGAGAATGCCCCAGTCACCTCCACAGCTGTGCCTTGACAATTTGTATGGATTACCAGCTTCTCTGGGGACTGTTTGCTGCTGTGTCTCCACCTTTACTTTTGCTACTGTACCTGCGGAACTTGGGAGTTTTAGCTCTGAGCTTTCCGCCATTCAAAGTACTGCATGATGTGTCACTTTCACTGGAAGGGTTGTTAGCCTCCCGAGTGCCGAGTGCCGCTCTTCAGGATGGAGTCTATAGGAACATAACTACAAAAACAAACAAGCTATCAACATAGATGATTTTACTTTTAAGGAGGAATTGGCATTATAGTTCTGGAAGATGTCAACATGCTAGCACATCTGGGGGTTGCTGTTATGCTATGAGTTATATGAAGTGATGTGAGTTGATTCTGCACATAAAGAAGTACAATACATAACAAGGCAGACCTCCTCTCAGGTAAGTCCTGCAAAAGGACTTAATTTTCCATGAAAGTGTTGGTTAAAAACTAAAGCAAAGGAAACCAACAACCAACCAAACAACAAACCCACTGTTGCTGCGGCCATCTCAAAATAGCATAAAGTATTCCTGATTATGTCTCATAGTTATGTTAAGACAATCACATTGTCTTGCCAGAACCTCATTTCTGAAAACCAATTGCATTTAAATCAGTTGGTTTAAAAAAAATGTGAAAAGGAGAATTTTATGTGAGGTGTCACCATCAATCTTTATTATTTTTTAAATAATTTGCTGGATAGAAATACCGGTAAAGATTACTGTGAATGCCCTGAACTGGGTTTTGAAGATTAACCAAGAAGACTGGCCATAGATCTCATCACTTAATAAGTCACGGTATGTCTATTTCTCTGTGTACTCATATAGCAGTAGGTTATCACTTGTCTACTATGTGAAAGGATCTGTGTTCAATAATAGTAATTTAGAGTTGGAATTAATAATAATCACATCTCTAGATATATCTTGAACATCTTGCTGAGGTGCTAGAAGATAATCAGTAATATAGAACAACGATGATTCTAACTGTATGTACCACTAATTTCTATGAATATTGGCTTTGCATGGAAATATTGTTCATGAAAATAGACAAAAATAGATTCCCACCTTTCTCACTGAAGTCACAAAATTGATCACATAATAGAACACAAATGTGTTCTCAGGGTTGGTAGGCTGCAAACTTGTATCGCCTTTAGTGCCAGACATCATTGAATAGCCTTCTCCATAGCTCTTTGGCATTTTCCATTCTATCTTTGAGTGCTTATCGAAAAGAAGTGAGTAAAGTCTTCTAAAACTACTCAAAACTTTATTCTCATAGTCATGACCCTACAGATTCTCAACTATAGCTGAATATTAGAATCACCTGGGGACCTTTAAGAAAATAGTCTCTAGATCAATGGAACAGAATAGAAAATTCAGAAATGGCCTGACAACTATATGGTCAACTAATCCTCAACAAAGCAGGGAAGAATATCCGATGGAAAAAAGACCATCTCTTCAACAAATGGTGTTGGGAAAACTGGACAGTGACATGCAGAAGAATGAAACTGGACCACTTTCTCACACCATACACAAAAATAAATTCAAAGTGGGTGAAAGATCTAAATGTGACCCAGGAAGCCATAAAAATCCTAGAGGAGAACACAGGCAGCAACCTCTTTGACCTTGGCCAGAGAGACTTGACTTTTTACTAGATAGGTCACTAAAGGAAAGGGAAACAAAAGCAAACATGAACTATTGGGACTTCATCAAGATAAAAATCTGCGCAGCAAAGGAAACAATCAACAAAAGTAAAAGGCAGCTAAGGAATGGGGGGAGATATTTGCAAATGTCATATCTGATAAAGGGTTAACATCCAAAATCTATAAAGAACTTATCAAACCCAACCCCCCCCCCAAAAAAAGAACCCAGTTAAGAAATGGGCAGAAGACATGAACAGATACTTTCCCAAAGAAGACATCTACATGGCTAATAGACACATGAAAAGATGTTCAACTTCACTTATCATCAGAGAATTACAAATCAAAACCACAATGAGATACCACCTGACACCTGTCAGAATGGCTAAAATTACTAACAACACAAAAAACAACAGTTGTTGTTGAGGATGTAGAGAAAGGGGAGCTCTCTTGCACTGTTGGTGTGGATGCAAACTGGTGCAGCCACTCTGGAGAACAGTATGGAGGCTCCTCAAGAAACTAAAAATAGAACTACCCTATGATCCAGCAATTGCACGTTAGGTTTGCCCAAAGGATACAAAAATTCAGATTTGAAGGGATACATGCATCCCGATGTTTATAGCAGCACTATCAACTAATAGCCAAACTGTGGGGAGAGCCCAAATATCCATTGATTGCTGAATAGATAAAAAAGATGTGGCATATATATATATATAAATGGAATATTACTCAGCCATCAAAAATAATGAAATCTTGCCATTTGCAATGATGTGGATAGAGCTAGAATGTATTTTGCTAAACTAAATAGGTCAGTCAGAGGAAGACAAATACTATATGATTTCATTCATATGTGGAATTTAAGAAACAAAACAGATGAACATATAGGAAGGTGGGGGAAGAGAAGAGAGGGAAACAAACCACATGAGACTCTTAACAACAGAGAACAAATTAAGGATTGATGGAGGGAGGTGGATTGGGAGGTAGGCTAGATGGGTGATGGGTACTAAGGAGGGCACTTGTTACGATGAGTACTGGGTGTTGTATGTAAGTGATGAATCACTGAATTTTACCCCTGAAACCAATATTACACTGTATGTTAACTAACTAAAGTTTAAATTAAAAAAAAGAAAGAAAACTACTCTTGTACGAAATTCTGGTTTAAATAGGGACCGTGCTTAGTAATCTGCACTTTAATGCATCAAGGTAATTGCTTTCATTTTCCCACATGAATTATATTTACTTAACACCATCAAATGAGCATAAGCTATTCTTACAATTTATAGAATATATTTGTAGCACATATCTGTCTTTGGTGAGAGAGAATAGAAATTAAGATGAGATTCCTCATCTCAGAAAACTCATAGACTTTGAGCTCTCTGAAATATATAACATGAATCCCACTTCCATAGCTTATTACACTGTGTGAGTCTGGCCAAGTTGTCCAACCTCTCTGATCCTTGACCGTTAAACTGCAAAGGGAGAAAGCTAATACCTTCCCACAAGGTTGTTAAAAGTATTAAATGAGATAAAGTGCTCAATAGAAAATGACTGGCATTTTTGCATGTCTACTATCACTATTATAAACTGCACGTATATCACTCATGCAATAATATGCAATAAATGCAACTTATGTACATACAATATAACAATATGTATATAGTGTATGTATATGGAATGTCCACATGTACACCTAACATTTGTTACTATCACATAGAGAAACAAATATTCTAGAGTGAAAAGTAGATTTATTAGAAAAAAAGCAATTTCATAATTTTAAGCCCAATAAGTGAAAAAAAAAAAAGGCAATGGTGAGAACCATTGGGAGAAAACATGTTTGCCCTGTTGTTCCAATAGATGTAAGCAATGCAGCACTAAAATTTTAATGTGGGATGATCATGTGCTTATATGCTGCTGCCACCTAGTGTCTAGATTCCATAACTGCAATTTTTGCTACTTGTTTCATTGGTATTTGAGATTCGAAAACAGTTTGGTTCCTTGCTAGTCATTTTGAAACAGATGTTAAATAATGTTGAGATGTGTCTGTGGGGATTTAGTTGTTCCCCTTCCCTTTTTAAGTATGTAATTGTGAAGAGCTGCTGGCCCAAGCGGAATGGGTTACCGACTTCTTGCTGGTCATGTGATTTGTCTGTCTTTAAAGTGTCAGAGTGCCTCTACAATATGAAAGGGTTTATGTTGCCTCAATTCTGCATTTTAACAAGGGGTTGCTTCCCTGCAGGAAAAATTAATGTTGCCACCACTATTATGTCCTGTATTATTCCTATAGTAAATACTATTTTGTGAGCCTTGCATGTTAATCTCATGTGAGTAAAAGCAGCAGTAAAAAGAGAGCCTAAGTGTCAGGAGAAACAAGAAATTATGGCTGAGGTTGAGTGTGTAATTAAATAATTAAAGTGTGTGTGTGTGTGTATGTGTGTGTGTGTGTGTGTGTGTGTGTGTGTGTGTGTGTGTGTTTTCCCCAGGAATGGTTTTGCAGTAAAAATCTTGTCATGCCAATCCCTTGCTTAGAACCTGTCAGTGACCTTTGTTATCTCATGTGCATAGAGAGGGATTCCGGTTCCTCTTACCCTTGGTCACTTTTTACCTCACTGGCTGTATCTCCTAGCAGTCTCTTTCTCATCTCTCTCACACTCAGCTATGGGAGTTGTGAACTACTCAGTGTTATATACAGATCATGCTGCTTTACGTTTCTGTCCCTTTGCACTGCTTTTCCTGACAATGGGAGGTCCTTCTATCCCTTCTTTATCTAGAAAAAATCTCAAGAGAGTGCTTGTTGAGACTCAGATTACTTCTCCAAGAAATATTCACAAGAACACTTGCCCCTCAAAGACTAGGCTGAAGGTATTTCCAGTAGGTGTTCATAGCATCCTTTAGAAACCTTTACCAGAGCAAGCTTGAGAAAGGTATGTGGGAGATGATTGAAATTATGTTAGAATAAAAGAATTTTAAGATAAGACATGGTACACACAGAGGAGACTTGTTTTTGCTCCAGAGTGTCAAAGAACACAGAAATAAAACAGCCTCTACAAATGTACCCCAAGGGAGGAGTAAAAATAACATGGGAACCTAGACAACAACAAGGCTGCAACAAAGGTGAGACGACATCCTAACAGAAATAGCTTCCATCAGAGGTCACATAGTCTCTGAATGAAAAGCAAAGACAGATCAGGTGAGATTAAACCCCCTTCCTGAAGACCTCTTACTGATTTTGGAGAGACACAGAAGCAAAAGGGAAGGTTTGAGATTTAAGAATGGTGAAGGTGAAGAATGGTTTGAGATGGTGAAAGTCTGAGAGGCTGGGTAATGGAGTTTTGTGCAGCTGTGCAAAGGGCTAGAAAAGATGGAGAAGGAGCATTCACTAAACGAACTAGGCAAGGAGGGAAGAGGCGAGGGTTTTAGGTACGATGCTGCTCTTCCAAGATCACTGCCAGCTTGGCGTTGATGGATAGTACACCTCAGCTGGAAGACCCCGTGCTGAGGCTTCAAGACGTCAGATGGTCATGCTTCTAATAAGTACTTTAGAAGCTAATGGGCAAAATATGAGTATCCACCTCCATTAAATGATTTGTATTAATCATGTGCCAAAGGAGAGAGGGGAGATCTAAAATCTCGAGGCCGCTAATATGACTTTAATATTAATTTCAAAATTTTCGTTTTTATCTTGCCACAGAAGTTTGTTAGACGCTAGGGAGCACGAATCAGAAAGGACAGGAAAGAGCTTTGGGTGGCCTCAAAAGATATCGGAAGCAGCAAAAGAGGACACTGAAGGCAAAAGAAGGAAGGAGCAGAATCAGGGCCAGTTACACTACTGTCAGCTTGCCTGCAGAGGACCCATACGTCAGATAAGGGAATGGCTTCAGGCTGTCAACCCGGTGACATCTGTTGTTAGCAAGTCGGAATGGAGTCTGCATGCAAGGCCCTGATGTAAACAAGCACACTGGAGATTTAGCTGAATTTGAATCAGAGTATTAGGAAGTATAGATTCTACTTGTCGGTGAGGAGTAGATACTGCTGCTCCTCTATCATTGAAATTAGAGTATAAGGGACACAGGAAAGTGCCTATCAAAAAAAGCATGGTTTCTTGTTGACATGCAGAGATATATAGATGCTGGAAAGTTCCTGAAATATATGAAGATGTTTGTACAAACAGGAACATATCATCACATCACGTGCATTGGGTGGTTGAAGAGAGAAAAGGAAGTGGCCGAGGGACCCACATGGCTGAAGATGTGTTCTGTGAACTCTGTCATGAGAAAATTTACATTCTTAGAGTAGGACTAAACAAAAAGATAGTTACTCCATTGTGGCAGCCAGGCCCTCATTAGGGAAATGATATCCCTCTAGTAAGAGTTGAGGGAAATAAATACATGGGAAAATGGGAATAGATGTGTATATATTTATATGAGATGGAATACACTTATGTAAATTATTTCTCTGTTTATGTGTACATAACAGACCCACTCCCCCATAATGGGCACTTATGAAAGACTTTAAAAAGCAAAATTGCAGAAATGAGAAAACAGGGATATAAAATTCTAGAAACATAAAAGTAGAAGATGAACTGGTGAAAATTTTAGTGTAAACTTTCACGTGAAAGAAACCAACATTCTTGGAGATGAAAGTAAATTTAAAAGCAAAGAAGGTCAATGTGGAAATTTGAGGAATTCATGTTTGAAAATGGTGAATTTGAGCTAGCAGTTTCTGGTGATAATTTTTAAGGCATTAGTTATGTGTGGGTTTTATCAAAAGAGTTTGTGCCATCCTCCCTACTGGGACCTCTGGGTCGCCCCTTGGAACAACAGACTCATTTGCAAGGGAGCATGTGACCTGTCCCTGAAGCAGGAATGGGTAGACAGTCTGTGATGAATTGTTTCATTTTTCTGGACTTATTTAAGGAGACTGGATAATCGGAAGTGACCTCCAAACTTCACCTACTCGTTGTGGAAAATGAAAGAAAGAAATAGAATATTCAGCAAAGAAAGACTTTTGGATCAGAAAAAGCACCATCTATTTGAAAGATGTGCAAAGAGTATGGCTGTGTGAAAGATAAAGACAAAGTTGTTTTGTTTTTTAAGCCATATACTACTTGGCAATGAGAAAAGATGAAATCCTGCCATTTGCAACAACGTGGATGGAACTGGAGGGTATTATTTTGAGTGAAGTAAGTCAGTCAGCGAAAGACAGATGTCCTATGTTTTCACTCATATGTAGAACTTGAGAAACTTAACAGAGGACCATGGAGGGAGGGAAGGGGAAAAACCAGTTTCAAACAGAGAGACTCTTTAAGAGACTTTTAAGTACAGAGAGCAAACTGAGGGTTGATAGGAGGGTCGAGGAGAGGGGGAAATGCGTGATGGGAATTGAGGAGGGCACTTGTTGGGATGAGCACTGGGTGTTGTACATAAGCGATGAATCACGGGAATCTAGCCCTGAAGCCAAGAGCACACTGTATATACTGTATGTCAACTAACTTGACAATAAATTGTATTTAAAAAATAAAGATAAATGCCATATACAAAAGTAATTTTTTAAAATTTTATTTTAATGTTCATTTATTTTTGAGACAGAGAGAGATCGTGAGCGGGGGAGGAGCAGAGAGCAAGGGAGACAGAATCTGAAGCAGGCTCTGGGCTCCAAGCCGTAGGCAGAGGGCCCAACGCGGGGCTTGAACTCACAAACCATGAGATTGTGACCTGAGCTGAAGTTGGACACTTAACTGAGCCACTCAGGCGCCCCTACAAAAGTAATTTTTATGTATATATTGATAAGTGGGATTGGTTTATATTATTCTTCTATATTCTTGAACTGTTTAAATAGCATAAGAAACTGACTTAGAGGAAGAGGAACATTTCTGTGCCTTAGAGAAGATTTTGGGAGCCAATTAGGATTATAGAGAATTCAGTGATTAAGCTATAGAAAGTGTCTGGCATTTTATTAGAGTGTAGCGAGAAATAGGAAGAACAAACAGTCATGATCTTGGAATGAAAGTTTCTGGAAGAGAAATGCTGAGATTTATAATTGTTCAAGACTCAGAAATATGGGAAAGGAGAGGATAAAACAAACTAAAAGAAAAGAAAGCAAATAGCAGAGCTTTGCACTCCTAAGATCATGTCATGGTCTTATCTGAGGATATTGTGATGATTTTATGTGATGTTGGGAGAGATCCAGATATGCATGATATGAAAATAATTTGAATAGTGACTTTAGAGGATAAAATGAAATGATGTTGGAAAGGATTTTGTAAACTACAAAGGACTATTAAAATGTTAGAAAACATATTTGAGATCAGGTAGCCAGTTTGTGCCTAAGGTCTGAATGTTCGGAAAAAAATGTAATCATTCATTTTGCAGTGATTTCAGCTCAAATTGCATCCTTATATCAGGACGTATATGAGAGCCTGCCAGCTATTTTGCAAAGAAGAAGGTTTTCAGAGCAATAAAATAATTTTCTGGATGCTTAAGGATATATTTTTTCCTATGCTTTGGAATTTTTTTTTCTTTTTGCTTTTGTTTTCTTGAGTACCAGAACTGAATATTTTAAATTGAATTTTCATTTTTATAAAGAAATACAGGTATATAGGCAACAAAATGGTGCTGTAAGATTTATGATCCCAAATTGCAAGCCTGCCCCTTCCCGTGTCCCCTCTTTCCACTCATTTTTTTCTCCTGAGTTCTCCCAGAGGCAACTCGTTTCACCCTTTCTAGCTGTTTCTTCTTTTATTTATCTCCAAGTTTCTAAATTATAAAATTATGCTGGTCTGTCTTAGTTTTTACACTGTCAGCATTTTTCTATGGAATACTCACAAACCCAGCAAAGCAAGAGTAGGAAGATGATGATTTAGTAGTCACATGCCTTCCTCTCACCCCACCACACACATATGGACTCCCCTTCCTCTTGTTTGCCAGGCATCATCGATGATACCAATATTGGTCAAATCAGTATTCAGTATTTACTTTATAACAATCATGGGGGTGTCTGGGTGGCTCAGCCGGTTGAACGTCTGACTCTTGACTTCAGCTCAGGTCATGATCCCAGGTCATGAGATTGAGCCCCATGTTAGGCTCCACCTGAGCCTACTTAAGATTTTCTCCCTCTCTCTCTCTCTCTGCCCCTTTCCCCCACTCACATGTGCTCTCTCACTCTCTCTCTCTCTCTCAAAATAAAACAAAACAAAACAATAATCATGTAAATATTGTAGTGTGCTGTGATTACTTTTCCTTTTCTTTTTTACTTAACCATTTCTCTTTTCCTAAGTAGGACTAAGAGGCCCTTTCCAGATCCCCTTAGAGAATTGTAAAAACCTGTCACAATGGTGTCATAGGCAGATATACTGGCTAAGCTAGGGGTTTCGTTTCTGGTCCCTCTATGTCTCTCCTGCCCGACGTTGACCTCACAGTGTCATCTGAGATTTTAATTTGCTCTTATGTTGGATTCCCTGTTTCCTGGATCACATGTCTTTTGTGGATTACTCCCTTATTTTCTTAGGGGTCATCATGAGAAAATGTATAGTCATTCACATATTGATTGAACATATATATTTATTGAACATATATTATGAAATAAGCACTATTCAAAGAGCTAAAGATATATTAGAGAAAAACACAGATGAACCCTGACTCCCTCGAAGACCTTTATGTTACTCTGTGAGTGCTTGTGTGTGTGTGGTTGGGGGAAGTTTAGGGTTGCCAGATTAAATACAGATAATCTACTTAATATCAGGCAAACAACAAATATTTTTTAATATATTATTTTCCAAATATTGTAAGGGACATACTTATACCTAGAGAATGTTTGTTGTTTATCTGACTCTCAAATTTAACTGGGTTTGTTGTATTTTTATATCACAAATCTGGCAACTTTGATTGGGAATCTTTATATTGTATAGATAATTTATAGACAATAAACATAATAAATATGTAAGTTATAGAGCTTGCTAGAAAGTGATTAGTGCCACGCTTGGGTGGGGAAGGAAGAGTAGGGCAGGATAAGGCAGATTGAGGGTGCCAGGAGCAGAGACTACAATGTTAAAAGGGTGGTTAGGGTAAGCCTCTTTGAGGAGGTGAGACAGTGTCAAGGGCGTGAAGGAGGTGAGGGGTTAGCTTTGCAGTTATCTGGGCAAAATGTCTTCTGAACAGAAGGAACACCAAGTCAAGAGCATGCCTGAAGTGGCCTTCTAGTGTTTGAGAAATAGCAAGGAGGCCAATAGGCTGTGACAGAGCATGGGAGCGGTCTGTGGGAGGACATGAAGTCAGAGAGATAGCAGGAGTCCAAATCACATGGGAACGTAGACGGCATTGGAAGCACTCTGGAGTTTACGCCCAGTGAAATGGGGAGCCACACAGCGTTTTGAGTGGAGTTGTAACAACAGTAACTTCTGTTTTAACAAGATGCCTCTAGTTTCTCTGTTGAGAACATACTGAGGGGCAAGGGCAGAAGCAGGAGGAGCAGTTGGAGGGTTATTACAGTAATCCAGGTAAGATGGAGGAAATTTGGATTTAGGAATGGAGATGGGGAGAACATTTGGGTTCAGGATGAAGTTTTCCTCTAACATTATATTGTGAGAAATTTCAAACATACATAGAGTACCCACAGAACGACCATCTGGGTTCTATAATGAGCACTTTGCTGCCTTTGCTTTATCATGTATTTACCCATCTCTCCATTTGGTTCCTGTAACATTCCCTAGCCTGGAGCATCTCTGATTCAATTTCCGCAAAGATAAACCTTCAGTGTCCTGCTGAGATGACACAGTCATTTACACTATGGGATACTGTCACAGGCATAGCAAATCTGAGGTGGGGTGCAGTAAATCTAACCAGCCCTTAGACTGGCGTTCAACCAATTCTCCTTTTTTCAGCTGCACATCTCTCCTCACCTGATGGAACTACCTGGTGATTCTAAAACCTGAATTTCCTATACTTTCAAGGCATGGCTTGACTTGCTTCTTTTGGGCAAGCTGTCATTTCAGGCTTTGAGTTTCAACTCTCTCCACTCTTAGTTGGTTACAATTCATCCCTCTGTTTTCCATCCTCTAAAAATGTGTCGGCCTTTCTTCTCTACTGTAATATCCTCTCAATTTCCCTTTGTCCTGTGACTTTAGCACATTTTTATTCCTTGCCTTTCATTTGAATGGGGCTTTGAGAAGAAAGAGACTCATGTTTTCAAATATTTTGTCGATATAAAAGATCTAACTGTATTTATTAATACTTTGTTTTCCATTTTTCTACCAATATACTAAAGATCCATTAAAAAACAGTAGCAAAGTAATAGTTTTTCCAGTGTCCACATTACAGATGCTGTTGTTGCCTTTCAGGACCCAGGAGGACACCGGGTTGGGAACCACTGAAGTGTATCATTGTCACGAAAAAGACTGTGCTGTCTTTGGCTGTCTTGGTGCTGTTGGGTTTTGGTATCAGTGTTTCGATGAAAGAGTGAGAACTCAGATTGAATCAGACAGACTTGAACCTGTTTGATCAGTGGAAGGAATGGGTTTTCATTGCCCCTTGGAGCCCAGCTCCCCTTGCCGAAGGTGTTGCGTCTTTGGGGTGGATGAAGTCTAGTTTCAGTTGGGCACATACCAGCTATGAATCCTTGCTCTAGCCAGCTCTTTCCTTTCCACCACCAGCATTTTTGCCTCGTTGCTTTCATTGTGCTGAGTGTTCCATAAAATATTTATCATAACTTTGCCTTTCCTGTCTGAAATGGTGCCGTAGACTGGTAATTAGATTGCAGCTAAGCCTTCTTAATTTCATTTGGTGCAGATCTGGGAAAATGGAGACCTTACATAACAAGTCGATAAGAACTGACAGGCAGTTGGCAGTAAGTACTCCTACACATATTTCCAAGCAGATGCAAATGGAACATTCTGCCAGTCGATCGTTACATTCATCTGCAAGCTGCTCTTCTCATGTTTGCTTCCAGAAAGAAGCTACTGAGTCTCATTTGTCTACAACGAGCCTGGGAAGTGAACTATTCACTTTCCTTCTCCCAGAGGGAAACAACAAAAGCAAGCCAAGAATTTTTTTCTGGCCAGCCCCAATAGCCAGATTCAAGGCCCCGTTCATGTTGGAGGATGGTTTGTCACCATTGTCACTGAGTGGTTTAGCCTTCAAATGAGGGTTTGAGGATTGTATTCTCCTTAATGCATGATTTTGTTACTGAAGACAACAGATCACAAAACTGGGACTCTAAAGACTAGGGCTGTGTTCTTGCTGTGTGTCTGTGAGCCACCTACCTAACCTCTCTGAGGTTCCATTTGTGCAATGGGAACAGTAATACTAGCCTGCAGAACAACTGGGCAGGGTGTGATAAAATGAAATAACTTAAGAGAAAGTACTTTGCAGACTGTCAGGGGTCTCTCCCATAGAGTTTCCTTTTACAGTGTGGAACCAACAGCCAAGCACTCTGGTGTACCTAATTTCAACATTTTTGTATGGGTGAAACATCAGGTTCAAATGCGAATAAATTCTCCTAACCACATATTAAAACACCTTCTCTTTTCTGGTGCCAGGTACATTTAGAGTTGAGCGATATGATCATCAATGGAGACACCATAACACATATTCTTAGAAAAAAGAAGTGTTGTCCATGGAAATAGTCTAGATAAGAAGCCAGACAGTCATGACCCCTGGCAAAGCCCCTTTAGGGCATATAGTTAAGTGGTAATGTGTATTATCTTTGCGGTCAAAGAGACTCAGGTTCCAATCTAAACTTTGTCAACTCCTAGCTAGGTGACTTTGGGAGATTTACTTAAGCTTTCTGGAACTGCCATTTTCTCATCTGTAGGTGTGGATAGTAATGCAAACCACTTAGAGCTGTTGCAGGAATTAACTGAAATGAAGCCTGTAAGAAGCTCACCATCATCATTGCAATAACATTATTATTATTTTAATAATAATTTTAATAACAAAAGCAATGGCAGGCTACTATTGAATATCATGTGCCAGGTGACGTTGCTACATGCTAACATATATTTATCCAAAAAACTCTATATTAGAAACATTCTACAGATGAGCAAGGGAGGCACAGAGAGATTAAATAATATCTTAGAGTTATACATATAGTTGGTGGTGACCACATCTCTCTGAAGCTTAATCTAAGAAAAAGGCACAAAAGATTATTAGGAAGATAGAAGTGAGATAACACCTATGAAAAATGTTTTGTAAACAACAAAGTGGTAATTCCAGAAGCTTGTCTATTTGAGGAGTATTTAACCATTTATAATTTCAAATAGCTAGAGAGGTTGAGATGAATCCCCAACCTTTGACAAAGAAGTCTACATAGGGCATCTGTGGTAAACAGAGCCTCACTCGCCCTATTACCAGGTGACCTTATCACTTACCTTGAAGATGCAGGTAGCAGGCTTTCAACATGGCGGACTAGTGACTGAACACCTGCCACTTTTCTCCTCCATGTGTCCATGTACCTTAGGCAGCCAGCTGAATTCCCAGTTGCCCAATTTTGAGCATATGCCATTTCAGGATAATACCAGTCGATGACAGAGTCTGTTGTCCTATAAATTAATTTAACACTCTTTCTCTGGAGAGCAGATGACTGCGTTCTAAACACAATATTTTCACTCAAGTTATGATGGCTTGTAAAAACACACAGTGAACGGGGTTGACAAGGAGGTATTAGGAAGCATATGATATCCCAGGAGGCTGAACTGATTTGAATTTAGGTGGCTTACTCCTCTAGGCAGTCAGTGTCAGAGATGGTTGTCTCTTAAAGGGGTGGCTCTGGTGGAGAAGAGCAGTTAACAGATTGGGTAGAAATAGGAGCCATTGTGGTCAGTTACGTGGGGAAGGGCTTAATGAGAGCTAGAGTTATGCTGAGAGACCCAAGCATTTTAACACTTAAGCATGAATAGAGAAAAAGGAGGGGCTGCAATTTGTAGTGAGTAATTTGTTACTATAGTGAGTGGTATTTCTAAAACATGCATTCCAAATGTAATGAGAACTTGTGAAGGGCGATAATGAAGACAATGGTATACTTGATTTTGGAATCATTTGGGAGATTTTCTTCTTCTCTCCTCCATTCCCCTTCTCCTTTCTCTCTCTCCTTCCATTGCTCTGATTCTCACTTCACCCTCCCTCTCTCCTGTATGATTCCTGTTACTTTGGGTCTTTGACCCAAAATGTATCTTTCTCTCAAAGGAATTCTCTAAGCAGTGGTTAAGGTGGATTATCATTCACATCCTGGTGTTTTTCAGACTCTCCCTCATAAAGACCAATCATTTTCATCTTTTCCTTTTTTTCTTTTCTGTAAATAAGTAATGTGTTCTACATATCACACACTACAATTGTTGTCTGGTGTACAAAGCTGAATAGGATGTGACCTTTTAGAGAGGTCACAGGGAATTAGAGAAATATGGACAAGAAAATAGGCAACAAAATATGACAGGTTCTATGCTTGAAGTTTGTGAAGGAAAATCTCAAGGTCCAAAAGAAGTAATCTAAAGGTTGGAGAGTGCAAAAATATTCCATAAAGACAGTGATGCCCTGGTGGAGCATTAGTAGGCATTAACATTGCTTATGCATTCATTAAACAAACATTTATTGAGTGCCCATTGTGTTGTTGGCACTGTACTCAGCCCTCAGGGCATGAATTTAGTAAGGAATAACCTTGCCGGGCACTCAACACATATTTATTGAATGGCCATAGGAAGGGACTCACTTTAATTCACCTGGTGAATGTGGATGTAGAAAGGCATGAAATCTTTAGGGGAGTCCAAGGAGTCCAGAAATTTTGCAGGTTATGCAATTTGGAGTGTAGGTATGGGCACAGACAAGTAGGGCCACACAGTAGCTGCATCATTGTGCAATGCACAACCTACACAATGGTATGTGGTCTTTAAGGCAGAATGAGAAAGAAGGTGGGGAAGGAACAGTAGCTGAACCATAAAGTGCTTTGGGTGTCAGGCTAGTTGTTCTCATAGCGGGATGGGGAGGGGCAGAGGTAGGACAGGGGGTATCAGAATTGCTGACAAATTGTTTCTTCAAATTATGTATGCTTCTGCCCACCCTCAAGGTGCAGATTCTGCCCTGGTCCCACACACCTGTACACACACACCTGCATTCACACCACTGCTCTTTCAGAATCTTTGCCACAGACTTCTTGTGCTCATGAGAATGAGTCATATTCTTCAGGTGAGCTGGAGCTAAAAATGGCTGAGAAACACTACAGACAATGGAGACCCATGCACAGGTTCTTAAGCAAGGCCGTAGCATGATCAGATTTTCCCTTTGGAATGGCCACTCTGGCCCTGAAGTAAAGGCTAGATTGGTGAAGTGTGAGAGAGGATGAGGGCATCCTGCTGGGAAGCTTTCACATCCTCAGGGGCTGATGACCTTGGTATACAGAGAATATGACATATATTCCTCTCCCCCAGTTTTCAAGGTCACAAACACAAGATTCAAATCTGAATGAAAGAGATTTGTCAGTGTTTTGCTGAGAAGGTGGAGACGCCTGAAACTTTTCATAGGAATTATGATTTAGGACAGATGTGAACATTCACGCAGATCTGTGCTGGGGAATTGATGAAATCCAGCTACCAAATATGAATATGAAACATTTACCTTTATTTATTTATTTAAAAATTTTAAATGTGTTTTAAATTTATTTTTGGGACAGAGAGAGACAGAGCATGAGCAGGGGGAAGGCAGAGAGAGAGGGAGACACAGAATCCGAAGCAGGCTCCAGACTCTGAGCTGTCAGCACAGAGCCTGACGCGGGGCTCGAACTCATGGATGGTGAGATCATGACCTAAGCTGAAGTCGGACGCTCAACCGACTGAGCCACCCAGGCGCCCCAGAAGCATTTAACTTTAAATTATGTTTATTAAAAGACATGTCCTGCTCTTGTTTATTTTTGTTTATGATTTATATAATATAGCTATAGATAGCTTGGCCATCTTGACAACAAATGCATCACCAATAAGTCCATATTATTTTCTGGCTCTGTTACATGGCCATTTCTTTTTCATTTAGTCAAATGTATGATTTTCTGTGATTTACATAGATATCAGCTGTGCCTTATCCGCAAAACGTGAGTTGATGTATTTCTGTTTCGAAAGACTAGTGTCCGCAGGAAGAAAAAAACATACTTTTCTTGCTTTAAGCTCCTTAAGACCTATACATGATGTGATTCCAGAATGTCTCTCCAAGCTATAAGATTAGGGAAAAGAAAATCTCCTTTCTGAAATCCTATTACATCATAAGAGCCAGAGCACTGGACCCCTTATACTGCAGTGATCACAGCGTTTGTAGGGAGCGGTTGATTAATCATTTCTACAACTTTAAAATTTTCTATTGTGATCTAACAATATGGGAGAATTAATGTGTTTCCTTTCAACCCATTTTTTTCCTTTGAATTAGTATGTGGATGAACCACAGAACTTTTTGGTTATAATTTTTTTTTCCCTATAGTGTTAGGAAAGTAAGATTGAAAGGTGGTGCTAGAAAGCAGGCTTTAGGCTGCATATTGTAACCTAACAAAATGTGCATTGCATCCGAAAAAACAAAGCGAGGACTTACCTGACATGTCACGAACCATTGCTGGGTCAATATATTAAATGATTCACCCACCTTTAAATATAGGATTCATGTTTAGAGTAATAGTTTGGGGAGGAGTATAGCTCTTCAACTGTCAGGCTGTGTACTAGATGGGGAATAAAGAAGTGATTTCTAGTGTGGCCCTGGGGAACCTCCTGGGTGACCCTCTGTCTGCCTGTGAAATGAGAGCATTGCCAGTGACCTCAGTGTTTCTTTTTATCTTTCTTATTTTAACAAGGCATATCTGTAGATTACCTGGCACACAGTGGGTGCTCTTACTATTAATGACTGTGTCATCTAAGGAGAAAAAATTCCCTTTTGCTGGCACGTAGGAAGAGGCCTCGTTAGAAAACAACACATAATTAAGCATTATGATGGGAAAAGGCATAAAGCAAAATGCCCTTGACACGAATGGAAATGTTTTCTCCCATTACCAAATTATTAAAAACAAAAACAAAAACATACCTTTGAGGCATTCTGGCTCTTTTCTTGGGCAAGGAATGTATATCACTCATAGACATCAAAGAAGAAAATATTCAGGGCACCTGGGTGGCTCAGTCAGTTAAGGGTCTGACTTCGGCTCAGGTCATGATCTCATTTTGTGAGTTTGAGCCCTGCATTGGGCTCTGTGCTGACAGGTCAGAGCTCGAAGCCTGGAGCTTGCTTTGGATTCTGTGTCTCCCTCTTTCTCTGCCCCTCCCCCACCCTCTCTCTCAAAAATAAACAAACATTAAAAAAAATAAAAAATAAAAAAATAAAATATTTACAGTATCTGCAACAGTCCAGATCTGCTTAAACTTCATGAAGGCCACTGGGAGAAATGTTGAGACAGATTTTTGTTACTGTTTTGGGGTCTTCTCCCCCCCACCTTCAGCATTGAGAGATGTTGCTAAGTTGTGCTACATTGGTGATGAATCTTCTTCACCTTCTTCACTTTTGGTAGGATCAAAGGCACCGTGAGGAATGAGGCAGGTTGTAAAAACTAGGAAGAGCCAGAATTAGGCCTGATGGGGCAACATACGGCTTTGCAACATATAGTATTGGAGATTTGTAGCAGTTCTTTTTCTTTGCTTGAGAAGAAAGGCCACAAACAGCAGCATGGATAACCACTATTAAATACTCAGTTCACTTGTGATGCTACCAGTCAAGAGGAGTTATCTTTTGGAACGGAGAACACAAAATTGTTCAACATTGTGAAGCATCATAAGTAAAGGAGCTGTAACCGAACAGAGAATCAAAGTCTAGTCCTACTTATGCCGACAGATGCCTGGCTATAAGTGTATTCTATCCTATTACCTGCACTTGACACATGTTTATTTCTAAAGTAATTAGGGCCACTACAGTATAATCTTCTGAAATTAAATTTGTGTTTATATAGGGTTTATTAGAACATAGCCCCATAAATCATTTCATGTGAGCATTTGATTTGCTTAAGCTGCTTGTTACCAACTCTGACACTGATAATTCCTTGTTTGTGCTAAATTTCACTTGTAAGTAACTAAGCAGGTATGAAAATCCACATTGAAGAGCTTAACGGAGTCAGTGGGTATGGCAGAATGGGAAAATGGGTCTAGTCCCAGATTTGTGCTGTGATCTTGCCCAGGTGGTTTAAGAGCAGCACTTCTCAGAGCATCAGTGTTGCCATCTGTAAAATGGAGTAATGCTGAAAATGACGTCATCAGTTAGGCAAAGTTAAGTAGAGCCTGTGGAAGTATATATGAAAAAGAGTATTAATATCACAATATTGATACTGTTCTGAGCTTACATATGGGAGATTAAAAAATGAGAAGCACATCATCACTCTTTTTGGAGAGCTCGGATGTTATTAAAAGAAGCACACAGGTAAATTAGCAATTAAAGTAGATTAAAACAATTGAAATCATGTGTCATCTAAACAGCATACAGCAAGGAAGCATTCACTTATCTGGTAAGGTGGATGATTGTTGGAAATTTTTCAGGTGGAGGTGACGTTTGAATTGATGTTTGCGGTCCAGATAAGTAGGGAGGGCAAGACAGAAAAGACACTCCACATTTAGGGGCAAATATGCAAAAGCATGGAAGAAAGGCTGTGTTGTCTGGGAACATAGAACAAAAATAATTCACGAGTCCCAGAGCTCAGGGAAGGACAGGTGAGGCTGACAGGAGTGGTCTTGGTGAATAATGTATGCAAACAAAGGGAACTGAATATTAGCCTATAGGAGAGAGGGAGCTAGTGAAGGCATTTAGGCAGAAGACAATCAAACAGGCATTTATGGAAGTCCCTTTGGTGGGAATGGACTTACTAAATGGATCAGACTCCCCCAAGGCTAGAGGCAGTGAGATCCTCTGCATGCAGCAAAGCTTAAAAGTAGGCAGAAGAAAACAGAACCCTGAAAAGAGGCAGAGAAAGTACGAGAGAGGTAACAGGAGGTCCAGTAAAGAGTCTTGTCACAGAGAATAAAGGAGTAGGGAGTTTCCTGGAAGGAATGGTCAATACTATTAGATACCTCAGTATCTGATAAGATCAAGACAGATAAGGATTAAGGACCATCCATTGGATTCAACAATCCCGGAAGCCATGATTCTCTTCTTCACTGTGCAGTCAGTTAAGAGGTGGGGGCAGAAGCAACGTGTAGTGGGTCAGACAGTGACTAGGAAGTTGGAAATGAAGACATCACGTGTAAACTTACCAGAAAGCTCAGAGGTAAGGCAAAGATAGGAGAACAAAGTAGCCTGGGATGGAAGGAGCAGAGTTTTGCTTTGTACGAGAGTGGGAGAGGCTTGGGGATAAGGACCATTATACAATAAGTTGGAGAGAGAGGTGAGTGATGTGATGTCTGATAGGAGCTTCTGCATAGTGGTAACAGGAATTAGGATATATGGGGAGGAGTTGACTTTGGACAGAGGGACTTCTTTCTGTGATGAGGAAAGTGGAGAAAAGGGTAAATATAGGCTGGAGTAAATAAGCCGGTGGAGGTGCTGAGAGAGAAAACCATGTCTGATGACATGCTAGATGCCATCCATAGAATGATGAGGACAGAGATGAGTGGCACGTTTGATAATATTAGGAGGAACAGGAAATGCCGCTGACCAAAACCAAAAAGCAAAAGGATCAATTGACTGCAACTGACCTAATGTCACCCATTCCTGAGATGAAAAGAGTTCTTCCAGAAGGAGCTCAGTGGCTCTGCCCTGATTCTGAAGGAAGATTATACACTTCAACCAAGGCTGGGGTTTTGTAGGGCAAGCACTGGGTGGGGAGGGAGGGAGGAGCTGAGAGTAGTTTGGTTTATAGCAGGTTAATTTGCTTTTAGGTTAAACAGTAGGGGTTTGGTTTATGGAGATGGGGATGGGTGTTTTCTTTCCTTTTTTCTTTTTCTTGAGACTTAGCACAAACTAAGGTAAGGCATGGAATTTAAATCTCTATAATCAAGGATGTAAATGCTTATGGCCATGAAATCTTAACCCCATGCCTGAAACTGTTGTTCAGTTTGACCACTGACCTTCTTGGAGAATTACAGCTTGCTGATTAGTTATTGAAATGAGATGAGGGAGGGGGTGGGCAGAAATTTAATCCCTATGTTAGTCACATTCAGTATAACTCTGCTTCATGTTGGATCCACTACGCATGCGTGGATTTATTAAAGAATCTGCGAGAAGGGTTTGTACCTAAATGACCTTATATGCCAGGCGGAAAACCATTTCTTTCACTGTTTTCCAGCGTTAGCTAATTGTTTAAAAACTATACTGACTGGTAGCTCTTTCTGGTTGAAATAGCTCACAGTCAAGTGAATTTGGGCATTCTGCCAGGCATTCATACCAAGGATGTTTAGAGGAAAACTCTTAAATGTAATTTGTAGGGCTGGGGGGCGGGGTATGCCAGAACTTCAACAATATGCCAAGCTGTTCTCTAGAACAGTGGCAGAAAGGGTCAGAGTACTGTTTTGATGCCCGCCTTTGTAATTTTTGTCCCAGCAACTCCAAGTGTTGGAAGCAGGCAGTAGAGGCACACACAGGAGTTTGTGGAAATGGAAATAGGTCAGTCAAATTATAAAGGCCTTGATGGATTTTGCTTTACAAAGAACTGTTGGTGGGACAAGTATTAGACTGGAGTCAGGAAATCCAGATACTAGTCTAAGCAAATCACACCAAAGATCTGGGCCTCAGGATCTTCATCAGAAAAACAAGAACACGGTACCACTGGCAGGACCGGGGAAGGCAAAATGGTTACAGCTGAATCCTGACTCCTTTTGTCTGCTCTATGTTACAGGGATTCCCATTGAGGTTTTAATGAATAGATTCTGATGCTAAAATAGGTTTAAAACTTCTAGCTAGATGTTTCTGAAGGTCCTTTCTGTTCTAATTCTATTCTTAATTATAATTCTAATTCTCTAAATGAGAATAACCAGTCGAGTTACATTTAACTTCATTTTCTTATGAGTCTTATGGTTTCTATGGATATCCAGCACATTTTTGTTACTTTCCACAATATTTGAAACTGCTTCATGTCAACCGCATGAATCAGGATTTCTTAGCTGGAGTCCACGGGTGGATTTCTGGGAGTCTGTGAACCCCCTAAACACACATGCAAAATTTTGTGGATACAGACATCTGAAAAGAGAGTCCAGAATTTCCATCAGATTCTCAACAGGTGAATGAAAGCAGTAAGTATATGTCATCTTCCACTTGATGGGAGTCAAAAAACTCCAGATCTCAAACTGACACAGCAAGAGGAATTCAAATAGATTTTACAGGCTCTGCAATGTAAGTGACTCCCCAAATCTCCTCACCCAACTATCTGTCCTTCCCAAGACTACACTGCCAGTATGTATTCTTAACATCACGGGCATGGAACAGAGTCAGCAGGATCTCTGATTATGGAGCAACATCTCCCCTTTATCTTATATTTTCTGATATTTGAAAAAAGCCAAGATAAACGTCTTTGGCTCTTCATGCCAGACGTCTACAGCTCTGACATGTTTTTAGTGATAAAAAGAACCATACATTCTTCACTTTTTCAATATGTAGCCTGTTACCTGGAAATCTAGATGTGACATAGGCCTGAAGGTAAGTTTTTTTTTTAAAGATGTATTCTAAAGTAATTAGAAAGAATAAGAGTAAAGGAAAATATAAATGTTTGGCCATTCAACAACATCTTGCCTTGAAGGGCTCAGTGACTGGAGAAGACTTCAGTTTTTCTGAGTGCATTTCCTTTCCATTTCGCATTGAGCATTTGTGTGATTATTAACAATTATTTTCAAGAGAGACATTTCCATGGTCTTTTGAGTCCTCGTTCAGAGGGGAATAACTTGGTGGGAAGAATGAAGCACTTATCTGAGACAGTGGGCAGAAAACGGGGGAAGTGATGAGGCTGTAATGGAACATCAGATGTCAGACAGAAGCCTCTATACACATCCAACCAAACAAGGGATTATACATAAACCCGGATTCCCATAGCAGGGCAAAGCTGGGTCCTGGGGATGTGTACCCATGATCCACTTGCATGGGAAAAACAAAGCTTCTTTCATATACTGTATGCTAACTCAGGCACTGTGCACCAAGTAGGAAAACAATGGGGCATAAAAAAACAAGACAGAAAACAGTAACAGTGCTAAAAACGAAAGTTGGTTTAAGATACTGTAAGAATTCTCAGAATTTAATCCTTTTGCTCTTCTTTCATTTCAGATGCTGCACAACAAACATGTCATGGTCCGTGTGGGAGGAGGATGGGAAACTTTTGCAGGGTATTTGTTGAAACACGACCCCTGCCGGATGCTGCAGATCTCCCGTGTGGATGGCAAAACATCCCCCATCCAGAGCAAATCTCCAACTCTTAAGGACATGAATCCAGATAATTACCTGGTCGTCTCTGCCAATTATAAGGCTAAGAAGGAGATTAAGTAAAACTAGTTGGTCACTACAAGGGGACTCTCCTAATGGCCTGTACCCATTTCTCCAGTGTAGTTAGTTTAGCTCACTTGCTCTGACAATTACTTTGGAAAAAGGCGTAACAGCCAGAAAAATGTCATTATTATTGAAAAATGTTCAAAGAGTAGCACTATTTATTTTGATGCTTCTGTAGAACATGACCAATTAAAAGAAATTCTAGGTTCAGATTTAAACTAGAAAAATTGTAGGCAAATTATTATTTCTTGATATGTGAACACAGGATTTAGTACACAGTACTAGAAGTACAATTCTAGCTAGAGATAAAAACTCTTAGAAGAAAATATTTAGGATTTATAGATAAGTCAGCAGAAAGTGCCTGCTTTATGTCTACAAAGTAAAAGCACCCCAGACATTTTTATAATTGCAGGATTTTTAAGCTAATTTTTAAAAAGTGACAATTAGTGTGATAACGTGCTACTAAAAATATTCAACAGGACTACAAATAAGTACAGAGTGTTCATAACCGTAACACTTTACTAGAAAGGCCACTTCAGAAAAGTTTACATTCACTTGGAAGATTGCCTTAAAGTTTATTCCTTATCTATGACCAAATATCTGGGGTACTTTTGGAAGTTTTCAGTACACCCCTTAGAGAATTGCTTATGAAGTGTTTCACACATTCCTAAGCACATGGCTGTGTTGAGACCGACTTAGTGTATTTCACACACATAAGCTGACATACGTTTATATTTTGACAGGATAAATTGTACAGTCCAATGTTCATTGACTTCATGTTATTTTAAAGCATTTTCTTATGAAAATATACCTTTAGTTAATCCTACTTTGCTATGCTGTCTAGTAAAGTAAATTCACTGTAGCTGATGTTACAGACGTATGTATACCCTTGTATACCTAGGACAGGGCTGTTGTGTACCCATAAACAGCAAACTATTGTCCTCACTGATTCAAGAATTAAAAAGATAAATTAAAAAAAATTATGTCTCTATATTAGTGCTTCATTCTGAAATAAAAATAATCTTCAAATGGCAACTTTCCGTCAGAGTTCTAGAAAGAGTCGCATTAGGGTTCCCTAGTGCTTCTTCACTTTTGAGTGTTAGCATTGTTTGCTCCCCTTAGCAGAAAAACAAAATATTATCATAGGTAATCCCTTAACTGCCACCTTGAGTTTAATAAGTATAGGCAGAGTTAATTTGTCATTCCCTCATTCTTCTATGATAAAAAAAATCCACCTCTCCTGCTCCAGAAAGTCAGGAAATATCTCAATTTGTCACATGACTGATTTAGTCAAAGTACACACAACCTGTTCATTGTGAAGTTTAGTGGTACTAGAAATGGGGTTGTAATTATGCTGGGAAAAAACAATTAAAATTAAAGTTTTATCAGAGATAAAATCACCTTGGAACAGTAATAATTGTAATATCTTTTAAAATACAGACATTGAGTGATTTGACTTTTATGTTACTAAACTAACGTTAGCACTGAATTTCTCTATATAGTAATTGGCAATAGTATTTTCCTCAAAACTTTCTCCTGTGCTTAATTTCTTCCCACAAACGTATCTATGTCCTTAAAAATTAAAATTAATTTAATTTAGTTAAAATATGTATAGGTAAACAAAAATCATATTAATCCCTTCATCTATTTTATTGGATGTTCTATGCTAATGTACTAAATTACCAGAAGCGTAGTGGCTTAAACAACAAAAATTTATTATGTTATTGTTCTATGGGCCAGAAATTTGAGATGGTCTCACTGGGCTAACATAAAGATGTCAGCAGGGCTGTGCTTCTTCTGAGGAGTCTAGGAGAGAATTGGTTTCCCTGCTTTTCCCACGTTCTAGAGGCTGATTTCCTTTGCTCATGTTCTCTTTCCTCTATCTTCAAAGCCAGCAGTAGAGTATCTCAAGGAGACTTCTTTCTTTACATCTCTCTGACCACAGGTAGAAAGATTTTCTGCTTTTAAGAACCCATGCGAGGGGCGCTGGGGTGGCTCAGTTGGTTAAGCATTTGGCCAAAGTCGTTTGGCTCAGGTCATGATCTCAGAGTTCATGAGTTCAAGCCCCACGTTGGGCTCTGTGCTGACAGCTCAGAGCCTGGGGCCTGCTTCAGATTCTGTGTCTCCCTCTCCCTGCCCCTCCCTTGCTTGCTCTCTCTCAAAAACAAACATTAAAAAACATAATTAAAAAAAATAATCCATGTGATCAGAATGGGTCCACCTAGATAACATAATGCAATCTCTCCATTTTAAGGTCATTAGATGAATCACATCTGCAAAATACCTTTTGCCATGTAACGCAACTTATTTCCAGGGTCCAGTGATTAGTATGTGAACATATCTGGGGTAGGGTGGCATCATTCTTTCTGCTTACACAACATCTATGATGGTCTCTTAGGTGTTGCTAAGAACGTGGTCACAATTGACCTTGAGGTCTAGCTGCTAGCTGAATGGAATTCAACAAGGATATGGAAAAACGAGACTACATTCAGCAGGAAATGACCAAATGTAGATTGCTCTTACTCACTGACTCCTTAGTGAAAATTACTATGTTCTTTTTCCTAAATTGTTTTCACTATTATAAATCTTGCATTTCCATGTAAATTTTAGGGTCATTTTGTCAATTTCTCTGAAAAAGTTTGCTTGGATTTTGCACTGAATTTATTGATCCATTTCAGAATGCAATTTTGACAATACTGAGTCTTCTAAACCATGAACATGCAATGGTCCCAAACATTTAGGGTTTTTTTTTTTTAACTTCTCAACTATGTCTTGTAGCTTTTAGTTCAGATCTTTTACTTCTTTTATTTTTTCCTAAGTATTTTATTCTATGTGATGATGCTGTAATTGAATTTTCTTAATTTTCAGATTACTTATTACTTGCCTGTAGAAATAGCATTGACATTTTCATATATGGACTTGGTATTCTGCAGCCTTGCTAAACTCATTAGTTCTACAAATTTGTGTGTAGATACTTAAGAATTATCTACACGAGACACTTGGTATTTTTTTAACCTACTTTAAGTATGTCTGTTACTAATAACCTACCTGAGAAATGTAGGATAAGAAAAGGGCACCCTAGGAATTAGGTAGAATAGGAAGTTTAGGATAACTCCTTGACTTCTGACTGATGTAAGAAAAACAGATTTCAGAGAAATAGCCTAGAAAGAGTTTGTATGCAAAACTACTTAGTTCCATTTGAGGTTAAGTTTGAAGTTCTTGCAAAAGTTGGCTCAAACCTGTGACTAGAGGACATTGATTTGAAACCCAAACCAAGTATGTGCTATAAAAATAGGCAATGCATGGAGCCTGGGTGAATCATGACATCAGCTCAGGTCATGATCTCACGGTTCATGAATTCGAGCCCTGGAGCAGGTTCCGTGCTGACAGTGTGGAACCTCCTTGGGATTCTCTCTCTCCCTATCTCTCTCTCTACCTCTCCAACTCGTACATGTCTCCCCTGGACCCCGCCTCAAAATAAACTTAAAAAAAATAGGCAATGCAATCTGGGCTATAATAAAAGTATCATGTTCAGGTCAGACCATAATAGTCATATTTAGAGGTAATATTTGCAAGATGAAACATATCTGGAAGAATAGAAAAACAAAAAGCCATGTCATATGAGAAATTTTAACGAGTTTTCAAAACAAACTTCTCTGAATCAAACCTAAACTTGTTCAAAGTCTATGAAATACACAGATGCCTTCCTAGTGGCTTTTGAGAAAATCAAAGAAAATGGCTATGGTGTCACAGTTGAATCAGCTTAGAGCACATGCAGTAGGGGAATTTGAGATGCTTGTTTGAAAGTGTTAAAAACAAAACAAAATAACCACACACACCTTAAATGTCAACGCAGATAGGTGTGCCTACCTACCTCTCTCTTACTAACCTATTTATGCAGATATTATTCAAACCTAAAACTGACAAGTTACTTTTTCTTCTAAGGGTGTACTATAATTCCTAGTGAAGATTTACAAATCGGACTGTTGGAAAAAAACCCTCAAAGCTTATGTCAATTCTCCTGGGGTACAAAGGATGATAGCTAGAACTTTTACATTATTGTATTTCTCTAAGGCAACAGGAGACTATTACCATTTCTCCTTTAGAGTATAGAAAAATAAACATGCCTATCTGTAAATTCAGGGATTGTATGAACATACCAAATAGCCTTTAGCTCTGTTGTTCTCATTCATGCCAGAGGTAAGAGCGTCACGGTTTCCCTAACCATTCACCCAAGTTCTAATTATTCAATACGCCGTGAAGATACAATTTTGTTAAAGAGATGGCCAAACTCAATTTTTATATAAGAAAAATGTATATTATGTCCCCATAAGGCAATACAGAATTTATAACAAACTATGTATGTGAAAACTATTAATTACATTCCAAATACAATTGGTGAACCATAGTATCACATATAGATGTTTTAAAAAAAACATGCAGCATGTTAACAAAGGGGCTATATGATAATATACAACTTTTTGTTACCATATTGTCTGATGATTAAAATTAAGAAGCAGTGGTTTTAGCATTTTACATCTTAATATGATAGTTATATAAAAGTATTTCACTGTTTCAGTTATATTTTAGTCATTTGTTGGAGGGTTTGGGTGACATATTAAGCATTACCATGTTTTCCTACTTGAATTATGATTTATGGGAAATTGGCTCCAAGTTAAGTTTTCATCAGGTACTGATTCATAACTTGATGAGAGAGAGGTTGGATATATATGTGCTTTTTTTTAGTAGTCACTTAATGGTTTCCTATCAGGCATCTAGTCTCCTCTTTTCCCTTCCCCTTCCTAAAACTATTCTTAACATTTGAGTATCACCCCTTAGCCCATGCAACCCATATCTTTTTGCAGAAAGCTGATTATACCCATGGAAGCAGGCCATGCATGATTGGCTGGAGCAGGATATCCCATTGTTCCCAGAAAGCAATACACCAGCATATCATTCATGGTTCAACAGTAAATACACATGGTCTCTGGATATAAACTCTATTATAAACAGGGCATTATCCCCTGGATGTAAACCTTTGTTTACACCAACTCAAGTTGTAATTCTTAAGACGTAGTACAGATAAAATTGTTCTTTCTATATTAAAGCAGAAGGAAGGATTTACACAGTTCAAGGTTAGTACATTCTGGCTTTATATCTATTCACCTACTGATGATGTTTTTCTTCCTTTCTGCCTTGGAGAAATTAATCATGTTCATAAAGTCAAAAATTTTATTTCTAAAATAAAGTTCAATGATTTCACTATCCTTTATCAACAAAAATACCACTGACCTTCTAAAGGATGAAGAAAAACTGAGCCTGTCTAAATATATGTCTTGCCTGGATATTCATAAACTATTTTATGCCATAATAGAAAAAATAATTTTTCCAATGAAGAGTCAAGAGACCTATAATATAGTTCAAACTCTAAAATTATCATATATGATATACTGCTATGTAATACAGGTCTTGTGGGAGGGATGAGCACAATGATGGCTCAGTTTTCTTTTTGTAAATCAAATAAGCTGGTCTAATTTATAGTCTCCATTGGCACTTAACTGTCTTACAAATTCTAATTTAGGGCTCAGATTGTGGCCTTGTCATCCAAAAGAGTTAGCAACCAAATTAAAAGATATAGGAATTCTCCTATTTTAGCTTATTATATACTAAAAAGGAAAATTCAAAAAACAAAAATGCTATAATGTTACTAATGCTCATGTTACTAATGAACAAAAACTAGAAAAGTTTATGACTAGGCATCACATAGAGTTACCTCATAGTATGTTTATGTTTAAAGTAGACCTTTTAAATACAGTACCTACATGTTTCTATTTCATACATTCACATTTGCCTTGGCAATTTCGCATGTGTATAAATCTTGAGATCATTCTTTAATAAATACAAAAGAATAAAAACACCTATGAAATTTGGACAAATCTATTATCACTCAATATAGCCCATCAGATTGTTAGTTTAACTCATTCAGTTACTACAACTATCTTTAGAGCTGAGTCTGACATCGTGTAATAGATCACTGCCCTCTGATGGTACTATTAATATATAATTTTAAATTCAGCAAGCAAAAAAACACTTTTATTGCAATGTAAAACCCTACATGTTAATTTTATAAGCCACAGAAATAGAAAATAAATTAGGAGAAATTCAACAGTTTCTACAAATTTTCATTACTCATTCATTGGTAAGATACAAAAATTTAGTGTCCCTTCACATAAGCCCTTCAAATGATTTTCAACATTTTCCCTGATGATCAGTTTAAAGGCACAAAGTCCATAATTTTAAGCAAAAGCCTTCATAGATAATGAAATAAAAACAGATACAAGGCTAAGCAGAAAAATATAGATTGCTAGGTCATCATATAAAGGAGAGAAAATACAATGGCAAACTTTAATGTCTGAGGTGTATGCAGACTTTTTGCATGCGACATATATGTATATATATATATTCACTATTTAGGTCCATGTTTTAATTACTAAAAAATGGCAAATCACCCACTACCTGCACAAGAGCAAATGTAAGAAAATAAGTATTTGCTGAAGGGTCTGGCCATTTTCTAAGTTTGAAGATCAAAAACAGTTTCGGTCTATCAATACTGGAAAAGCACTGACTGCATTTAATGGCACTACAATTACAATAAATTATTTCATTTATTCAAAGAGAAGACATTAGGCTGCGGACGTCCACTTGATTGCAGATATTAGTTACTGGCAGTAGACTTTTCTACTCACGTTACGCTTATGAAACTGTCCACTAGAAAAGATAAAAACACATGGAGACAAGTAAATTTTATTTAAAGTCAATGTAAAAATATCCTAGTGAACAAAAACAGAAGTATGGGCTATACAAATGTGAAGTGATTTCTGTGCATAGCAGTGATTAGTATAATTTTACATGATGGTCAACTTCTGAAATAAGACAAACGATTGTTTAAAGACATAAAGAAGTAAAACAAAATACCTGGGCAGATTAATGGGTAGCTAAATCCCAAATAACCAATAATTAGCTCAGGAAAACCAAAAGAAAGTACCACAAAATAAAAGCAATGAAACTGTAAAATAAAAATACAGGAATTCTTGTTTGAGGCAGGGAGCCACAGAATGGCAGAAATTGTTACGTAATGGTTTGGCAAAGTCTTTTTCTTGCTTGACTTGAGAAACTTTGTTGTTCTGTTCAATCAAGTCTACTACATCTGCAGGAGTAAATTCTGAAAAAGTCACTGGGATAGTACCAGGTACTTACCAGTCTCTTGAGTAGTGGTTTTCATGTACATCCAAGCAATATTATTGGGTGTTATATATATTTTTTAAATCTGTATTTCAGTTTTGAAAATTAAGGGTTAATCCAAGTAAATTGCTTTCATTTTAGGACTTCTTAGAGACTTGGAACACTGTGCACTTTTGAATCTCTAAGAAAGGGATTCAGTATACAATATCATGTCCAGGAATTTAAAATATTTTATTTTTTACCACGGGACTCTATTTCCCACAATATATCTTTGAAGATTAGTGTTAAAAAGACCAGAGCAGTGATTCTCAATCTGGTTTGGCGCATTAGGCTACCTCGAGGAGCTTAAGAAAGTCCTGATGACTAAACTCCACTCTCAAAGATTCTGATTAGCATAAGGTGGGAGCCAAGGGTCAGCCTTTTTTTTTTTTAATTTTTTTTTTTAACGTTTATTTATTTTTGAGACAGAGAGAGACAGAGCATGAACGGGGGAGGTTCAGAGAGAGGGAGACACAGAATCTGAAACAGGCTCCAGGCTCTGAGCTGTCAGCACAGAGCCCGACGCGGGGCCCGAACTCACGGACCTCGAGATCATGACCTGAGCCGAAGTCGGTGGCTTAACCGACTGAGCCACCCAGGCGCCCCCAGGGTCAGCCTTTTTTGAAAGCTCCTCATGAGATTCTAACATGTAGCCAGGGTTCCGAGCCACTGCATTAGAGGTCTGCCACTACTCCTGTACTGTCATATCCTGTACTGATATTAGTTTGTACCATGTCATCATCACACTGAGCTCTTAAAATAAAGCTCCCTTGCCACTCTAGAAGAGAGTGGGGGGGGGGTCCTCAAAAAATTAAATCATTTACATGATCCAGTAATTCCACTATTGGGTATTTACCCAGAGAAAATGAAAACACTAATTTGAAAAGATACATGCACCAGTATGTTTATTGCAACATTATTTACAATAACCAAGTTAGGGAAGCAGTCCAAGTATCCATTGATAGATAAATAAAGAATATGTGGTGTATGTATACACACACACACACACACACACACACACACACACGCACACACACAAATATCACTTAGCCATAAAAAAGATGAGATCTTGCCATTTGCAACAACATGGATAGACCTAGAGGGTTTTATGCTGAGTGAAATAAGTCAGACAGAGAAAGACAAATACCATATGATTTCACTTATATGTAAAAACAGAAAAAACAAAACAAATTTTAAAAAACAGAAACAGGGTCATAAATACAGAGAACAAACTGATGGTTGCTAGTGGGGAGACGGGCGGGAGGATGGTCAAAATGGGTTAAGGAGAGTGGGAGATACAGGCTTCCAGTTATGGAATGAGTAAGTCAGAGGGAAAAAAGGTACAGCATAGAAAATACAGTCAAGGGTATTGCAATAGGGTTGTACAGTGACAGATGGTGGTTCTAGTGAGCATAGCATAATGTATAGACTTGTGGAATCGCTATGCTCTACACTTGAAACTAAACTAATGTAAAATTATGTGACAATGAAAAGAAATTAAAAAGAAAAAAAAATGAGGTTGCCTTCCCAGAAGATAGTGAGCATTGCCAATGCCAATCATCCCGGGAAGAGGCAGCGCTGGTCAGATGATGAATATGTGGAGTACATGAAGACAGAGAGAGGCCATGTTTTCCTCATACTGTGAAGTCTGGTGAGGAAAAATCTAGCTACACGGTAGAGGCCACACCAGGCCAGCCTGCAGAACAGGCCTGGCAGCAGCTCTTAAAGGACCTTAGGCCAACGGGTTTGAAGATTAAAGTTACTCTCTGCCTTCTGTTTCCCCTTCTATTAGCATTGAATCTCTAAAAACTTATTTTGAACTTCACTGTATGCTCTCAATGATCTACACAGGTGGTGGAGGGGAAAAGAGCATGTCTCTTAAAGCTAGTGTGTCAATGGTAGAAGTGATTAGGAATATTCCAAGAGAAAATGACCCAGAGTACAGCAGGAGTGGCTTATCACAATGAGCCACTGTCCACCTTGATGGCCTTGAGGGTGATTTTTATTAATGGAACCAGAGAGCTTTCTTGTAAGAACAGTACACAAAGAAAAACAGGCAAAAAATTTAAAATTGGGATGATTTTAATTCTGAACACTGCTGAAGGGACCAAAAGCAGCACCTGGCCTAATTTATTTCTAAAGTATAGGCTTCAGGCTAGGCTTCAGATTTAATTAAGAAAGCTACTTTCTTTCTTAGAGTTTAAAATCTGATGTTAAATTTATTAGATTAGAATATGTCAAATAAATACCTTCTTAACTCTGACTATATATAAAGTATCTTTTTCTTATAACATTATATGTGATTTTGATTGTCACTCAATACCCCCATTTCTTCTATTATGAAACACTGAAATTCAGCATAATTTCTGGCCACACACTTTAATTTTCACAATTTTCGTTATTGTTTTTGAGAAACTTCTATGAAATAAACCTGGTGGCATACACCTATATCTCAGTAATGAACACAAACATCTATACTTCTGATAAATATCCTGATTTTGTATCAACCAACTGTTTCACTTACCAGAAAATTTATTCTCTTCTATTGTGCAGGTATATAAAAAACATAAGCACAACAGTCACAGCTATTTACCTTAAGATTGAAACCAATTATTCTATGCACTGTTAAAAGTTGATAAAATCATATTTTCTTTTACTTTCATTGACTAAACAAAACTAGATGAATTAATATACAATGGTAAAATACACACAGATAAATCTTACTTCTGCATGATATTCCTGAGCCAGAAGCACCTCTTCTCAGGATGCTTCTAAATTGCCGGCCCCACAGGATAGGAGGATATATACATGTATGTATTTATATATAGTTTTAAGAGCTCCCCCAAAAAAGTCAGTGCTATTGTAATAACATTGTATGGTGACAGATGGTATCTACACTTGTGATGAGCACAGCAAAATGTATAGAGATGTTGAATCGCTATGTTGTACACCTGAAACTAATTAACACTATATTAACTAGACTTAAAAAAATTAAAAATCAAAAAAACTGAATTGCAAAGACAGTAAATCAGCTAAATAAGTGCTAATAAATCATTGACAAGTTAGATATAAATGACTGAAATTCAGGACATTGTCCTTGTGACAAAAACACTTACGTGAAAAATTTATTTCCTTTAAAAATGGACCAAAGAATAAAATCTTTTTTTTTTAATTTTTAAAAATATTTATTTTTGAGAGACAGAGTGAGACAAAGTGAGACTTGGGGGAGGGGCAGAGAGAGAGGGAGACACAGGTTTGGAAACAGGCTCCAGGCTCTGAGCTGTCAGCACAGAGCCTGACACGGGGCTCGAACCCACACACTGTGAGATCATGACCTGAGCTGAAGTCGGACGCTCAACCGACTGAGCCACCCAGGCGCCCCAAGAATAAAATCTTAGTATCTGAACAATATTTTCTTGTGCTTTAACATGTAAAATAAAACCTTTCTAGAAAACCTTTATAGAAAACTGTAAAGATCCTCAAGTTCAGGGTCCTGTTTAACTTGTCCATCATTGTATTTCCATGTCAAGAGCTGCAATTGCTACGTTGGGAGGTGGGAGGTGTGTATGTCACACTCACCCCGTAGAGTCTATTGTCCAAACTGACATTTACTGAACTATGATAATGAGTGACCATGAAAAGCTCAAAATCCTCAAATCACTCAGTGAAAAAATGTAGGTTATTTTAAAAAAAAAAAAAAGGAATCTATAGTGTAATCCAATTCAATTAAGATTGATGTACAAAAGGATATTAGAAATGAGGTCTGTCAAAATGACACTGAATTGGGGTGAATTTTATGTTCTTCTTTATACTCTTCCATATTAAGTTTCCTATATATTGTTATTAATCATATAAATACAAAATATTAAAATACAGTGCTAAGGTAATCAGGAAAAACAATCTATTTTCATTTTTGGAAATGCTGGAATGTCTACATAAATTGGTACTTCTTTCAATCTATTTATTTATGCTTTTAAATTAATTTAAAATTTGCTGATAATCCACTTCAAGAAGAAACTATTGAATAGATTGCTACTGACATTTTTTAACATTCCAAATTAATTAAACTGTAAGTAAATTTTAATACTTACCCTAAGTCCACCTTCTGGTGGGGGCCCAGATGTAGCAATTTGTTTTTCTATTTTTTCCTTTTTCTTTCTCTTTTCTTCCACAGACCGAACATCCAAAATGCCCCGAGATGCAGCCTTTAGAAAATGTATTAAATGGTTTAGAAGAACAACAAAAATTAGCATCCAGTGTCCAAAAGGTATTTGTTTGTTGCTTTTTAGGTTTTTCTTTGGAAGAGAGTTTTATTTGTGGTAACAAAGTATTAGACTACTTCTATAGAAGCTTTGCATAAAGCATCATTTCTTCACTGGGTATTTTTCCCCTAAACTTAACTTGACATCTGTCAGTGCTTTATAAAGTATGGTCACTTTATCCCAAAGAAGAAGGTTTTATTAAAGGGGCATCTCACATTACAGAAGACATCTATACAGTAATTTTCATGCATTAAATGATATAAATGCATTAATGTATGTTATGGAAATACAGAAATCATTTAAAAAATGATTATATATACATTTATAGGATATCAGACACAATTTTCATTACAGAATACTAGTAATAAGCATCTACTGAGACTAAAGAACACAATTATCTATGTGGGCAGAATTTTATTAAAAAAATTTTTTTTTACTATTTATTTTTTGAGAGACAGAGCATGAGCAGGGGAGGGGCAGGGAGAGAGGGAGACACAGAATCCAGAGCAGGCTCCAAGCTCTCAGGTGTCAGCACAGAATCCAATGCAGGGCTTGAACTCACAAACCGTTAGATCAAGACCTGAACCGAACTCATATGCTTAACTGACTGAGCCACCCCAGCACCCCTATGTGGGCAGAATTTCATTTCTACTCTTACCTCCTTCTGTCTTCTCTCTGCAGCCTCTGCAAGCTTTGCTCTTTTCTCTTCCTAAAGAAATTGTGTGTAAAAATATGTTGTAAAATGAAACCAAACATCATGGATAATTTATATATTATAAACCAATATATAAAAAACCAATTTACAAAAATATTTAGTACTCGTTCAAAACGTCCCACTAAGACTGCCACTATTTACAATATTTATGAAATACTTAACTTCCTGAAATTCATTCTCCAAACCGATATACCCTCAAATAAGCACATAAGACACATATACGTAACATGTATTATAAATGCATATATATTATATATATTCAGGTTGTGCTATAAAATAATATAGTTGCTTTTTTTTTTAAGGCTTACAAGCTAGTCAGTATAATAATAAAACAAATGGCATTTAATAAGATGAGAAAGGAAACATGTGGTTTGAGGTAGGTGTTATTTTCAGGAAACAGTCATGAATGAAGTGGGCTAATCTTATTGTGTAGGACATGAAGCCCTGAAGGAAATTTTAAGAGGTACTGCTCCATGTTGGGACACACTGAACATTACTTTTTATATCATGTATTACTATTATCAATTATAAATTATAAATTCATTAAATATATAAGACAGTAAGCAGCATTCCCTTGGCAGCTGTGTTAATAATTTCTTTGTTTACCCTACCACAATACATATATTCATTCATTCACTGGACAAATATTTATTGAGCAACCATCATCCTCCAGGAACTTTTCTAGGTGCTGAGGATGCAGTGGTAAAAAAACCTGACAAATGTTTCCAACCACATGGAACTTACATTCCAGTGAAGGCACACAGTTAAATATAATCAAGTCTGTTTAACATGTCTGTTAAATAGTTGTGCTTTGAGAAAATACAAAGAAGAGTATGGTGATTAAGAATTGGAAGGGTGGGTGGGCGGTATAGTGGGAGATCTATTTTACTTTGGGAGGTCCTGGATAAACCCCAAAGATAAAGTGACATTCCAGTAGTGAACCATGTGTTTATCTGTGGGGATAGCCGGGAGGGCTTAACAAATGCTGGCATATTGGTATTTTACCAACAGCCAAATAAACAAAATTAACAACATTTAAAAGCAACATTAGCAAGAAAGACAAGGTAAATTTTCCCATATCAACTTCCAGATCATTTTTAGTACCTATAATCAAATGGCTGAAGAGTTAATGTACTTCCCCAAACACCTTACTTCCTTCAACGAATTTTTAGGTAGGAGAAGAGAGTAATTTAGGTTTTCTATTATCAACAACCTGTAAGGACTATTAATGTAAAGATACTGTTATAAATAGAAAGCTACAAAAGGTATAAATGACTTGTACCACAAACCACTTAAATACGAATTTCAGCTAAACAATGAATAATTTCTAGTATATGTGCCAAATATTGCATGAGATACACCTATTCATAAAATACATATTTTTTTGATCTACAAATTCAAATTTAACTGGGCCTTCTGTATTTCTATTTACTAGATGTGGCAAAGTTACAAACTCTACATTCCGTACTACGTAAAATCCTTATTGTTTAAAAAGAAATTAATAAAGAGATAAAATGGTAATGGGAAATAGCTGATTATTATAATATCCAACAGAGCACAGGAGCGTAAGAGATTTTATTAAGCACCTTCTTTATACAGTTGGTACAGACACAAGAAAACGCACATCGCCTAGATTAAGAACTTCAGTTGCACCCTGACTTCATCCACCGCATCACCAAGAATGGCCCACACACCGCACCGTCTGCGTACGCCTGCGTCCTTAAGAACTCCCAATTTCCCCCAAGTCTGCGAAAGGTAAACAGACTCCGGAGCCCCCTTTGGGCAATTTTTTGTAACGGAAGTGGAGAGACCGACACGGAGGCGGCGGCGGCTGTGGTCCCGCGGCCGGACCCAAGGTCCCTCGGAGCGTGTCCACACGTCTTCGCCAGCAGAGACCCACCGGCGAGCTGTCCGGTCCGCGCCTCCGCGCCCAACGGCCAGCCCGGGAGCCCCCAGCTCGCGGCCTCCGACGCGCACCTCCGGAGAACAGGTGCGCGCGGCGCGGGTCGGCCGACACGGGAACCCGGGAACGCGGGGACGCGGCCTTACTCACCAGGTCCGGCGAGGGAGGCGCGGACTCCCCCGGACAGGGAAAACACATCCCCATGGGGAGAGCGGCTAAGGGGTCCCTCTCTGGGCCCGCCCAGACCTGACAGTGCGAACTGCGCGGTCAGATCCGCTTCCCAGGTTCGCGGCGCTCGCCCCGCCCCCACCCCTGCCCGGCGCCTCGGCTCCGCCCCGCCCCTCTGCGGCAACGCCCCGCCCCACCCCTCCTCCGCTACAACGCCTCCCCCCCCCCCCCCCCCGCCTGTCTCTCCACCACCCCGTCTCTCCCTACCGCCCTCTAGAGGCAATTCGCCACCGCGTTCAGCACAGCTCCTCCTGGCGAGTGCCAGGGTGGCAGGCAAGCAGGCAAGGCCTCCACGCCAGGAAAAGCTTGCTGAGTTTGGGTAGCTAGAGGGAGAGAGAAAAATAGAAAAACTACCTTTTCTTTACTCACTTGTCAATGGACAGATTAAGTTGTTTCCCTACGTTGCTATTGTGAGTACTACTGCAATGAACATGGGGTTACAGATTCCTCTTCCAGACGATGCTTTGGTTTCTGTAGTCTATAGATCCAAAAGTGGGATTCCTGTATCATATATATGGTAATTTTAATTCTAATTTCCAAAGAATTTCCATCATGTTTTCCTTGGTTACTGTACCGGTTGACAATCCCAGCAACAGCATACAAGGGTTCCCTTTTCTCCACATCCTTGCCAGCAATTATAACTTGTCTTTTTGGAAATAGATATAGTAGCAGGTGTGAGTTCATACCTCATTGTGGTTTTAATTTGCATTTCCCTAATAATTAGTGAGTTGAGCACCATTTCATGGACCTGTTGGCCATTTGTATGTTGTGGGGAAAATGTCCTTTTAGGTTCTTTCACCTTTTTTTAATTGGGTCATTTGCTTTTTGCTGTTGAGTTGGACTTAACTTGTGTATTTTAGATACTAACTCATCAGATATGTAATTTGCAAATATTTCCCCCATTCCATAGCTTGCCTTTTCATTTTGTTTCTAGTTTCCTTTGCTGTGCAGGCGGCTTTTTAGTTTGATGTAGTTGCACTTATTTTTGCTTTTGTTGCCCTTGCTTTTGGTGTCAAATCTAAAATATCACCAAGACCAAAGTCAGGGACCTTACTGCTTATGTTTTTTATTTTAAGGAGTTTTATGGTTTCAGGTCTTATGTTCAAGTCTTTAATCCATTTTGACTTCATATTTGTGTGCGGTGTTAAAAAGTCCATTTTTGTTCTTTTGCATGTAGCTGTGCAGTTTTCCAAACACCATTTATTAAAGACTATCCTTGGGGTGCCTAGTTGGCTCAGTCAGTTGAATGGCCAACTCTTGATTTCTGCTGGGGTCATGATCCCAGGTTTCTTGGACTGAGTCCCACATGGGGCTCTGAGCTGTGTGTGGAGCCTGCTTGGGATTCATTCTCTCTCTTGCCTTGAGCTCCTCTCCCCCGCCCTGCCATGCTCTCTTTCTCTCTGAAAGAAGAAAAAAAAAGTTTAAAGAGACTATCCTTTATATGTTATTGGGTCCTTTGTCAAAAATTAACTGATAGTATGTATGTGGGTTTACTTTGGGGCTTTATGTATGTATGTATGTATGTATGTATGTATGTGGGGCTTTCTATTCTGCTCCCTTGATCTTTACATCTATTTTTATGACAAACCATGCTGTTTTGATTGCAATAGCTTTGTAATATAGTTTGAAATCAGGAAATATGATGACTCTAGCCTTGTTCTTTCTCAAGATTGCTTTGACAATTCAGGTTCTTTGTGGTTTCATTCAAATATTTAAGATTTTTTTTTCTATTTCTGTGAAAAATGACATTGGAATTTTGATAGGGATTGCATTGGATCTGTGGATTGCTTTTGGTAGTATGGACATGTTAACAGTATTAATTCTGATCTATGAACATGGGATATTCTCCCATTTATGTCTGTGGTAAACACTGCTTTCTCTCCCTATAGGTTAACTATATTTTCTAGAGTTCCAGATAAATGGAATATCATATGTGCTTTAACTTCTTTCCATTCAGATAAAGTTTTTAAAGCTCATCAGTGTTATGTGTGTGTAAGTTCCTTCAATAATATTCCAGTGTTGTAGACATATCTTTTTCATTTCATTTCATTTCATTCCATTTATATCCAGTTTAGTTAACATACAGTGTAATAGTTTCAAGTGTACCATGAAGTGATTCAACAATTCTGTACATTACTCAGTGCTCATCAATATAAGTAGATATACCACATTTTAACAATCAGTTTTCCTATCCATGGACTTAATGGGCTATGTACATTTTGAGGCTGTCATGAACAAAGCTCTATAAATATTCCTGTGCAATTCCTTGTGTGAACATGTTTATTTCTCTTTAGTGAACATGTGGGTGGGATAACTGGGTCATATTTCACATGTATGGAAAACTGTTAGGAATTTTACAGTGCTTGTTCCATTTACGTTCATAGCAATGGTATAAGAAAATACCAGTTGTTTCTTATCCTAGCCAAAGTTGGTACAGTCAGCTTTTAAAATTTTACCAATTCAAATGGGTGTGTAGAGTGGTATTAGTTTGCATTTCTCACCTTTTCATGTACAACTTGGCTATTTGTGTATCTTTTTAGAAATAGTTCAAATCTAGGGGCGCCTGGGTGGCGCAGTCGGTTAAGCGTCCGACTTCAGCCAGGTCACGATCTCGCGGTCCGTGAGTTCGAGCCCCGCGTCAGGCTCTGGGCTGATGGCTCGGAGCCTGGAGCCTGTTTCCGATTCTGTGTCTCCCTCTCTCTCTGCCCCTCCCCCGTTCATGCTCTGTCTCTCTCTGTCCCAAAAAAATAAATGTTGAAAAAAAATTAAAAAAAAAAAAAAGAAATAGTTCAAATCTTTTGTCCGTATTATGGTGTGTTTATATTCTGTAATTTAATTGTAAAGGTTTTTTTGTTTTTTTAATTTTCTGGTCAAAGAACATATTCTTTATCACTTCAATCCTATGATATCCACTAAGAGTTACTTTATGGCCCAGCAGATGGTCTATTTTAGTGTTCTATGGTGTACTTGAAAGAATATGTGTTCTGTTTATGTTTGTGGAATATTCTATGAATATCAGTAAGATTATTGGCTGGTAGTGTGATTTAAGTCTTCTATGTCTTTGCTGATTTTCTATTTGTCACATCATTTGCCTAAGCGACGAATGTTTCTATTTCAGTTATAATTGTGGATTTGTCTATTCTTTGAATTCTTCCAGTTTTTGCTTAACATATTTTGATGCTCTGATATTGGGTGCATATGTTTATGATGATTATGTCTTTGTGTGAACGTTTTATCATTATAAAATGTTCATCTATGCACTGATAATATTATTTGTTCTGACAACCAATTTATGTTAATATAGTCATTCGAGTTTTCTTAAGATTTTTGTTTTCATTGTATATATTTAATTTTTAAACCTTTTAATATTTATATACATAGTGTGTTTCTAATAGTTTGTAGTTGTTCTTGCATTTTAAAAACTCAGTTTGACAATCTCTGTCTATTGGAAGAAAATTCTCCATGGGTCTTTCATGTATCTGTTTTCTAAGCAAAGATTTTAATATAATTTGTCCTAGACTATCTTTTCAAGGATGTTTGTATAGTAAGCAAACTTGGAAGATATAGTCTCCTCTAGAGCAGATTTGTTTACTTTCCGATATAATAGAGATGATGTCTCCCTCCAGAACAAAAGTTGGATAGATTTGCTAGTAACTCTTTATATAAGATTGGGGTTACTTTAGCTGTGACACAAACCCACTGTGCGCACAGCATTCACCTGGGCATACCTCTTACCAAGGGAAACCAATGTAAGCATGTACTTGAGGTAACAAAGTCCTTTGTTTCCTGCAACATCTTTGAAGGTATGACAGTCTGACTTCTTATCTTATGAAAATAAAGTCTCAAATCCTTCACAGTTCTTGCCACTTTCTTTTAGTTGGAATCCTTAGACCATTTACATTTAATGTAGGTAATAATCAATTTGGGATTGATAATCTTGCCATTTGTTTTCTTTATTTTCAAATCTGTTCTTTTTTCTTTTTTGCTTATTTTTCTATCTTCTTTGGATGGATTTTCAGCATTCCATTTTTATCTTCACTAATGGCTATATGTCTTTGTGTGTGTGTAGTTTCTCTAGTATTTACAATACATTTCCTTAACACATCTGAGTCTCCCTTCAAACAATGTACTTATTTGTGTAAAATATAAGAAGCTTTCATTGAATTGTTTTTCCATCAATCCTCTCCCACCCTTTGTTATTGTCATACATCTTATCCCTGCATGTTATTAATATCACAATACATTAATTTTGCTTAAAACAATTATTTTTTAATTAAAAATTAGAATACATTTCTCTTATGCTTACTCATGTATGTATCATTCCCAGAGCTCTTAATTGTTTTGTGAAGATCCAAAAATTTATCTGATATAATTTTTCTTCTACCTGAAGAACTGTCTCCTGCATCTGTGGGTAATAATTTTTTTTTTTTGGCTCTTCTTTTCTGGAGAAAATATTCTGTACTTTTGCTTTCAGTTTTAAAGGATATTTTTGTTCCATATAAAACTTGAAGTTGACTTTTTTTTCCCTTTAAAGATATCCTTTTGATTTACCTGGTTTCTAATTAGGTTTGTGGTTTTCTTAAACTTGTTTCTCCATATTTAATGTGCCCCAGTCCCCCCTGATGCTTTCCTTTCTCTTTTCAATGCTTTTCAGCAGTTTGATTATATCAGGTAATTTGGTAATTCTTGGTTTTTATCTTGGTTTTTATTAAACTTTTTGGATCCATGAAATTCATTTTCATCAAATTTGGAAACTTTTTGGGAATTTTTTCACTCCCATCATCCCGCATTCAGACCTTCCCAGTTATTCATATGTTAGACCACTTGAAATTGTCTCAAAGTTCAACAAGGAGCTAATCATTTTCCTAGTTTTTTTTTTCCTATAGCTATTGCTATATCTGCTATATCTTCAATTTCAGTGACTTCTTTTTTACATCTAATATACTGTTAATATCACTCAGTGAATTTTAAAATTTCAGATATTTCTCAGTTATGAAAGTTCTATTTAGTTCTTTATAATATCTTTCATTTGGAGCGCCTGGGTGGGTCAGTCATTTGGGCATCTGACTTTGGCTTGGGTCATGATCTCACCATTTGTGAGTTCAAGCCCCATGTTGGGCTCCATGTTGAGAGCTTGGAGCCTGGAGTCTGCTTCAGATTCTGTGTCTCCCTCTGTCTCTGCTGTTCCCCTGCTTGTGCTATGTCTTTCTCTCAATAAAATAAAATAAAATAAAATAAAATAGTAAAATATAATATAATATCTTTTATTTCATTCTTGTTATATTCATGTTTTTCTTTAAATTGCTGACATATTTATAATATGACACATATAATATGTCACACAGCCAACATATTTATAATAGATGTTTAATTCTTCTAATTCTGTCATCTCTTTTCATTTTGTGTCTGTTTCCAATGGCCTGATTTCCTTTTGATTATGTGTTACAATTTCCTGATTCTTGGCATGCCTAGAAATTTTGATTGGATAATAGACATTGGACACTGATAGTAGACAGAGAGTAAACAGGTATGATCTTTTTGAGTTTCGCCGTATGCACATGCAGTTTAGCATTCAACAAAGACTCAATACAAGCCATTGCAGATCTACAAAGTACTTTGAGTAGTTCCTTACTTTCTGGAATTTGGCCCTACAACTTCCAGTTACCCCAAGATTCCTGAATTCTTATCTTTGTTCTTCAGAGTTCATCTTTACCTCAGGAAAACTACTGTGCTCTGCTTATGGTCCTCTTCTCTGCATCAAGATCTGGAACACTTCTCTAGGCAGTAAATGGGATTCATTTTGTTTCTGCTCTCTTAGAGATCACAGCTCTTTTTGACTTTTGCCTAATTTCTGAAATTTTGTTTTTAGTATTTTGTCCTGTTTTCTAGTTGTTAGTGTGAAAGCATAATTCCAATAACTTCCTTTAACCCAAAATAAGAATTCCCTGTACTTTATGTATTTATTTTTTTAAATGTTTATTTATTTTTGACACACACACACACACACACACACACACACACACACCCACACACACACACACTGAATCTGAAGCAAGCTCCAGACTCTGAGCTGTCAGCACAGAGCCTGATGTGGGGCTGGAACCTTTGAACTGCGAGATCATGACCTGAGCTGAGGTCAGACACTCAACTGACTGAGCCACCCAGGTGACCCATCCCTGTACTTTACTTTAAATTTTATTTTGGAAACGGCAAATCAGTTATCAAATATAATGTTTTTATTAATTCAGCAGTCAGTACTTTGTTTATAAAATAATTGTGATAATTCTATTTGCATGTTAGAAATTACTTATGAAATTAAGACAGCATTTTACAAAGATAGATGTGATTATTATTTATACATAAAAGTAAAATTTAATTCAGTATTTAAATTTTACCTTAAATGAAAATTTTAATCACATGATAGCTCATTTGCAGTATGGAGATATAGTATAGGCTTTAGTTATATTAAAACTCTTTCTGGGGAGTCTGAGTGGCTCAGTCAGTTAAGCATCCAACTCGTGGTTTCAGCTCAGGTCATGATCTCACAGTTCATGGGTTCAGGCCCCACATCGGGATCTGCCCTCACAGTGTGGAGTCTGGTTGGGAGCCTCTCTCTCCTCTCTCTACCCCTCCTCTACTCTCTCTTTCTCAAAATAAATAAACTTAGGGACTGTGTAAAGATTTTAAATGTTTTATTTAAACACAAGTCGTTATAAATATACAGCAGAGAAAATATATTTTCCCCTTTTGTTAAAGCATAATTCTAAATCTTTAGATAGGTGATATATTTCCATGCAGAAATTTAAACAGGAGTATATAATTTTTAAGGACCTGTATATTTTATTATTCGTTGAAAAAGCTGAAAATCCCAAATTTACCACAGGAAAAAAATGGTGATAATGAATTATGGTATTTAATAAAATTCTAGACCCTGTGGTTTGGATGTTTCATGGTTGCACTGCATTTATTTTGCTGAAATGACAGAGTATTGCCTTTATGTTTCAAATGAAGTCAAATTATGAGATGCCACTTGATGTTATAAATCTGCATGTTATGGTCTGGCATGATTTCTTCTGTACAGATTCCAGCTTTATGACCACTAGAAGAAATTAAAATACATAAAGAAAAATAGATTCAATTAAAATGTATACAAAGAAAATTTTATATAAAGCTATAAATTATTTGGGAAAGGTCTCGAGAGGGAGTATACTTTCTTATACAAAAAGAATTTTATAAAGATATAAAGAACTGGAAATGCTATTCTAAATTATAGCAATGTCACATTCAGATAATAACCAAATATGAAAGGCACTGTTATCAAATAACTCATTACAGGGAATGAATATGATATAAAGATTTTTTTCCCCTATGAGTCAGGTAACAAACACTAACTATAAACAGGAAGAATTTGTAGAAATGAAAAATAACAGTTTGGAGGAAGGGTTAAAGTCGTTTCTAAACATAATGGATATGATGGAGATGTTAAGCATAGGGGTTTTCTTTTTTCTTTTCCAGTCTTATGGCTTGTGGTTGCGAAAGCATATTATAGGTATCTGTTGAGAGTGTTTTAAGTCTTGAAATGACTTACAGTGAACAACAGGGACAAATAAGTGGAAATAGAAAGAGTTCATATACCAGTATTGGCAGGAATTTAACCATCAAATACTATTTCAGGATTATTTTAATATCCATGATTATGATTAGTAATGATATAATTAAGAGATAATTTTGTTATAGAGACTTTAGACAGACAAAAACCAAAACCAAAACACCTTTCAAACTTTTTACATCTAGGTGCTCTAGCCTTATCAGGCATATCCTCTCTTCGCCTGGGCACACCCCATATGTTGAAAATACCTGTATGGACTCAGGTTTTTATTTTCATCCCAAACCATTTAAGTTGTACAAATACTGTTGTTGTATATTTTCCTGAAGCCAAAGGTCAATTTAAGAATAAAGAAAAAGAGGAGAGGGTATTAGTAGGGATGCTGTTGACAACCCGACAATTTGCAGAAGATGTAAGAGAAGAAAAAGCGCAAGGATCAGTACAGTTGAGTGCCGTGTTACCCTGTGCGGTCTGGTTTGCTTATCGTCATTACAGCTTTGCAACAAGATCAGTTAGACAAACTGAGAGTAAACATTTACGTTCACTTGAAACAATTTGAAAATGCTGTGACATTTTGACCACGTGTTACAAAACGATCACGTGTCCACAATGATTTGAAAATTAGACGAAACCAAACCAAATCAGACAAAATTGGGCCTGACCACATTTGAGAAGCACTGAGAGTTCAAGCCTTAATATGATACAGTAAGCCTCTTGGTCAACATATAGAAGAAACACTAGAACAGGGTTTTCACAGTACCTCCCTGCCATTATTACCCTGTGGGGAGTGGGGAGAGGCCCTTTAGCCTAGGGTGTACTTTGGGGCTTTGAGGCCCCTGATGTTCTTTCTTGGTAGAAGGGTGCATTTTCTCTCTTACAGGATATAAGAGTTCTCATGACTGCCTAATACTGCCGAAGGAAAATATCTAGATTCTTTGAAGACAATTCCAGAATCCTTGTAGTAAGGAGAATTAAGTACTAGATTGAACTCAGGCTTCTCATATGTCATACATTTTATATTCTATATTTTTATTTACTTGGAGACATTTTAGTTGTCTCTGAAAGCTCAAGTAAGTTGGTTGGATAATTGATATAGAACAATTTTGTAGATGCTTCTATAAAAAAATCTGGCAGCTCAAGGAAAAAAAAAAGGAGTTTTTTAATGGAGAAATCCTAAACGGTGTGTTGTTGAGGGGCAAGTCACAAGGAGAGAAGATTCCTGGCAGGAGATACCTGAACTGGCAATGAGGTTGGAAAAATTAACCAAACTAATGTGTGTACATAAATTAAAAGTTAAAAGGCTCACTGCTTCACATGCTGTGTCTCCCTCTCTCTCTGCCCCTCCCCCGTTCATGCTCTCTCTCTGTCTCAAAAGTAAATAAACATTATAAAACATTTAAAAAAAAAAAAGTTAAAAGGCTCAGAAGTAGTGGCAATTGCCATACCCTCTAGAAAGGTGGTTGCAAGAATCACTGCTGCCTTCTCCTTCACATCCCTTATTATTATACTTTCCCAAAGCATAACTGTTCCGATATAAAATATGTTGTGCGAGCGTATTTCAATGCATATCTAAGAGGCCATGATTATGTGGCGGTATTACAAACACTAGCCTATCAGCAAGGAAAGAGCTGTGTGGATATTTAAGACAGTGCAGTGACTCTGTAAGGTTGAGGATCCTGGATTTGTAGGTGGCAACCGAAAGCTCCTTTGACTATGCAAAGACAAATGAAGGGGCGGGGGATGCTGAAGGGTTAAACTGTTACTAATAATTTGTAGTTAGTCCAAAACTAAAGAGGAGGGTGAATTTTAGAACGAAGACCATCACAGCCTGAAAAAGGAAGGCACTTTCCTCCACGCTAATGGAGTCTTGATTCTCTTCAGAGCAGCAAAGAAGCCAGTTGAATTTTTCACCACTCTAAACATACTTGCAGCTAGGGGTGGCCAGTGACTCCATTTGGACAAAAGAAATATAAGTGGGGGTTTCCAGACTGACATGTAAAAGAACTTGGAAATCATCAGTCCCATCCTCATTAGAAAAATGTTGAACCAACTGAAAATCAACAACTCTTCTACATCCATCAGAGAATTGAGGTCATGGGACACACTGCTGTCCTGGAACCTGGAGAGACCAATGATGCTCCTGGAGCCAACACTGTCCCAATAGGAACACTCAAACTTTAATGGACGAATTGCTGCACCTCAGTATGGATAAGCTTCAAAGTTAAAAACTCAGGGTGGGGGGCCAGTCTTAGGGAAGCCCCCATATTTCCTTGAGTTTTACCTCCAGGAGCCCCACCAGGTCTTACTGTGATAATCAGGGAAAAACCTCCTTTCGCATCCAGCAGTAGGAGGGGAAAAGTAACTATTTTGAAATTCTCCAGGGCTCTCTCTTCTCCTTAATAGGGCCCTCAAGGGAAACTATTTTATCAGAACCTAAACAATTTGGGCTTTATTAAACCCTCACTGACCTGGGGAAGGGGAATAGCTGAATCCAGACTCTTCTACATGGCAGAGAGAAATACCAAACTCCAGTTCCCTATAGACTCCCTGTTTCACTTAAGGGTAAATGTAGCTCAATAGTTCTAAGGACACAGACTCACTAAAAGCCTGAGACCTAATCATAGGCTTCTCTTTCCCCCACAGTTTGCCACCACATTAGTAAGGCTCCTATACAGTATCAGAAAAGTCCAACGTAAAGTGCTGCAAGCCTCAGTTCCTGCTTAGAAAGAGTCTCCAGGGGAACTCAAATACAAGACGAGACACAAATATAAGGACACCAGAGTAAATTTTCACCTCTGACACTACAGGTACAGCACACAGAAAACATAGCCTAAATCCTAGCCAGATAAACACAAAATCTCACACTAAAGGTTTGTCTATCTCAGTTTCTAACTTACTCAATGTATCATGTCTGGCCCTTAACAACAACAACAAAATATAAGGCATGCTAAAAAGTAAAAACAAAAACAAACAAAAAACAGCCTGAAGAGATAAAGCAAGCATCAGATCCAGACTCAGATATGGTAGAGATTTTGGAATGATCAGGTTGGGAATTTAAAATAATTATGACCAGGGGTGCCTGAGTGGCTCAGTTAAGCATCCAACTCTTGATTTCAGCTTAAGCCATGATCTCACAGTTCATGTGAGCCCACATGGGGCTCTGTAACAGCGTAGCCTGCTTGGGATTCTCTGTCCCTCCCCCTCTCTCTTCCCCTCCTCCACTTGCTGTCTCTCAAAAATAAACATTAAAAAGAATTTAAAAATGAAATAAAAATGATCAATACACTAAGGACTCTACTGGCAAAATGGACAAGATGCAAAAACAGATGAGTAATGTAAGGAAAAAAAAAAGAAAATTCTAAGAGAGAATTAAAAGCAAATGCTATAAATCTAAAACACTGGCATACATTAAGAATGCCATTGATGGGCTCATCAGTAGACTGACACAGTAGAGAAAAGAATTGGAGCTTGACACTATGTTAAAAAAACCTATCCAAACTAAACAGAAAAAAGAAAAAAGGATGAGAGGAAAAAAAAGGGAATAGAATACCTAAGAACTGTGGGACAATTACAAACTATAAAAACAAATTAAATCCAACAATGTGTATAAGTTGTTAATATTTTATTGAAGATTTTTGTATCTGTGCTTTGAGAGACAGTAGTCTGTCATTTCTTTTCTTGTAATGTCTTTGGTTTAGGTATTAGAGTAAGTAATGCTGGCCTCACATAATAAGTGAGGAAGTTTTCTCTGTGCTTCTATTTTCTGCAAGAGATTGTAGAGAACTCGTGTAATTTCCCTTTTAAATGTCTGGTAGAGTTCACCAGGGAACCTATCTGGGCCTGGTGCTTTCTATTTTAGAATTTAGTAATTTCATTTTATTGATAAAATTTATTATAGTTGACTCAACTGCTGGTATGAGCTTTTTGTCCTCTGTCCTATAAATTTTTCTCTTGGAATGTAGACACTGTATCTACCATTGTGGAAGCCTTTTTGAGACCATGAGAATAAAAATCATATGAGAAGTTTGAAGGATCATAAAGACAGAGGGAACCTGGGACTTCTTTGGTGATTTTTGGAGCCAACATGTCAGTTGTAGACTGCCTAGGTCAGGAGTTCTTCTTTGGAGACAACATATACTCTAATATGATTAAACCACTGAAGTTGAGTTTCTGTTATAAAGAGCTAAAGTTAGCAATTCCTATTTTACATAATTATTCATTAGTTGTGCTTGTAAAATATTTTCTTTCAAAAAGAAAACCAACAGGAAAAAAATCATAATTATTGGAAATAAAATTTTTCCTAAATTTTTCTATAATATAATATAATCCTAATCCTGGAGATTGCCTGAATAAGGCCAGGGCTCACTACTAAGGTGAAAGAGGAATGTATGAGGAAAATGGGGATTTTCACCCTAAAAAAAGCCTAAATATGAAGGAAGGTAACAGTTGTCCTCAAGTGTCTGAAGGGCTTTAAAATGGAGGGCAATTGGATTCATGTCTGGGTACAAGAAATATAATTAATACTACATGTAAAAGGCTCATGGAGGCATTATGACATGTTATGTGGAAGCACTTTTGAATTCTTGTCAAGAATAGGGGCTCAGTCAGTTAAGCATCCAACTCTTGATTTCAGCTCAGGTCATGATCTTGTGAGTTTGCGCTCCACACCAGGCTCCATGCTGACAGTGTGGGGCCTACTTGGAATTCTCTCTCCCTCTCTCTCTGCCCCTCCCATGCTCTCTCTCTCAAAATAAGTAAAGTAAACTTAAAAAAAGCTAAAAAAAATATATAAATAAGTAAGTAAATAAGTAAATAAATAAATAAATAAATCCACATCAAATATATGCAAAAATGGAATGAGCTGTAATTGGTGTAGATTGTTCTGATGTTGCAAGTGATCAAGCCTAGGCTGAATAACTATTTGGCAGAAGATTTTGTAATTTATTTTCTAAATAATACAATCCAAAAGATTTAAGTAATGATTTGGGGAAGTCAAGGTCATATATGGTAAAGCAAAAACTGAAAACCAGAGTGATGTAGTATATAAGATTTTAGTCTTTTCAGTAAACCCCATCATCTCCAGGAAACAATCTGCAAAGGAGATTTAAATAGGCTCTCTACTTCTCTCCATTGGACAGAGAGCCACTTCTTTTTGTGAAGTGCCAGCTGGTCCCTGAGATATAATGGTGAAGGTTAAAATAAATGTATTTGGACATAATGGGTTCCTGGTCATCAGCGCTGCTTTTAACTCTGAAAAACCAGATATCATCATCATCTATTACTGCTTCATTGATCTCAACTACATGTCCTACATGTTCCAGTATGATGATTCTACCCTGGCAAATGCAATGGCACAGTCAAGGCTGAGAACTGAAATGTGTTATTGATGGAAAGCCCATCTCCATCTTGCAGGAGCAAGATCCCACCAACATCAAATGGGGTGATGCTCTTGCTGAATATGTTGTGGAGTTCACTGGTGTCTTCACTACCATGGAGAAGGCTGGGGCGTGCTTGAAGGGTGGAGCCAAGAAGGTCATCATATCTGTCTCTTCTGCTAATGCCTCCATGTTTATGATGGGTGTGAACCATGAGAAGTATGACAACTGCTTCAAGGTTATTGGCAATGCCTCCTGCATCACCAACTGCTGGGCCCCTTGGGCCAATGTCATCCATGACAACTTTCATGTCATGGAGGGACTTATGACCACAGTCCATGCCATAACTGCCATCCAAAAGACCTTGGACCTCTGGGAAGCTGTGGCTGATGGCTGAGGAGCTTCTATTGGCATCACCAAGACTGTGTGCAAGGTCATCCTTGAGCTGAATGGGAAGCTCACTGGCACGATCCATGTCCACACCCCCAGTGTGTCAGTCATGAATCTGATCTCCCTGGGGAAAGCTGTCAAATATGATGACATCAAGAAGGTGGGCTACACTGACCTGGTTGTCTCCTGCAACTTTAATAGTGACAGCCACTCTTCCACCTTTGATGCTGGGGCTGGCATTGCTCTCAGGGACCCCTTTGTAAAGCTCATTTCCTGGTACAACAATGAATTCAGCTACAGCATCTGGGTGGTAGACCTTATGGTCCACATGTCCTCCAAAGAATGAGAACCCCCAGACCCAGGGAGAGGACAAGAGTAAGAGAGAAGCCCTCAGCTGCCTGGAGTCCTTGCCCCAACTCATCCACCGACACACTGAAAATCTCCTGGGCTGAAATCCATCATAGAGCCCCTGAAGAAGGAGAGGGGCTTAAAGAGCCCTACCTTGTCATGTACCATCAATAAAGTACACTTTACCCAGCCAGAGAGAGAGAGAGAGAGAGAGAGAGAGAGAGAGAGAGAGATTGACTTAAATAATAGATGAGAATTTGATGAGAGGAGTTTTAAGGTGACTTCCCAGACTACTATTACACATTTCTCAAAGGAAAGGGGAAACACAAAATTTAGAGTACTGCATAAATTAAAAATAAGGATGTGTTTTGCATTTAAGGAGCTGTTGATTTCAGTGAAGTCTCTATGTTGTACTTACTAGGAGTCCTGGTTCTGGAATAGGAGCAGGTCTTGTAAACCGTTTACTAAGTTTCCTCTTCTGTTTCCTTAGGTTTTGCATATTCTCAATACGTTTATCTCTGAACTTTTGGAAAATTAAAAGGAAGGAAAACAAATAATACTTTTTATAACAAAAAGTTAACATGCTGATTGTATATTTTTAATGTCAGTAAAAAATATAAATACAACCAGTACATAGCTATGTAAAAGTAGGAAAAAAATCCTTTTTCAAATGTGTGGTTCCTAGATGAAGAAAACACCCTAGGGCATCCCTAGAGTTTTCAAATGAGCCTGTTTCGTCTCTCTCTCTCTCTCTCTCTCTTTCTCTCTCTTTTTTAAAGTTTATTTATTTTGAGAGGAAGAATGGAGGAGGGGCAGAGAGAAAGAGAGAGAGAGAGAGAGAGAGAGAGAGAGAGAGAGAGAATCCCAAGCAGGCCTTGCTCTGTCAGCATGGAACCTCATGTGGAGCTCTCTCTCACAAACTGTGAGATCATGACCTGAACCGAAATCAAGAGTCGAGTGCTCACCAACTGAGTCACCCAGGGGCCCGAGACTATTTACTCTCAATTCCCATTTCACCAACTATGGGACCCCTGACTCATATATATATATATATATATATATATATATATATATATATATGTGTGTGTGTGTGTGTGTGTGTGTGTGTGTGTGTGTGTGTGTGTTTACTTTTATTTTGAAGTGATATTCATTTGGGGCATGGGGCTGGTTCAGTCAGGTTGGTTCAGTCAGTTGGGTTAAGTGCCCAACTCTTAGGATTCTCTCTCACCCTCTCTCTCTGCTTCTGTCTGTCTCTCTCTTTCTCTCAAAACAAACAAACAAACAAAAAAACCTTAAAAACAATAAAATGAAAATAATGTCATTAAAACCCCCAAAGGAATTTCCTTTATAGAAATAAGAAAACAAAATTTATGCATATTCTTTAGTTACCTTAAACACTGCATATGCCAAGCAGAAATTTTTATGTTCCCATTTTATGCCATCTTTAAGTAACAGAGACCTTAAGGGATCAAACTAGAACACTCTGAAGATGAGGAAGAGTATTAGGATGCAGAGTGCATGCATAATAAAAATTTTATCCACTTCCAGTGGGAGTGCAATTGGTATAATTGCTTTGAAACCTACACGGTATTACTTTATAACAATGAAACATTGTCTTGTGCTATTATCCAGCCATTGTATTCCTATTATGTTAAAAAAACCAAGAATACAAAGCATTTAGGTTATTCTCATGAAGACTCATTCTAATAGTAGTCACAGTCCTGTGAAAGATAACCCAGAAGTATCTAGCTAGTAAAAGTTCTATCATATTAGAGACCCCTGCACGTAAAGGAACAATATAAAGTCACAATCTTGAAGTACCCAGAATTATTTATTTTTTATTTTTCAGAGTGACAGCATGAGTGGGGAAGGCACAGAGGGAGAGGGAGACAGAGAATCTGAAGCGGGCTCTGCACTGACAGCAGTGAACCTGCTGTGAGGCCCGATCTCAGGAACCATGAGAGGATGACCTGAGCTGAAGCTGGACACTCAACAAACCGAGCCACCCAAATGTCCCCAGAGTTATTTATTTAAACATTACCTGCCGTGCAGTGACATCTGAAGGGTGTTGCTGTCTTGGCCCTTCCTACATAATATGTAAAATTAAAACAAAACCATAAAAATCATGAGCAAACAACTATTCAGTTATTATAATGGGAAGCCTATGCTACTGCTTTTTATTTATGTAATATATGCTTATTATCTCAATTTGCAAAAGGCAGGATCAGAATAAGAACATGAAGGTGAAAATCAGAGTGGAAGATGGCAATAATATCACGAGAAAAAAGAGTCAGCTCTGAATCATGTTACAAAGACCACGTAGCATACTGCGATTTATCATGGAAGGAAAGACAGGTATGAGCAATCAGAAAATTATGTTTCTGCTGGTCCTCAGGATGACTAAGGAACCCCAGCAAGTAGTATGGTTTTCTGAGACACAGGGAGCTTGGCTTTACTTTCTGGGGTTCCCACACCTTCCACTAATTTCTAAATTGTGCTTTAAATACCTTCCGCTCCCATCATTTTGCTCCAGTTGTTTAGCCCAAAGACCCAAAAGCAATCTCCTCCCCATCTGAATATTGAGAAACTTATTCTGCCCCACCCCCACATCTGTAAGCCCCATCCCACCTCCGGGACAAACGACTGAGGGTGCCTGGTTTCTAGTGGGCACAAAGGGAGGCTTTTCCTCCTTCGGGAACTAGCCTGTCTACCTCACCCGGGATTCTCAGCCCCCAGCACCAAAGCGCCCACACTGGGCGTAATCGCCAGTGATCAGTAATCGCAAGTGTCCCAGGCACATGGCCTGGGAAAGGGGCAGACAGATTGGGTTTGGGGTCTTGGAGAACTCACGGGGTTCACTTGGATGGCTTCGTCCCCCCTACAGCACAGACACATGCTGCTGAGCTTTGGAGCATCCCCCGCTCGGCAAAAGCCCCTGGTCCTGACCAGGACCAAGTCACTGAGGGGTACACCACGCGACACCCCGGAGCCCCGCCCGGCCGCGTCACAATTCTCTTTGTCCTCCCCTGCGGCCCCCTCCCCCCACCCCCCAGTGCCACTGTGGGATCAGAGCTGCTGGGTTACCACAATTGCCTGTTCTGCCAGTACTCTTGCTCAGACAAGCACATGATACAATAAACAGAGTTTACTCCTCAACTCTGCCCTCTTTCTGTGGACCTCTAACTTAGTTCCATGGTCCTTCACTTCAGCCTGTCATCGGGTTCTCAGTTCCATCTCCTGGTTGTTCTTCCGTCATGACTTCCAGTTGGGTCTATCCAGCTATCTGCCTCATCCCTGTCAATCACCGGGCTAAAGAGGGGGAAATTTGAGAATTGTCACAATTGCCTAGACATCATCTCCAACTTAAACTGGGTCTTCACCACTGCTTCCCACCTCTTTTATGTTTGCCTTGCTTTTTCTTTTTTTCACTTGGCAATGTTCCTTCAAACTGTCTCTCCTCTGTTGAAATCTCTGAGCCCACTGTCCTCCAGACACTTTCAGCAGAACTAGGACAACTCTTGCTTCACACACCGAGAGTGGCTAAAGCTTCAGTAGAGCTTATGCTCAGCACTGTTAGATGAGTGCATATATATTAAATCATCAACTTCTTGCAACAACCCGAGAGAACAAGAGCATGGTTATTGACATCTGGGAAAATAAGGCGTTAGTAGGTTAAACAACTTGCCCGAGGTTAGGCACTGGGACTTAAATACACAGAGTCTGCTAACGGGACCTGTGCTGTTTGATCATGGTGCTGGGCCGCCAATTGCTTTTAAAAGCCCAGACTGGGGCTACCTCAATTCCTTCCCACCTGTAAGTCTATAACATTGTCTGTATCCACATTATTCTTTTTTCCCTGTAACCCCATTAAATCGAAAAAGTTGTTGCCCTTCTGTTTTTGTCTTGAACAAATCTGTTCATTTTTGTTCCCATGCCATTTTCCTCTTACAAGCCTCCTCAGAGACCTTGCCCTAGATTATTCCCTCCCCTTGCTAACATCTGTATCTTGCCTGCTTTCTTTAAACAATTAAATGCAAGATGCTCAACTCATCCCCTATTTAAGGTAATAAACCAAAGCCCTTTGAACAACAGCTAATTGTAACTATTGCCCATCCCCTCTATTTACAATAAATAATCCTAAAAGCTGCTGGATGAGATCGGATTCCAGTTCCTTTTTACGCCTAATGCAATATTTGGCTTACTGCAACCTTCAACCCCCATTGGTACTTGTTTCAAAGTAGGTCTCTGGTGATCTTCCTACGGAATCCAGTGGGCATTTTCTATTACGTGACATTTGCTTCGTGTTAGAAGCTGCAGAGATTTCTCTTGGAAGAGTTAGGCTTGGGAAAATTAAATAATCTTACTCACCCAGGGTGCTGAAAACCATTGGCCACTTCCTGCAACTCTCCTCTCTGGGAAGAATACAACTTAGAAAAATTGCGTGATCTTGCTCATGATCACGCTCCAGAAACTGATTGGAAATCCTGTGATTTTTCTAATATGCCATGTTGCCTCAAGAACATATGTTTTGGGTACTTACTATTACAGATCTCACTAGGTCCTGGGAATACAACGATAAATAAACTCATTCGCTGCCCTCAAGGAAAGTCGACAAACTAGCAACAATAAAAAAGTAAAACAGTGTGTTGGGAGTAGTAATAAGGACACATGTTCCTTTAATATGTTAATTTTGTGGCAAATCCTTGTGATTAATGGATAGGGAATTCAGTGCAGTCCCTTCAGGTTTTTGGCGCCTCTAATTATTGTAACCTCTTACTTCAATCCACTATTTCTAGTTCTGTCCTCATGAGCCTCATAAAATAAACTCATTCTCCTCTACATGATGATAAGGTTGGCAAAGAGGCTGAGGTTGTCAGACTCTACAGGCTTTGAGGAGGGAGCCCACAAATTGGGAATCAGACCTCTGAGGAGGGGAATATCGACAGGCTGAACTGGTACCCCTGGATGTTGGTTTGGTGGGGGGATCCTTCAGAGCTGGGGATCAGAGATCTCTTAGGAGGCACTATCTGGCAGGTGCTGTAAGACCAACTCTGATTGTATAGAAAAGATAGAAACTGGAAACAACTGTTGCTGGAGACAAAGGCTACTGCCAGGTGAAGTGTCACTGCTGGGGTGACAACTGAGGGCAAGAAGACAGGCACAAGTGAGATCCTTCTCTACTCCACTCAACTTCCTATCTCCCTCCAGCATCCTCACCCCCTGATTGGCTAAACCTACCAGGACTCCAGCTGGCCAGATCTCCAACTTTTTATTTCTAAAGAGAAATAAAATATGCAGAGTCCCAGCCCAGGCTTTATTTACAAGGTAGGATATGGAAGGGCAGGTTTGGAGCCGAAAGACAACAGGTTAATGTGGCACAGGGACCATCGTGCCCCAAATCACCTGCAGTCCTTGGATTATACATCTTCGAGAACGGTTTCAAGTCTCCCCATTATCCAGGTTGATAACTTGTATTACACTACAGTCAGCCAATGTCCTGCACCAGACACAAAACTCAAAGTGTGGTATAAGGAAGAGCCAGAAGGGCAAGAGCATTAACTTCCCAAGTTCAGGCAGTACATTTGCATAAACATTACCTTTGCAGAAATGGATAAAATTTAACTGTAAAATAAATTATGAAAACTCCTGAATACTAAATGCAAGCACAGTCAATATTCCTGTTTGTTCATGTTTGATCGGTATAGAGCTACAATTCTCAAAGTAAACTCCAGAAACTACCGTTTCAAAGTGTTTATAATTTTATGTGAAAAATAAAACAAGTAAATAAGCCATCCTATCCCCTTACATAAAAATAGGTACCAAGTTCAAATAAGTTTGGGACATTCTAACAAAGGTTAAACAAAGGTAAACACCTAACTTTACTGCAGGGCCACTCAGAACTGGTAAAATGCTGAAGTAATTATGAATATACTATACAAAGGTATAGTATACAATGTTTCTCCAACTTATTTACTTGTGGGACCAGACCCTCTTTTTTAGTGTGCCATTCATAATGGAAGAGTCTATATTAAATATAGTAGTTATTTCTGAATAACTAAGTATTATTTTATATTACTTCAAGCATGACATATTAATTATGTCACAAACTGACAACCCTGGGTATCCATATTTAAATCACAATTTTTTCACGTTCCAATTATTTTCCTCATTTTTTTCCTAAGGAACATTTGCTGATTTTTGTTTTAGATTTTAAATGCAGTTTCTTAATGCAAGTAAGATTCACTGTTATAGTGTTTCCATAAAACAGAATTTATAGAAAGATGTAAATATTTCATTCACATCTTAAAAAACAGCTCATCCTGTTTGTTTGATGTTTCCATAATTAGGTTTTATTTTTGTAAATTTATCCAAAACCAGAGCAAGTTCTTAAAGAATTAACTTGTAGGCTTTTCCACATAAATGAAACAACTTGTGCAGAAATATAGATAGAATAGCAACATTGATCTAATTTGTACCATTATTCACAGATTTTCGGTTTTGTTCATTTTCTGGGTTTACAGTGGGTCATGGAATCTATTTTGGGGCATTAAGAAACTTTAATTATTTACTTTGATTTCAATGCAACTGTTTACCTTTTGATGTGAAACTGTTTTACAAAGTAAATGGAAGAACTTTGCCTAATTTGGGTATTTAGGGTTATCTAATGACTTTATTTTTTAAAATAAAGTTTGAGGGAGTAGATCCTCTTCAAGTCATAATATTCTTTAAATACTGAAAATATGTCTTACGATTAAAGTCTGTTCTCTTTTGATGACAGAGTGCTATTTTTTATTTAGTAAGGAGATGTGTACAGGCTCACCACTCTTTCTTCTGGACTGTTCTTTCATTCAACAGATATCTGTACCCACTGAGTGCTCTTTTGTTCCAGGCTCTGTGCTTGTGCTGAAGTTTTTGTGCTGAGCAGGTAGATAGGAGTCCTCTCTGAATAAGTCCTCTTTAAAATAATAGCCAGTGCAGGGCCAACTTCACGGTTGCAGGGTCTATGCAGTCACCCAGGGAGTCATGCTTCAAAAGATTAATGCTCTGTTCTTGCTGTCTTAAAACGCTTAATTTTTAAGCAGCCCTGCATTTTTCTTTGGCACTACAACCTGCAAATTGTGCTAAATGGTCTTAAACCTAGCCTCCGAAGTTTGTGAGAAATTGTCTATCTTTCTGCCTGTCTGTACTGAGTTTATAACAGATGTTCTTTTTTTTCTGTACCTAGGCAATTATATTGTGAAATCTAGGTTATAGACTTTAAGTTTGTCCATATAGTAAGTTACATCTTTTTAGATTCAACTTTTTCCAACCTGTCAAGAACAGTTTTTTTTTCTTTTCTATAGCACATCTTCATGTCTTATGCCATGAACCTTGCTGCCATTCAATTAAACTTTCTCCTAAGTAGTTTTACATTTGTCTGCATTTCAGCCTCCTTACCTTTGCTGACTCTGCACCTATCATGACTGCCCCCATATAAAGCCAGATCTGTCCTGGAAATTATTCCTCACAGGGGCGCCCCGGTGGCTCAGTTGGTTAAGAATCCAACTTAGGCTCAGGTCATGATCTCACGGCTGGGCTCCTGAGTTTGAGCCCTGCTTCGGGCACTGTGCTGATAGCTTGGAGCCTGGAGCCTGCTTCAGATTCTGTGTCTCCCTCTCTCTCTGCCCCTCCCCTGCTCACACTCTCTCTTTCTCTCTCTGAAAAATGAATAAATTATATATATACATATATGTATATATATATATATATGTATATATATATATATCCTTAAATTGAGTCCAAGATAAAAGAATTAAATTATTCCTCAGAAAAGAGTAAGTTGCTTTATGCCAGAGTCTTTATGAAGTCTCTGTATTTCAGACCCCTTTAGTTTGAAAAAACAGAGTTCTTCAGAAAAATGTATTGGTTGGGAATGGACTTGAATGCCAGCTTTGGATACTTATCAAGGTCCCCTATATGAATTGGCAAAACAAAGTAATTTAGTAATTATCTCTTTTAAAAGTCATTGTAAGCAAGTCTTTTAAAGATCACTTTAAAGATCAATTGAATAAATAAGTGGCTGTATTTTGGAGATCTTTAATATACACTTACAGCACAAATGAACAGAACAAACAACTTCTAATGTTACGTGAAAGAGTACTTAGGCTTTGGATAAATTTCCAGTAACATGTAATAGGATCAAACTAGAATTAAGAAAGGGCTGTATTTCAAGGCACTGAGATGGGAATGAAAAGTTATATCTTTAAAAACTGCTCAAAAAGTGGCTTTGGCAACAATTAAGACAGTGACGTTAAAAATGCATGCAAAGAGGTTGAATAAAACTGTCTAATGAAATGTGGGGACAGAAATAAACAATATTTTAAAACTAATATATTGTTTATGTAATGTGGTTTCAAATGTGGATGTGTAAAAAAATTAAATTAAATATTACAAGTAGACATTTGGCTATCATAGCTACATCTCTAAAAGTTTAAATGGTCAAGTTGACCAAAACAAACAACTTGGGTTTATTTGCCCTTATAAAATGTCTCTTTCTCTTAATTGAAATAGTTTAATTTTTTATCAATCCTGTATTATAATTCAAAATGTTTGAAAAAGACCGTAAACACAATTTCTTATCAGAAAGAACCCAGTCTTAACTATTGATCATCACACACACACACACACACACACACACACGCACACACACACACACACACATTCTCTCTCTCCCCCTCTCTCTCTCTCTCTTTCTCTCTCTCTCTCTCTCTCTCTCTCTCTCCAAATAATGTTGTTGTTAAAAGAAACTGAGGCATATTAAAATTGTTTAAACTTCATTTGAGCAAGAATCAATTCAAGTGGGACAGTGGTTAGGAAGTGGTTAGTAGGGTTGCCAGCTCACAGGAGCAAAGAGGAAAGACTTTTCTAGAGAAAATGCAGAAGCAAAGAAAGGAAATCATTTGTTTGGTTATAGCTTAGAGCTTAGTTGGCGGTTTGTGATTGGTTGTCCTTAGAGTCTTGACTTTGTAACCTTGAGGCATTTACGGTTTAGATTTTGGTTTGCTTATATAGGCCGCCATGGCATGAGAGCCACATCAGGCTCATGGCTTCCTTGTTTAATTAATTTAACAGAGCGTAACGTTTTCGCATCCCTCAAGTGTATGAGCAGACTTACCTTTCGTGACATACAGTCAGCCTGGAGAAAAATGTAAGAGCCCCCTCTTGGTTTGTCATCTGTGCTCTGGTTTGGGGAAGTCTAGGTTATATGATCCTTAGTCCTTGCCTCCATTACCCTGAAAGGCAGATCTTTACACTGAAGGGTAGGCTGGATCTTCAGTGTTTTCTGAACGGAGTATCAACAACACAAAAAAGACTTGTTCTGCTAATGATGATCAGCTTTCACAGCCAAATTTAAATGATCTTTTCCCCACAAGGGGTGAACTTAAGAAAGGGGAAGAAAAACCCCTTGTGGCCTAATTTCTATCTGGAGAAATCTTCCAAAAGTGCTGATAGCTTCATGATTCCTCTTGGAAATGTTATGAATCTAAAGATGACATATTAATAAGTTACTCATCTGCATTGGCAATTAATTCTCTGTTGGGAAAAACAACCCCAAATTTAAGAATCTTACATTAATTTTTAGGTAATCATCAAAGCAAAGATGAAATGAATGATTTATAGTCACACTTCATAATTGTTGAGTATTTAACTTTATATATTTTTAATGTTTATTCATTTTTAAGAGACAGAGCACGAGAGAGGTAGGGACAGAGAGAGAGGGAGACACAGAATCTGAAGCAGACTCTAGGCTCTGAGCTGTCAGCACAGAGCCTGACAAGGAGCTCAAACCCACAAACTGGGAGAACCTGACACCTGAGCTGAAGTTGGACGCTTAACCGACTGAGCTACCCAGGCACCCCTATTTAGCTTTAAATCTGGGTAGGGCATGCCTTAAATGGCTATACTGGATGTATCTTTATTAGACAGAATGCATTTCTAGGAATTGTCTATTAAAAGTAACTTGATATTAGAGTCAGTAATGTTCAAGACTCATGGTCAGTTATAGTAAGTCCTAGCTTCCCTTTACTCTCCATTTTCCTCTATGTTCACACTGTTCTATTTGAATTTACGGGGACAAAAAATAAAAGACTCATTTGAAAACTTTTCTTATTCAATTTGTTTTTTTTGCGACTTTGGATTATTTAGTTTATACTTGTTGAATAAAAAACCACAAACTATTTTCAGAGAAAAGATTTAAGGGTTAAGCTGTAGTGATGGAGAGAGCTCCTCTAACAGTATATAAAAGTCTTAAAATTTCATTTGATGGAGAAAGTTGGATGAGAGAGGTAAATATGCTAAAACTGTTGTCCTCTGTAAGATATATTCAGGTTCACAGGGATCACAAATCTTTTCTTCATATATTCTCTAGATTTGGCTATCATGCAATTTTCTGCACTAAGCTGCTATTTTGAGAACACATGAAAATACATAGTACAGAATTGGAGATTCACATAGAACACAGACCTATTTGTTAAGCGAGAAATATATAACCTTATTTAAGTTATGCTCATCTTTACTTGAAGAAGTAATTCTTTTAAGATATCTGATTCCATCTTATCTTCGATCTTTAATTAGTCTACCAAGACTGCCTTGGGTACTTAACAACATAGAAATAAATATGAATTGCTTTGGTAATTCTTTTTATACAATCACAAGAACATTAAAGGTTGAATCAATATTTCATAGAAGATGTTGTCCAGTTAGCAGGAACTGAAAAATCAGTGTGGGAAATGATCCTCACTTTGCAGTGCCAGACACAATGACTTTACTTTGCTACAAAAGAGAAAAAAAATGTAAATGCAATGTTGTTTCTTAGGAAGCATTTTCTTTCAAGTGCCTACTGTATGTCAAATACAGATGTCAGTGATCATTATACTGATACACTAAGTTAATCAACTTTCTTTGTCATAACATTGAGTGACAGTGATGTATTAAATAATAAGTCCTTTGGAAAGCTCCCCATTCCTATCTTCATGTGTTAGACCTGACAGCGTACAGATTAAACTTTATTGAACATATACCATATTTAAAAAGCGCTCTGCTGGGCGCATGGATTGATTTCTTCAACAGTATGATAGGTTTACACTTATATAGCACATTTATAATAAGTTTCCAAATTTTATAATGAGAAATCTTTCATTTCATGTGGTGTTCATTTCATCTGAACTCCGTAAACCTTGGGAGGAAAGTAAAGTATGAATCCATGGATTTTATAATGGAATTTAAAAAGAGGAAGCTCGGAGAACTTAGGAGAACTAATGAAGGTCATCCCATTCAACATTTCTTAAGTCAATAAATATTTCTGGAGTTTTGTATTAGGTAGTATTCTTTCAGTGGCGAGAACAGAAACATTGAGGAAGTGACAAACTGAAAAGGATTCTTTTTCAGTTTGCATGAGTAGGAAATACAGGAGGAAATTTCATTCAGTCAAATAATAATTACTCATTTCTGTGAGCTATGCTTCACTCTTCAGGTTGGCCTTTGTCTTGCTGAAAATAGATTTTTCTGTAGCTAATGGGGACCTCTAGCACCTCCTCTATCCTGCTAAACTATCATCCTTTACAGTTTGACCCACAACCTGGAAGAAAGTCCTCACTCACAGTTTTTGGGGAGGACTCTGATTGGCACATATTACCAGTTAAGCGGACATATAAAATGCATAATTAAAAAACTCAAGTGGAATCACATTAAATATGACTAGTGTTGCAAATTAACGGAGCATCTCTTTTTTTTTTTAACTCAGAAATTTTAGCATTCTTATTTTAAGTTGAATCTAATCAACACTTTAGAAAAAGTGACAAATTATTTTTTCCTTCTTTGGTCTTTTTTGTCCAGATACCAATATGGAAGATGTAAATTCATCGTTGTTTTTAAAGATATCCAAGCAGAAAGAAGCCCAGGATGACAAATACAAAGTGTGGAATTCAACCTGTAAAAAAGTTAATAAAGGGTATAAAATGATGTTGACCAAAAGCTAGAAAGTTCTGACAAGGAAACATATCCATTGAGATTAGAAAATCCTTTAATAGGCTTTAGGGGCGCCTGGGTGGCTCAGTTGGTTGAGCGTCCGATTTCAGCTCAGGTCATGATCTCACAGTTCGTGAGTTTGAGCCCCGTGTCGGGCTCTGTGCTGACAGCTTGGAGCCTGCTTTGGATTCTGTGTCTCCCTCTCTCTCTGCCCCTCCCTCGCTTGCACTCGGTCTCTCTCTCTCTCTCTCTCAAAAATAAATAAACATTAAGAAAATCCTTTAGTAGGCTTTAAATAGTCATATTTATAGAGAGTCTACATTTACCTAAATCTTATTAAGTAGCAATGAAAACAGGGCAGAAGAAGAAGAGGCTTCTTCTAAAAATACCTTGGTTCAAAATTCTCTGTGTTCCATTTTGATATAAGGTATTTTATGCAGCTAAACTACATTTCAGTTTTCCAGTGGGGCTAATAGGGATAATACTATTTCTTAGAGTTGTAAAATTTAAGGAATAATGTATTCAAGTATGCTCCAGTATTATTTTATTTTCCTCTTTAACTAATGGGTGGGTAATTTCTCATGTGTCTAAAGGTTTCATGTGGATAGCAAAAGAGCTGAGAATGGGTTGCCAAAGGAATATATAGCTTCTTTCTCCGTAATAATAAGTAAAATACATAATAACTCTTTGGATTATTAGAATATTATGTGTGGGTACTTTAGAATACTTCTTAGAATCAGGAGGTCTAGCTGTTTTGCAAATATTTTTTTTTCTAGGGCGAGTAGAAGTCTTGCCCTTGCAGATAATCATCTAATGTCTCAGCAGCTCTTCAGGGTGTTTGTTTTTAGACAAAAAAATCCAGCAGGTGGCGCCTCCATCATAATATTTACACAGTAAGGATTTGAAGTGAGAAAGAAAACAGAAAATTATCACATAGCCAGAAGATGGTGCTAGATGACCAATCTTTAAAAAACAACGTCTGCATTTCAAATAGGCAACTTCAATTTTACCGAACCTCAGAATTTATAATAAGGGTATTGTTGACACCATTGTTTGGGATTCTTCAGTAACTTCAGGAGCTTTAATTTTAAACTTCCAGTGTATTGCTTGTACAATAAAAGAACCTGACCAGCACATGAAAGAAAGAAATGCTTTCTGACTCTACTTTTTATCACTCACAGCCTTTACAAAGAAAGATTATATTTAAAATGTTTTATTTTGCTGTCCCTCTATCCTCATATGTTTCATGATTATACTTCTAAAAAATATATAAGCACTACTCACCTCAAATTCCTTGCTCCTTTCCTTTTATTCTTTCTCTAAGATTCTCTCAAGAAGATGAGATAGTAAATTAACATAACAAGAAACCCACAGATACAGTTTCTGATGTATCCAAATAAGAAAAAAGAAATGTGTAGGGGCGCTTTGGTGGCTCAGTCGGTTGGGCGTCTGACTTCAGCTCAGGTCATGATCTCCTGGTTCCTGAGTTCGAGCCCCTTGTTGGGCTCTGTGCTGATAGCTCAGAGCCTGGAGCCCGCTTCAGATTCTGTGTCTCCCTCTCTCCCTCTCTCTTTGCCCCTCCCCCACTCTCCCCGCCCTCTCTCTCTCAAAACTAAACATCAAAAAACTTTTGAAAAAAAGAAAAAAGAAATGTGTTGAAACGCTTCTTTTGCTGTACTTTGTGGACTTAAAAATATTTATTTATTTATTTATTTATTTATTTATTTATTTATTGTGCTTTGTGGACTTTCAAAAACTACTGTTTAGTTTTAGTATCTTTGTACATTCAGTATTCAAGCCTTTCATCTTGCAAAATAATAGGAAATTAAAATTAAACTGCTTTGTAACTTTGTTTTATAAAACCAAGCAAAATTGTATTAGCAAAAATTATTTTCTAAAAATTGTTGCTGGTTGATTTGGCATTCCAAACACTTCCCAGTTAAATATCTCCTAAAGCATCTATTTCTTTCTCACCAGCCACCCCATCTCCTTCATCATCTAGTCCTCGCTACTGGACCATCACGGTAGCTTGCCAATAGTTGACTTTCCTTCCTTCTTGCTTTCCCTCCATGTGTTTTCTCTCACAGGATCAGAGCCATATTTTATAAGTGCAAATTTGGTTATTTCATTCCTGTTCTTAAAACCCTTCAATAACCTCCCATGGCTTCTAAATACCCAAACAAACCGTAACCACACCCAAAAAGCACTTCTCCAGGTGTACTCATACCATTCTTTCTAATCATTTTCTACACACTCGCTACACCACCTTCCTCAGACTCTCTGCTCCCTCCTCCTAGAAGTCTGGTACAAGTCTTCTTTCAGTCAGGAAAGCTGTTCTCCCATGTCTCCACCTTTGTGTCTCATACGTGTTCTTCGGATCGAACTCAAACATCACCTTTTCCAGGAAGCCCGATCTATCACCGAGGTTTAGATCAAGGCTCTATACTATGTGCTCACACAGCACTGAGTGCCTCTCCTTAATGGCACTCCCCTCTGTAACTGGACATGATTTATGGAGGACATATCAATCAATGTCTTTTTTTGCCCTAACTCACATAAGCCTCATGAAGACAGAGGAGTGTTTGCTTTTCTCACTATTGTATTTCCAGAGTAAGAGTGTCACGCTTGACATGTGGGAAGCTCTCTATCAATTTTAGTAGATTGATAGAGTGAATGATCAAAGATAAAAATCAGAGGCTTCTGAAAAGTCCAGAGTATTTTCCATTGGTGAGATGTTTACCCTTAAGAGAATGTCAGGATGCAGGTGATAGCTGTCATCAGATATCTACAAGGCTGTCATGTGGAGGAGGGGCTCCAAAGAGCTGATCTAAAACCAACAGCTTACAGGAGAAATTAAATCCAAGATTTTAAAAACACAGTATCTGAAAATAGAGTAAATATCTGTAGTAGGTAAGGAACTGCCTGCATCCTAAGTTCGTAGTTTCTTGGTGGGGAGAAGAAAAGGGAATTACAAGACCAACAGGGCAGTTAGGTGGCTTTTGAAGTCTCTTTGAGCTTTGGGATTCTATGGAAGTATGATTTGTTATAAAAAAAAAAAAGATCTGTCTTTCTTTCCCATGCTGGTTGCATTCTGAGGCCAATGATGAATGAGGTGGGGATTAGAGTTCTCCTTAGAGTTTTGGGGATTAAGTTTCATTATGTTTAGGACTTTAAAGAATGGTGATTGCCTAGCATGATCTGTACCATTAATTTCAGCTTACACTCTTATTTCCAACCCCTTCTTGGGATACACTGGAAACAGGATATACCTAGAACTTGTTTCAGATGTACTACTTTCTCTGATAACTGAAATCATCTATTTCAAATTACATTTTTGATCTTTTTACTGAATCACTGATAATATTTGCTTTCAGGGGGTGGGACACATTCTGTACTTCAAGTACATTAATCTTCTTAATTTCATCTGTGAACATAAGTAGTTAATGAGCTCTTTGTACCATGAATCTATTTTTAGTCTACTGGAGGAAAAAGGTTCAAGATCTTTACACTTAATATACTAAATCATCACTTTGCTGCCTACCCAGATTTTAGATCAAACTACAAACAAAAATATTAATTCATCCTCAAGCCTCATAATACATAAATTAAGTAGTTCTTAACATTTTTTTTTGGTAGATGGCACATGAAACCTGCATTTACATAGTTTTTTCAGTCAAGTGAACTCCAGCTGTACTAAGACACACATTACCTCATTGTTTAATCAAAATGAGGAAGCAATCTCAAAGTTGATTAATAGGATAAAGGTTAAATAAACTACATAAAGTGGGCCACATGAGGCCTTTTAAAAGAATGAGGTAGTGTAATAAGTACTGATATGGAAATATGTCCATGATATATTGTGAGGAGAAAATATCAAGTAGCAGAGAGTATGTACAGTGTGGGCATATTAAAAAAAAAAAGTAATGTATGTAAATGCATCAAAAGAGGTCACAAAGGTTTTGTCCCAATTGGCAACAGTGGTTATCCCTGGGCAGAGGGATTGCATACTGGGATGGCCAAAAAGATAAGAGGTCAGAAACTCCCTTTTTATATGTTTTTTTTTAAAGTACCTTTTATTTATTTTGAGAGAGAGAGAGAGAGAGAGAGAGAGAGAGAGAGAGAGAATAAGCAGGGGAGTGGCAGAGAGAGAGGGTGATAGAGAGAATCACAAGTAGGCTCCAGGCTATCAGCATGGAACCTGATGTAGGGCTCAATCCCATAAACCATGAGATCATGACCTGAGCTGAAATCAAGAGTCAGAAGCTTAACCAACTGAGCCATTCAGATGCTCCTTTGTTTTTACATGTTTGATATACTTTGTAAGGTGGATCGTATTTTTCCCACATGCATTTACCTTAAAAAAAAAAAAAACTAAGAAGGATGCAAAATAATACAATCTAATGTTAGCTTTCTTCTATAAGAACAAAGAGGAGGAAATGAATCATAGCCAAAGAGACACAGAAGATTTTCATTTCCAGTGTGCACTGTTCAAATTCAGAGTTGTGTTGGGAGAAGAATAATAATGAAATCATACATAGAGATCAGACTATACAAACATACACTTCTGAATCATCCTTGCTCTTGTGTCTGCCAGCTCAAGAAGAAGTTCTAGACTTCTGAAAAGTTTCTTTCCCCCTAAACTTTTTGAAAATCTTTTTTTAAAGTTTATTTACTTATTAAATAAATAAACTAAAGTTTATTTAAATAATATTTAAAGTTATTTAAATAAATATTAAACTAAAGTTTAGTTTATTTTTTTTAAAGTTTATTTATTTATTCGGAGAGAGAGAGAGAGAGAGAGAGAGAGAGAGAATGAGTGGGTGAGGGGCAGAGAGAGAGGGAGAGAATCCCAAGAAGGCTCTGTGCTGTAAGCGCAGAGCCCAATGTGGGGCTTGATCCCACGAACTGGGAGATCATGACCTGAGCCAAAATCAGGAGTCAGACACTGAACTGACCGAGCCATCCAGGAGCCCCATCCACCTAACATTTTTATGGGCTCGGGGATTTCCTAGCACACCATCTCACCATGTTTTTGTCCTGTCAGATAGCCCACTGCAGTTTCTCTACACAGATTGCTGTTGCTTTGCCGGGCGTGGGGGGCTGTGGCAGGAATGTGAGAACTCTTCACCGCTGCACTATGTGTCCTGGTTTCTCTCAGGCTTGAGCAGGCAAAAGGGAGACACAGACAGTACAAATGCATACACAGAAGAACGAACAAAGGGCATTTCTAGGAGTGGTAAAAAGGCCAACTTACGTGAGAAATTTGTGTTGGAAAGGAATGGAATGAGATGTAAAAGAAATAGTTTTGTTATACAAGGTAGCTATGCTTACAGTCACAATCAAGTGAAATATAGGTGACTCGGTAGGGTTGTGTGCAGCAAACAGAAATTAAGTATATTCAGCGGAAAGGAATTTAATACAAGATATTAAGTACTTTCACAGTTGTTGGAAGGGCTGAAAGAACAGTTTCTGGGCCAGACTTTCTGGACTGGTTTCTGGAATAATTCAGAGCTGATCCACAAGGGAAGCTCCTATCTATGAAGCAGCCACACTGCTACATGCTGTCACAACTGCCTCCCACCCTGGAGAAAGAGCAGCTGAAGCTGTGATCCAGATGTTAGGAAGTTAGACTAGGAAGTCACTTGGTGTTTTCATGCCCACAGTAGTGGAGCAAGGGCATGAGTGCAGCTGCAGGAAAGTCTCACATTTCTATATCACCAGCAACAACAGCCAAGAGAGGTAGGGAAACGGTCACCTCTGCATTCTGCCTTCCAAATCTCTCAAGTACTGGTGGCACATAATCTGCATCCAGAATGCTAGCTGCAAGAATATTGGGGGATCTAGATGATAGCTTTCCAGACCCTACGAATCAAAGAAGAGTAGAATGGGGGTTGACAGGCAAAGTATCCTCCATACACAGAGAACTTCCAAGTAGGAAGACGCTCACTGATAGTATCACCATCCAGATAAAATAGCTGCTAATATTCAGTTACATATCTATTATTTTTTCCATCTGTGTTAGTCCATCTACTTATCTCTCTAACAAAATATCTATTTCATCTATTCAATTGGAAGTAGTTATTATTTTTCTAGCTTGTTGAGCAGACCTTCCTACCCTTCTTTGGTACCTCAATCCATTCACCTTTCTCTGGCCAACAAACCTTATCACCTCCAACCCTAGTACCCTGAAGTCTAACTTATAGGTTATAGGAACCAAAAAGTTCCTTTTTTCCCTAATCATTATTCACCTCAGTTTTTGTCAGTGGTATCTGATATGTGACAACTCCTGATATGTGATGTGTGTTTGTGTATCATAGAATAGGACATACTTTGCAACCTGTGTTTTTCATGTATAAATATATATATATATATATATATATATAGAGAGAGAGAGAGAGAGAGAGAGAGAGAGAGAAGAAAGAGAGAGAAAGGAGTGGGGAGAGAGAGAAGGGTATACTACGAAGAATTGGCTCCTGTGATTATGGAAGCTGAGAATTTCCTAGATCTGTGATCTGTAAGCTATAGACTCAGAAGAGTTGGCGGTATAATTCAGTCCTAGTCTGAAAGCCTAAGAACTAGGGGCCAATGGTTTAAATCCCAGTCTGAGGGCCAGCAAAGATGAAATGAGATATCCCAAACTCAAGCAGGCAGCAGGAAACAAAAAGGGGTCAATTCCTTCTTCCTTCACTTTTTGTTCTATCCAGTCCTTCAATAGATTGGATGATGCCCATCCTCACTGAAGAGCCTGATCTACTTGACTGAGTCCACTTATTCAAGTGCTGCCTTCATCTGAAAACACCCTCATAGACACATCTGGAAATATTGTTGAGATATTCCTATTAGTTATTGGACTGACGAAAATCTAGAACTTCAAGGTAATGATATGAATTGCTTGATGAATATCGCCACTATTAAGATCACATGTTGTTTTCATTTCTTATGTACTTTCCCCCACTATTTAAAGAAGCATTTCTCAACAGTCAGTCCTCATGTTATAGGGACTTTTTAACAGTCTTTTACTCCTGCCCCTTTCCGTGCTCCTCACAGGACAAGATTTGCGTCCTCTTTTTTGTGGCTCTGTCCTCTTTCTGTCTTCCTCATGTTTGGCATTTTTGATGGCCTGAAGTATCATTGGTTTTAGGGGAATTACTAGCACATATGAAACAGTATATTAGAAGATAGCAATTAAAAAAGCTTTAGCATCAGACAAAGTTGGGTTTGAAGTCCAGCTCCATCTATTATTAGTTGCCTAATCCTGGGAAAATCTCTTTGAACTTTATTTTGTTATTTGTAAGGATTTTTACAGAGATAATATATAAAAGCAAGGTGTTTAGCACATAGGAAATTAACATTACGAAGACAAATTGTCAATATGATTAGTATCCATTTTCTGCAGTCTGATGAATAAAACAATAATGAAAGCTTTTCCTGTACATTGTTATACTATTACTATTTTCCATCTTAAGCAATTGCTGTCACAATGCTGAGCTGTTTTTTTTTTTAATAAAGATTTATAAAACATAGTTATTTGAGATGAAATAAGGCTGGTGATTCAGGTTGAGGATTGTTTTCTGGAGTAGATGATACCAAGAAAAGTAAAGCTTCACAGAGAAGTTTCTATTGTGTGGTGATGATTTCAGCCCGACCTATTCTATTCACATAGACAATGGCAAAGTGTGTTATGTGGGCACGGATATTGACTGAGGACTGTCTGTGCTGCGATAAATTCTGTTTTAGATGTCTATCCTAAAGCCTTCTATTTTAGCAGAGATCCCAGCAAGTCAGCAGCATTTTTTTTTTTTTTTTTGTGGTGCAGTCAGAATAGTTTTCAGCTGAGTCCCTCTTTCTTCTTTAACATTTATCACCGTGGGTTCCTCGGGGTTGTGCAGCCCATACGAAACAAGGTTTACATCCGCCTTTGGCTCATTTCTCTCCACATGCAGCATTCACCCCATAATGGGCTGCGCTGTGCTCCAACATCCTGCAGAAAAAGCGCTGGTGTGATTCATCTCCTTCCTGTGGATGTCTCAGCTGCTTTGTCACCCCTGCCTTACATTGCAGCCCAAGAATGATGAGAGGAAACAAGAGCAGAGATGTTGCTTATAGTACCTGAAGATGATTTCTCAGGGGAGAGTAACCAAAGGGCTCCTCCTGTAAGCAGCAGATTGCAATTTTAGACTGCATACTGCACTTTGCAAAGGAACGAATACTAACTAACCCTTTTGAATAAAACTTGAATTCTGTTTCCAAACTTCTGACTTTTTTTCCTGGTTACTTTTTGAGAAAAGGGTGGAAAGAACAAGGATAGCGCATACACCACCATGTTTTTCTCTACTCCTGCTCAGGGCTAGGGTGGTTGCACATCCAAATGTGTCTCTTCCTTTCTTGCTAAAGGGATTCCAAATGGATCTGTAGGGTGCCCAGTATCGTGATATTTTTTTTGTCTGGGAGTTGGAGGCCAATGAGATGTAAGGCAATCCCAGTGGGGGATATCCTAGAAATAATTTGCCTTCCTGGGAAAAGCATGTAAGCGGAAACCTGTTTTGTCCATGCTTCTTTCTTCTTTTTTATGTCAGTGTCGAAATATGTTTTTTTAAATTAATTTTAATTAACAATGTAGTTAACTAGCATTGATATATTAGTACAATACAGTATTTCAACAATTCTGTATGTTACTTAGTGCTCATCAAGCTAAGTGTACTCTTAATCTCCTTCACCTATTTCAACCATTTCCCCTAGCCACCTGCCCCCTGGTAACCTGTTTGCTATAGCTAAGAGTTTATTTTTTGGTTTGTCTCTCTTTTTTTCCGTTGTTCATTTGTTTTGTGTCTTAAATTCCACAGAAGAGTGAAATCATGTGGTGTTTATCTTTCTTTGACTGCTTATTTCACTTAGAATTATATACTGTAAGTCAATCCATGCAATTGCAAACATGGCAAGATTTTATTCCTTTTTGTGGTTGAATAATATTCCACTGTGTGTGTGTGTGTGTGTGTGTGTGTGTGTGTGTGTACCCATGTACCACATATATCACCTCTTCTTTATCCATTCATCTATCGATGGATACTTGGGCTGTTTCCATAATTTGGCTATAGCAAATAAAGCTCCAATAAACATAGGGGTAGACATATCCCTTCGAATTTGTGTTTTTGTATTCTTTGGGTAAATGCCCAGTAGTGCAGTTACTGGATCTTAGGGTAGTTCTATTTTTAACTTTTTGAGGAAACTCCACACTGTTTTCCAAGTGACTTTACCAGTTTACATTCCCAAACAGTGAACGAGGGTTCTTTTTTTCTCCACGTCCTCACCAACACTTCATTTCATAGGTTTTTGATTTTAGCTATTCTGACAGGTGTGAGGTGGTATATCATAGTGGTTTTGATTTGCACTTCCCTGACGACGAGTGATGTTGAGTGATGTTTCATGTGTCTTTTGGCCATCTGTATGTCTTCTTTGGAGAAATGTTTGTTCATTTCCCTACTTTTTAAATGGGATTATTTGGGGTTTTGGGTATTGTGTTTTATAAGTTCTTTATATATTTTGGATACTAACCCTTTATCTGATATGTCATTTGCAAATATCTTCTCCCATTTCTTAGGTTTCCTTTTAGTTGTGTTGGTTTTTTCCTTTGCTGTGCAGAAGCTTTTTATTTTGATGTAGTCCCAATAGTTTATTTTTTTCCTTTTGTTTCCCTTGCCTCAGGAAACATTATCTAGAAAGATGTTGTTATGGCCAATGTCAGAGAAATGCCTGCGTGTGCTCTCTTCTAGGATTTTTATGGTTTTGGGTCTCACATTTAGGTCCTCAATCCATTTTCAGTTTATTTTTGTGTATAGTGTAAAAAAGTGGTATTTCACTCTTTTGCGTGTAGTTGTCCAGTTTTCCCAACCCATTTGTTGAAGAGACTGTCTTTTTCTCATTGCATTTTCTTTTCTCCTTTGTTGAAGATTAGTTGGCCATATATTGTGGGTTTATTTCTGGGCTTTCTACTCTGTTCCACTGATATATGTGTCTCTTTTTGTGTCAGTACTATATGGTTTTGATTACTACAGATTTGTAATATAACTTGAAGTCTGGAATTGTGATACCTCCAGTTTTGTTTTTGTTTTTCAAGATTATGTTCTTTATTCTGGGTCTTTATTGGCTCCATACAAATTTTAGGATTGTTTATTCCCGTTCTGTGAAAATGTTGTTGGTATTTTGATAGGGATTGCATTAAATATGTAGATTGCTTTGGATAGTATAGACATTTTACCAATATTTGTTCTTCTAATCCATTAGCATGGTAAATCTTTCCATTTCTTTGTGTTGTCTTCAATTTCTTTCATCAGTGTTTTATAGTTTTCAAAGTACAAGTTCACCTCCTTGATTAAGTTTATTTCTATGTGTTTTATTCTTTTTGGTGCAATGAGATTTTTGTAAATGGGATTGTTTTCTTTTTTTAATTAAAAAAATCTTTGTTTATTATTTTTGAGAGAAAGAGAGACAGAGTGCAAACAGGGGAGGGGCAGAAAGAGGGAGACACAGAATCTGAAGCGGGCTCCAGGCTCTGAGCTGTCAGCACAGAGCCCAACATGGGGCTCAAACTCATGGAATGTGAGCTCATGACCTGAGCTAAACTTGGATGCGTAACCAACTGAGCCACCCAGGTGCCCCTAAATGGGATTGTTTTCTTAATTTCACTTTTTGTTGCTTCATTTTTAGTGTATAGAAATACAACAGATTTCTGTACATTGATTCTGTATCCTGTGACCTTACTGAATTCATTTATCAGTTCTAGTAGTTTTTTGGCGGAGTCTTGAGGGTTTTCTACATATAGTATTATGTCATCTACAAATAGTAAAAGTTTTACTTGTTTACCAATTTGGATGACTTTTGTTCCTTTGTCTTGTCTGATTGCCATGGCTAAGATTTCCAGTGCTATGTTGAATAAAAGTGGTGAGAGTGGACATCCATGCCTTGTTCCTGACTTTGCAGGAAAAGCTGTCATTTTTCTCATGGTGTCTGATGTTAGTTGTGAGTTTTTCATGAAGGCATTACACACAGCTGTTTCTTCTAACATACTTTATTGAGGACTTTTATCATGAATAGATTTATACTCTGTCAAATGCTTTTTCTGTATCTTTTGAAATGATGATATGGCTTTTATCCTTTCTCTTATTGATGTGATGTCTCATGTTGATTGCTTTGCAAATATTGAATTACTCTTGCTTCTCAAGAACAAATCCCACTTGATCACTGTGAATGATTTTTTTTTAATGTATTGTTGGCTTTGGTTTGCTAATACTTTGTTGGGAATTTTTGCATCTATGTTTATCAGAGATGTGGTCCTGTAGTTCTCTTTTTTTATTTTTTATATTTTTAAGTTTATATATTTATTTTGAGTGAGAGAGAGAGCATGTGTGAGCAGGGAAAGGGCAGAGAGAGGGAGAGGGAGAATCCCAAGCAGGGTCCCTGCTGTCAGTGCAGAGCCTGATTCGGGACTCATTCTCACAAACTGTGAGATCAGGACCTGAACTGAGATCAAGAGTTGGGAGCTTAACGTACTAGGCCACCCAGGTGCCCCTGTAGTTCTCTTTGTATGTGGTGTCTTTATCTGGTCTTGGTATCAAGTTAGTGCTGGTCTCATAAAATAACTTTGGAAGTTTTGTTTCCTCTTCTATTTTTCAAAAAAGTTTGAGAAGAATAGTTATTAACTCTTCTTTAAATATTTGGTTGAATTCGCCTATGAAGCCATCTTGTGCTAGACTTTTGTTTGTTGTGAGTTTGTTGATTTCTGATTCAATTACATTGCTGATATTCAGTCTGTTCAAATTTTCTATTTCTTCCTGCTTCAGTTTTGGTAGGATATATGTTTCTAGGTATTTTCCATTTCTTCTAGGTTGTTCAAATTTTTGGCAAATAATCTTTCATAATATTCTTTAACAATTGTTTGCATTTCTGTGGTGTTGGTTGTTATTTCTCCTGTTTCATTTCTAATTTTGTTTATTTGAGCCCTCTATCTCTTTTATGAGTCTGGCTACAGGTTTATCAATATTGTTGATCTTTTTAAAGAACCAGTTCCTGGTTTCATTGATGTGTTGTACTGGTTTGTTGTTGTAGTTGTTGTTGTTGTAGCTATGTTTTTAGTTCCTATATCATTTATTTCTACTGTTTTGGGGTTTTGTTTGTCCTCTTTTCCTATATGCTTTAGGTAAGGTTAGGTTGTTTATTTGAGATTTTTCTTGCTTCTTGAGGTAGGACTGTGTTACTATAAACTTGTCTCTTAGAATTATTGTTGCCATATCCTGAAGTTCTTGGACTGTTGTGTTTTCATTTGCATTTGTTTCCATGTATTTTTTAACTTGTTCTTTGATTTTTTGAATGACCAATTCATTGTTTAGTAGCATGTTATTTAATCTCCATGTATTTGTGCCTTTTCCATATTTTTTCTTGTGGTTGATTTCTAGTTTCACAGCACTGTTGTCAGAAAAAAAATTATGGTATGTTTGCAGTCTTTTTGAATTTGTTGAGACTTGTTTTGTGGTGTAATATGTGGTATATTCTGGAGACTGTTTCATGTACACTTGAAAAGAAAGTGTATTCTTCTGCATTAGGATGGAATGTTCTGAACATATCTGTGAAATCCATCTGGTCCAGTGTGTCATTCAAAGCCACTGTTTCCTTGTTGATTTTCTATTTGAATGATCTGTCCATTGATGTAAGTGTGGTGTTAAAGTCCCCTACAGTTATTGTATTACTATTGGTTAGTTCCTTTATGTTTTTTATTCTGTTTTATGTATTTGGGTGGTCTCACATTGGGTGCATAAATATTCATAGTTTTTATATCTTCTTGTTGGATTGTCCCCTTTATTATTTAATAGTGTCCTTTATCTCTTATCCCAGTCTTTGTATTAAAGTCTATTTTGTGTGATATAAGTATTGCTACTCTGGCTTTCTTTTGATATCTGTCTGCAAAATAAATGTTTTTCCATCTCATCACTTTCAATCTATATGTGTCTTTAGGTGTGAGTCTCTTATAGGCAGCATTTAGATGGTTCTTGTTTTTTTTAATCCATTCCATCACCCTTTGTGTTTTTTTTTAAAATTTTTTTTTTTTTTAACGTTTATTTATTTTTGGGACAGAGAGAGACGACAGAGCATGAATGGGGGAGGGGCAGAGAGAGAGGGAGACACAGAATTGGAAACAGGCTCCAGGCTCTGAGCCATCAGCCCAGAGCCTGACGCGGGGCTCGAACTCACGGACCGCAAGATCGTGACCTGGCTGAAGCCGGACGCTTAACCGACTGCGCCACCCAGGCGCCCCTGTCACCCTTTGTGTTTTAATTGGAGAATTTAGTCCATTGACATTCAAAGTAACCATTGACAGGTATGTATTTATTGCCATTTTGTTACCCGTTTTGTGTTGTGTTTGTAGTTCTGTTACTTTCTTCCCTTGCTCTCTTCTCCCATGATACATTGGCTTCCTTTAGTGATATAGTTGCGTTTTTTTTTCTCTTTATTTTTTTGCATATCTATTACTGGATTTTGATTTGTGGTTAACATTAAGTTTGTATGTAACATCTTCTCTATATAGCAGTCTACCTTGAGTTGATGGTTGCTTACTCCTCTCCTTGCCACATTTTAGGTATATGGTGTCATACTTTATATCATTTTATTTTGTGAGTCCCTTGACTAATTTTTAAAGATATACTTGTTTTTACTGCTTTTAGTTTCTTTTCTTATTCTTACTTATGGTCTTTGCTCTCCACTGAGAGAGTCCTCTAATATTTCTTGTAGGGCTGGTTTAATGGTCATGAATTCCTTTAGCTTTGTTTGTCTGGGAAACTCTTTATCCCTCCTTCTATTCTGAGTGATAGCCTTGATGGATACAGTATTCTTGGTTGCACTTTTTTTTTCCCTTTCAGCACTTTGAATATATCATGCCACTCCCTTCTGGCCTTGAAGTTTCTGTTAAAAAGTCTGCTTATAGCCTTATGAGGTTTCCCTTTTATGTAACTATCTTCTTTTCTATTTCTTCTTTTACAATTCCCTCATTATCACTACTTTTTGCCATTTTAATTACTATGTATCTTGGTGTGGACCTCCTGATTTTGTTTGGGGAGGTTTGTGTCTCCTGACACAATCTGAATATCTGCTTCCTTCCCTAGATTTGGGTAGTTTTCAGCTTTTATTTCTTTAAATAAATTTTCTGTTCCCTTTTCTCTCTCTTCTTCTATGATCCCTATTATGCAAATATTATTATGCTTGATGGATTTGGTGAGTTCCCTAAGTGTATCCTCATTTTGAATAATTTTTTTCTCTCACCTCCTCAGCTTGATTACTTTCCATTACTCTGTCCTCAGGTTGCTGATTTGTTCTTCTACTTCCTCTGGTCTGCTCTTTATTCCATCTAGTATATTTTTAATTTCATTAATTGTGTTCTTCATCTCTGATTGATTCTTTTTCTGTTTCTTTTTTAAGGACTTTACTGATGTTCTCCACTCTTTTCTCAAGTTCAAGGAATGTCTTTATGATCATTACTTTTAATTTTCTATCAGCCATATTACTAATCTCTGTTTGATTTAAGTCTCTTGCTATGGTTTTGTCCTGTTCTTTCTTACCAAAACTTAGCACTTCATGGGTGTCTCCTATGAGTGTTGTGTGCACAAAGGCTGAGCCGTCTTTGCTGTCATCTGCAGTGCCTGTTGTGATAACTGTTTCGTTCCTGAATTGTTAGTGGATCAATCTGGGGCTGCCTTGGTCTTGAGTTGAGTCAGATGAGTCATTTACCAGACATGCAGTAGCACCAAACTGCAGGTCACTTCCCTTGTGTTGTCCCCTTTATTGGTGGGCAGGGCCTATAATCAGAAAAGCTGTCTGCCCCACCCCACTGCTGAGACCACAATCTAACTGGTGTATAATGGTTATCTTTTTTTCTCCCCATGACAGGAGTCACTTTAGACTGGTGGTGCTGGCCCCTGTTGGCACTACTTGCATACTGCCAGTCTTGTGATCCTGGTTTGAATGGACTCTGGCCAAGGGTATATTGGAGGGGGCAGATCCAAATGTGCTGGGGGGATGGGTCACATAGTGCCTGCAAAGTTTGTGCACTAGTGAGACGGGATGTGTCACAATTGCTGAGACCAGGGCCAGCTGACTGGATCCATAAAATGTGCATGGGCAAGGCATGCAATTTTAACAAGGTGCATGCCTGTCCTCCATGGGAGGGGATCCACCACAACAGCAACAACTGCCGCAGCAGCCAGAATGAAGCTTCAAAAAATGTGTGGGTCAGAAGTTATGTTGTTCACAATGGTTATGCAGGTCTTCAGAGGGAGGGGGCTCATAGAGCTGGGACTGAGGCAAGTATGAGTGGAAGGGGAAAATTCACTGAGGCAGGGGCGGTGAGTGCAATACTCGTAGCAAGTTAGGTAGTGAGTGTCAGCACCAGGCTGGGTTTTGCAGGTGGAAATGTGTTTATGTTGGGGGATGGGGGAGGTAAATGGTGCCAGCCAGCTCCTTTTTTTCCTGGAAGAGTCTCCCAGGGATCTGTGTCCCTCTAGGACATTCTCTGAGATTAGTAAATAACCTCCTTCCTATATGTCCCAAACATTTTCAAACTGCTTCTTCTATGCTGTATCTCCACAGACTATTTGTTGTGTTGTCTCTTTAAAGGTGGGGACTTAGCTTCCTATGCCCTTCCTGCTCTTCCAGAATTGAGTCCACTGATTTTTAACATTCTAAGCTTTAAGAATGTTGAAAGAACTCACAGAATTCAAAATTCAGCCCCTCTAGTTTTCAAAGCCAAATGCTATGGAGATTAATCTTCCTTGTGTGGGCTCTCCAGTGTGATCCTCTTTTTCTCTCCCTTCTCTGTGCCTGTGGGTCCCTCCATCCAGCAGACAGTCCCATGGTCTGTTTAACTCCCCACTGTGTCTCTTCCCTTCCTATCCTCTTTGATGTGGCCTCTAAATTTAGTTGTGGAGTTTGTTCTGCTATCCTTCAGGTTGTTTTCTGGGTTATTTACACTGATGTGTGTGTTATCTAGTTGTATCTTTGGGATGGTGTGGGCTTAGGGTCCTCCTACTCCATCATCTTCCCTGCCACCAATTCACCCATGCTTCCTTTTTTCTGCTTGAAAAGCTGTTCTGCCCCAAGCTGTGGCAGCCATCTCCCTGTCATGTTGGGATTCATTGCCAGCACAGGGATGGCAGAGGGAAAATTCAGAAAGAGTTTGGATCTTTGATAACAATGTTGAAAGGCTTCTCCAACACTAGCATGTCCTACCTCTAGACTTCTGATTTGGTATGATAGAAAGTGCCAGTGTTGTTTTAACTGGTTTTAATTGGAGATTTTGTTCTTTCAGTGGCAGGCTTTCTCATTGATGAGCATGGTACTTGATGTCCTTTTTGATTTTTGGAGCAGGCTGAGTCATCCTTTCCCTGAATTTGTGCCAGGATGTAGTGGAATAAAATGGAGTCAGGAGGGATGGGCATCTGAAGCATCCAGATGAGGAAAAAGTCTTCACACTAGTGCAAATCAATTTCTAAGAAGCTTAGAGATTCAAAGCCAAGGAAAATCCTAACGTCCAAGTATACCCAAAGCTGATAATAAAACATGAAACACAAAAGATCACAATTCCCTGGGTGGGACAGCAAAAGTAAGAGTATGGGTCAAGTGAGATAATTAAGTGTATTTCCATGAAAAAGATAGGATGCCCAAGGCTGATAGTTATTGGATGCTGTCTTGCCCCCTAAGGAGTGTGTGATCCTGGCTTAAAAGCACAACTTCAGAGAGATAAATGAGTCTTCTTTCTAACATCCTAGCATCTTTCACATTCCCCTTTCCCTAAGCTCTGAACCACAGAAGGCATCTTCTGGTAAGAAGCGGATTTGTAGGTTTCTGAATGAAAAGTTATGCTCTGTGATTTTCTACAGAATAGCTCCTATTCTAAAATCACCAGCCAAAGCAACATTCTGCTCAGAAAGTGGTAAAAATATGCTTAGGGAATGTTCATATACTGTGCTTCATATAGTCAAATTAAGAAGCCTTTCCCCAGAGCCTTTTATGAGTTTGGCACTGGACTAGTTACCATCTTTCAGGAATAACAGTGCCATATTGTACAGGAACCTTATAAAATTCACAACAAAATATAGCAAAGAGCACAATTTCTTTTTCTATCAAGATAGTTTTTCTCTTTAAAGACAATCTTTATCTATCAGAATCAGTAGAATCTGTTTCTCTAATACAACATGAAATACCTATCTATGATGTTTCTCTTCCAATAAGTAGACATCAATAAGGGGTTGGCCAGCCTCTGTAGAGAACAGAGCAAGAACACCCACCTGGAAACAAATTATATGTATTTCATAATCATTTGTCAAATCTTCCTGAAACATCTGAATTCAGCATTAGGTGCTGTATCAGTCAGCATTATTAAGTACAAGCAACGGTAATAACTACTCCAAGCAGAAGACATATCAAAAGCTTATTGCCAGCTGTCAGAATCTCTAAATGGTACAAAACCAAGGCTATAAACTATGTAGCCAATAACAATTCCCCAAATGACACTGAAGAACTGGTCTAGATGCCACAGCACTGACTTGGTCATAGTTACCACAGTTTACTCTTCAGACACCATCAAAACCGATCCATGGCACTATCTTTAGATATGCAGTGTGGCTTACCGGGGATGGAACCCTTCTACTGATGGCACCCTTTGCAGAATAGACTCTATGTAGTTACTGGTTTTTGCACTATTAACATAAGATTCAAAAGCTAGGATGTATATGTGATTAGAGGAGACCGGAGACTGGACTACATCCCTGAGCTTCAGTTGAAAGAAAGACCAGGAAAACAAGCATTTGGAATATTCTTCTTTTATAATAGAAAATGGGATTTGTCTCATTAGGTAGGGGTTTGCTAAACCAGTGATTTGGGGAGGCATTTAGCCATGTCTGTAGACACTTTTTATTGTTTATGCTTTGGCTTCTAAAGCCTCTGGTATTTTTTCCAGTCAATCTCTAAATTCTTATGCCAGTAAATAGCTGAGTGCTGGTCACTTTAAGAGTTCTATTAGAGGATATGCAGCTACTGTGGCCACACCTTGGATTTGAACCAAGTCTGCCTGACTTTAAAGTTTATGACTACTCACTGGAGTAGTTCATAGTATTTTACATGTATATAGGCTGCTGGAAATATTTTGGCCACCATAGTTTATTCCTGGATTGCTGAATTTTCAAATCTTTAATTGCCAGTCCGTATCCTGTTCTAGGTAATAAAGTGAATTATGTAATTGTTCCCTTTAAAACACTGGGAAAAAAGAAGCATGTGGGGCTGCTAGAGAATGGCTTATACTCAGAAAGAAAGAATAGAGCCTGCTAATTGTGCAGGCTCTGGTGCTAGTATTCTTGGTTTCTAATCCTGGCTCTTCAGGTGATTAAGGGGGTAGATTTGATCAAATTACCCATCTTTGTGTCTCATTTTGCTCATCTATAAAGTGTAGATAAATGTACTTCTCACAGAGTTTTGCTGTGAAAATTAAATTAATTAATGCACAGGAAGCACTCAGAATAGTGCCTAGAATGTGATAAAAACTCAAAGAGTGTAGATTATTATTACTTTCTTGAAGTACTGATTTTCATTTTTTTTCATAGTGAAAATATCACTTCAGATGGAATCTTAACGGAAAGCCAGAAATGAATGGAAACTGAATAATAGCAGAGCTGCTTTGGTAAGTAAGATGGGAGTCCTCATTTCACCCAGTCTCAGGCTTCCTTTAAGGCATCGCCGGTAGATGACAATAGTTCAGATTTGTCAAACTTTTACCCTGTACCAGGTTCTGTGCTCAGTTGGCTTGCATTTTTTTCATGTGATAAGTACAATGACCCTGTTAAGTAGGTATTGTCTCCATATACAGATTTACTTATTTATAGGTGATGAGACTGAGGCTTTTTGAATGTTAATAACTTGCAACGAGTCACATATCCAGTAACTGTCAAAGTCAAGACTGGAGCCAAATCTGCCTGATGGCCCTGAATCAAATATTCTTAACCAACTCATTGCGCTGCCTACCCTTGTGGATCAGGTGCCTGGTTTTAACACAATTATAGATGAATTGGACTATTCTTCCTTCTTGCAGTGATGAAATATTGGTTGGACTCCTGGGTATTACCCAGGAATCAATTAGGAGAACACTTTTTTATATGAATTTGGGAATCTCTACTGTATTAAATTATGTGAGATATGAATCCAAAGAAGCTGAATTCACTGGGATGAGTATAACTATTAGGTATGGAAGTGAAACAAATACTATGCATGATTATAAAAAGATAGCTAATTAACAAAGAAGAAATAAAACACTCAGATTAGTTTAGAAGGGCAAAATATTATTGATGCTTATTTCTTTGGGTCAATGTTCAGAATCATAAAATTCACAAAAAGCTACTGGAAACTCCTATGTGGAGAAATTTCTACTTGTCTGACAGCCAGAACCTTTATGATATCTGGTGATGGGCAATCTCCTGCTCAGAGTAGATGTTTTCCTGGTAGTCCTCTTGATAATCATTTATCTCCTTTCTATAATGAATCCTTCAGCAGGAAGCAACTTTTTTATTCTTAGGTGCTGCCATCTTGTGTTCTATTTCCCACTGATATCTGGAAACTTGTCAGGAGAAGGCACTGTTTTTCCTTTGTTCCTCCTTCCTGCTGCTACTTAGGTGGCAGGAAAGAAATTTCCAGACTTACTGCATCATAAAGATCACAAAGTGTATGACTGTTTACTATCTCCCTGACCCAGGCCTAAAGGGACAATTGGAAGAAATTGTTGCAGGACCATGGACAGAGTCAAATAAGATGTTCATTGTGATAGGAGAAAAGATCTTTCATTAAGATACACAAATTACTTGAAAGGAGCTAGCTAGTGGAAGCAGTACCATGATCTTACTCTTTGAAAACTGCTCAGGAGTACCCTTTGGGTAAATCCAAGTGGAAGCCAGAAGGTACTAAAAGCTATTGATGTAGCTCATGCAAGTCAGCCTCTGAAGGCAGCAATCAAGAAGAAGATGGGTAAAAAGTAGAATGAATGAAGAAATGTGTGCACGTGCACATACACACACAGAAATACACACTTAATGAAAATCCACTTCATGCCAGTTAGGGTGCAAAATTCACTCCTTGGCTACAATGACGGAATTTTTTATTATCAGTGGAGCTGGCCTTGGCAAAAAGTTTCTTGTATTTCATTGCACTTTGTTATAACTCTAAATCAGCCAGCTAGAAAAATTGAAAAGTAAGCTAATTTACTTCTCAAAATTTGCAAATACTTGTATCAGATGAAACTGTAGAACAAAAATCTCATTAGTCCCCCAAGAGACAATTTTTGTAATAGCATAATTAAAGCTGTCAGTCATAGGTACTGGAGCAAATGATCAGAAATATATTATCCCTTTAGTCCTTCAGCATGGATGCTTTTCAGACCAACCCATACCTGTTGCATAGATTGGATACATTTTTATTCTACATATTAACTTTAGTGATCTACAGTAGGTCTAGCTGTATAGTGAACCATGATATATTCTTGTCATGAGTAGTCCAGCTAATTTAAGTGCACTTCCAAGGGAATTCAAGCACATGGTCCCTAAGGCTGAGAAAAAAATGTGTTTCTTTCTGGATATCATGTATATATAGCTGCGGGTTTGCATTAAAGGAGATTTTCAAGGTTCCTGCTAAAGGGGTCTAAGTTTCAGAAGTTACATCATTACAGTGAATTCAACTTTACTGTCCCTGAAGCTTTCAACATTTTTGAGTTTTCAAAATGGTCATTAATGGATGTGCATGTTAACTTGTTAAATAAATTATGAGAGAACTTTGCCGCTGAATTGAGGGTGTCAGGGAATTTGTTTGTTGAGGTGGCTGTAAAGGTTAAGGTATCCATTCCTCTGAAACCAGGCCCTCTGTAGTTAACTCTTGGAGGGATACTGAACCAAGAAGAATTCTCTGCTGTGCCTTCCATCTCAGACTCCCAGCTCTTAGGAATTATGGACATCTCGCCTGGCTCCAGTCCCTCAAGGACATAACTCTGCTCATTAAAACCAGTAGCACTATATCTGGTCAGAAACAGGAAAGGAACCATTTAACCCAGAGGAGGTGATCTATCAGGGAAGTTCAGAGAGGAAGAACCTTACAAAACCACCCCAACTTCTCAGGACCAGCATTCTTAGTCTATTTTGGCTGATATAACAAAATAGCCTAGACTGGGTAGCTCAGAAACAATAGTGAGAAGGTAACTATGACAAAAATGCCTTTCTCACAGTTTTTGAGGCTGGAAGTTTGAGATCAAACACCTGTTATGTTAAGTCATTATTTGTTAAATTTTAAATTTTCTATAGGTAAATAAATTCTTAAATTTCCATGAGACTCTGAAGATCTCTTGTTCTTTACCTTAAAAAGTCACATAAAGATGATTGTGCACCCAAAATGGTCACTTCTACTAACTAAAAAAAATATTTCATTGATAAGTATCAATGTAATTGACAATTCTTATCGAAGTTTTGGGGTTTTTTTTTGGTATTACAGATATCTCAAACTCTCTCAACTGATAAAAAAAACCACACTAAAAATCTTTACAAAGGCATATTTTGGAAATTTCATTGATATGTACCCCCTTATGAATGAATAAAATGATAATAAATTTAACCGTAAAGTTTACCAAAACAAAGTTAGAAGCACCCAAGAAACACATCCTTGATAAGGAAGTGAATAGAGACATAATCCCTAGGCATATGGGGATTGAGAGACAAAAATCTAAAAAGGAAAAAAGTCTAATATTCATCATTGATTTGAAGGTTGCTATTTTGGGTATCAATGCATTATGCATCTGGCCATTGTGGTACATAATAAAATGACGGACTACAACTGGTTGGACTCTCTGGTCATTTGAGTGCTTTGGTTTTAATTAATCAGATATTGAAGTACATAATTTAATTATGACATTTTATTGACCTGTGCCAACAACAAGGCACCATTTCCCAAACAGTATGTTAAGAATAAAATAAATGAGGGGCGCCTGGGTGGCGCAGTCGGTTAAGCGTCCGACTTCAGCCAGGTCACGATCTCGCGGTCTGGGAGTTCGAGCCCCGCGTCAGGCTCTGGGCGGATGGCTCGGAGCCTGGAGCCTGTTTCCGATTCTGTGTCTCCCTCTCTCTCTGCCCCTCCCCTGTTCATGCTCTGTTTCTCTCTGTCCCCAAAATAAATAAAAACGTTGAAAAAAAAATTAAAAAAAAAGAATAAAATAAATGATTAGAATATTTTGATCATTAGTGTATTTAAAATTATTTCTCCATCTTTTATTTACATTTTGTTCAATAATGAACAGATAAGGCAGCATCTGGGTGGCTCAGTCGGTTATGCATCTGACTCTTGATTTCAGCACAGGTCATGATCTCTGGGTTGTGGGATTGAGCCTTGGCATGGAGCCTAATTGAGATTCTCTTTCTCCTTATCTTTTTGCCCCTCCCCAGCTCGTGTGCTTTCTCTCTCTCTCAAAATAAATAAATGAGCATTAAACAAAATAATGAACAGATAACGAATAGCAGATCTGTGCTGCACCTGCTATGGAGGTCTCAATCGTGTACAGCCAGGATATGTTGCACATTCAGCAGCTTCAAGCAGCTGCCAAGATAGGAGGGAATATGGGAATAGAAATGATTCTCTTTGACTTTAAGTATAGTTTATACCTTTCATTTTGCCTCCTATCTCCAAATATGAGTATGTTGCACAGTTGGATAGGTTTTTTCTACAGAATGACTATGTTGTGGCCTACATCCTATGGCTCCTTGCCATTTTCACTGCTCCATTGTTTACCATAGTTGTAATATACGGCTGCCTTTTTGGTTTTGTCCAGTAGAAACCCAGGCATCACATTCTGGTATTTTGGGGGATTCTGGTAACAAATACCTGATGGAAATTGAAGCTTGAATGGCAATATTATTTTATTCCTTTAAATGGATTTGGTTTTTCATATCTTCATCATTTTTATGTAAAGCAGGAGAACCAAAAGGGGGAGAAGGAGACCGAGACAAAGAAAGAGAAAGAGGGAAAGAACAATGAAATAATTAGGAGGAAGAGAGCCAGTTTCATTCTCTTATGAGCAAGTGATCTTGGGAATCGTGATAAATTGAGCCTCACTATCCTCATTTGAGAAATGGAGAATATAATATCTCAGAGTGTTTGTTATAAAATTGATATTTTTTAAATAAAAAAAGGATTTTTTTAAACCCCTCCTTTGGTTTCAGCTTCCTCAACTACGGAGGGGGTGTATTCTAGGTGACCTGAAGTGCCCCAGTGTTCAGCTGTGTCACTGGGCTGTGTATAATCAGGTTCAGACTGTGAGGCTATTTCTATTTTAGGCCTAAAGCTTTACCACTTTTTGGTTTGCATGACTAATACAGCTTCTGGCAATACACATGATTAACACATAATAACAAGAGAGAGAGAGAGAGAGAGCATGGGGGGGGGGAGAGAAGTAGAGAGATTGAGTATAACTGGATATATAGAGAGGATTCTGAGTTTCCATTGAGTTCTCATGTTCCTTCTTCATGAATACACATATATTTAATTGCAGTCTTGTCTGCTGTATATTTTAATCTTTTTATATCACAAAGTTTGGCTAATCTGTATATATCACTTTCTACTTTCACATGTATAAAAGTCACTTCCCAAAACCTTAGAAATGCATATTCTTTGATTTTTCTATACATTTATAGTCTATTGAGATAGATCTTGAGTAAAAGTAGCTAAACTTGAATGTTATTCATTTATTAAGGCTAGCTAGCCTTTTCCTGCCTATTTTATCTTGCTGTCAAACATGCTATTGACTGTAACCTATCATGGGCAAATGTTTTTTAAACTAAGTCAATTATATATAACTTATACTATTTAAATTTATTTTCTTTTTACTAAAAACGACTCTTCTGCCTATTTGTATACTACTAAGGCACTTGTTTTTAAGGATTTATTTTTAAAAACTTACGTTTATTTATTTTTGACAGAGAGACCGAGCATGAGCAGGGAGGGCCAGAGAGAGAGGGAGACCCAGAATCCTAGGCAGGCTCCAGGCTCTGAACTGTCAGTACAGAGCCTGACATGGGGCTCAAACCCAGAACTGAGAGATCATGACCTGAACCGAAGTCGGTGCTTACCCAGCTGATCCACCCAGGCACCCCAAAGATTTATTTTAAAGTAAACTATTTTAATCATCAAAGAAAATATCTTTGTGTATGCAAGTTTATAAATTAGTTAGCCATATATACTCTAAACTGAAGTGCTTTCCTTTATCATTGAAGTTAGAAGTATAGAAAATTGAATAATATTTTCAAAAAGAAGAAAAAAGCTTCCATAATTTTGCTCTCCTGATGACAGTCTCACTTTCACAGAAGAAATTTGATTTGTATTCAACATACATGTGCATATTTTAAATAGTTGTAGTCATTATGTTGACAGCATTTCTGATTTTGAAATTTTAATAAACTTTCTCCTGTGTCTTAAGAGACTTGATAATTATGAAAGATTATGTTATATTACACTCTGTTGACTTAGCATATCAACTTTTACTTTTTTATGGGATATTTATGTGTCTTTTTGTTTTCTTTCCTCCCTCCTTCTCCCCTTCCTTCTGTCAGTTAATCAATTAATTAATACAGTGCTTTCAAAAAATACCATAGACTGGGAGGGTTATAAACAACAGAAATTTCTTTCTCGCAGTTATGGAGGCTGGGAAGTCCAAGATCAAGGCATTGGCAGATTCAGTGTCTTCTGAGAACCTGCTTCTTGGTTCATAAGCAGCTGTCTTGTTGCTGTGTCCTCACATGGCAGAAGGGATTGAGAGAGCTCTCTGGGGCTTTTGTTATAGGGCAATGATCCCATTCTTGAGGGCTCCACCCTCATGACCTAATAACCCCCTGAAAGGCCCCACCTCCAAATACCATCACTTGGGGATTCAATTTCAATATATGAATTTGGGGAGGGAACACATTTAGTCTATATATGGCACCTTATGAAGAAATCTTATGAGTAGAATTATAGCATCAAAGAGTTTGAATGCCTACATGGTTCTTTCTGTGTTTTGCCATATTTTTTTCTAAACTAGGAATAGTGCTTTTGAAAAACTTTTAAGTTTGGAGAGTCCAGTGAATATACAGAAATAGTCTTAGTTTTCATGTCTAATGTGCTAGTTTGGCTCACATGTCAGCAAATAAGAAACTCACAAAGTGCTGGTCATCCACGTCAATGCTACAACAATTTTTATTCTTTTTTAAAATATAATTTATTGTCAAATTGGCTAACTTACTGTGTGTATAGTGTACTCTTTGTTTTGGGGGTAGATTCCAGTGGTTTATCGCTTTACATATAACGCCCAGTGCTCATCCCAACAAGTGCCCTGATCAATGCCCATTACCCATTTTTCCTTCTCCCCCCTCCCCATCAACCCTTAGTTTGTTCTCTGTATTCAAGTCTCTCTTCTTGTTTGCCTCCCTCCCTCTCTGTTTGTAACTATTTTTTTTTCCTTCTCTTCCCCCATGGTCTTCTGTTAAGTTTCTCAAGTTCCATGTATGAGTGAAAACATATGAAAACCTCTTTATCCATTTATCAATTGATAGGCATTTAGGCTCTTTCCATAATTTGGCTATTGTTGAAAGCACTGCTATAAACATTGGGTACACTTGCTCCTATGCATCAGCACTCCTGTATCCCTTAGATATATTCCTAGTAGTGCTATTGCTTGGCCATAGGGTAGTTCTATTTTTAATTTTTTGAGGAACCTCCACACTGTTGTCTAGAGCGGCTGTACCAATTTGCATTCCCACCAACAGTGCAAGAGAGTTCCCGTTTCTCCACATCCTCTCCAGCATCTATATTCTCCTGATTTGTTCATTTTAGCCACTCTGACTGGCATGAGGTGGTATCTCAGTGTGGCTTTGATTTGTATTTCCCTGATAAGGAGTGACATTGAGCATCATCTCATGTGTCTGTTGGCCATCTGGGTGTCTTCTTTGGAAAAGTGTCTATTCTTGTTTTCTGCCCATTTCTTCACTGGATTAGTTGTTTATCAGGTGTTGAGTTTGGTAAGTTCTTTATAGATTTTGGATACTAACCCTTTATCTGATATGTCATTTGCAAATATCTTTTCCCATTCTGTTGGTTGCCTTTTAGTTTTGTTGACTGTTTCCTTTGCAGTGCAGAAGCTTTTTATCTTGATGAGATTCCAACAGTTCATTTTGGCTTTTAATTCCTTTGCCTTTGGAGATGTGTTGAGCAAGAAATTACTGCAGCTGAGGTCAGAGAGGTTTTTTTCCTGCTTTCTCCTCTAGGGTTGTGATGGTTTCCTGTCTCGCATTCAGGTCCTTCATCCATTTTGAGTCTATTTTTGTGAATGGTGTAAGAAAGTGGTCTAGTTTCATTCTTCTGAATGTTTCTGTCCCAGCACCATTTGTTAACAAGACTGTCTTTTTTCCATTAGATATTCTTTCCTGCTTTGTCAAAGATTAGTTGGACTTACATTTGTGGGTCCAATTCTGGGTTCTCTATTCTATATCATTGGTCTGTGTGTCTGTTTTTGTGCCAATACCATACTGTCTTGATGATTACAACTTTGTAGTAGAAGCTAAAGTCTGGGATTGTGATGCATCCCACTTTGGTTTTCTTTTTCTTTAAAAACATTTTTTTTAAAAATATTTATTTATTTTTGAGACAATGCAAGAGACAAAGTGCAAGCAGTGGAGGGGCAGACAGAGGGAGACACAGAATCTGAAGCAGGCTCCAGGCTCTGAGCTCTCAGCCCAGAGCCTGATTCAGAGCTTGAACTTACGAACCATGAGATCATGACCTGAGCCGAAGTCGGACACTTAATCAACTGAGCCACTCAGGCACCCCTCTTTTTCAATATTACTTTGGCTATTCAGGGTCTTTTGTGGTTCCATACAAATTTAGGATTGCTTGTTCTAGCTTTGAGGATGCCGGTGCAGTTTTGATTGGGATTGCATTGAATGTGTAGATTGCTTCGGGTAGTATTCACATTTTAACAATATTTATTCTTCCAACCCATGCGCATGGAAGGTTTTTCCATTTCTTTGTGTCTTCTTCAATTTACTTCATAAGTTTTCTATAGTTTTCAACATACAGATCTTTTATATCTTTGGTTAGGTTTATTCTTATGTATTTTATGGTTCTTGGTGCAATTATAAATGGGATCAATTTATTGATTTCTCTTTCTGTTGCTTCATTATTGGTGTATAGAAATGCAACAGATTTCTGTACATTGATTTTGTACTCTGCAACTTTGCTTAATTCATGTATCAGTTCTAGCAGCCTTTTGGTGGAGTCTTTTGGGTTTTCCATGTAGATGATCACGTTGTCTGCGAAAAGTGAAAATTTGACTTCTTCTTTGCCAATTTTGATGCCTTTTATTTCATTTTGTTGTCTGATTGCTATTGCAAGGACTTCCAACACTATGTTAAACAACAGTGGTGAGAGTGGACATCCCTGTTGTGTTCCTGAGCTCAGGGGGAAAGCTCTCAGCTTTTCCGCATTGAGGATGATATTAGCTGTGGGCTTTTCATGTATGGCTTTTATGATGTTTAGTAATGTTCCTTCTCTCCCAGCTTTCTTAAGGGCTTTTATTAAGAAAGGATGCTGTATTTTGTCAAATGCTTCTTCTGTATCTATTGACAGGATCATATGGTTCTTATCCTTTCTTTTATTAATGTGATATATCACATTGATTTGCAAATATTGAAGCAGCTCTTCAGCTCAGGGATGAATCCCACTTGATCATGGTGAATAATTATTTTTATATGCTGTTGAATTCGATTTGCTAGTATCTTGTTGAGAATTTTTGCACCCATGTTCATCAGGGATATTGGCCTGTAATTCTCCTTTTTAATGAGGTCTCTGTCTGGTTTGGGAATCAAGGTAATGCTGGCTTCATAGAATGAGTCTGGAAGCTTTCCTTCCATTTCTATTTTTTGGAACAGCTTGAGAAGGATAGGTATTAACTCTGCTTTAAATGTCTAGTAGAATTCCCCTGGGAAGTCATCTGGCCCAGGACTCTCATTTATTGGGAGATTTTTGATAACTGATTCAATTTCTTCACTAGTTATGGGTCTGTTAAAATTTTCTGTTTTTTTTTCCTGTTTGAGTTTTGGTAATATGTGGGTGTCTAGGAATTTGTCCATTTCTTCCAGGTTGTCCAGTTTGTTGGCATATAATTTTTCATAGTATTCTCTGATAGTTGTTTGTATTCCTGAGGGATTGGTTGTGATAAGTCCAATTTCACTTGTGATTTTATCTATTTGGGTCCTCTCTCTTTTCTTTTTGAGAAGTCTGGCCAGGGGTTTATCAATTGTGTTTAGTTTTTCAAAAACCATCTCTTAGTTTCATTTATCTGTTCTACTGTTTTTTTTTATTCTATATTGTTTATTTCTGCTCTAATCTTTATTATTTCTCTTCTTTTGCTGGCCTTGGGGTGTCTTTGCTGTTCTGCTTCTAGTTCCTGTAGGTGTGCTGTTAGATTTTGTATTTGGGCTTTTTCTTGTTTCTTAAGATCGGCCTGGATTGCAATGTATTCTCTTCTTAGGACTGCCTTTGCTATATCCCAGAAGGTTTGGACTGTCCTGTTTTCATTTTCATTTGTTTCCATATTCATGTTGTTAATATTAATGTTATTTTATTGTTAATTGTAACAGTTTTAAAAAAAAGATTTAAGCCCTGGAGGCATTTGCAGTAGTTAGGCAATATCTCTGTGGACTGATTCACAAATTTGGAACAAAAATTTCTCCTGACTAAAAAGATGTGCTTTCAATACATTACTATAGATTATATTATCTTCTTTTTCAAGAGTTTTAAATTTTATATTTTTAGAAATTTATATACAGTAAAAGTGATCTTTTGGGGTGTATAGTTCTTGAAATTTCACTACATATATAGATTTGTATAACTACAACCACTATCAGGATACAGGAAAATGCCATATCCTTGCCAAATGTCCTTGTGCTATGCACTTGCCTGCCAACTTTAACTCTAGACCATGACCGAGGTGCTCTCTGGCAGAGTTTTGTTAGCTCAAGAATATAATAAAAATGTAATTATATGATATGTAACCTTTGAGACTGACTTCTTTTATTCAGCATTAGATTTCCTGTTTTTTCCCTATTTCATTTGTCTATATCCCCTTCCTTCCTTCCTTCTTTCCTCCATATCTCTTTTCCTTCCTTCCTTTCTTCCTTCCTTCCTTCCTTCCTTCCTTCCTTCCTTCTTTCCTTCCTTCTTCCATATCTCTTTTCCTTCCTTCCTTCCTTCCTTCCTTCCTTCCTTCCTTCTTCCTTCCTTCCTTCTTCCTTCCTTCCTTCCTTCCTTCCTTCCTTCCTTCCTTCCTTTCTTTCCTTCTGTCTTCCAATTTGAACATCTTGAATATCACATTTAAATTTGTCATTAGTATATTTGATACATATTTCAACACAGCTTTTTAAAAGCAGGTCTGCTAGGAACAAGTCTTATTATTTTTTCATTTGGAAATATCTTTATTTCATCTTCACTTATGGTGGATGTTTCACTGTATATAGATTCTAGGTTGACAGTTCTTTGAATTTAAAATTGTTTTACTCCCTTCTGGCCTCCATGGACTCTGATAAGAAATTCTGAGTCATTTGAATAGGTTTTCCCCTGTAAGCAGCGTGTCTCAACTTTAGTATTATTGATATTTGGGGCCCAACTCTTCTTTGTTTTGGGAGACAGTTCTGTGTATTGCAAGGAGTTTAGTAGCATACCTTGCCTTTACCCACTAGATGTCAGTAGCACCTCTCCCACTGTCGTGACTAAACCTGGCTCTAGACTTTGCCAAATGTACCCTGTGGGGAAAAAATCACCACTGCTCTTTACATAGTATGTCATTCATCTGGTGACTTTAAAACACTTTTTTTCTCTGTCTTTGGTTTTTAGCAGTTTGATTGCTGTGTGTCTGGACATGGAGTTTTGTTTTTGCCTTCCCTGTTTGGATTTGCTGAGCTTTTTTTTTTTCTTGTATATGGCCAAATTTGGGCAGTTTTCACAAATTATTCCTTAAAATCTAAGTCTGTTTTTCTACACTCTGTAGTCTCCTGGGACTCCAATAACATGGATGTTAAATCTTCTGTTACTTTCTCACAGGTTCCTGAGTCTTTTAAAATTTTTTTCACTGTTTTTTTTTCGCCTTGTTGTTCAGATTGCACAATTTCCATTTATCTATCTTCAAGCTCACTGTTTCCTCTGTAATCTCCATTCTGCTACTGAGACTACTGAATGAGTTTTTTTTTAATTTCAGTTATTGTATTTAGTATTCTAAAATTTTTATTTGGTGTTATTAAAAAATATTTATTTTTGAAAAAGAGATACAGAGAGCATGCCAGAGTGGGGGTGGGGCAGAGAGAGAAGGGGGAGGGGGACAGAGGATCTGAAGCAGTAAGCCGGATGTGGGGCTGGAACTCAGGGACCATGGGATCATGACCTGAGCTGAAGTCAGTCGACCAACCAACTGAACCACCTGGGTGCCGTTCATTTGGCTTTTTACATCCAATTTTTATTGCTGGTATTTTCTATTTTCTCTTTCTTTTCTATTTCAAAACCTTTACCTTTACTTCTTAGAGAATTTTTTAATAAAAGCGACTTTAAAGCCTCCGTAGTAGTTTCAATATTGCTGTCATCAAGACATTGGTGTCTATTGTCTTTTCCATGTGAAATGTCATTTTCATTGCTCTTGGTATGGCAAGTGATTTTGAGTTGTATCTTGGACATTTTAAATATATGTATATGGAACTCAGGTTTATGTTTATATCCTATGAGCAATGTGGATATTTTTGTTTTAGCAGGTAATTGACCCAGTTGGATTAAGGCTACAAGTTCTAATCAGCTTTCTGTGAGTCAATGTTGTTTATATTTTCAAAGCTTTAGTAATATTATGATAGGGAAAGTTAGGATAAAATAGGCAGAGGGGGAAAGGTTAGGACCTGAGGTCCCTGGATGGGGAAAACACATATATTTTTTTAAATGTTTATTTATTTTTGAGAGAGAGAGAGAGAGAGAGAGAGAGAGAGAGAGAGCGCAAGCTGGGTGCGGGCAGAGAGAGAGAGAGAGAGAGAGAGAGGGAGAGAGAAAGAGAGAGAGGTAGATACAGAATCTGAAGCAGGCTCCAGACTCTGAGCTGTCAGGGCAGAGCCCGTTGAGGGGCTCCAACTCATGAACTGTGAGATTATGACCTGAGCCAAACTTGGAAGCTCAACCAACTGATCCTCCCCAGGAGCCCTGAAAAACACATATTTTAAAACAATGTCGGGAGCATTTGAGCAAACTCCTTCTGGCATAAGGTTCCTCTTAGGAATGTAACAGTCACCACCCACTGCCCCTCAGGTTTCCCTCAGGAGGTTGACCATCACAATACCTAACTAAAATAGAGAAAGCATAAAACTTATGTTATACGAAGGACAGTATGACCATAGTGTGATCCCTCACACAATGGAATCGAGCCAATCAGGACAACCCAGCACCTAGAGCTATCAAGCCAGTAAGAATAGAACCTGAGAAGGAACAAGGGGGAAGGGGGAAGGCGACCAAAACCCTATAAAACAAAGTCCTTTGCCTATTGTTGGGGGTATTCACTTTCGAATACCCCCTCTCTGTAAAGAGAGCTTTCATACTACTCTCACTTTCTGATCTTATACTCTAATAAACTTTTGCCTGCTGTTCATTTTATTTTGTGTCCCCCTCTTCATTCTTCAAAGTGGTGAGACAACCAACCCCAGGTACTGAGGTAAAAAAAAATCCTGCAACAATATTATTGTGATCTGTCTCATGTATGCACCATCCAGCAACTAGTTGGGATCTTGGTAGTGATCTATCCTGTAATTCAACTCTTAACATCTTTGGCATGCTATTTAGTATCCAATCCATGCATGCACATCTCACAGCTCTATGAGGTGCTTTCCTGAACTCCTCCCTCTCAGTGATCTCTCCAGTCCTTTCTGTTTCTCTGGGCTTCCTTTCTCTGTCCTCTGGCTAGAAATCTGGGCTTTATTTACCTTACTCACACTATACACTTTCCATGGCTATGCCCTCGTTCAGGACCAAACAGCAGGAAGATAGGAATGGGGGCTTGTCCCATCCCCTTAGGACCTCCAGTCAGAGAGAAAATTCCCCTTTCCTTAAAGATTTAGTGTTGTAGGCCCTGTTGTCACCAAGATTACTTCAGGATTGCTTGGGAGTTGGGAGACCCTAGAAGATGAGAAAATAAACAAACAAATATGGGATCCTCACCCCCACCCCCACCTCCACCTGTATACCCCCTTTCCCACCAGCATGAAGAAACCCTGTTCCAGCTCACAGAGGGTTCCTTATGGAGCTCTCACTACCCATATCGTTGCCCATGTCCATGTTTAAGGCTCTGTTGAGTCTAGGTTGAGGATATACCAAAGAGGGAAAAAAATGGTAAACCGCCTCATGGTTCAGTCGCCCTTTAAATGTTGATCTTTCTTGGTCCTCCTGCTACCATTTCCTTTTCAGAGTCCTCAAAGAGCTTCTTCATGCATTGTGTACACACTTTATAATTACAGTCAGTGTGAGTGATACGATGGGGCATGCTTACTCCACCTTGCTTGGAGCAGGAGCACATGTTACCTCAGTAATTTTTATGTAAATAACCTTTTCGAAATAGGTCTTTAGAGTAGACTGGGTAATTAAATTCATACCTGTCAGATACGTTGCAGTCAGTCTCTTTCTGCCAGGGAATAAAGCCCGTGGTGCTGTTGCTCTTCATTCACATTGTAGTGATTCCAGAATGCCTAGACCTGAGGTAGTGTTTCTTGTAAAGGCGTTGAAGACTTAACATGTGGACTAAATAGTTTGTCACATGTCCCATGAGAGAGTTGTGGTATATAGATTCCATGTGCTTGCCTTCCTGGATCTACATGACTTCACGGTAGTCAACATCTATTAATGAGTGAAAGCAACAATACTAATAATGATTAATGAACCGTTGGTGCTTTGTAATCCCCCTGAAAGTGAAGTTCTGCTTGGTCAGAGGGAATCATGTCCACCACTGATCGCTGGTATCTCCTTTACTGTGCAAAAGCATTAACTATTTCTGACATTCATCGAGTTATAACTTAAATACTTTGTCTACTGGCTTCAGTTTCAGTTAAGTCACTCGATGGTAGTGTCTAAATTTTGATAGTTCTTAGCTCTAACTTGACTCACTGTAGGAGATAGCGTTTTTCAATGCAGACTGTAAAACCAAGTGTGGGAGTCTTTAGGAAATCTGTGGGAGTCTATATGGTTGCACAAATGATTGGAGATGCCTCTGTCATTGAGTTGGTAGGTTTTAGGAATTCTAGAGAGTCTTCAATGTGAAGGAAGACCTGGTTAAAAAAGAATATCATTATGTTCAGTAGGACTCCAATATCCAGTGAAAGAAAATTTACAGACACCCTTAGAGTATTGCAAGAGGTGTTCATATGCCAGACACTTGTGAATAACCTTATCCAGATCCTATGGAATTTTTAAAAAATCAGTTGCCTTATGTCCTTGGAATAAGATAATAGCATTCCTACTGTGTAGATACATACCTCGTGCCACTGCTTCCATTAAGAACACATCGTTTTGGAGGGCAAGGATGATTTGAGGTGCAGAAATGCTTGTTTAAGAGAAAAGACAAATTAATTAATATGTCATATTACTTTTCTAAGATAGGATAAATGTAGACAGTTCTTGCATGCGTAAGTACAGTTTCATGGTAGTGCTGAATGTCCATTTTTCTTTTGCTTCTGTTTGTATTCCAATTTATGATTACTTACAACCTAGCACAGTATTGAAAAACATTGTACATGAAAACTAAGGATCATTTTACAGTATTAAGGAGTTCACATCACTCTTAAATTTGCATATATATATATAAACAATGCACATGCAATCACATATATGTATTCGTTACATTGGCAACAAGAAAATAAATGCTATAATTGTGAATAGTTTTATTTTTAAAAACTAGTAAGGTTTACTTTAAATTAAAAGAAAAATATTTTACCTTACTTAGTTTTTATTTGAAGTGTTAATGTTACTAATTATAATTAGTGTGTTATTTTGATTTTAATAGTTTGAATATTTTAGAAAAAATAAGTTCTTATTCTGAGGCTTCCTTCTTCATAGTGATTTTCTTCTAAATTCCCAGCTTTTCTAGTTAATTATTAGAAAAAGTCTTCAGTATTGCTACATACAAAGTACTAAAAATTTACATTTATAGTGGAATCGTCCAAAGAAACAGAATAGAATGAAGGGCTTGCTCTTCTAAGTTTTGCATTTCCTGTGTCACCTGATTGCCACCCCAGAGCCTCTCTGACAAGGAAATTCTGGGGCCATCAAGAAACCCTCAACTACTTCAGGCCACTGTAGCTGCTTCGCAAAGGGGCAAAGTTTTGAAGAACATTCAGTTTTGAAAAAGCCAATAATCCAATAAGAGGGGTGCCTGGGTGGCTCAGTCAGTTGAGCATTGGACTTCGGCTCAGGTCATGCATGATCTCACCATTCATGAGTTCGAGCCCCACATCAGGCTCTCTGTTGTCAGTATAGAGCCCACTTCAGATCTTCTGCCCCCAACCCTTCCCACTCTCTCTCTGCCCCTTGCTTGCTCTCTTACTCTCCCTCAAAAATAAATAAAACATTTAGAAAAAGCCAGTAAGAAAGAAAATCATTTGAATACCAGATCTCTGTGTGAGCTTTTGTGAAAAGTTTGCAAATGGATTTATGTATTTTTGGGTTTTGCGATATTTAAATAGAGAGAAGTGAAGAAAATTCACTGTAATTAAACATTTGTTGTGCTCAGACACCATGTGGGCTCTGGGAACATACAGAGAAATCAGATTCCTTATCCTTGAAGATCATGTAATCTAAGGTCATGTATCTTAAATGTTCTGTCCAAAAAAAAATTTTTTTTTTTTTGTAGAGAAAAGTAAATGTGTAATCTCAGGACTCCTGGGATCAGGGACTTCACCATAATGTCTATAAATGGGGGGCTTAGAGAAACACTCTTAGTTGGAACAAGTTTAGAAGATACTTCTCGTTTTTACTTCAACTGCATGTTAAAGACACTGAAAACAGCAGTTTTTCTTTCATCTTTAATATATAATCTTTCCTAAATAGGAACATTGTTTTTATTTTCTCTGTTTGGCAGTGGCAGAAAGAGACATTATGCCATTGTGGAAAGATCTCAAGTCCTCCTGTGTCATTGCTCTAGGCTACCATTCTCTGGGATGTGATTTGAGTTGCCCCATCCACGCCACAGTTGTCCTTTGAAGTCTAGAATTCTATTTTAGAAGATTATGTAGATTTTTCATTTTCCTTTAAAACATATCTTGTTTTAATATAAAATTAACTGTCCTGAAATTTTTCCAGAAGAATGTATTCTTCAGGTATATTTCATGGTTTTGTTTTTGCTTCGTGTATCCTGTGTCTTGTGGGGTGTTTGGACACTAGCTTGAGAAACTCAGGCAGTGGGAACATGGAAATATGAAGGCTATTCAATGATATAAGTCAATTTGAAGTGATCTTTCCTTCATTAATTCATCATATTGAGAAAAGTACTTTTGTTAAAATTACCTTGATGTAAAAGAATCACAGAAAGTACGTGTTTCAGTGCTTTTCATTTTTCATATCGTACAAAATTTTGGCAACCACTAAATGAAACACTTTTTTCAAAGGAGCATGGAAATGGTCTTGCCTTATGAATGTTCTCCATTTCAGTAAAATTTCAACTAATTGGCCTCACTTTCTGCTTAGACTAGTGATCTCAAATTCTGCATCTCAAGATTTATTTAAAAAAAAGAAACTTGGGGCCCCAGGGTGGCTGAGTCGGGTAAGTGTCTGACTCTTGGTATCAGCTCAGGTCATGATCTCATAGTTTTGTGAGTTCGATCTCTGTGTTGGGCCCTGTGCTAGCAGTGTGGAACCTGTTTGGGATTCTCTCTCTCCCTCTCTCTCTGCCCCTCCCAACTCACACTCTCTCTGTCTCTCTCAAAAACAAATAACTTAACTTAAAAAAAATTGTAAAACAAAGAAACTTACCTCTGAAATTTTTTGACAAAATAAAGACAGAATAGAAATCATTAAAATCTACATGGACCTCCCCAAATTTATTACACCTCTGTGTAGTACTCACAGATATTTCAAAGGATAGAGTTAAAACTCTTATGCCAAAATAGTATTATATAAACAAATCACAATATTCATTATAAAATAAGGGGAATTTCTAAACTCTGTCGATGCATCTGGCCTCACTTCCCTGAAAGCACATGATTATATTCATCATTTTTGGAAGCTTATGGTTAAAGGTTTGCACACAATTACTTTAACCTAGAAGAAAAGAAATTAATATTGTTTTTCTCCACATCTTTCCACCCCCAGTTTTACATTCCTTATTTTTTTATATCCATTGTTTAGGTCTGCCATAACTGTGCTTTTATTTTGAACATCAATCTCTTGGAATTGGAAAGGATAAAAATCACTTTATTGCTAATGAATTATCTAATTCTGCGTGTTGTCTTACACCTTCATGCTCATGAAATAAGAGACACATGCACACAGGAAATCTGGCAGGACGGTAGGCAGCACCCATTTCAGAATTATACCCCCCAGATCTGCCTATTCTGGCATTAAACGTTTAGCTGCCAAATTGAGAGGGATTCTGCATGATCCACGTAAATGTAAAGATTCTTCAGTTCAGGCTTTCCTAATGATTGGCTTAACTCCCACTCTAGACCGAAGACACTACGTTGGTTCCTAGAGAGTTAACTTATAAATATTCATACATTCAGAACTATAACATATACAATAGGGTAATAATTTTAATTCCGATTCATTCTTCTGCCCTGAAAAATTGATGGAATCCATTCATTCACTAAAGTGGTTAAGAAAATTATTTTTCCGTCAGTTTTCTAGATTTTGCTTATTGTCTTGTGTGTGTCCCTTGCTATGTTAGTCCTAGGGCATTCTGTGCAATTTGCTTAGGATTCTCTTTAGGAAGAGAAATTATCTTTTATAGTTTTATTGACAAGAGGTTTAAGTTACTTTCAATGAGCAAATCATTACTTATTATGGGAGAGCGACTTCATTTTCTTTTTATAGGACCCCGAAATTTCCTATGTCTGTTTAACTAAGTGTTCTGTGTTTTGTGGTCAGCTGATTAAGTATTCTGTTGCAAGGTGGTATCCCTTCACAGCCCCATCTCTACAATTTTGAAAAGTATCAGAAAATTGTAAGATTTCGTGGCAAAACATGAAATTATTTGGTCTGAATCTATTAATGGTCTTTACTTTTCCCACTTGTATGAATGGTCACACATCTCAATGCAGTAATATTAATGTGTTTGGTGGACGATCCTGCCTTAGACCCGTCTGGGGTAGAATGTAATACCCAGATTATGCACTTTACTGCTTTTCCAAAATCATAAAGTTCCAGACTCCAGAACAATGTGCCCTCGAGAATGTCAGATAGGGGATTATGAATCCATCAAAGAAAGAACCTCTGTTTTTTAAATCAGATTATACCTCCTGTTGAGGAACCATAGAATGATTAAGTACCTTAATGGCTATATATGAGTGTTAGTGCTCAACTATTTCAGTGTCACTGTTAGGCGACTTATGATGACTTTAAATAACATGGACCAGCCTTCACTAGAAACTATTATAAGACAATCTGAGCAAAACTATACTAGGAAAAGATGATTTCCTGGGTCTCTTCCTGACCTATGATTCTCCTATAAACATGCTTTTGCTTTAAGTTTTTTATTCAATTGATTTCAAGCAATTACTTGGATTTTTTTATGCTACTGGGTATAAAAATATGGGGGGGGGAGGGGTCTAGAGCCCAGTGCTGATATTTAAAAGGTATCTTGAAAATTTTTTATTTTAACTTTAGTATTGTTTGAATAATTTAACAATGTCAGAAATTTCTAAAATAAATGTTTAAATTCATAGTTTGGATTTAATGTCAAATTCTTATGTAATAACATGCTAAGAATGCATCCTTCTTGGCTCAGTTTTAGATATTTTAAGGACACAAAAGTGAGTGTCAGATCAAACACATCCCCTTCACCCATAGATATTTTACAAAGGGAATGGAGACAAGCTGTTCTATAACCTGTGAAACCCTTCATGCACTTCTAAGATTGAAAAAGATCAAGAGAGGAGAGGTTATTGGTGAAGAGCTTTCTCTGGAGAGCTGTGGGTGTATTACAAGTGTCCATATGGTGGTGGGTAGGGGTGGGCTGTTTTCTGACTCCACGTTTGATCAAAAGTTCCTCATGGAGAACTTTAAAATATGTTTACTGTAGTGAGAGTCACAGAGAATTGATGCCTGACTCACACTTGAGGAAGCCAGCCTGATGTGACTTCTACTCCTGGGAAAACAAAACCACAAGACAGGGGATTACCAAGAGCTTTGTTGGGGATGTTCATGGAGATGATGGCTGTGTTGAGATTAGCCTGAACTGTCTGAATGAATGGGACCAGGTCTCTCTGATTACCAAGCTTGTGATCCTGAATGCTGTACGATATAGTATACTTATACTTAACTCCATGTGAAATAATACTGTTCATAGATGGATTAAGTAAAAATGAATGTAAATTATACAAAGTAACAGGTTTTGTCAGACAGTGGGGCCATATTTGTATCTGCTATTGGTAACAAAACTAGACAGTTAGGAAAACAATACATTTCTTCAAACTTGAGTGAATTAGATGCTAACAAGCTAGTGGATTGAGAAGAGAGTTTACTCTCAACAAGAATCTCCAAGATGAGTGGTTAGAAGACCTTTATGTATCCCTTAATTCATAAATGATTGCAAACCTGCCTATGTTTCTCAGGAATCTATTTCTACCCCCCCCCCCCGCACCCTGCCCCGCTGTCTCTCCTTCTCATGTTCTTTCTCTTCAAGGGTTATATTTCCAGGTATGTACTCACAAAATCAATAATCATAACTTTTATTATGTTTATTATAAACCCCAAATGTATTTTTATTTCACAAAGAAATTTATGATCAACTAGATAAGTATGGACAAAAGTAACCTCTTGGAGATATGGCTGTTGGGCAGTAAGATGGATTCTCCTGCTAGCTAAGTAACTGCCACTCCCCACCTCTGCACACCCCACTCCCCAACACCCAAACCTCCCACCTGCTTTTTGATTAAAAGTCCATCTCATCAAAACAAATTTTGCCATAGATAAAACTTTTTCTTACAAATAACCAAAGTCTTTGCTGCACATATTGTTTCCTCTGTTTCCTTGAATGCCAAGTACTGCACCCACACCCCCACACAAATTCTGTCCCTTATAAACATTTTTATACAATTAACTAGTATTTGGTCCTTCTAAATTCACGTTAGGTGTTTCTTATGTAAAACTCTCCTGGTATGATTCAGATGGTCAGATTTGACCCTAAAAAACCCTCTGCACCTATCTATTGGAACTTATCCTGTAGCTGGTGGTTTATTCGTCTGCCTCCCCCACTAGATTTTACTCTGTGCAGGTGTTAACTTAGGTTGGAACAGAGTTCCTCAGATCAGAGGACTAAAAGGTATCAGCAAAAGGGAGGAGAGGGAAGGGCCAGAAGCAAGAGAAGAATGTGTTGGTTTTGCAGAAGAAGCAGTTCCCAACAAGGAGAGGTAGGGCCAGGTGTTCCACCAGATATCCCCTTGGGTGAGCCAGTTTGGGCAGGATTGGAGCATAAGGCCTGTACAGAAGCCCCCTGAGTTGCCCTAAAGTTACCTTCTGGTCATTATAATACTAAGATCTCATATGGGTGGGATTTAATGCCAGGTTTTGGACATAGGAGGTATGCACTGGCATGTAGACATGCTAAGCATGCATGGCTAAACTTAAGTTCCTAAGTAATAGAATGTTTGTAAGCATCTTAATGTATATACAAGCTCCCTAGCACCCTGAGTAGAAGTTTTCTGCTCTAACCCTAAGGGGAGACAGTGCTTTGAGAGCTATCTCCCTGCCTCCTTACTTATAACAAGTAATACAATTCGTTGTTTTCAATACTTCCTTGGGTTGTGTTCAATCTAATGCACCCCAAGAAGTGAACACCTTTGGTTACAAGGATAGAGAATGTATATACATATTTGTTATTATTTTTCCTTTAGTGTCCAGTACAGTGCCTTGCACAGAACAGAGGCTCATTAAGTATTTGCTGAATGAATGCATAATTGAATAAAATGTGAAAGACCTGAAGGAGCCCATCTGTAAAAATGAAGAATCCTGTCCACCTCATAGGATTATCATAATTTAAAGGAGTTAAAAATGCTTAAGTAATGTCCAGCACACAACAAGTTTTATGTAAGTGTTAGCTATTACTATTAGCAGTAAATACAGTGAGCTGGGACGTTGAGAAATATCACCGCATCCCAATGTAGGTATCATAGGGAATTAGACTTAAGGATGCTGCTGGGTGGCAAGAACTTAACTGAGAGGTATGAATGTAACCTGCTTTGTACGTCTATGATCTTTGTTTCAAGCTTGGTCCAAAGTGGCTTTAGAATCTATCAGTGGAGCACGAATATTGGATACTATGCTAATGCTGTTAACTTTAATGAATGGAATAGTGAAAGTGAAATTGGAATCAGTGGGCCCAAGTCCAGGGATGCCTTTCAAACTCAATAACCTGAACTTACCCAATAGAATAGGGATAGATGATGATCTCTTGTTGCAAAGACCCAGACTTAGGAAGACAGGTGTTGTTCAATATCATTGCATCTGGCCCTAACGAGGCAGTTTAGTTGGACCCTGAAATAGAAGCATGCCCAGAAAACAGACTGTAAGGAGAGAATAAGATGAAATCTGATTTAGCATTCTTGTTTGACCTCTTCCTATATAATTTGGAATGTTTTTAAAGAACTAGATATGACCATCACTTCCATTTGACCTTCATAAAATAAAAGTCTTCCAATAGAAAAGCTATTAAAAATGACCAGATAGAAAACTTTTTAATGGAGTAGTAAAAGTTTCTGAACTTTTCCAATAATTGTTTTTTCCTTTCCAAAGTGTACAGCTTTAATCTACTGGGTTGGCTATAAGCATCGGTTTACTCATGTGTGACCAGCCCTTTCAGAGTCCATTTTTCAAAATGTAGGTATATTAACTTACAGTGGAAAGACTAATTTTTTTTATTGGGAATTCCATCTCTAATAAGGAAGTTTGACCTTGAGTAATTGTCTTTTCTTCCGTATTCTTTGTGCTAATCTCAGTATGTTTGACTCCTTCATATATTCTTGCTAAACCTTGTGCTAATGATATTGATTTTTCTCTAAAGTTATATTTTGTGGCAAATTGTAAGCATTTTTCAGATCAACTTATATACTATCTTTAATATTACTAAAGGTTTTTGAATAAGATGGATTGCTAGCATAGTGAAATAACTAGAAAGTTTTGATACCTTTAAGAAAAACATAGTATCACAGAAATTTGTAGGAAGGGCATTTCATTTACCAAACTTCACAAATAATATTTTGTGAAACTGTGAAAGAGAAGCAGAGCAGCATAAGGATTAGAAATGTGTGTTTATTGGAATTATATAGATAGGTACACTGCAAAACTTTGTAGAGCACAGGCAAGAATTCAAATATAGGTCATGTATCTAAATAGGTAAATGTTGCAGAATTAAGCGATTTATAAAACATGTCTTATCTTCTTATGTAAATATTCCTCATAACGACTTGAAAGACCGTATTTTCAAATTTAGAATGCTCAAACTATGGAGTTTTACATTGAAACATGGCAGCATGGAGAGAGGAGGATGAAGACTTCTGGATCATGGCTTATCCCCTTTTCTTCTCATCCCTCTGTGTGTTCTGAATTGCAAGGTGTCTTTTCTACCCATATGGAAGTCCAAAGCTTGCATGTCCAAGCTGTGCCCAATTCTTTCATACCTGGGAGTTCGTTTCTAACAGGAGATTAAGGTCTTAGGAGACACAAAAGCAGGAATAGACATGCTTGGGCTGGAAATGGCAATTGTGGATGCTAGTTGCTAGTAATATGGTTCTGAAAGGTGAGGTAGGATCAAGGTGCATGGAAGGGAGCCTGGTCAGCGGAGGACCAGAGAGGAAGCCCTCCAAAGTGCAGGACCCAGGATAGAAGCTTCTCTTACTTGAGTCTAATGGTGATACTTACAATTAGACTTTGGTTTAAATCTCTTTCATTCATTATTAACTGTTCATTCTTAGACAAGTAACTGAACCACTGTAAGGATTTGTCTGGCTTCAGAATGACATGGTTTGAAGTCCTTCTCCACCAAAAACTAAAAGTATTACCTTGTGTGAAATAATTAACCTGTCTGTCTCTCAATTTTCTCATCTGAAAATTGAGGATAATCATAGTCCCAATCTCAGAGGGCTAATACGAGGGTTGAGAAATTTAATATTTCTAAAGTGCTTAGTATGATTTCTAGCACTAATAAGCACTGTGCATTTGTTTAAAAAGTAAAATAAATGGCTTTCTCATTTTTTCAAGTTTACTTATTCATTTTGAGAGAGAGAGCAAGTACATGCTCATGAGCAGGTATGGACATAGAGAGAGAGGGAGAGAGAGAATCCCAAGCAGGCTCCACACTGTCAGTGCAGAGCCCTTGACATGGGGCTCAATCTCACTAAATGTGAGATCAAGACCTGAGCCAAAATCAAGAGTCAGATGCTCAACCGACTGAGCCACCCAGGGACCCTTGGGTTCCTCATTTAAAAAAAATTTTTTTTAATTTATTTTTTGAGACAGAAAGAGAGAGTGTAAGTGGGGGAGGGGCAGAGGCAGAGGGAGAGAGAATCTTTTTTTTTTTTTTGATTAAATGTTTATTTATTTTTGAGAGAGCACAAGTGGAGGAAGGGGCAGAGAGAGGGAGACAGAAGATCCAAAGAGGGCTCTGCACTGACAGGTTGACTGCAGCAAGCCCAATGTGGGGCTCAAACTCACAGACTGCGAGATCGTGACCTGAGCCAAAGTTGGTTGCTCAACCAACTGAGCCACCCAGGTGCCCTCTGATGTTTAAAAATAGGAATATACATATATTTATGCATAGAATCATTGCAATGATTAAATAGATAACAACTACAAAGTACTTACTTGGAGTCTGGAACCTGGTTATAATACATGTCCCAAAGTGTTAAATAATAAGAAAAAGAGAATGGAAAAATTATAGATCCACATACAAAAAAAAAAAATCTAGACACAGACCTTACACACTTCAAAACTGATAACTCAAAATGGATCACAGAACTAACTTATAAAATGCAAAAGTATAAAACTCCTAAAAGATGACATAGAATATCTTAACTTGACCGTGGGTTTGGCAATAACTTTTTAGATAAAACACAAAAATCAAAAATAAATAAATAAATAAATAAATAAATAAATAAATAAATAAAAGAAAGCTTTGATAAAATGGACTTAATTAAAATTAAAAACCTCTCCTCTGTTGCAGACTTTGAGTCTGGATTCACACTTGTCCAGCAAGAGAGTGGATGCAGAATTGAATAAAAGAGAGGCTAATATCTGGGACGAGACAAGAGCCCCGAGTAAGGATCCTTGATTTATATTTATTAGGATCAGAAGGCTTACAAACGTGATGGACGTGCAGAAAGAGACAATAAAACAGTGATCATTAACTCATGTGTGTGAGAGAAAGGGGTTTTGAAGGTATATACAAATCAAAGTCCTGGCTCTGAGCAGATGGCTATTTTCTGCAGGCGCCAGGCACCATGTCTGTTTAGCTTAACTTGTCTAGGGGCTAAGACAGATAGAGCATGCTACCCCAAGGTTAACAAGGCATTTTTCTTGCTAATTAGCTCTGGGCATTTCTACCTGCTGTGGCAGTTTTTTGCCTCTCCCCTTTCTCGGATGCTTTCATCCCATGGGAGCAGCTTTCCACTCTTAAGCTGTGTTTGATGCTGGAGGCACTTTCACCCTGTGGTGGCTTTCTGCCCTAAGCCTTGTTAACCCATGCAAGCTCAGGGAATTCCTAAACTTATTTCCGACACTGCCCTGCGGCAGACAGTGTCAAGATAATGAGAAGACAAGGCACAGACTGGAAGCAAATATTTGTAAAGGACACATGTGATGAAAAACTATTACCTAGGGGCATTTGGGTGGCACGGTCAGTTAAGCTTCTAACTCTTAGTTTCAGCTCAGGTCATGATCTCACAGTTTGCGATTTCAAGCCCCGTATCAGTCTCTGCACTGACAGCACGGAGCCTGCTTGGAATTCTGTCTCCCTCTCTCCCTACCCCACCTCTCCCCCACTCAAAAATAAATAAACATTAAAAATACTTAAAAAAAATAATAACTACTATCTAAAATATACAAAGAACTCTTAAAACACAACAATAAGAAAATAAGCAACTTCAAGAAACAACAAATGTGCATGGAAGGTCATAAGCTTCCTGCTCTTGGTTTTGTCTCAGCTCATGATCTCACAGTTTGTGAGATTAGCTGGGTGTCAGCTCTGCATGATGGCATGGAGCCAGCTTGGGATTTTCTCTCTCTCGGTCTCTCTCTCTCAAACTAAATAAATAAACATTAAAAAAAAAGAAATGTTGGCAAGGATGTGGAGAAAAGGAACCCTAGTACACTGTTGCTGGTAATGCAAACTGGTGCAACCACTGTGGAAAACAGTATGGAGTTTCTTCAAAAAGCTGAAAATAAAACTACCCTATGATCCAGCAATCCCACCAGTGGGTATTAACCCCCAAATACAAAAACACTATTTCAAAGGGATACATGCACCCCTATGTTTATTGCACTGTTATTTAGAATATTCAAATTCTGGAAGCAGCTCAAGTGGCCGCTGACAGATGAATGGAGATAGATATAGATATAGATATAGATATAGATATAGATATAGATATAGATATATATCCATATAGATATATATATAGATATAGATACATAGATATAGATCTCTATATATATCTATATCTATGTATCTATATCTATACCTATGTCTATATATCTACATATCTACATGTAGATATATAGACATACATATCTACATGTAGATATATAGACATACATATCTACATGTAGATATATAGACATAGATATAAATATATATATATTAAATTATAAAATATTCAATAATAAAAAATGAAATCTTGCTATTTGCAATAATACAGAGTTGGAGAGTATAATACTAAGTGAAGTGAGTCATTAAGAGAAAGACAAATACCACGTGATCTCACTCATGTGGAATTTAAAAAATAAAACAAATGGGGGGCGCCTGGGTGACTCAGTCGGTTAAGCGTCTGACTTCGGGTCAGGTCATGATCTCGCGGTCCATGAGTTCGAGCCCCGTGTCAGGCTCTGTGCTGTCAGTCCAGAGCCTGAAGCTTGCATCGGATTCCATGTCTCCCTCTCTCTCTGCCCCTTCCCTTCTCATGCTCTGTTTCTCTCTGTCTCTCAAAAAATGAATAAACGTTAAAAAATTAATTTAAAAATTTTTAAAAAGAAAAAAATGAGCAAAGGGAAAAAGAGAGAGAGGCAGAAAGAGAAATCAAGAAACAGAGTCTTATCTATAGAGAACAAACTGATGGTTACCAGAGGGGAGGTGGGGGGGGGGGGTTAGGGAAATAGGGGATAGGGATTAAAGAGTTACTTGTCATGATGAAAAAAAATAAAATAATTTGAAAAAAATGAAAACAACCTGAATAAAACATGGGTCAAAGATACCTTAAGATGCCTTAACAGATATCTCATCAAAGAAGATACGCAGATGGAAAACACGCATATGAAAAGACTATCCACATCATATGCTATGAGGGAAATGTAAATTAAAAAACACAAGGAGCTCCCTCTACATACCTATCAGAGTCGCCAAAATATGGAGTACTGACAATACCACATGCTGGTAAGGATGTGGAACAACAAGAAAGGTCATTTATTGCTGGTAGAAATGCAATGGCTGGTAGTACGGCCAGTTTGGAAGATGATTGGGTGGTTTCTTACGAATCTGAACGTCCTCTTCGTATACAATCCAGCAGTTACACTTTTTGATATTGACTCAGAGGAGTTGAAAACTTACATCCGCACAAAAACCTTCACACAGATGTTTATAGTAGCGTTACTCATAACTTCCCAAACCTGGAAGCAATTAAAATGTCCTATAGGTAAATAAAGTATATGCAGATAGTAGAATATTATTTAACACTAAAAGAAAAAGGAGCTATCAAGCCATGAAAACACATGTCAGAAACTTACATGTATATAGTAAAATAGAGCAATCTAAAAAGGTTACATACTGTATGATTCCAACTATGTGACATTCTGGAAAAGGCAGACCTATGGAGACAATAAGAAGGTCAGTGATTGCCATAGATCAGTGGGGAGGAAACGTTGAATAGATGGAGCATGAAGAAGTTTTAGGTCAGTGAAGCTGCTCTGAGTGATACTATAATGGTGGATACGTGTCATTATATATTTGTCCAAACCCATAGAATATACAACACCAAGAATAAGCCCTAATGTGAACTATGGACCTCAACTGATAATGATGTACCAATGTGGACTTACAATTTCAAAAAATACATCACTCTAGTGGGAGCTTTAACAACGGGCGAGCTTATGCATGAGTGGGGCAAGGGTTATATGGGAAGTCTCTACCTAATGTTCATTTTTTCTGAGAACCTAAAACTGCTCTAAAAATAACATCCATTAAAATGAATGAGAATATAGCTACAGAAATATATGTATCAAGATATTAAATTATAATATTTTCAGATTTTCACTATGTATTATATGTGTATATGTGGTCTTTTCACCGACAATCACTGGTTTTGCTTAAAAGTTTAAAAATGGAATTTACTTGTTTAATAAAGGTTTATATGCTTTTTCATCAACAACAATCTGAATAACTGTAAAACCTCATTTTATTCCTGTCATTGCAAACTAACCTATCTATTTAGCTCATGTTTGCTTTATGTCTAGCAAACTGAGAAAGCATTGGCATGTTTGCTATAAAGCAAAATGCAATGGGTTAGTAAAATACATGAACCCACATTAATTCTCTCTGAAGCAGTCTTTTATCCAGTAAGAAAAATATCCTAAAACATTAATTTTATCCTAGAGAAAAGGAGTCTGAGAATACATATCTTCTGTGTTCTTCTGGAAGTTGTTTTACAGAAGAACTTGAAAACTGATCATTTTCTTGACTCCAGTATTTATTAGAAAAGAGAGAGACAGAGAGAGACAGAATTTAACAAGCACTTAATGCCCAGATATGGCAGATGTGATTTCTGATTTTAGGTAATGGAAATTGACAATCTGTTTTTCTTTCTAAAGTTTCTAACATTGCCCATATCTTTAAACAGGACACTTGTGTATGATAATTCATAGAATCATTTGAGGTCTTGAAAAAACTGTTCTTGTGTTTTTGACAACTTTAGATAAAATATTGTTCATAATTTATTAGATGGAGTTAGAAATGTTATGCAGTCTTTTAAGGGCCAATTTTTGAGAAAAGGCCAATTGTGGAGACTTTTCAGATTTGAAATGTATGCTGATGTGGTTAAATGATTCAAGGCTTCAGCCTTGTAAGCATTAGTAAGGTTATTTTAAATAATACTGAAATGTATCTAATAAAACTTAATTTTTATAGCTCTTCTGAGCTTAATACTCTTGTGGGCAACTATAATCTGAAAATGGTTACCTCTCCGTCATCAAAACAGAGAATGTGTATATATTTCAAACTAAACTCCAGTTTCTTTGAAATGCCATAACTAAAGATCATGTACAGAGCACAATTAAATAAAAAGATTGATAAAGTCAAGATAGATACGTTTGGGACAGAGGATCTGTTTTTCACACCAAGAGTTGACTTGAATCAGTAGCCTATAGTAAATGAAAAGTTAATCTTTCAAAGATTCATAAGACATTTCAACATAAACTTTTCAGTTTTAACTTTTTTGGTATTTTGAAATTTAAAATAGTTCCCCAGTTTTCAGTTTTGTGTTTAGCATTTCTGAGTAGAATGGAATCAATAACATCTGACATTGCCCAATTAAAAAAAAAAACTACTCTCATTTGTAATAATATGTACCCCCCAAAATGAAGACAGAATATAATAATTTAATTTTTTTAACGTTTGTTGAGAGGCAGAGCATGAGTATGGGAGGGGCTGAGAGATGGGGAGACACAGAATCCGAAGCGGGCTCCAGGCTCTGAGCTGTCAGCACAGAGCCTGATGTGGGGCTTGAACTCGCAAACTGAGAGATCATGATCTGAGCGGAAGCTGGACGCTTAACCAACTGAGCTACCCAGGTGCACCTAGAATATAATAATTTAAAGCACCTAAACATAATATAGTGCCTGGAAAAATGTGAATCCAGTTTTCCTGCTCCCACTTTACCTGCGTTCAAGGGCTTGTCTTTTCTCTTTCTCTCTCGCTCTCTCTCTCTCTCTCTCTCACACACACACACACACACACACACACACACACACACACCCATCTTCTCTCTTTTGTTCTTTGTTTTGTTTTGCAAAAAAACCTTCTGGTCATATTTACTATGTAGTTAATTTATGGCATCATTTATTTTCAGACACCTTAGGTCTTAATCTTTAAAGATACCAAGTTAGGACTGAAGGAAAGTTAATCTTCCTGGGCAGAGGAATAAATAAATTTGTTTTGTAATCTTTCTAAACGTTTAGGAGACTCTTTTATTTATTTCCTTTAATATAAACTATTAGAAGTTCAAAATCTTATCAGAAAGATTACATATGTTTGTAAATTGGAAAGATGGGGTTAGTGTGTGCATTAGTCAACTCCTACAATTAAAAGGCATAGGAGTGGTTTAATCAGGCAATCTTTATACAGTCTTGATATTCAAGTCCAGAGATATCTTGTTTTTTTTTTAACCTGAATGAATCTACTAATATCCATTGTCTTGATGACTTCAGGACATCAAAGCTAGACCTGATGTTTTCTATATTCAAGTCTCTGGTTTGAATAAACAAGAACAAAAAAGATATTCAATAATTTTGTTTGTTCTTTAACAGAAAAAAAAAACATGTCAAGAACAGGTTGTCAGATTGGGGTTGGCAAATATTTGAAACATTTGGACGTTCTAATACAAAAATAATTATTTGTTGTTTACCTGAAGTTCAAATTTGACCTTGCACCCTTTATTTTATTTCTTGAATCTGATAACCCTGGTCAAAAAGGAACTTGTGATCTTGAAATTATGAAAGAAGATTACAAAGTGAAGTAAGCATGGTTAAGAAAGTCATTCAAAATAAGGCTGGGAGGATATTGAGGAAGCAGGACCTATGCATGTCTCCTGTTTCGGTTCTTGGAACACCATGGACTTTGACTTTTGTCAATTGCAACTTGTCAATTGCACCTTGGCCACATTCTGGAATACATCCTTCCACTTTGGACTGAAATAAGTTAATGTAACATGTATTAACTAAATACCCATTTGTGTATTAGTCAGTTTCACTCCCTAAGTTCCAATCATTCTTTTGAAACAAGTTACATAACCTTGTGGTTTTTGCCTTTGTAAACCTGCACTCCCTCACTTGCAATTCTGAGCACACTTTGAATTTTGATCCACTCCGTGTCTCCCAGATTGCAAACTCTAAGACCCCAAATCAACACTTTGGATTGCTTTACAGCCTCTTCTTCTTGGTCAACAAAATTAATGAATGAACAACCACTTTTAATAAACTTCAGATGTTTGAAATTTAATTACATAAACCAACCATCCCATATTTTAATTATGATTATAATTTCTTAGAATTCTTTCTTCTCCCCTGCCCCACTGCTCAGTGAAAAGTTAAGAGGATTGTACTAAAGAACAGTTTTTTTCTGAGAGAATTTAATAGTTGATAAAAGGCAAACATTTTGAAGCCACATGACATTTATGGCATAAAAATTAAACATCTGTTGTAGTCCAGTGAATAGCAAATCATAGAACATATCTCTAAAAACATGAAAATATTCTTTTCTCAACACTTTATTAAATATACACATTATCAGGATCAATATCATGACATCATTCTTAATTTCTGTTATTTTATAACTATCAGGTATATTTAGACTTCCTTTAAAGTGTGTCTTTTCAGAATTACCTTTTTGTCCCCCTCATGGCTCTAATAATGAAAAATTGCCTTTATTTTGATTGGCCACCCTTCTACCTTTAGGCTTTTAGCCTCTTCCTTCTCAAATATATTCTATCAAACACTGTAGTTAACCTTCCTTAAAACATATTTATCATTCTGCTTCTCTAGCTGATGGTTATCAGTGGTTTCCTACTTCCTTTTAGCTTCTCTTCCATACCATATCACCTTCCAAATAAATTTGGCCTTTTTGTACTTGACCAATATTATTTCCAGTGGCTCTATAACAAATATTATTCTTTCACTTCGTGCAATACTGATTTTAACCTCAGTCTGGTTCTGGATCTAGTGTGAGCATTACAGTTCAGAGCCCCTAGCTTAAGGAAGGCTTGAATCTCACAGCATCTGCTGAGCAACACTAATAACCAACATGACATATCTAGGGAGGAAGCTATGAGAACTGAATCTCTTCCTGCTGTTTTGTCTTTTTTTTGAACATTTTTTTTCAACGTTTATTTATTTTTGGGACAGAGAGAGACAGAGCATGAACGGGGGAGAGGCAGAGAGAGAGGGAGACACAGAATCAGAAACAGGCTCCAGGCTCTGAGCCATCAGCCCAGAGCCCGACGCGGGGCTCGAACTCACCGACCGTGAGATCGTGACCTGGCTGAAGTCGGACGCTTAACCGACTGCGCCACCCAGGCGCCCCATGTTTTGTCTTTTTGTTCAGCATAGGTAAATTAATCTTGTCTGTCTTCATCCAGCCTTTTTTCATTACTTCCATGACCACTCTCCTCATCTTTCTAGATGCTACTGATATTTTGTCCTAGAGCAAAGTTCAGATTTTCCTTTCCTACAACAAATTCTAACAGGGCTTGTGGTTTGTACCACTGGACTCAACATTTAACAGTGTTAAATACTATCTCTCTCTCTCTCTCTCTCTCTCTCTCTCTCCTCATTCCACTCCCTCTATATCTTGACAGTGTCCCTTGCCCTTAGTTCTTACTCTTACCACTTTTTTTTACTATCCACCCAAACAGACCCCGCTGTTTGTTTTCACTTTGTATAGAATCACTCTACAAATCTTAAAAATACTACAGTTATATGACACTCTAAGTCCATAGAATTGTTCTGGGGCCTCTGATGCATTGTGTTGAAGTTGGTCTGAGGTGGTAACTAGATGGTAACTGAGTAACCGAACCTCTGGTTCTGAACACTTTTATTTATTCTTTAAGAAATAATTTATCGCCTATCTAGTGCTGTCAGGCTTTTTGGATTTATCAGTGAAGAAAACAGATGATGTGTGCCTACTGGAGATTAAAGGTGGTGTGACCCTCCAGCCCCCTGTGTCTCTTCCTGGAGAAGCAACGTTTCTTACTTGCCTAGGACATACAATTGGAGCTCTGGAGCTCTGTTGATATCAGTAGGACATGTGTGTATGTGAAGGTCATAGGAGTGGGTGATACCAATTTCACTGGCTTGGTGCCCAATCCATTGATGCTCAATAGGTGTTTTACGATGGAGTTCAAGGTGTGCTTGGGTGGCTCAGTTGGTTAAGCATCTGACTCTTGATTTCAGTTCAGGTCGCGATCTTAGGATTCATGAGTTCAATCCCCAGATCAGAGTCTGCACTGACAGTGAAGAGCCTGCTTTGGCTTCTCTCTCTCTTTCTCTCTCTGCCAACCCTCCACCCCCCCTGCTCGCACTCTCTATCTCTTTCAAAATAAATAAGTAGACTTTCTAAAAAAAGACAGAGTTCAATAAGTTGTGTAGTAATAATATGATATTCTTTGTATCAGAGAGGAAACTGTGTACTCAGAGAGTTTCAGGAGCCCAAGTTCAGTTTGCCAATGCCATTATATTGGGCATTTACACTTAGCTCTTCTAACTCAAAATTCCCTATCCTTTGTTTTCAACTATGTTTTGAGCTATTTTTTTAAAATTTAACTATTTAGTTTTATCTTTTTAAAATATTGTAAGCCTAGCAAGATTAGGGATTATGTCTCTTATTTCTGCATTATTCATATACACCTTCTTGAGGGAGCAGAATACAGTAGCTGCTCATGAATACATATGATTATCCTTGTGCACTTTTTTTAAACAGAGAATGCTTTTAGGGCATAGGAATTATGCTTAGGTAGCAGTGAGAGCTTGCATATTGTGTAGTAAGTATCAAAGGTAAATCTTCAAGAAACAGATGTTACCATTTCTCTGTTATCTCCCTTTCCATTAACCAGCTCATTTGGATCTGCAAACAGATGTTCACTGAACAAAATAGCTGCTTACATGTACAATTGCCAATTCTGTATGCACCAATGAATACTCCAACTTTAGAAAAAGTTAGCTAAATATGTTCAATTTCACTGAACTGTATTTTCTATAAGGGACTAGAAGTCTTGATCTTGCTCTCATGCATTAAGTAGATAAATTGCTTCTAATTTGTCTTTTCCATTGGCCTGCAGCTATAACTTATCTGCTGAAATAGGACATAGGTCTTTGGACATATATTCACGGTCTCTCATAGTTAAAGACACCAAATTTTCTCTCTATGCTAGAAATAGAGTACAGTTGCAGTCAGGAATAGTTTTATTTGCACGTTTTACCTACTATGGTGTTTTCCTCAATGAAGAAAACAGTTTTAGGAGACCAGAGACAGAAAATAGAAAGCATCAATTCACCTATCCATTTTGAGTCTCCTAACCTATCCCAAGAGTCACTGAAGACAATCAGGCTTTGACTGTCATTTCACAGCATTTGGGTAAAACATAAATTTTAATACAAATTATAATTTTTAATTGTTCTTACAGGGTTTTTCATTTTGACAATTTAGAAGAAACCTGGTTGAAACAATGCACATTAGTGGGCTTTCTAGGGAAAAAACAGAACCTGACATCAACAGTTTTAAAAATTGGACTCTTACTTTTAAAGATGGAAAACAAATTGAGGGTTGATGGAGGGAGGAGGGTGGGGGCTAGATAGGTGTTGGGCAATAAGGAGGGCCCTTGTTATGATGAGCACTGGGTGTTATATGTAAGTGATGAATCACTGAATTCTACTCCTGAAACCAATATTGCACTGTACCTTAACTACTAGAATTTAAATAAAAATTTAGAAGAAAAAAAGTTGGACTCATGTTCATTAGTGTTAAATTAGCTTATATTTAGCCATTCTTTAAAAAATATCTTACAAAACAGTTTATTTCTTCCCAGCTCACTAACTGTATACAAGCGCACCTGCGCGCGTGTGTGCGCGCACGCGCGCGCACACACACACACACACACACACACACACACACACCTTTCGAAACACCTAGACTGAAAACAGAGTTGAACATAGACATATTTTTGGAGTCAGTTTTGATGTTGACTTAATATTTTTAAACCAGTTTGCATATGAAGGTGTGCTACAACATTTATAACCTTTCAGAAAGAAAAGGCATTTCAGTCAATGAACCGGTGAATTTGCCGATTGTAATAATTGCAAAGCTATTACCTAAGAATAGCCAATTACTGTAAGCTCTAAGAAAATATTAAGCCTTGGTTATATTTTGGATTGATATAAAACAACGTACATTCCAGTTGGTAATTAATAAGATCTAGAGAAAAAAATGGCGGGTGTTCTGATTAAGGGATTGGCCAATAGCACCCACAGCTGCTTTAAATAGAATCGCTGATTGAGTAGAATGGTGATCCCAGAGGCTGGGGTTTGGGGAGGGAATTGGGGAGATGTTGGTCAAAGAGTACACATTTCCAGTTATAAGATGAATAAGTTCTGAGGATCTAATGTATAGCGTGGCGATTGTTGTTAACAATACTGTATTACATACTTGAAAGTTGCTATGAGAGTAGATGTTAAATGTTCTCACTACAAAAAAGAAATGGTAATTATGTGAGGCATTGGGTGTGTTAGCTAATGCTATGGTGGTAATCACTTCATAATATATAAGTGTGTCAAATCAACACAGTAAGTTTAAACTTCCTTAAACTTAGTGAGTAAATAGATGAAACCACTGATAAAGTTATGTTTTTTTCCCCTTAGAAATGATAACATTAACAAAATAAGTTCAAAATAAACTCAAACAAAATGAATATGAGGTCATTGCTATAGTTGGAAGGATGGAGTCAAAGACTGTGTTTTTTTTCAAAATAAGCTTTATTTTAGAAAAGTTTTGCATTTACAGAATTGCAAAGATAGTACAGAGAGTTCTCATATATAGCACACCCAGCTTCTCCTATTATTAACACCTTACATGTGGTACATACTAAGTACCATAGTATGGTACATTTGTCAGAATTAATGAACCAATACTAATACATTGGTATTAATTAAAATCTATATATTATTTGCATTTCTTTAGTTTCTACCTAATGTCTTTTTATGTCTCATGATGATATCCAGGATATCACATTACATTTAGTCTTCACGTCTTCTCAGGCTCCTCTTGACCATGATGGTTTTTCACACTTTACTTATTTTTAATGACTTGGATAGCATTGAGGAGTACTGGAAAGGGGAATGCCCACATTTGGAATTTATTTGCTGTTTTTCTTATGGGGAGACTGGGATTGTGTGTTTGGGGGAGGAAGATCCCAGGGGCAAAGTGCCATCCTCATTATATCATATCAAGGGTATATGCTCTCAAAATGATTTATCACTTTTGATGTTAACCATAGTCACCTGGCTGAGGTAGATTTATTAGGTTTCTTCCCTTTACTTTCTATAATTTTTGGAAGGAAGTCTTTATGCACTGCCCATACTCAAAGTGTAGGGAATTACATTCCATCTGTTTGAAGGTAGAGGATATATATAAATTATTTGGATTTTTTTGCACAGAAGACTTATCTATTCTCACTCATACATTTATTAACTTACTTAATCATATATTTATGTCAAGTGTCAGTATGGACACATGGGTATTTATTTTATATTTTGTGTTATAATCCATTTGTCAATTCTCTAGAAAAAATAGAATCAATCTCTCTCTGTCTCTCTCTCTCTCTCTCTCTCTCTGTCTCTCTCTCGATTTACTTAAGGGAATTAGTTCACATGATTGTTTGGGGATAGGCAAATTCAAAATCCACAGGGCTGGTCATCAGGCTGGAGACCTAGGGAGCTTGATTCCGAAGACAGTCTGGAGGCAGAAGGACCTTCAGAGGACGTCAGTCTTTTTCTCTTGAGATCTTCAACTGATTGGATAATGCCTGCTTATATTATGGAGGGTAATCTGCTTTACTCAGTCTATTGATTTAAATGGTAATCTTTTGAAAATAAAAAATACCTCCACAGCATCATCTATGCCAAATATATTTTTTTTCAACGTTTATTTTTTATTTATTTTTGGGACAGAGAGAGACCGAGCACGAACAGGGGAGGGGCAGAGAGAGAGGGAGACACAGAATCGGAAACAGGCTCCAGGCTCTGAGCCATCAGCCCAGAGCCCGACGCGGGGCTCGAACTCACGGACCGCGAGATCGTGACCTGGCTGAAGTCGGACGCTTAACTGACTGCGCCACCCAGGCGCCCCAATGCCAAATATTTGACCAAATATTTGGGTACCATGGCTTAGCCAAGTTGATTCATAAAATTAACCATCACAATCAACTATTATTTTTTTTTAATCAAAATGTACCAGTTTTGGTCATTAGTAGCTTTTTCAGTGGGCACCTATGTCCCTTTGACATACTCATCTTTTTCTTTTCTTTTTTTTTTTTTTTTTTTTGGTATTTGTTTTCTGCTACATATAGTGCTCCAGGTTCATATTGTATATTTCCTTCTCCAGTCTTAAAAGCAGCATCCATTTATCAAAGGAGCTCTTTTTTCTTTAATTAGAAAAACAGTATTAGAAATGAATCTGAGAACTATATGTGCTTGGTTCTACTGGAGAGTCATTGCTTCTTTGCCCTCTCAGCTGACAGAGCAAGAAATATATCTATGTGTGTGTGTGTGTGTGTGTGTGTGTGTGTGTGTGTATAATTTTAGAGAGAGAGTGTGGAAATGAGAGAGGAAGAGGGAGAGAGAGAGAGAGAGAGAGAGAGAGAGAGAGAGAGAGAGAGAATCTTGTAGGCTCATTGCTCAGCACAGAGCCTTATTTGGGGCTCAATCCCATGACCCTGGGATCATGACCTGAGCTGAAATCAAGAGTTGGATGCTCAACCGACTGAGCCACCGTGCACCGTGTCTATATTTGTGTGTGTGTGTGTGTGTGTGTGTGTGTGTGTGTGTATTCCCACATGGATCATTCTGGCCATCTGTCTCCTCCTGAGCTCCCACAATGAGAAAGGTATTTTCCATCATTGACCATCCATTGAGTTACTTGTTCAGTTCCTGTTTACATGTATAGTAATTTCAGAATGTTTAACCCACGCTTCAGTTTGAAGCAACCTTATCAATTAGAGTACAGTGTTTTATGTGCTTTTTTTCCCTTTTACTCTCTCATACTTTACTTATTTCCAAAGTTACTTAGGTTAGGTAAAAACTTTTTCCCACCCCTTTCAACAATGTTGTTTCAAGTGTTTGTAATACAATTAGAGTATTTTTTTCACATTATATCTCCCAACCAAAGCTTTCTTGATCTCCCAAATTATTTTTTAAATTTGCATACATTAAGATTCACTTTTAAGCTGTAAAGTTGAATGGGTTTTGGTAAATATATAATGCCATATAACCACCATTAGAGTATCACAGAATAGTTTCACCACCCTAAAATATCCCCTGTGCTTCCTGTATTCAACACTACACTCAACTACTTGACGTGACGTGATTGTTTATCATATCTGTGGTTTTTATTTCTGTATAAAAATGCATATAAATGGGATCATACAATATGTAGCATTTTCAAACTGGCTATTTTCATTTGGAAATGTGAAGTGAAGGTTCTTCCATATCTTTTCATGGTTTCATAACTCATTTATTATCATGGAAAATATTTTAACTTTTATTTTTTTAACTTTTATTTATTTTTGAGAGAGCCAGCGAGAGAGACAGAGCATGAGTGGGGGAGGGGCAGAGACAGAGAGGGAGCCACAGAATCCGAAGCAGGCTCCAGGCTCTGAGCTGTCAGCACAGAGCCCAATGAGGGGCTCCAACCCACAGACTGGGAGATCATGACCTGAGCCGAAGTCGGATGCTTAACTGACTGAGCCACCCAGGCACCCCTAATTTTTAAATTTTAATGTATTTTTATCTAGTGATATATTGAAGGGTGTCTTTGGTGTTTCCAGTTTTTTGTGATTATGGATAAAGCTGCTGTAAATATTCACGTGCTGGTTTTGTGTAGACATTAATTTTATTATCAGTGGATAAACATACAGGCACACAATTTCTGAGTCTTATTATAAGACTGCTTAGCATTGTAAGAAACTGCCCAACTGTTTTCCGAAGTGGTTGTGCCAGTTTACATTCCCGCCAGCAATGAATGAGAGTTTTTGTTGCTCTGCATTCCTGCTAGCAATTGGCAGTGTCAGTTTTGGGGAATTTAGCCATTAATAGAATTATTGTGTTATCTCATTGTTTTAATTAGATTCCCCTAATGACAAATGATGTGGAACATCTTTTAAATGATTATTTTCTATCTGTAGATCTTTTGGGGGGAGATGTCTGTTTATACTGTTTGCCTATTTTCTCATTGGGTTAATTTCATATATTGGGTTTTAAATGGTCTTTTTGATTTTGGATTATCACTTTATATTTTGCAAATATTTTCTCCTGGTGCGTCTGGGGTCCTTTTATTCTCCTAACAGTTATTTTTTTTCACAAAGCATAAGTTTTAAATTTTAATAGATTCTAGTTTATCAATTTTTTCTTTCATGGATCATGCTTTGGGTGTTATATACAAAAACTTATTACCCAACCTAAATTTATATAGATTTTCTCCTATATTTTCTTCTAGAAGTTTTATAGTTTTATATTTGATATTAAAACCTATAATCCATTTTGAGTTCATTTATTGTCAATAGTGTAAGGTGCGTGTCTCATATTTTTACATTTGGATATCCATTGTTCCAGCATCATTTTTAAACAAAAGACAATCCTTTCTCCATCAAAGTGACTTTGTACCTTTGCCAAAAATCATTTGAATACATTATATTGGCCTATCTCTGCGTTCTTTATTCTTTTCCATGTATCTGTGTGTCTATTCATTAGTCCATACCACTCTATCTTGATCAGTGAAACTTTACATAAGTCTAAAAATATGTCTTCCAAAATTGTTGTTCTTCTTTAGTATTGTTAAGGTATCCTAGAGTCTCTTACCTTTCCAGATAAATTTTAGAATAAGTTTGTTGGTATCTACAAAATAGCTTGCTAGGGTTTTGACTGAGATTGTTTTTAATCTATACATTAGGTTAGGAAGAATTGACATCACCTAGGATGTCAGGGTGCCAAATCTACAGACTTTCAGTTTATGGATGATTTTTCCATCTCAAAGGTATTTTGACTGTTCCACTTGTACTGTCTTCATTAGATATCACTTTAATCTCACCATTCCCCAGTGCATTTACAACATTAATTAAGGCAAGTTATGTTGCATTAACAAGTACACCCTGAAATTACTGATTTAACATAATGAGGTCTTAAGTTTCGCTCAAGCAAAGAATTGTGGCTCAGGTAGCTCTCCTCTTTCCTGCAGCCACACCATCTGGAACATAAAATTGAACATGGGGCATCCACGTTCATCCTCAGCTGAAGCCAGGATCTTGGTCTCTTCTTTTACCTCTCCATCCAGGGTTCCTCATATCCTTCCTCTTCTCCAAGCAGCCAATCACCCTTACAGCCTTTTGGTTTGTTTGTTTAATTCACATCTCTGCCATACTGGCTATGCCTTGAGGTGTGCATATGAGTTTTGCTTCAAAGTGGGAGCTATCTACACTATGAAGAATATATCCCACTGATTTCAGAAGTAGAAGGAGGTGCAATCTGATAGATTGTTTTTTTTCTCCTGAAAATGCACTAGAACTTCTTTATTTCACTGATGTAGGAATATAAAAATGAAGTCAGTTATTACTTTGATAAATCAGGTTTCAACTAATTTTTTTTCAGGGACATTATGCAATTCAAGATATGCTAAATAAGGACTCTAAAAGCAAAATATAATAATTATTGCAGTTGAGGTTACTCCTGATTTATTCAGTAGCAAAAATATTCAAATATTTTACCCACTGTAAATTTAAGACTAGTCCCCGCTTTATTAACTAAGCTAATTTTGAATGTGTTAAAGTAACTACAACTGAATGAAAGTGAAGTAATTAAAATTAAAGTAAAAAAGCAAGAAAGAATTCTGAAATCTAATTATGTTATTAATGTTCATATGTTATACATTGTTATCTAAAATCTACGTGTATTTTGTGCTTCCCTTTCTCTTACACCCCTACTGCTTTCTCAGAAAGAACTTAAATAGCATTTTTTTAAACAAAGACTAATTTTTAGAGAAGTTGTTGGTTCACAGCAAAATTGCAAGGCAAGGTACAAATACAGAAATTTCTTGTATACTCCCTACCCACGGATACGCATAGCTTTCCACATTATAAGCATCCCTCACCAGACAGGACATTTGTTACAATTGATGAACCTATACTGGCACTCTATAATCACCCAAACCCAGAGTTTACATTAGGGTTCACTCTTGGTGTTTTACATTCTATTAGTTTGGACAAATATGCAATGATGTGTATTTACCATTATATTCACTGCCCTAAAAGTCCTTTGTGTTCTCTTCATCCCTGCCCTCCCCTACCCAAACCCTGGGTGTGTGTGTGTGTGTGTGTGTGTGTGTGTGTGTGTGTGTGTGTTTTACTATCTCCATGGTTTTACCTTTTTTAGAATCATACAGTTGGAATTGTACAGTATGAAACCTTTTCAGATTGGCTTCTATCACTTAGTAATGAGCATTTAAGTTTCCTTCGTGTCTTTTCATGGATTGATAGCTCATTTCTTTTTTAGTGCTGAACAATATTCCATTGTCTGGATGTACTATAGTTTATTTATCCATTAACCTACTGTGGACATCTTGGTTGCTTCCAAGTTTTGGCAATTATGAATAAGGCGACTATAAAAACCTGTGTGCCAGTTTTTATGTGGACCTAGTTTTCAGTTCCTTTGGGTAAGTATCAAGGAGCACAATTGCTGGATCATATGTAAAAGCAGGTTTAGTGTTGTAACAACTGCCAAACTCATTTCCAAATTGGCTGTACCATTTTGCATTCCCACTAGGAAGATATGAGAGTGCCTGTTGTTCTACATCCTTGTCAGCATTTTATGTTGTCAGTGTTTTAGATTTTGACCATTCTAATAGGTTTGTAGTGGTAATTGCATTGTGGTTTTTTGTTTTGTTTTGTTTTTTGTTTTTGCATTTCCCTGATGATATGTGATGTGGATCATCTTTTTATATCCTTACTTGCTGTCTCTATATCTTCTTTGGTGAGGTGTCTGTTAAGGTCTTTGTCTCATTTTTAAATCAGGTTGTTTATTTCTTATTTTTGAGTTTTAAGTGTTCTTTGTATATATTGTACAATATAGTCTTTTATCAGATATAGCTTTTGCAAATACTGTCTCCTTACCTGTGGCTTATCTTCTCATTCTCTTTACATTGTCTTTCACACAGCAGAAACAAAAAATCAAACAGAAACAAAACAAAACAAAACAAAAAGATAACAAATAATAATTAGGATGTAGAGAAATCGTAACTGTTTTACGCTGTTGGGAATGTAAAATTCTGCCACCACTATAGAAAACAGTCAAGAAATTAAAAATAGAACTACAGGGGCACCTGGTGGCTCAGTCAGTTGAGTGTCCAACTCCTGATTTTGGCTCAGGTCATGATCTCACAGGTTGTGAGTTCAAGCCCCATATTGGACTCTGTACTGGCAGTGAGGAGCCTGCTTGGGATTCTCTTTGGCTCCCTTTCTTTCTGCCCCTCGCCTGCTCACTCTGTCTCTCGAAAATAAATAAATAAATAAATAAATAAATAAACAAATAAATAAATAAAAACTTAAAAAAAAGTAGAACTACCATATGATCCATCAATCCCTTTTCTGGGTATATGCTCAAAAGAATTGAAATCAGGATCCCTAAAAAGTATCCATGCTTTCACGTTCACTGCAGCACTATTCCCAATAGCCGAGTTATGGAAACAACCCACATGTCCACTGACATATGAACGGATAAGGAAAATGTGGTATATACAAACAATGGAATATTATTCTGCCTTGAAAAAGAGGAGGGGCGTCAGGGTGGCGTCAGTTAAGTGTCTGACTCTTGATTTTGGATCAGGTTATGATCTCACGGTTTGTGAGATCGAAACCCATGTTGGGTTCTGTGCTGGATGTGGAGGCTGCTTGAGATTCTCTCTCTTCCTCCCTCTCTTCCCCACCCCCCCCCCGCCCCGCCCTGCTTGAGCACACATGCTCGCTGTCTCTCTCTCTCTCTCAAAAAAAAAAAAAAAAGGAAATTATGCCATTTCCAACAACATAGATGAACCTCAAGGACATTATGCTAAGTGAAATAAGCAAGTACAAATATTGCATGAGTTATCTAAAATAGTCAAAACTGAAGAAACAGAGAATATAATAGTAGTTACCAGGGATTGGTGCGTGGAGATGAGGACTTGTTCAATTGGTGTCAACTTTCAGTTATGCAAGATGAATGCATTCTAGAGACCTGTACAGCAGAGGGCCTATAGTCAACAAACTATACCGCGCACTTAAAAATGTGTTAAGGGGCGCCTGGGTGGCTCAGTTGGTTAAACTTACGACTTTGGCTCAGGTCCTGATCTCGCAGTCTGTGTTCAAGCCCCTCATCTGGCTCTGTGTTGACACAGCCTGCTTCGGACTCTGTGTGCAGAATCCTCCCCCGCTTGTGCTCTGTCTCTCTCTGTCTCTCAAAACTAAATAAACGTTCAAAAAATTTAAAAAAAAAAAGAAAAACTTCTGTTCTCACAAAGGGGTGAGAGAGAGAATCCCAATCAGTCTCTGCACTGTCAGCACAGAGCCTGACTCAGGGGCATGAACTCATGAACCAGGAGATCATGACCTGAGCTGAAATCCAGAGTCGGACACTTGATCTACTGGGCCATGGAGAGGTCCCCTGTTAATTATTTCGAAGAACCAGCCCTTAATTTTCTTGATCTGTTTTACGCTCTCACCCCTCTTTCTAGTCTGCAGAGCAAAAAGTTCCCGCCCTCAGAGACACGCGATCAATCACCGCTCCTGTGTCCGCAGCTTCTGTCAGCGCCTCCGCCTTCCCCCAGTCTGTTTCTGAGCTGTCTGGCCACCAGGTGGCGCCTCTTTCCAGAGTTTTACCTCCAGTCAGGCTGTGTTTCAAAACTCCACACTTCAGAGAACATCCCCCCCGCCCCCCCGCCCCGAGTTTGGACCCACAGTGGTCTTCTGGGGGAGGGTTTCACCGCAATATGGCCAGGGCTGGCTTGTCCCAGAAAAACAGCCTAGCCACCACGCAGCAGCTCAGAGTTGGTGGTAGATCGCATCACATGGCCACACCAGGGTTTGCTGCCCTCAGCTGACCTTTTTTTTCCTATACCGTTGAAAGTGGTGGCTTTGATGGCACCTGCTGGGTCTTTTGCCTGTGGAGAAGCAGTATCACCTCTACCAAATGTACTCCAGTCAGGGGAACTGCTTCTCCCTTTGCGAGCCAGGGGATCCTCAGACCCTGCGGCCTGTTCCTGGGGCTCCACCTTGCTTCCTCGCTGGAGCACCACCAGGGGCAGACCTATGAAACTTCAGACTCTTTGCTCCGCAGTTTATAAAAACCGTTGGTATTGAAGCCCTCTCAGTGGTTTTGGAGAAAAGTTTTCTTGTGCAGCCCCCTGTGCGTGTGTTTTTTTTTGGGGTTTTTTTTTTTTGCTTTATTTTTTTTAACATTTATTTATTTTTGAGACAGAGAGAGACAGAGCATGAACGGGGGAGGGTCAGAGAGAGGGAGACACAGAATCTGAGACAGGCTCCAGGCTCTGAGTTGTCAGCACAGAGCCTGACGCTGGGCTGGAACTCAGGACTGCGAGATCATGACCTGAGCCCAAGTCGGTCGCTTAACAGACTGAGCCACCCAGGCGCCCCCCCCCGCCCCGCCGTGCGTGTTTTCACTCTTTCTCTGCGGCTGCTTTTGGGGGGGGGAGTGTTTCCAAACCAATGCATTGCTCTCTTCTCCCCCTCAGCCTTTGCCTCTCCACCAACACGTCTCCCTCCCCTCTGCAGCACGGTGCTTTTCTCTCCCCCAGTTCACCCCTCTGTACCTCTCCATACCTGCCATGTTCCTTCCTTAAAATTATGCAGATTGTTCTGTTAATCCTTAGGTCAATTTTTTTTAGGTGTTCAAAATGGCTCGATGTTGATCTAGCTGTGTTTGAAGAAGGAGATGGCCCCTTATTACTCCGCCATCATAACTCCTCCCCAGATCCCAATCATTGTTGATCAACATTTAAATTTTAATAAATTTATATCTTGGGTTCTTTAAGCCGCATATATTTTTTGTGGTTACATGGTTTTTTATGTATTTCTATTATGGGGAGTATTTACTTAAAAAGTTTGGGGTTTTGGGGGGGATTAGATTTAGGTGTTATCCAGCCTGTTTTCAATTTATTTATTTATTTTGAAACTCAAATCTAGGTAAAAAAAATTGTTTTACAGTGAAAATTGTTAGAATGTTTCACAGTAACTAAGTGTTGACATTTTTTTTCATATAGAACAAATCGAAAACAGTGATTCAGAGATCTTCAACTCTTTCATATTATCCAGATTAATGAGAGAAAAATTTCCTGAAATGCCAATAGAAAGCAGCAATACTAATGACCTTTCACAGTCCTTTCTTTTATGGAGAAACATTATCTTTCTAACACATTATTTATTTAAAAACAATAATAAATATGCTTTCTTGTGTCGCTTTTAAGTTATTTATTGTAGTATTGCAAGTGTAACCTCTATTTTATCCTTATTTATTTTGATAGTTAAAGCAAAAAAATTTATTTGTTTAGCGTAAGTAGGAATTTATTGATTTACAAAGCAGGATTATATGTTAATCTCTAAGACTGATTAAAAAGAAACCAACATTTTTCATCAGTGCCTATGTCTCTGTCTAGAAGGGCTTTATTTTAGTTCCATAAGAAATTCATCAAAATTTCTAAAGGTTCTGTCTGGTATGAAATCAGAAAAGCTTAACGCAGATAGGTGGTGAGTAAATGCCTAAGCTATAACACACCTAATGTAGTGTCCTTGGCAGGACAAGAATGAGGAGACATTGCATTTACAGCTACTGTTGTTGTTCTGGACTGGAGAAAATATGTAAATGCCAAGATAAACACAGACAGAACAAAGTAGCAGAACCTCCTTGCTCATAAACCAAGGAGAATATATCTGGCTCAAAACATGAGAGCCTATCTTTAAAATCCACACCACTGGTAGAAATGATGGAAATGGATTAGTGGGGTTGAGGAGTGGGACAAGAGTCGGCAGAGTCTAGAATCACTCCCAACACACAAATCTACACGAATAGTGACAAATGTGTGTTGATAAAACAAATGTTTCTTGCTTCTTCATAAGCATACTTTTCATAAACTCATCTGGATTCATGCATTCAATTATTTGATGCCTCAAAAAGGCCATAAACAGCATCTGGAAAAAATGACACCAAGAAACGTGGCCTGCTCATTTCAGTAGCTAAAGCTGATACATCAGCGGATCGTGAATAATTATGCACCTGTGGGCCTACCATTATTGGTTTGGAGGTGCAGACAGACAGGGATCAGTGTTAAATAAGTCTGCCTGTACTGTGCATCAATGCCAAATGAAAGACCCCAAAGTCTTCCATAAATATACTGTCAAAAGGAGGCTGAACAATATGCAAAGCAGTGGAGAAATCATTTTCCCAAAAGAGAATGCAGCTGTAACAAAAGAAGACACATGTTCTTCCTATAGAAATAGAAAAACTCCTCTGGGAAATTGAGACTGTTTAGTTAATGATTTGCTATAACATATTTTTATCGGGGCGCCTGGGTGGCGCAGTCGGTTAAGCGTCCGACTTCAGCCAGGTCACGATCTCGCCGTCCGTGAGTTCGAGCCCCGCGTCAGGCTCTGGGCTGATGGCTCAGAGCCTGGAGCCTGTTTCCGATTCTGTGTCTCCCTCTCTCTCTGCCCCTCCCCCGTTCATGCTCTGTCTCTCTCTGTCCCAAAAATAAATAAACGTTGAAAAAAAATAAATAAAATATTTTTATCAAAATGCTGTGATTAGCAACAATTCATTCTAGGAAATAAAGGGCCTAAATAGATGGAGGCTTCCAGATTATGTAATAAGAACTACATTGCCTGTAAATAAAATGATAAATCAAAGATGGAGAGAGAAAGAGGGACACAGAGAGACAGAATTCAAGAAAGCTCCTGATTAAGTAATGGAGGGAATAGGACCTTCCTGTCCTGGGAATCCTGGGAAACTTAAAAGAATACATGAATCTCAGGATTCTGAAGTTTGGTCACTTAACTATTCCTGTTTTCTGTTGTTTGGGTAAATATTACCTTTATCTTCCATACTGTTTCCCAGTTAGGGTTGAGGATAAGGATGGTACAAGCATTTATATCTTTGATATTGTTATACTTATATAATGCAAATGAGAACAAAGGTGTAGACACATCAAGCCTGATGGAGTTATGCTCGTTCATAAGGGAAAATTCACATGGATGGCATCAGTAGCGTGTGTCTGTATGGGGGCCCACATCACCATTTCATTTTAGGGTAGTGCACAGATATCTAGCAGGGCCAGATGTCATCGTCAAGGAAGAAACCTTGACCCTTTGAGCTCCCTAGCTTTTACAAGCTCTACCTTACCAGCTCACATTCACAGTTGTTCTTAGCACCAGCTGTTCCCTTGGAGTGAGGGTAGGAAGGCTGAGGTTCAAGACTTGTAGTTGACTAAGATCACATTCACCTTTAACACTGATCTTCATAGAACTCTGCAGGAGGTAATTTCTCTTCTGAGATGCCAGCATTCAGGGACTCAATCCTGATAAGTGAAATCTGCCTCTCGTCTTGCAAATTTTATTTAAATTTTTATGTAAATTAGGTAACTCTCTTCATGCATTCATGACATTTTTGAGGCACATGACATAGATTTGGGATTTTATTAATATAAAAAACAACTTTTAGCAGCACTGATGCAATGGTTTCTAGATAAAACTGGCAAGACTTCCTCCTTAGGCTACCATCTTGCTTGAAGATGATTGTCCACTTGGATTTCTTTGTCTTTGGGGGCAAGGCCTCCTTATCACTAATGTTTCAACCAAACAAAGGATCAAAAATTGTATTCCTATTTCCTTCCGTTCATGACTTGAATATTGTTTATTTCTTAGTTTCTCTTATTTTCTCTCTAATCCTTAAAAGCATATAGAGAACATACACACTTTTATGAATTTACCTATGTAAAGTTGTTTCTCTGATTGTGATTATATTCTTTCTTCTTTCTCAAGTGTTCTCTCCACTGTTTCTGGCAGACATTCAGGGAGCAACTTCCTGCCTCCTTACAACTTGACACCCAATGTACACCTTGACACTTCCCAGAGTGACCCAGTTCACTCGTGAATGTGCTGGGCTGTGTCTGCGTGAAAATGTGGCAGGCGTGAGCTTTGGGACAGGGCTAGATAGAAACTTTGAATCCATTAGTTATGTGATCTTGAACAAATCCCTTCTCTGCTTCATAACATAATTTCTTTTCATTTCAAATAGAGATAATACTATGTATTTCTAGGGATTTCTGTGAGAATTATATGAAATACATAATACATGGACTTTTCCTTCCACAGTGCCTGGCTCTTCCTAGATACTGAGAAAATGTGAATTCCTTCTTTCTGTTCACATTATAAGTGTGCTGTAATGATGGTCTTTACATTTTCTGCAAGTACACAGCAAAGACATAGGGAATGAAAGATTAGAATGTAGGAACATGGAGAGCATCAGTGGAATTACAAAGAACAATGAGAATTTTAATCTCAGGCTTCCCAGCTAAGTCTTCATCAAGTAATAGTCCACACCAAGATGTCCATTAAGCCACAGTGCTAGAAGAGTATTTAAAAAAATGATCTGTATTATGAATTTCAAAGACCTCACAATAAAACACAAGAGGTTTTTCTGCTTTTTCCTAAAGAATAAAAAAAAAACCCCATATATACATATCAAAGTTTAAACTCTTCAAGAGCAGGAACTCTGTCGTATTCTCCTTTGTTCCCCTAGTAAATATTTCTGAAAGAATATATGACTCCCTACTGATGTCTTTTATGTTCAGAAACTACTAGAGATAGAAACCAAATGGCCCCTGAAACCTGAGGGGTTTTTTGTTTTAATTATTTGCTTTGCTTTAGAGAGTACATCATTGGGAGAAGTCAAGGAGATTTAAATAATTATTTCTTTACCAATTTTTTGCTTTTGTATTTGAGCCATTTACATTTTATTGAGCAATAGTAGTTGCCCTTCAGAAATACTACTCTAAGTTTATTGTGATCTTTCGATCTTCGATCACGCTTGCATAACTAATATGCATTGAGTCAGGAGTTAAAATTCCACGTTACCTAGTTTCTCGTACTAGACTGTACCATAGGGAAACAGAACATACTGGAGAGACACTGTATGGTTTTGTTTCTGGAATAAGGATTGTCTTAATAGTATTGTGCGAGAAATTATGGCAAAGGCTTCATTTGACAAATATTTGGGCCACTGCAACTGTGATAAAACCATCTATGAAAATAATAGCCAACAGATGGAACTAGGGCAAGGCCAGTGAGACACTGGCCTCAGACTCAAGATTTAAGGGGTGCCCCAAAACTCAGCAATTGGGATAATATTTTAATGTATCATTTTAAAAAATAAAAATGAATGCAAAAACTAAGGTGAACGTCAGTATTTATGATTTGTTCTTTCATCTCAAGCTCTAGTTGTGGCACTTACCGATCTTGTCTTTATTTAAAAGTGTTACATTTTTGTTCATCATGGAGCTTTTGTATTCATTTTTATTTTTAACAGTTGTGCATTGAAATACAATTTGTCTTGAGTGGGTTTTTTGGTGCCCCCTTAAATTTATGCCTGAGGTAAGTGCTTCACTTGCCTCGCCCTATTTCCCTGTTTCCTACAATAAGGCAGAACACTCTGAATGTGAATGCCAATAGAATAAAAATTGAGGGAAGCCCAAAAGAAACAAACTCAGAGTTGCACCCATGGCGCAGCACGAACCTAGAACAGTAGCAGGAAATTGTTAAAGGTTACATAGCTAAAAATAGAAATTAAAATAACTTAATTTGAAGTAATACATTAAATGCATAGAACAATGCCCGGTGCATTGTAAACTGTACTTTTCACATTGTAAGCTCTTGTTAGATATTACTATTATCATCTTTATCACTATTATTAGTGGTTATATGGCTGAGTTATAAATTCTTGTGCTCTATTAATAAACCTGTACTCTTTCTGGGGTGCCTGGGTGGCTCAGTCGGTTAAGCAGCCAACTCTTGATTTCAGCTCAGGTCATGATCTCATAGTTGATGAGTTTGAACCCCCCATCGAGCTCTGTGCCATCAGTGCAGAGCCTGCTTGGGATTCTCTCTTCCTCTCTCTCTCTCTCTCTCTCTCTCTGCCCCTACTCTGCTTGCTTTTGCTCATGCATGTTCGTGTGCTTTCTTTCTTTCTCAAAATAAATGAATAAAAACTTTTTTTTAAATTTTTTTTTTCAACGTTTATTTATTTTTGGGACAGAGAGAGACAGAGCATGAACGGGGGAGGGGCAGAGAGAGAGGGAGACACAGAATCGGAAACAGGCTCCAGGCTCTGAGCCATCAGCCCAGAGCCTGACGCGGGGCTCGAACTCACGGACGGCGAGATCGTGACCTGGCTGAAGTCGGACGCTTAACCGACTGCGCCACCCAGGCGCCCCGAATAAAAACTTTTTAAAAATAATAATAAATCAGGACTCTTTCTAACATGCTCAATAATCTTTGCTGAGCCAAGTTATAAAAGTTCAGTGTTTTTAATGTTTGCTTTGCAGAATTGCTTACATAATTTATGTTATTAATTACTGCATGAGTTGCTTTAGAGAGAATTGTGTCAAAATAGTTTTCTCTCCTCTTTCCATATTTAGTGTTCACTTTATCCTTTGGAGAATGGCTGATATCTGCATTTCAGTAAATTCCATAAAATTTAAGAATCATCGAAACTGTCAGAAATCAGGGGCGCCTAGGTGGCTCAGTTGGTTAGGCGTCCGACTTTGGCTCAGGTCATGATCTCAAGGTTCGTGGTTTTATGCCCTGTTTCAGGCTCTGTGCTGACACCTAGGAGCCTGGAGCCTGTTTCAGATTCTGTGTCTTCTTCTTTCTCCCTGCCCCTCCCCCACTTATGCTCTGCCTCTCTCGGTCTCTCAAAAATAAATAAATGAAAAAAAATTTTTAAAGCTATCAGAAATCATATAAAGTGGTATAGCTCTTTTTTCTTCTTCTAAATTTTTGAAATGCAAAGTAAATATTTTGGAAAAATACTGGGTTTAAACTAGAGAAAGGGCTGGATTAAGTTAAATTTAAGCATATAACACTAAAAATTATCACAATTTGTACTTAATATTTAAAAGTATGCATTTTTAACTTCCAGAACTTTTTTCTTTTGTACAGGATCATCATTCTAATACTATTACACTTTTCTGAAATTCACCTTTAAACTTATGTTACCTACAAAATTGAGATCCTGGTCCAGATCAAGATGACTGTGACAGAAAATCTATGAAAAAAAAAAGAGAATCCATCCAACCTTGCCAGCCTTTGTGCAGGTGTTTTCTTAGATGAATAAATACCAGCCAGAAAAAGCCGAAACTAAATTGTCTATTAATTTAAACTCAGATTGTAAACCTAGAGTGGCTCAATAAACCATTTTTTTTCCCGCTTCAATACTGCCCCCCTTTCAAAATTATATCCTTTATGGAAGACCCAACACAATATCCAATTTCCATGAAAAAGGAAAAAATAACATTTGTTGATAATAGACACCATGCTAGGCACATGTTTCCAGGCAAAGGGCTGAGGACTTTCAAGTCAGCACACTAGAGTGAGTGGTATATGCCCAGATATGCTTTTATCAGAACTCTGGGGATCAAAAATGCTACATGTCTTGCCCAAGTTAATAAATAATAGAAGAGACATTCAGAACTAGTTATCTGACGCTCAGTGCTTTCTTCCATAGGGATCATGACCCAACTGAACCTAATTAATTCTAATGACTTGTTCTCAAAACACTTCTTGATTTAAATCTTCTCTGTATCAAAGCCAGTAATTAGCAAACAATAATACTTGACACAGGTTTAGTAACTGTGTAACTGTACCCTGATAATATCTATTTCTACTGCATATTTCATAGTGTCCTGTGTGTGCTAAGTTCAGAATAAATACCACATTTTTTAAATCATCCTTAGGGAGAGGCTTTTATTGCATAGCTGCCTTTGGAAATCCTTTCTCTTAGTAATGCACATTTTCATAGAGAATAGCTTCTCTCGTGGGTCTGGAGGCTGTCTCAACCTCTGTGTGTTTTGGACAAGATTGCATAAATCAACCCATGATGACTTTGCAAGGACACCAAAACCAGTAGCAGTACCGTCTTGCCCCTTTTCACCAGCTCCTCTTACATAAATATTAGTCGGTCCCTTACTTCAGTGCAAAATTACCTTCTTGAACTTTCCCTTTTTTTGAGTGCATTTCAAAAATACACACTCATGCTATGTCATCCTCATCTTTTCCCCTCTTTTTTTCCCAAATTCCAATTCCCTTCCTTCTAACTCTCAACACATACCCAACTCATATGCTGAAAGCTATGTCCTAAGCAGAAGATACGCATCTAGTCTATTAAGTTGAAAATCTAATCCCATGTACAATCAACAAAAGCCTTCTTTGATTTTTAAATTTGCCTCATATTTTTCTAAAGTTAGTATATGAAGAGATCAACTTTTGTCCCAAATATTAAGATAAATTAGTTTCAATATACAGGGGGTGACTTATGCTATTCTTTGGAGTAAATCAAACTTTTCAAGTTTATTCTTCAATGAGAATTGACCATAGGTAGTGCATATGACTCAGCCTCTATTATTATAATCATTATAATCTAACTGTAATAATAATAATAATAGTTGGTATTGTTAATCTATTACTATGTGAGTTACTCATTTTTCAGCTCAAAAAACTTTACAGTATAATGTATTTTACATCCTGACTATTTAAGTATTTTATTTCAGTTCATTTTAATATTGTGGAACTTTGTTCTTTCACTCTCTTTTTAAAATGGAGAGAGTTTGAAGTTAGAAAGACTAGATATTTAACCACCTCTATATACTTCCAAGTAAAAAGTCTCATTGCTACTAGAGGAGTTGATGAAAGTTGTTCTCTAGATCCAAATAAGCTCTTTGACAGGTTATAAAATTAATTTTAATAGTCAGATGAGGAGAAGTATTTATTTCATGGTAGGTCCTAAGACAAACATGTAAAAGTACCTCAAACTGATAAGCGTTTTGCAGGAAAATATAATTTTAAAAACATAATTTCACCTAAGGCTTTTATTTCTTCAATAAGAGCATAGAAATACATGAAATAAAAATAATGTTCTTGAAGTTCTTTTTTATATCAACGTATTTAGGTACTATGGTCCATTTTACCTTATAAGCCTAACAAAAAGATACCCATCTAAGTGAAAGAAAATCAATTGCATATGTCTGATTTAGAATTATGTTCATTTACTTAATAGTTTATGGTCTTGAAATCTCTTGTTTATAGCATTACCAAAAGGATAAATATTTTTAAATGACTGAAAATTTCCAATCACCAGAATAATAGTTTTGAGTTGCCAAAATCATTAAGAGCTTATGAGTTGAACCAGAATTTCTTACTTTTCTTCACATTTCTACTTTGCCCACAAAAAAACTGACATTTACAAATATAGAAGGAATTCAGATAGTTCTATAAAATAATTGTGATTGCTTTTAGGAACTAACAATTAAATGATGTGAGGAAATTGACACTTTTATGAGTGACTATAAGCATTTTTCTTTTCTGTTTACGAAAGAAAGAAAAATGAAGAGTCTTCTAAGGTGACACTGAGAATATGTAGCAGAAAAGGGGAGGGTGTCTTTTCCTCACTCTAGCTCTTTTGAATCCTTCCAGTAGGGCTACTTCTCTCTGGTGTGCTGTGTAATCTTTCAAAGAGAAAACTGCCTGCCTATTCAAAATATACAGACTTTTTTGTAGTTAGACAAACTGAATCCCAGACAAAATAACACATAATTAAGAAGATTAAAAAAATTTTTTTTTCAATGTTTATTTATTTTTGGGACAGAGAGAGACAGAGCATGAACGGGAGAGGGGCAGAGAGAGAGGGAGACACAGAATCGGAAACAGGCTCCAGGCTCTGAGCCATCAGCCCAGAGCCTGACGCAGGGCTCGAACTCACGGACCGCGAGATCGTGACCTGGCTGAAGTCGGACGCTTAACCGACTGTGCCACCCAGGCGCCCCAAGAAGATTTTAAAAATAAACTTTTAATTCTGAAAAAGACGGACTTTTAAAAATCTGTAAAAAGTCCTTTTCTGAATGCATAAGCTTTTAAAGATATTTATCATTTTCCATATCTTGAATTTTTTTGTACTTGAGACCTGTACTTGAGATCTTACATCACCATAAGACACACTGGAATGAACACAGGGCTTTGAAAGATGAAAACAAAAGCAAGATCCTTGGACATAGATAGATACAAATATAATGCATGATTCTTTTTTAAACCTTAATTATTTCTTAGTGTGAAACAGGTAAAGGTAGTGGGTAAAAGCAAGTACTTTAATTCAGATAGACCATATTTCAAATCTCAGCTCCTCTAGTTTACCTAAACTTATAAACTTGGGAAAGTGATTTAACTTTTCTATGTCTCTGTTTCTGTGCCATAAAGCATACCTAACAGATAGTGGTAAAGATTGAAAGACTATCTATACAAATGGACAATGACCAGACCCCCTGTGATAATAGGTCTCTGACCAACAACCTCTGTAGCAACCAGACCAGGATGATCAGGACTTGCCAGTTTTCCTATTTTTTGCCCCTGTTTCCAACTCAGGCTCAACCACAGAAAGCCAAATACACTCCTTAAAACAATCACTTCCTGCTCCCCCCAGGCCAATGACCTCCAGAGAATATCAGAAACCCCCCGTTTTTAAAAAAAATGTAAAATAGCTTTTTCATTCCTCTGCTTACCTTTGAGTTTCTGCCAAATGCAGTTAACATGGCTTGCTAATAACAAACTCTGAATATATAGCCTCTGTTTTCATTTGTGTGGTCTTCATTTAGTTCCACAAGAGTCTATGAAAAATGAATGTAAAGAGCCCACTTTCACATTTAATATAGGAGTGCTCAGTAAAATGGACAGAAACACCTGTTGCATGATGGAGTCTACATCCTCCTTAATTCTGCTAAAGATGATGTTTCAAACATGTTTAACATTTTATATTGTGTTGGAACAGTTTAACTCACAAATATTCTTGCCCTCTGACGGCATGCATTCATGCTGACTATCTGGATCTAGTAAAACAATTATTTCGATTTAAAAAATAGATTATTTTGCAGAGGAGTAAATCCTTCTGGCCTAAGAATCAAGCACATGATGGCAAACAACCTCTTTAAGATACCGATGAATAGGATGGGAAGTTGAGCTAAAAGAGGCACATCAGAATTAACTAGTAAGTATTTGAAGAATACAGGTCACTTGTCCCAATTATAATCTAATGAATCTGAATACATAGCGGGTGGGATCCAGGAATGGGGTTATGAAAAATCTCTCTAGATGATCCCAGTGAGAATGAACTATAAACAACATTGGCAGACACCTAAATTAGATGATTTTCCCACTTTTAAAAATTAAAACAAAAAAACCCTTGTATTACTATATTAAAAATAGAAAGTAAAACAAATTTCAGCTACATCACTAAGAGAATTCTATATATTAAGATTAACATCAAAATATAGTTTCTCCTTTCCTGCATCCTCTGGACTGGAGAGGTGATCTGGTTTCCAGCCATCAGGGAAGACAAGACTTTTTTTTTTAAGTTTATTTATTATTTATTTTGAGAGAGTGAGAGAGAGAGACACACACACACACACACACACACAGAGAGAGAGAGAGAGAGAGAGAGAGAGAGAGCCCATGTGTGGGAGGAGCAGAGAGAGAGGGAGGCAGAAAGAATCCTAATCAGGCTCCACACTGCAGAGCAGAGCCCAATGCAGGGCTTGAACCCATGAGCAGTGAGATCATGACTTGAGCCAAAATCAAGAGTTGGAAGTTTAGCTGACTGACCCTCCCAGGTACCCCAAGACAAGACTTTTGAGTTCAGGCTGCAACTATGTTTTCATTCACATACATATACAATAAAAATCATGGGAAACCTAGTAAGAGCCAGGTGCTATTCTCTTCTGTTCCTTCACACCCTAGAGTCATTGCCCTATCAATTCTGCCTCTCGCTCCTAGAATCCCCTAAATTCTTCATTCCCTGGCACTATGCCTAGGGAAGAGGCAATTACTGCAAAAAACTCTTGTGGTTGAAAAACTGTATTTCCTATGACAATAAATATATGGGCGAGGAGGACACCTATGCACCGGCAGGAGCTCTCCTCTCTGGGGACATCTTTGAGCTCCAATGTGTCCTGAGCCCTGTGGGTCACTGCATAGTAGACAAGAAATGGAGGCAGTGGGCACTCTCAGCCCTGACTCAGTGAGGTATCTGCCTTTCTTTAATGTATCTGCAAAAATGAATTCCAGATACTGTACTGTTAAGAAAATCTGTGAAGGAAATTTGGAATCTGTGTGCCAAAGACAGAAATGCTAAATGGAGGCAAAGCATTGCCAATGGCTTGGCATAGCTTCTGAGACAGAGGAAAAAAAATGAGGATGTTGGGTAATGTAAGATAATAGATGCCCCACTGAAAATATAGTGAGTAACTTCTCATGCAACCATCTGTGCCCCAACTTGTTTAGCAGGAAACTGGCATTTATAAAAGGATTTACTCCATTTACTGAGGATTGTCCACAAGGTGCTTGCATTTATGCTGTCATATGTGTCTCTGGCTTCTATCTGTTATTCACTCAGCTAGCATTGTCAAAATCTCTTGGTTTGAAATGGGTTGCTTCAGTAAGATCAGAGAGAGGATCTATGCTTCCCCAACTCCCTTCATTCACGCAGTCAGAAGCTCTTGTTAATTGCATATAACCTCAGTTCACATGCCAGCTGCAAATGATGCAGAATGACAGCTTGCGCCACAGTGTTGAGAAAAATGGTGAGACCAGGTCTTGACTCAGCAGAAAAAAGAACTCCATGCAAGACTGATGTCTTCTGTTGGCCTGGGGTCAGCGTGATCGCATCTTAGAATCACCTGCTTGCATGTCTATCACCCCACACTATAAGCAGTAATTAGATTGTATTTCTGTTCCTTCAGAAGGTAAAGTTGATTGTGATGACTGAAATACCACTCCTAGTCACTGCCATGTTCATCTCTACCCAACATTCTGCCTCTGAATGGAAACCAAAGGCTATTCTAAACTCCTTCATCAGCTCCATATTTTTCTAAAAAGCTTGTTACAAATTTCTATCAATAATTAATATACCCATCCAGCCATAAAAAAAGAATGAAATCTTTCCATTTGGAACAATGTGTATGGGTCTAAAGAGTATAATGCTAAGCAAAATAAGTCCGCTGGAGAAAGACAAATACCATATGATTTCACTCACATATGGAATTTAAGAGACAAAACAAAGAAGCAAAGGAAAAAAAGAGACAACCAAGAAATAGACTCTTAACTATAGAGAACAAATACAGTTAACACAGGGGAGGTAGGTGGGAGAATGCGTAAAACAGGTGAAGGGGATTAAGAGCACATTTATTCTGATGAGCATGGAGTGAGATATGGAGCTGCTGAATCACTGTGTTGCATACCTGAAGCTAATATAACTGTGTATTAGTTACACTGGAATTAAAATGTTTTAAGTACATATGCTTGAAAAAAAAGAATTAATATACCTATATTTCTAATCTTTTGGCTTCTCTTAGAGTAACATGTTACAGAAAATAAAATAATTCTAGTACTTGATTTTTAAAAACCTCCTTCAAACCTCAGATAAATCACATAATTTTGTAACTTAATTAGCAGCTTAAATACTATCCTGTATTAATATACAAGTAAAAACTAATTACTAAGTTAAGTAATATATGTGTATTTATTTTATGTGGGTATGTGCATACATTTATATATATGAATTAAAATGCTTTCTTAAACAGCCATTTATTTACAGTTTACTAAACAATGTTAGTAAACTTAGAATATGACTTTCCTTTATATAAACTGTTTCTTGGATTTTTCTTTTCCTCATACTTGCATACATTATGATTTTTTTTTTCAGTTTGCCACTATTAAGAAAAATAAAAAATACCCAAGTCAGCCATTTTTTGCTTTTTGAGAACTCCAGGAGATGAAATTAAAATGAGTAACATAAGATGTGTGAATCTTTCTTCTTTCTTTCTTTCTTTCTTTCTTTCTTTCTTTCTTTCTTAACGTGTGAATCTTTCAAAGTTTGTTAAAAGTAACTCTCTTCACCATAGAAGTGAGTACTTAAGTCTTGGCATCATTTAATGTGATTGAATTGGTTAGTTAATAGCAAAGAAAGTCACTGATCCCTGGCAGACTCCAGTCACCCCCAAACTGCGTCTTCTCTACAAACATTTACTCCATTAATCATTCATTGAGTGTCTGTTTTATATCCAGAGCACTTTGGCTGATTTAAGTAATTCTATACCATGGCATTGTGAGGTTAAGAAACTTCTAATCCATTCAAGGGAAAGGGTCATGTAACAGAAAAAGGAAGATATTATGAAAAAAAAAAGTTGCCATCTAACCACTAATTTGTTCTATAAACCCTGGGATTTTCCTTTACTCTGTTGTCTCCTTTATCTGTCTTCATACCTTCATTTAATCACCAAGCCTTGTTAACTCAAACGGCTATATATTTCATAAACCCATCCACATCACCTTATGTAAATTTCCATTACTCTGTTCGTATGTTCTTTACACTGAACTCTTTGAGGACACTTTTGTATGTCACTCACAGACATTGATAGTATACATAAGGCACAGTAGGTTTTTCAGCAAATTATACACAAATATATATTTGAAGATGAGGCAAGGTAGAGGAAAGGCTTGAAAATAAAGCTAAGGAGGGGAGCCTGGGTGGCTCAGTGGTTAAGCGTCCGACTTCAGCTTAGGTCACGATCTCACGGTCCGGGAGTTCGAGCCCCGAGACGGGCTCTGGGCTGATGGCTCAGAGCCAGGAGCCTGCTTCCGGTTCTGTGTCTCCCTCTCTCTCTGCCCCTCCCCCGTTCATGCTCTGTCTCTCACTGTCTCAAAATAAATAAACGTTAAAAAAAATTAAAAAGAAAAAAGAAAAGAAAGCTAAGGAAATGCAGGCAACATTTTTTTTGCACCTACTGGTTCCCAGGACCTGGGTGCATACTAAATAAACTTTCTCAGTATCTTTGAAGGGATAGTCAACTTTGTCAACAAAGGAACTGACTTCCAATAGTCTTTAAATCACAAAATTGCAAAGTAACAAGGTAGGGATCCAAACTCGTGTCTCTACAAATTACTCTCCCATTAAGTATTGCCTAAGTTATTTTACTTTTATCCTAAAGGAAATGGGGAGACGATAAAGATTTTTGAGTCAGGAAAAGCACGGTAATAGTTGTATGAAAATTTGATATGGCAACAGTGTGCATGATTTTGAACAGAGACACTGAATTCAGGGAACTACAAGTCTAAATCAGTGACTAAGAGGATTGGAAATAGTGTCCAGGTCAGAATAGAGCCAGTGGAGATTAAACGAAGGAATAACTTTTGCTGTAAATTATATTGCAGCTTATGATATATTTATGAGAAATTGCTGGTTCTTTTTCCACTGCATAGGAAGAAAATATTTCTTAAAGAAAAGAATCACCTTCTAGAAAACACAGGTCGAGTACAAACTTGAGGGCATTTCAAAAAATTCATGGTGTCATTTTTCTAGTTTAGGAAACGTGCTGCAATGCCAGGCCAATTTCTAATAGTGCCGTAGCTCTTCTTCTGCGTCTTGGAGCAATCCATCAAAGTACCTGTAGGCAAAGGAACTTAAAGGTTTGGTGTTTGTAATTTCATCAACCGATGACAACCCTCTCAGCAAACTAGAAGGAAATGCAAGTTAGAAAAATGGAAAGGTAGGCTCCTGGAGAAGATGCTCCATAGGTGTCTGGGAAGAACTACTGAGTAGGGCACAGCCAGCAGGCAGTTGTTGCAAGCCTCAAAAAACACATCTCAAATAAAAGGTTTATCAAGAGTTGTTTATAAGTCAATTCATCATGAGTTCCAGTACCTTTTCGTAGGGAAAGTGCTCATTGCTAGGCTGTAGATGGTCTCAATAAGAATGGGAGTCAAAAAGCTATGAGTTAGATGAAGTAATTATAAGATAGGAGCCAAAAATTCCAGGCAGAGGAGATACAGTCTTCAATACAATCAAAGCACTTATGAAAAGAATAGAAGAAACACCTTTCGTAATGCTGCGTGGCCAGAGAAGGGTGAATGCTATACTTTGCCGCTTTGGGTATCTAAGACTCATTCAAATTAAATGATGAAATTTTGTCCCCGTTTTACATTACTAGAAACTCTTCTGATACAAAAGCATAACTCTGTAAATATACTAAAAACCATTGACATGTAGATTTTAAATGCCCAAACTTTATGGGTTATAACATATTTCAATAAAGTTTTTAAAAAAGGGCAAACAACAACTGAATCAGACCAAAGCTATATAAAAACACACAACAAAAAAGTCACAGAAAAACAACTGAAAGTTTGTGAGAAAACCTGGTGTTACAATAAGAGAAATTTTCATGTGAGAATTAGTTTCAGGAGAAATAAGAGAGATACATATTTATAGCCAAGAAGAGACAGATTATGTGTACTGAAAGATTCATGTCAGGATTACGCCTAATAACAGATAATTAGGAACAACCTAAATGTTCAAAACTGAAAAAATAAGTAAGGATATTACTATACATATAACCAAATGCCTTCTCGGAGTTAGTCCCCAAGACTATCCTCGCTTCTGATACCAACTGTAAATTCAGGGTTTCCAGAACTAAGCTTGCATTTAGTAATTCACTAGACAGTCTCACTGAACTGATGGCGAAAGCTGTTTTTCTGGTAGTTATCGTTTGTTATAGGGCAAGGAAATGTATCAAAATAAGCCAAAGGAAAAGATACATAGAGCAGGGTCTGTAGAGGTTACAAACACAAGCTTTTGTTGTTTTTAGAATGTGTTAACCTCCTGGCATTGATCTGTGATGATATATAAGCAATAATGCCACAGGAAGCTCATCTGAACATCAGTGTCCAGAGTTTTGGGCGGACTTATTTGGTAAGCATCATTGATCAACTGATTGCCCAGACGGTGTTTCTTGGTCAGTACCCATTCTATGATTATGGGATGTGGCCAGCCCCACTCAAAGATCTCGTGTGAGTAGCCCCCACACTAAACTAAGACATTCCTGTCATATCTGATATCAGTTACCTTCCAGAAGCTGAGGACAAAGGTCAGACTGATTTCTATTTGCCGAAGCCAATTCTTTGCTACATGATGATGAATTAGGAATCCAGGGTAAGATGCAACTAATATGAAATAATTACAAATAATCTGTGAAAACCATAAAAGCAACAACACAAAATGGTGGCTATGTGGATGTTGCCAATACTTTTGAGGAAAGGAAATAGTTTACTCTCCTCCATCATTACATGAAATCAAGGTCACTAAACTTTCATCTTCAGCTCAAATAAAAGCACAAAGAGAATGACTCTTCCAGACGGTCAATTTAAAAGACGGGATTTACAGGAGCAGAAGAAAGAAGTACAAAATTGAGATTCTCCTGTAGCAAATTGACCTTGACTCTTTTGTCTGTGAAAAGTTATTATTATTAGTGGTGGGCAGGATTTGTATCTATGAACCCCATAGGATATTCTGCAAGTGAAAGACAATTTGGTACATCCCTTTTGGGAGCTGCAATGGAAATGAAGTAGAAAAAATAAGTTTTTGCTCTCTTGCTGCCTAACTAAATGTCAAAATAAAAACCTGGAACTGTATTAATTCATTATATGCATTTTCAAGAAGTTCACAAATAGTGGGCTGAGTGATATGGATTTTTTACATTCAGTAGAATTGTGTTAAAAGAGAAATAATAGCTATTCAAATGTACAGTGATTACATTTTCGCAAAACATAATTTTCCACCAGAAAAACCAATAATCTAAATCATTTTTGCAGGGGATGAGGAAGACAGAGCAGAGTAAGTGTCAACATGAGCTTTGTTCTCCAATCACTCTCAAATTATGTTATTTAAATTTTCTAACATCATTCACAATTTTATTATCAAGGCTCTTTTTTCTTGTCCCATTCATCAAATTTAAGTTTATGTGAAAAATGTGATCTATCTCATAGTGTGATAGATCTATCTTAAGTAGAAAATGTACTCTATTTAAAAGGGAGATAGTTTTGTGTGTGTCCTATTAAAACTTGTAAAATTTCACTCCAAATGCTAACACTTCAAATGTGGGGTTGTTTCTCAGCCCATATTTGATTTCACCCATCTATGTGAATCTGGCTACCATTACTGTTTTTTCTCTTCTCCTTGATCTACTAATTTTAATTATGTAGCATCAAAGAAAAAAGGTCTGCATATGTCTCTAAGATATTTTATTTAAAAATTTAGTTTTCAAGGACTAGTATAAATGTCTGTACTTAACTTTACCAACAGTGGATTACTTCCAGATGCATCCTTCAATAGCATCATGTAAACATAAACTTCCTTCTTGTAGTCATTACAGCTAGCATTTATTGGACATTTACTATGGCAAACATTGAGCAAATATAGTACATGAAATATCTTGTTAAACTGTCACCAAAAACAAATGAGCTAGATATTGTTATTATCTTCTTTTTATGAGGAACAGAGGCACAGAGGTTTATATTTGAAACCCAAGTCATCTGAATCCAGAGTCTGTGTTCTTGACTACATTATGCCCATCCATTTAGCATAATGCTATATATAAAAAGGGCTCTTGCTAGAAGCACAGTGAAGTGAAATTGAAATTCAAGGTTAGTGAAGGACCCTTTTATTTTGGTAAGTCAGTTCTTCATAGGAAAACAAGAAAAAAAAACCCACCTTAGTTTGTGATTTTAATCACAGATGTCAGTCATTTCTCCAAAGAAGACTAGGATTTGCCCAGATAATATTTACTGAATATCTACCGGGTAAAAATTATACAGTATTGGGGAATATTTAATTCTCATGATTACCAGAGGGAAGAGGCCCAGGAATTTCAGAACTTTCCTAAGTTTGCATGCAAAAATTTGACTTTAATATATATGTGTACTTTTCTGAATAGGATGCTAAGAGCTGTCGTCAGAGTTTCCAAGAATTAATGGCATTGCCCATAGGATTCACAACCACTGTCCTGGGGGATGTAGGCCAAAGAAGACTGGGTTTGGACCTGGCCATTCAGCTCCAGGTGAGAAGAATCTTCTTAACATATGTGTACTGAGCCAGCACATTAATATCCAGGGCCCACATGGGGTGGGGGTTTCAAACTCTGTAGTGTTTATAACATATGATTTTTGCCCGGAGCCCCTTTGGACAAATGAGGATTCCAGAGACTTGAATCCAGCCAACTTTCTCTTTCCACTCAGAAGACTCATCTAGTAGTAACCCCAGGAATGATCATCTGACAGGACAGCCACAGGCATCAGCACAGTTAGCACTGATGATACCATAGTTTTATTTTATATTTTTACCTATAGCAGAACCTGCTCAGTGTGTTGAAGAAAACTTAATAATAAAGTTCCCTGTCAGCCTAGAAAATCCTTTCCTTAACTGTGGCTGAGAAAGAAAACAATCAAATCAGACTGAGATGTACATCACAGGTAATCTGCTAATGACGTTATAAAGACAGGACAATCCCATGCTTGCTATGCTACCACACAGACATGATCCATTATGCACGTGTTCTCAAGATTCATTTGTCTTCTTGGAATAAGATGTGACAGAACTTCTGGCTGCACATTCTTTCACAGTTCATCTCCAATTCACCTGGTTGATTGGGGTAGCCATCTGGGCTAGCTAACTGCTTTCAACTGAAGAGGTAATAAAATTTCTGTATCTCTTTGACAAGCAGGTGGTTACAGCTTGGAGAAGGCCTCGAGGCTAAGATTCTGTTGGCAAGAAGATAAGGGCTCCAGCTTCCCTTATGTTTACATTTCAAAGAGAGAGAGACCCTAGGCCTTTAAGGAGAACTTTCCTAGACTCTAAGACTAGTTTACTTATCCCTTAAAAACATTTATGTACAAATCAAATGGACACAGAAAGAATTTACAAATACTAGGTTTCTCAAGGACATGTTCTAAGAAAGGGGGTGGAGAACACCTCTTTTTGACTTGTCGCATCAGGGAAAAATCTAAAAAGAATATTTTACCTTTATAATATTAACATAATTTCTTTCCAGAATTACAGTGTAAGGAAAAGGTGGGGCATTGGCTTCACATGTGACCTTTACTTACACCCTCCCCCAGAGAGTGCTCGTGGGTGCAAAAGTGGGAGAGGGGCTAAGGGAAGGCCTGGGAGAGACTCTCAAGCATGCTCCACGCCCAGCACAGAGATTGATCCAGTATTTAATCCCATGATCCTGAGATTGTGACCTGAGCCCAAATCAAGAGTTAGATGCTTAACCAACTGAGCCGCTCAGGCGCCCCACATGGGAACATTAAAATGAGATTTTTTACCCCCATCCTTTGAGATAACAGTTTTAAGAGCTAATGGATTCAGTATATGTTTCTGGTTATGTTCTACAGAAAGGAGATTTGGAGATGGACATTCATGCTCAGGGCATTTAATTGGGAATTCTTAGACTCAACACCTGTGGAGAAATGATGGCAGCAAGTTCCAGCAAAGGGGGGAGTGAGCATTAGTTAGCTCTGTGGCCTAGAAGGCCCTGCATATTTGCAGAGCATTGAGGCAAGGAGGGTGGGCTTTTCCAAGGGGACTTACATTAACTAGCTGTATGTTGACTGCCCCTGGGAAGGCAGTGTTACCCTGGCAGAGGTCGTTCTCTTCTGAAAAGGACAATTCCCAGAGGATTCAGCCACCAACCATTTGAAGAGATAAGTGTTTCTGTTCCAAAGAGAGGGGCGGGGACCTGGGTGGCACATCACATCCATTACAGTGTCTGACTTTTCTTTAAATCTAAATTCTACTCTATTTCAACACCATTCTTATAAATAGTGTGAGTCAGTGTGTGGGTGAACAATTTTAGAGCAAAGAGTTACCAGAGGATTTGTGAATAGTCTCTGTGTACTTAAGGAATAAACGCAGGAAAAAATAGGGTTAGGCTGTTTGAAAACCAGGCTACCTAGATTCAGCTGCCAAGTGTGCATCTTCCAAACTCTGCCTCCTTCCTTTCTCCCATCTCTCCCTAGGAGGCCAGGAGGCTCAGCCTGGACATTTACAAATCTCCTTTGTGGAAAATCCATTACTCTCAGTGCCCTGAGTGAACATTATCAGGATTAAATCCCTGGCTTGGCATGGTTGTGGAGGGTTTTTTAAATAATAAAGCATCACATGTGATAAATAGCAATGTATACTTTAATTATGTAGTTGCCAAGTGTAATTATATGTATTGTGCAGCAACTTAATAAATGGGTTCTCTCAAAGAAGGTTACACTATGTATATAGCATTACTTCAGTGCCCGTGAAAGAAAACTTTCCTGCCTAAGCCCTTCACTAATTTGTAGCTATGCAAATAGTAAAAATGAAAAAAAAAAAAAGTAGGCTATCTAAGACATTCACTTCTGAAAAGCCTTCGATGGCTCTCTTTAGGCTGCAAAAAAAGTCCCAGCTCTTATGAATAGCTTATAAGGCTGCCAGTCTTAGACCCAAGCAAGGGGAACCCCTGCCCATGTCCGTGAGCTTTAGAGGATATCCTGTGACTCTCCTCTGGCTTTCCCACAGGAAGGCAGTCTTTGGGGCCAAGGAGATATGCCTACTTATAGTCCTTGCTTCTGTATCCCCTGCTTTTCAGCTCTTGCTTTAGAACCTCTTACCCAATGGTGACCTGTTTTCGAGGACCAGGCAAGGCCTGACTGGGGTCAGCTCTTCACGCAGGACTTACAACTTGTAAACCTTTTAATATATGATCTGTAAATCTTCATTTGTATTCTTTCCTCATGTTTCACAAATGCTGAAGTCAGGCCTGGTCCATGACCTAACCCCTAATTTTTGCTTCAGCCCCATCTTTATTCAACCCAATCTCTTCCCTTGTAATGTGCACTTGGAACATACTTAGCATACTTAACTATTGACAGTTTCCCAAACAAATCAATCTGTTTCTTATCTCTCCGTGTTTGCATTTGCCTCTGTGAATAATTTTCTTTCCATTGACTATCCCATGCCCCCAACTCTATTCTGCCTTGTCTACCTGGCTAATTTTCACAGAAGAGGCAGTTTAAATATTGCTATTTGGTGAATCTTTCCCTTGTGTCCCTATTCTTGGTTCTCCCTCACCCAGCTGCACTTACATACTCATTTCTCTCTAATCTAGATTAAAAATATTGGCATCAATGAAACTATATTCTAGTTGTTAGTTGAGGATAGGAACCATTTCTTAGACATCCTTCTAACAACAGAGTCTATCATCATATTTCATAAAGAGTAAACACTTCAAAAACATTTGCTGAATGAGCGTATCTGTAAACTATTCAGTAACATGATGTTAGCATTCTTAAAAATGAGAAAAAATAGGTCACAGAAGTATTATCATGTGAGTTTGAATGTTAAACACACTCTCTCCCTAATTTTAATAGTTCTAGGTTGATGAGTATCTGGATTTGATATATACAACTCATATGCATAAGTAGCTGTTGAGGCATAGATAGTTAAATTACTAAGTCCAAAGAGATAAAACTTATAGCAATGACTCAAGGAAAGAGTTAATGTTTATTTTATTCTATGAACAGAGACCAGTGGTGAAAGAGTTTCGTGGAGTTTTCTTTGATGAAGTAAAAATACTTGTTCTTCATTACTTTCATGAGGGTGTGAGGGATTAAGTACACAGTGAGTACAAAAGGAGGTTGGGGGATATACAGTGCGAATGGAATTGAATGATTATCTATTTCATGGCTGCCCAAGATAATGCTTAAAACCTCACACATTTGGAGAGTGTCGTCTACGTTTCTTCTACAACCTTGTATCATTTCCTTAGAGAAATTGCAAGCTTATTGCCTCAAACCTACCTATTACACAAAGCTCGATCGATACAGACAATTCACGTGCTTAGATAGTTACATTCCGGGGAGAAAAAGAAGGATGCTGCTGTAAAAATGGTGTCAATGTTTCCTATAAGAGTAATAATAATAATAATAATAATAATAATACAATAGGGCAATAATGCTGAAGTTTTTACATATGTATAATTTAATCTCCTCTAAGTTACAATTTGTATGAAAGTCTTTTCAATTATGTTTAAATTTAAGAAATAGGAAACACTCAGGGGTACCTGGGTGGCTCAGTCAGTTAAGCATCCAACTTTGGCTCAGGTCATGATCTTATGGTTCATGAATTCAAGCCTCGCATTGGGCTCTGTACAGACAGCTCAGAGCCTGGAGCCTGCTTCAGATTCTGTGTCTCCCTCTCTCTGCCCCTCTCCTCCTCTCATGCTCTCTCTCTCTCCCTCTCTCTCAAAGATAAATAAACATTAAAATTTAAGAAAAGAAATAGGAAACACAGTAACTATCACCAATCACACACACACCTTGTCCAACTACCTATCTAGTCATCGATTGACCAATAGTATTCATATAACAATAATATCCTCTTCAATATTCCTATTTTTATTTCACAATACAAAATGTAAAATAATAAAAAATTCATTACAATCATAAATTTAAGAATGGCTTTATTTTTTATATCTTCATTGGCACCTTTGAAAATAAACCTTTGGTAAAACTGGACACATGACAATTTTTTTTTTATTTTATTTTTTTAACATTTATTTATTTTTGAGACAGAGAGAGACAGAGCATGAACAGGGGAGGGTCAGAGAGAGGGAGACACAGAATCTGAAACAGGCTCCAGGCTCTGAGCTGTCAGCACAGAGCCCGACGTGGGGCCCGAACCCACGGACCGTGAGATAATGACCTGAGCCGAAGTCGGCCGCTTAACCAACTGAGCCACCCAGGCACCCCAACACATGACAATTTTTGAAATAGGAAAGAGACTATCTTGCTGCCTTCCTTTACTTTCTATCATTTTATATCTTATAGATGAAAAAAACCTATGGCTTGAAGAGATTAGTAACTTGCCCAGATTCACAGCTAGAAAGCTTTAGGTCCAACAGAATTTAAACCTAGTAGGTAGACTCAGGATCTTGCCCTCTGAACTGCAATGATATACACACACCACAGAGTTGAAGCTTCAAGTCATTCATAAAATATAAGAAGATGCTCACTAGAAGTGTTAGCAATCCAGTATTATGAAACTGAGCACATGCATTAGAGCTGCAGAGATGTTCTGATTTTAAGAAGCAAAGATCAGGGGTACCTGGGTGGCCAGGTCGGTTAAGTGTCCAACTTCAGCTCAGGTCATGGTCTCATGGTTTGTGGGTTCGAGCCCCACATCGGGCTCCGTGCTGAGAGCCTGAGCTCCGTGCTGAGAGCTCCAGCTCAGAGCCTGGAGCCTGCTTCAGATTCTGTGTCTCCCTCTCTCTCTGCCCCTCCCCCACTTGCACTCTGTCTCTGTCTCTCTCAAAAATAAATAAACATTAATTTTTTTTTTTTACAAAAAGAAGAAGCAAAGATTAAATTTCAGGTCTCTTAAGTCACTCACTATGTAAATCAAAGTCTGTGGGTGAGATCAAAGTGCAGGAAGCTAATACATACAGGCCTCCTTTGCTCCTTAACTTCACCATTTATAAAACAGGGATCATAATTGCATCTACCTCAAGAGTAGTTGTATCAGATTAGTTAATTCATTTAAAGTACTTAAAACAGTGTCAGCCTCATGAATAACACTCAGTAAATGAAGTTGTTGTTGTTGGCATTGTTATTACTAATAGTATGTAGTGATGCTGATTTTTAGAGGTAACACAGTTAAGTGATAAAAACAACAGATTTTGTTTCTGTGTTCTGTCCCTACTTGTGGAATTTTGAACAAGTCTTAGTTTCTCTGAGTCCTAGCTTTTTTCACTTTTCAGGTTGGCATAATGAAAGCAATCCCGACCAGTTTTCCAAATGGATTTGAAAAGCAAATAAGAATATTAAAATTTTTTTAAAGAAATAGGTGATATTAATTTTAATAATGTATTTATGAAAACAATTATATCCAAAATAAAATTACAACATGTAGAAATAGAAACTACAGAGAAAATTATTAACATGATGCTTTATATTCTTTGTTCATACCAAGTCTTGGAAATCCAATGTGTATTTTACAATTACAGCACATCTCAAGTTGGACCGGCCATATTTTCAGTGGTTGATAATCATGAGTGGGTAGTGGCTACCATCTTGGACAGTGCAGTATCATATTCTATAATCCTCATTATGACCAATGAAATAGATATTATTTTTATTCTTATTTGCGAACGAGAATACTAAGGTTTAGAGATGTTAAGTAACTTGATTGAAATCTCATGACAAATATGTGGCATCAGCAGGATTTCAGATAGGCTTTTTTTCTGGCTCTAAGACCCATGTTCCTCTCCCTCTAAACACACTGCCTCTCCAAGCTTGCCCCTCCAGCTCAGCTTTACCTAGCTTTAGTCTCATTTTTTAAAAAATGTTTATTTATTTTGAGAGAGAGAGAGAGAGAGAGAGAGAGAGAGAATCCTTAGCAGGCTCCACACTCAGCATGGAGGCCATCACGGGCCCTGACCCCACGACCACGCCAGGCCGAGATCATGACCTGAGCCAATATCAAAAGTTGGATGCCACCCAGGTGCTCCTAGCCTCCTCATTTTTAACTTTAGTGGGAATTCTGCTACTATAAGGTGATGATGGAGATCAGAGGAAAAAAGGAGTGTATGGCCAGGCTGAAGTTTTTAGCCTCACGAAGCACATCACAAACATTAACTCAAACATATAATCTCATACCCTTCATTGAATCATAATTACAAATATTTTCATGGAAGTCATACTACTGTCACAGAGTAAATGGGTACTCATGGGAGACTGAGAGAAAAGTCAAATTACCTGCTGCCAATAGTGTGTAAAATTTCTTTAAAGTCTCGTTTTTTTCTCACCTTATTTTGTAGGGAGGGGAGATGATGCTAATTTGCATATACTCCAGTATAGCCATGCTTCTTTTAATATAGAGCTAATGTTTAAAATGACTCAACACAGAGTAAGGTGTGATTTTGAATACCCCTGTGCACTTTCATATGTCTTCGGGTATGTTCTTAACACAGTTTGAGAAGGAATACCTTCCATATGGTCTAAATTTTATTTATGAAACATTCAGATTACCAAAAAGCTTCCAAAGCAGAATGCACTGTTTTTGATACTTCCAAAAATTACTTTAGTTGCATTGTTCATTCATACCAAATAACCATGGGAACATTATTGACATCTTTATTGTATTGCATTCCACTACAAAATGTGACACCTTCTTTTATGGAGACAAAGGGAAATTTTTCTCAGGCCTCGTTTTTAGGAAAATGTCCTAATCTCATTTAATACTGAGGTATTGATGTTAGTTTCCTCTTTGCACTTGTCAAAAGCGACATTTTTGGTCCACTTCTAGAATCTAGATAGGGCTTTGTGGGATAGGTACACTAGAAATGTTATTTTCCTTACGCTTACTTTTTCAAAAGAATTTTAAACACATTTTATTTTTTAGAGAAATTTTAAGGTCACAACAAAATTGAGTGGCAGATACAGAGATTTCCTGTGTGCTCTCCCCTCCCATATAGATACAACCTCTCCCACTATCCCTACTAGAGTGCTACATTGGTTATAATCCATGAACCTGCATCAGCACATCATTATCAGCAAAAGTCCATAGTTTACATTAGGACTCATCCTTGGTGTTGTACATCTTGTTTGGACAAATGTATAATGAAATGTATCTACTAGTAAGGTGTCATATAGAGTAGAAATTATATATGAATTATTTTGGTTTTCTTTAATATTTATAATAGTTATTCTTTGGAGTAATATTCTAATTTTCTTTGTATATTGTAAACTTTTTGGTGCCAACATCCATGCTATTTTCATTTTGGCATCCAGCCTGTATCTTTCATGAAGCCACGACACATAGTTGTTGCTTAATAGGTATTTTCAAAGTGCGTGTAATTTGCCACTAACCACAAGATACAGGAACAGTGTGATTTCCTCCTTTGTGGCCTTCACAGTGTGAAGTGTGGCCTTCATATAACTCCAGAAGAGTCATTAAATTAAACCTGGAAACATAAATGATATGTTTATTAACTTTATTCATACCTGTATTGACAAGGATGTTAAATATATCGGTATTTAAAGGATTTTGTGTATATTTGCTGCTATCATGTCTTCAAATTCATGTCTAAATTGAATTGAAATAACTCCTGTAACTCCTAAACTACACAGAAAACAACTACAAACATACTTTGTATTAATTTTTAGAGTAAGGGGATTTTCTGATTTTATTAGAGGTTGAAAACCAAGGGGAGGCTGACAGAAATGCATCCATCTAAAAACTTCAATAGCTTATATAATCACCATTTAGCTGAAATATTGTCAAGGACTCATTACATATTTTCAAAAAATTTTAAAAGTGGAGGTGATTATAATGCACTTTGTGATTCCAAAAGAAAGCCTTTGAACATTCAAAACAGATTTTTTTTATCTTCCCTAGAAGCAAAGGGTTATTAATTTCCCCTCTAAATTTTGCTTCCTTTTTTTTTCGTGGGTAAAGGCAAAACATGCTAACTATAAATTATCAGCCTCCTGACACGCTCTTATCCTGTTTACAAAGTTTGAAATCTCATTAATTTAAGATCTGATAGCAAAACTGAAGCAAATTTACATAGCAAATGCCAAAATCAATATTAAATTTATGTTCTTTAAAATGCTTTCAGACTTTAACTTTTTAGAAAAGTTAAATTAATAAACTTGTTAATGGAAATATTTCTGTGGAAGATACATTGAGTAGAGCCTATTTTCATTCTTCTTGAACTTGTCATTATTTTGAATAACAGTGTTAAGGAGAAATTCAAGAGCAAATACATATTTACATATTTATATCCATATATTTACTGTCACTTGTAACTTAAATGTAAATAATAATAATAGCCAATCTTTTTCAGAAAAGGAAATTAGTGAATATGGTGCTGTATAATAATTACATTCATTGAGCCTTTTGAATGTCCCTTCCTAAGGGAAGCCTATACTGAATCCACGTGTAAGTTAGGTGCCCCTACTGTGTGTTTTTATAGTCACCTGTACTGCTATTTCTCAAAGCAATTATCATATCTGTAATTATGAGCTTATTTGCACAAAAACTGTTCATTAATATCTGTCATTGTCACTAGATTATAAATTCCAAGAGAGGCAAAGCTCGCTTTTTTTCTCCCCTGCTGAATTCCCAGTACCTGGGAGGAGTTGTCCAGTAAATGTTTGTAAAACTAATCATTAATAAGTAACTGATCCAAATGATGCATCTACATATAGCTGGGGAATTCAGGCATACCCACTTGGGCATTTCTTTCTCTTAACTTTTTCAGTAGAGATCTAATCAGTATGTGTTTGTACAGTATCAGACATTTAAACAATTAGGACAGATTGTGGTTGAAACTTTGAAAAATCTTTCACTTTCCTCTCTCCCACTGGCAATCAATCCATAATAGATGAGCAAATTGGGAGGCAAAGGACTTATCATTTCTTTCCTGCCTTACTCAAAGTTCAAAGACCCATCAACAAATGCAGGATGATAGGTTACTTTATACCACCTGTAAACAATTTCATATTCTTGGGGCACATGGCTGGCTCAGTCAGTTAGACTTCTGACTTCAGGTCATGATCTTGTGGTCTGTGAGTTAGAGCTCACGTTGGGCTCTGTGCTGGTAGCTCATAGCCTGGAGCCTGCTTCGGATTCTGTGTCTCCACTCTCTGCCCCCGCCACACTCGTACTCTGTCTCTGTATCTCTCTCCCTCAAAAATAAATAAACATTAAAAAATTTTTAATTTCATATTCTTTGTTCATGTAATATATTTCTAAAGTATTACAATCAAGTAATATTGAAAAGGAGCTTTTCATTCATATGTATGCCACGTGAATGATAGCTTAAAGACTGACAGACGTGAAAGATGCTTTATGGTAATTATCAAGTCTGAGAATCTATAGCCTTATAAATCACATTTCACCATTGGCTAATTTTATTCTCTCATTTTATCAATGAGAAAGCAATTTTGTAAAACACTGTATTTTTATTTTAAAATTAGAAGTTATTGAATCCTAATCTAATGCTTGTATTCATGATCGCCTGCTAAAACAAATCAAACACACTAAAAAGCATATATAACTAAGAATTAGTCACAAAATATATGATAAAATAACTAAATTTATTAGACAAGAAATTTCAACCTGAGTTGCCTACATGTTTCCCCATTTTACAATGAAACCAAATAAACACATACCAAAATTGCCATATTGTGGAGTTAAATTATGATCAGCTTAAATATGTCTTTAATCCAAAATATTAAGACTGGAGCAACAAGGTAATACTCTAGTATTCACCATGCATGTAGGTATATTAAATCTGCTAAAGAAAAAAAAAATCTGCAAAACTTTTTGAAAAGTGTTTTCTCAGCAGTCACTAATTTTGTAAAGTCAATAAAGTAATTTCTGTGTCAATCACTAACATTACATTATTTCTTGAAATAAGCTTTGGGAGATACTCCTCTAAGTGCCTATTTTTAATCAATCAGCTAATATGTTTATTGAGCATCAGTATGTGGAAGAATAAGAAAGTCAGGACCTCTGCCTTCTAGACTTTTCTTTTTAGGGGAGACAGAAAATAAATAACCAAGTAAAATAATTAGGATGATATAAATGCTTTGAATAAATTTAACTGGGCAATATAACAATGACTTCTAATTTCTGATGGGAAGGTTGGGGAAGGTCACTCTGAGGAGGGTATATTAAAGCTGAAATCTGAAGTAGAGAAGGATCCAGCTCTGGGAAAAGCCAAGGAAGACCAGGACAGACACAGGGAATCAAAACTATAAAGATCTTTAGATAAGAACAATATTATATTCGAAGAACTGGAAATTCTGTGTGTCTGTAGAATATATTTTAAATGCAATCAGAGTACCAGATACCATTGAAGAGATAGACAATTCATACAGAGCGCTATAGATCCATAGTGAGTGATCGTCCTTAATTCTGTGGAAATGACAGACGTGAAAGGTTTCAAGCTTCATGAAAATATAATCTGGTTTACATTTATGAAGAATATTCTGGCTGCTCACAGTCAGGGGAATGGAAGGGAGAAGTACAAGAATAGAAAAAGGGAGATGATTTTCAAGGTTATTGAAACTGTCAACTGAAAGACAAAAATGGTTCAAACAAGGGTGATGTCAATGGAGAGGGACAAAAGTAAACAAGTCAAAATGCAGTTTGGAGATAAAACTGACAGATTTGCTAATGGATTTCATGAGGAGACTGATGGAATAAAAAGAGTTGAGTATGACTTCTTACCTGTCTGGGTTTTAGAAATTGGATGGATAGTGATGTCATTTCCTGTGTTCATGAAAATTGGAAGAGGAATAGGTTCAGCAGCAAAAAGTCATTATTTTTTTTTATGTTACATTTAAGATACCCTTTAGATATCAAGTGGAGATGTCAAGTAGGTAGCACATAAGTGAGAATATGGAAAATTTATTGACTGGAGGTACATTGGATTATGATTTATACGACATCAATCAACTATGACACATACAGTGTCAGGAAAAAGTTGTGAAATGTTTTGAGAATGAATGGATCAAAATTACTGGGTGTAATCAGTAGAAAACTGTCTTCTTTACAGCATACCCTTCTTGGTTATTTGATTACAGAGGAATTGTGCCTTGCATTGTTTTTGAGTTATTTTGCAACTATAGACATTGCAGGTAACTGATGAATGACAATGATTCTTTACTGGGATATGCAAATACATTTTATCTGGTGGAGGAACAACCGAATCTTCGAATCTTGGGCTCATTCCCAAAGCCAGTTTTGCATGTATTTGTAAGTTTTAGTTCACCTCCCATTACTCCCATCAAATAACCTTTTATTTTCTTCATGGATCTTATTTCCTCTTTGAAATAAACTTGCTTATTTAATGATTTAATTATGTATTGCCTACCTTGTCTAACCAGGGGGTTAGAAGTGAAGTCCAGAAGGACAGAATTGTTACCCATCTTTACTATACCACTGCATCCCAAGCAGCTACCAAATGCTTATTATTTAAAAAAAAAAGGCTAATAAGATTTTTCCATATAAGTGAATACTGGCTTTTATTTAAAATAACTTTTGGAAAACAACCTGCAAAGAAATAGAAGAGGACATAGTCTAGTAATTATGCACATGGACCCTGGCTCTGCCCTTAGTAATAGATGTGACTTTCTGCATGATATTTAATGTACTTTAGTTTTCCTGCTTGTAAAATGATAATAATAACTATGCCTACATCTTAAGACTATTATAAGAATTAAATGTTAACAACTTGTTAAATGTCTGGGAAAGTACCTTGTGTCTAGTAAGCACTTCATGTGTTTGTTGGACAAGTAACGGCAGAGTAGATGACTCATTACATTTTAAACCTTTCCCTTCCAGTTTCAGTTCTTCACTCAATGACAGACTGTTTCAGTGAAGGAGTATACAACTGGGTCAAATCATTTAGCCAATTCTTTTCTTTCTTTTTCTTTCTTTTTTGCCAATTTTTTTTTTCTGTTTGTTTCTTATATGCTCACAGCTTCCACTGTCAAGGCTATTTTGAGTGTGATGTTGGCACGGGGGGGGTGGAATTCACCCTTCATTTTGCAATTATTTAGGCTCTAAATTATTCATCACGTTTAATGCTCAATCAAAATTTTTAGAAGCTGGCACCTGCATTTAGTTTTGTGTGGATGGAGTGATTGATTGATTGATTGATTGATTGATTAAGTGGGAGAAGGATTCTTTTTAGGATTTTATTGTGCCTTGTCATTCTCTGAAGGGTGTTTTAAATCCTTTCTCTGCAGATGGCATTTTCCTAAAGAATTTTGTACTGGAATAATTTAGATTTTGTGGTATTGTGAACATGTTTGTTTGAACCCTTTGTAGTGACATTTCAAATCTTGGGAAGCTATGTTCAAAAACATATCCAACATTTGAGAAGATGTGGACATCTTTAAATAAATTGATGACTTCTTCCTATCTTTCCCATAGTTCTGTTTTCCAGGTTAAATTTAAAAAAAGTTAGCCTAGGACAGGCTCAGGGAAAAAATAAGATTAAGTTCAAAATCACAGCTTGCCTTTAAAAACTCTTCACCTTGGGGTGCCTGGGTGGCTCAGTCTGTTGAGCGTCCGACCTCGGCTCAGGTCATGAACTCGTGGTCTGTGAGTTGGAGCCTCGCGTTGGGCTCTGTGCTGACAACTCAGAGCCTGGAGCCTGCTTCGGATTCTGTGTTTCCCTTTTTCTCTGCCCCTCCCCCACTCATGCTCTGTCTCTCTGTCAAAAATACATAAACATTAAAAAAAATAAAAAAATAAACCTCTTCACCTTGTGTCTCTTCTTTACCTTTTATAGTTTCATCTCTGATTATATTCCCGATACACCTAGTTTTTTAGTCTCGTTGACTTACAAGCCATCTTCCACAACCCTGATTCCCTTTTCTTGCCTCTGGCTCTTTGCTCAACTGTTCCCTCTGCCTAGAATGCTCTTTGCCACCATATAAACTCAATAAAAATATTTTATGAAGCCCACTCAAGTTTCAAATGTTCCAAGATGCCTCCCCAGATATACCCAGGAGTTTTATATACCATACTTTCTCCTCCAGCAACGCCATCAGAGCATTTATTATGGTCTGCTTTGAGCCAACATCTCTACATTGTTTCTCTGTTTCTGTTTTTCTGTTTTTCTGTTTCTCTGTGATTATTTAATTGAAAGCTTCTGAGGCTCATTTTAATTTTTAGTTATTATGGACTACAGTGTCCCGTAGAATGTGTTACCAGGGTGAATTTCAAGTGATGTGTGTTGTTGAAAGGGATCATTCTAATTTGGCCATGGGATATATAGTTGAAGCTGAGTTCAGATCTTCTATATACTCCAACTGTGACAAACCAGCCTCTAGTGTTCATTTCCTTTATCTATAACATGGGAGTAAAACCAACTTCTTTAAAGAGCTGTTGTAGAGATCCAGTAAGATACTACTGTGAAAATAGTATGTAAACCATAAAGAACAATATAAGCACTGATTTCTGTGATCTACTGTCTTCTTTCTTTTCAGGCATTTTCGCTCTTCCTGTGCCTTCTGGATAGCATTCCACTTATAAAACCATTTTTTCCCTTCCATATGCCCCATTGAGCAACTATGCCTGTGTATTTCTTAATTTGGTAATGCATGTCTTTACTTCTAATTTACGCATCTTATTTGGCATTTAGAAATACAATGGTACTACTGCTCAAACTTGCTTCTTTTAATCAATATGTAATACCAATGTAATGATCAGGGTAGGATGATGGTTATACATGATAGTGATCAGAACCACGGAGAGCAGCAGGTGTATGCTGAAGATAATAGTTATAGAAAGTTGAATTTCTCTGGTCTCGGTCATGAAGATATAGACTGTAATTTAAGAAGAGAAGACTATTAAGAAATCATATTGATTCAGTTAGAATACTTAAGTATTAATGCATTTTTCATTTTACTATTTCTAGCACTGCTCCAAAAAGAAAGAGGCAGATGCAGAAAAATAAAAGAGGCAGATGCATAAAATGGTAAAATGTTGACCGGCATATTTGGCTGTTTATTATATAATTTCGTAAAAAAAAATATTTGGACAATGAGGAGCTTGGAAATAGATTGCTAAGAAGGATAATAATTAAGAGTAGATTATAGTTCACTAGATTAGGCGTGTTTCCTTTTGAGTTCTCTTAGTTTCCACTGAGACCAAAAGCATCTGGTTTGCTGAATACCACAAGTACTTGTGGCATCTCTTAGATCAAAGCCTTATATAGTTCCCACTACCCCATTTTTTAAAGGGAAACTTGAAATCTCATTTTTCCTTGGTCTGAGCTATTTTCTAAGGAAGTTGTCATGATCCTCAGTTGTTGGAAATAAACTGCCAGGCTCTCATTCAATACTTCCTTCAAACCCCACTTCCTTCTTCGAGTCCTGGGGGCCAGTTCTCCTCACTCTATCTGGGGTTACTCAAAAAACATGTTACTTAACCCCTAAGTGCTATAATATTTTCATGTCCAATGTTATGTTATCCAAACCCCACCCTGTAATCATTGCCCAAATCTCAACTGTGCTTTTTGCAAATATTCAAGGAGAATATTAATGTTCATAATTCAGTAGAATCTTTGATACGGTTGGTTTTATCTTCTCTGGAAGAAGTGCATTGGGATTTAGAATCTGCATTTTTTAGCAGACTTTGCAAATTAAATAAATTCTCCTTTTTAAATTTACCCAACTATACTTCCATTGCCATATCCTGGTCCTTATGTGGGTTATGAATATTCAGTATATTGTCTCAATATACAGGCTATTAGCAAAGTGAAATTAAGATTACTTTGCTGAAGCAATAAGACATAGCCATAAAGGAGCCCCAGGGGTTTACTTTAGTGCTAACAAAGTGCTGTTAAAGCAGTGGCCTCTAGCAGCACTTACATATTTTCAAAAAGTAACACTCACTGAACCATGTAAGAGCTTACTAAGTTGAAGATCTGCAGCAAATTTTGGTGCCAAACTCTTTATTTCTGAACATATATTCTCCCCACTGACCCCAAGATATCACTGACAGGAAAGGGAATATGCAGCTTTTCATTTTTTTTCATTTTAGAATTGTTAATAAGTGGATCAAAAATCAGATATTGAAGCAATTACCAAGTGTTTGGTGCTCCAGGGTATATGTCCTTAGAAACTGATTGAATTCAAGAAGTAAATTGATAGGGGCACCTGGGTGGCGCAGTCGGTTAGGCGTCCGACATCAGCCAGGTCACGATCTCGCGGTCCGTGAGTTCGAGCCCCGCGTCAGGCTCTGGGCTGATGGCTCGGAGCCTGGAGCCTGTTTCCGATTCTGTGTCTCCCTCTCTCTCTGCCCCTCCCCCGTTCATGCTCTGTCTCTCTCTGTCCCAAAAATAAATAAACGTTGAAAAAAAAAAAAAAAAAAAGAAGTAAATTGATAAAAGCAAAATCTAATTAAGTTTATGAAATCTCTGCTATTGAGCAGAGCAGAGAGAACTAAAACTATCACTTAGCATCAAGTGATAATGCTGCTTCAAAGGTCTTGCAGAGAGTAAAGAGAATGAATCAAGACATAAAAATACCTCGAGAGAAGAAATAAGTTCTACCCAAGGAAAAGAAAAGAAAAGCGCATACTGTCAGGCAATATTAAACTATCCTGGTCTATATTGGGTTTATATTGTCTGAGAGCATATTATCTTGAATCCCTGTCTATTATTTTATTCCAGTATTGCTTCCATAATAAACAAGGCATCAGCTAAGATTACAAGAAATTTCCAAAGGGATGGATTCTTCTGCAAAACCCTTGAATACTCTAATACTGTGAAAAATCTTGGACTTTTTCCCTTATAAATCTTACAGGAGATTAAGCATCTTAGAGACACTATAGAATTAATCCAGAGAAGAAGACTGCAGGGGAAGGCAATCTTGTGCGTGCCATGTTTCCATCCCTACTCTACCACCATTTAGGAGCTGTTGCTGAGCTTGACACACTTCTTCTTCTTCTTCTTCTTCTTCTTCTTCTTCTTTTTTTTGAGCTAGTACACAATCATGCAGTGGGGAAAGCGGCAGAGGGGGAGAGAGAGAGAGAAAGAGAGAGAGAGAGAGAGAGAGAGAGAGAGAGAGAGAGAGAGAGAGAATCTTAAGCAGGCTCCATGCTCAGCATGGAGACTGATGTGGGGCTCAATTCCATGACTGTGGGATCATGACCTGAGCAGAAATCAAGAGTCAGACATTCAACTGACTGAGCCACCCAGGATCCCCACACACTCCTTTACCTAGACATAAAGAGCCCACACAGCCTGTGCCAGGATTTTCATTTAGTCTTTGCTTAAAGCCTGTGGGTCATATGGCACCTGACCAGCTCTACTGTGAGGAGTTGATGTCTGCTTGGGATTCTCTCTTTCTCTCATTCTGCCCCTCCCTGACTCATGCACTCACATGCATGTGTTCTCTCTCTCTCTCTCTGTATCTCTCTTATTCTCTCAAATAAATAAACACTTAAAAAATGAAGTGGGGGAATGGAGAATGACTAGAAAGTACCTTCGGGAGGGTCCATTGTGGACTTGAAGATTTACCACCCAGATCCCCCTTTAAGAAAACACTTGTTGCCTCTGCAGCTGGCAGTGTTGTCAGTGGATAGCATTCAACTCTCAGCCTCTCCAGTGATTGCCACCTCACTCAAGCTCATGCCCTTTCATGCGTGGCCAACTTGCAATGAGTGATCAAGACAGAGGTATAGCAACCTAGCTATTTCTATCACTCATGAGACGACTCTGATGGGCCATTGCAGCCCTGGATTCCCGGTGGAGTCCACTGACCCAGTCAAGCCTGTATCTCAACTGCCCACTTTGCCTAGTGCTGCTTCCTTTCTCTCCCTTCCATATGTATTGATTCCAAAGATATTCCCTAACAAATATACTGAATCCTAAACTCCATTTAAATTCTGCCTCCTAGAGTACCTATACTTCATAGCCTCTCGTCCAAATTTTGCATTTTATAAATGAAGTTTATCTCTATCATATATTGAGAATCGGGCTGTGATTAATTTTTGTTTCACTTTCTTCCATTCAATCTGCTCACCTCTTTGGAAGGGGTGCCAATGAGAGGCTAAAAAGTCTATGAAATAAAGGAATCAAGTAACTGATTAATTTTTAAAGTGAATAAATCCTCTCTGGAGATACAAGAACAGATTAAAATCACTCTTAATAAGTAGAGAGGCTGAATGTGATGTTCAGAAGGTCAAGGCTTGTAAAATAAAGAAAACACAATTAAAAAGAACAAAAGTTGTCACCCTCAAAGTTGCTGAGATGGGATTTCAGGTATAAAGAGACCACAGAGTCTTACACAAGTACTTGGGAAGTAGATCAATAATGAAGTTATTTCTCTTAAGACCTGTTTGCACATGTATTTATACAAAGAAAAAGAGAGAGAGGAATCTTGCAGAAATTTTGCTTTTTACAACTCTCCTACTATTTACCCATGGGGTACTCCACCAGCATGTTCTCTTTTTGTCTTTATATTCTGTTTTAATAATTGATCTGTGTTTGGCTGCTTTGAGAACCAGTGCACTCAGGCAGCTCCAGATGGCCAGAGAGGATTGGATGTTGGGCAACCTTATCTATATGGATGGTTAGTTGCTGGACCTTTTTCCTGTATAGGACAGGACCCGAAGCAAAGCTGCTTCTAACTTTTGTGTCTTTAAACCAGAGAAAACATAGATTATGGGAACAACTTTTTAAGGCACTTAAAGAGCACTATCAGGAAGTAAGAAAACTTCAGTGTTTTGTTCTTAGGTTTTAGGTAATTTCATGTAGAAAAATAATTGGTTGACAAATTTTAAGCATCAGACCAGTATTTTAAGATTAGAAATATTAGCTGAGAGAGTAACAAAGCCAGCTCTTCCAGTTATATTTTCTAATTTTTAAAACACCATACAATGATGATCTCACGTAAATAGCATTGTAGTTACTGTAGTTTTCTTGATAGCATGATTTTTTTTATAAGATCATAATTGCTGAGGAAGAAATGGCTGCAAAATAATTTTTGAGACATACTACCACATCTCAGAATTAGATAATCCAATTTTATGGCTATGATGATTAGATAAGTATTGATCATTTTTCAGCCATTGGGAAATTATGAAAACTTGTCATTAGTTTTAGAGTCATGACAGAATAGCTTATATTCTTGGTTAGTGGTTAAAACTCTGCCTTATGTTTTTTTTTTAAATCAAAGACAATTACTCTGGGGAATATGAGGATATTTTCAACTCCCCTTCTGTCATCTTACTATACATGGGACGAGAAATAAATCAGAAACATGAAACATTATGTTATATATGGTCTGCACTCAAGGGCAATAGGATGTTGTCGTAATTCTGTTCATTGACTTGTGTCTTCCTTGAACCTACAAAGGTAATGAGAGGCAGACATGTCCCAAATAGAAAAATAGCCAGAATCTGTCATTGAATATTTTACTTTGAAAGGTTTTTTCAGTACTATTTGTAATAATTTCAGAAATCTTAAGGTATGTGTTTTATTGGGCTCTCATTTATTTTCATCCTCAGTTAATCAGTTTTGTTCTTACGTATTTATGATGGCAGACAACTGCCAGATTCTTTGCCCATTGTAGAATGTTTATGTGATGACTTTAGAATGAATAATTTTCATACAGAAACAACAAACTACTTGGGAAAGTAACTTAAAAATATGCCTGAATATGAGTTTTCCACTTAGCAAGAGAGATCTAATTAGTGAATGCGTATGGGTAACCAAGTCAAATGGGAAGGATGTGGTTCTACTTACCCATTTGAGACCAACCTTTCTTTTTAATCTTATGTTCCTAAAAACCTTTGAAGGAGTTCAATGACAAATATGGGGAACAAAAGTCCTACCTTGGCAAGCTGTTATTCCCTGAGTATAACGCTGAAAATACTACATATAACCATTAAATGTAGTAAGTTAGATTATATCTGAGACAGAGTCCTGGAGTTTAATGAGTTTCTAAAAGACTGTTCTCTGCAGAACAATTTTCTTAGCTCCTTAAGTGCATTAACAGTTACTGCCTTAGAAAGAAGACCCACCCTTTATGTTGTTTACTTGTAGCCATGACTTTTATATCGGGAGTAGCCAGGCATTTAGAGGCTTGACTTCCCACGAACAAGTGAAGTTCTATTTCTTTCAGATTGTATCACTAAAAGCCTATTACGTGTTTACAATGAAAACATAGGTTTATACCTAAGTTTAAACTATTGTATTAAAAAATGTGCATCATTGTGGTTATAATTTAAGATATGGTGACTAGAAAGGGAAGGTCTTAAAGTCTGCATTCATTTGGGGGGGGGGGTTCAAATCTTACATAGTGAGAATTTTCCTGAGGACCCCTACCAATATACATGAGAAGGATAACAGAACGATAAAAGTAAAATGGCAGAGCCATAATATTCTAGCACACCAGCTTCTTGATTCTCTTATGTATTACTTTATTTTCCTCATTGAGTGTACTCATTTGCTCTTTAATTCTTGGGAGGAAGGAAATCCCAATTCCCATAAGATAATTACCACTCTGAAAACGGCTATTTTCAACAGCAAAGATCTCAAGCCTCTGAGAGTGTGGTAGGCCTTTGGTTAAAACATGTTTACATTTTCGTATTAGAAAATCTAAAACATTCACTCACATGTAGACAACTGTTATTTACTCTTATTACTGCTTATTTATGTGATTATGTACATGATGTGTTCTCACAACAGTTCATATCGAAGGATAATTTTTCTGATAAATCCCTAAATGTAACTGGAATCGATGGCTTTTATACATTCCTGTTGTCTCTCTGGTCTCTTTGAACAGCAAATGGAGCAAGGTAGCTAGTTGCTGACTGCTGCATGCAATGATTTTCCCCTAAGTAACTTCAGAGTTACTTCCTAGTAGGTTGAACTCCATCCGTAATAGTCTTTTTCTTCTCTCTTTCTCTCTCCAGGCGATAGTAGTGTTGGGCACTGGTGGGTCTCAGTACACTGATGTGGTACACAGAGGCTAGAGGTGTGCCAGTATATTGAGCTCTTTAGAGTCTTTGAAACAGGTAAATAAGGCCTGCAGCAGCTGAAGCCCTTATGGATTTTGCAGGGTGAGTTCCCCAGGAAGCAGATTCTGTAATGGAAATTGGATAGCAGGTCTTTAATAGGGAGTGCTCCTGGTGTCGATACCTAATGGATGGAATGGAAAGGAAGCAGGCCTGGGGTGAAGGAGAATTCCACTAAAATCCGGAGCTGTTCCTAAAGGGACATTTAGAGTTGGAAGTCTTTTCATATTTGTCCAAAATTGGATATAGGGGGCTGGATCTTTATACACCTCAGACACTGACTATGTAAATGGACAATGACTAGACTATTCATAAAAATAGAACGGTGGCCCACAATTTGCAGCAGTCAGCTAAAGAAATCCACTACCTAAAGCAACCAGTCCGGGAAGTCAAATAACAACTTCTGTAGTAATGGGCCTCCCTAGCAAGTGACAGGGCGTTGATTCTTGTAAAAAAAAAAAAAAGAAAAAAAGAGGAACACATTGTTAGCATTCACTGCTCAGGTTATGACATAAATTGTGCATTAGACTGAATGTAGAAAAGCTAGAAGCTAAATGAAGATGAAAGGAGCTACTCTCATGCTAAATATTTTATCTTTGATATGTTCATTAGCTTCCTTTTTCTTCTTGCTGTTTTCTAAGTAGCTTCCTCCCAACATACATGCAAGTTTAACTCTCTTCTCATTATGCACCCGCTTTTCTCTTGGATGATTTGCATAGTAAGGTTTGGATTTGAAAACACGCATGGTACATAAACAAGGAAAATGTTATAGAACCAGGGAAAATATATATGTGTTTTACTTCACATTTGATCTGATTTTCTAAACCAAGGTTATGTAGAATTCCTCCTTTAGGGAAATAATTTATTGGATGAATATTGTAGTGTGTGGAGAGTGATATTAGTTCAAAGAGTTGTCAGCAGAGTGACTGTCAGGAGGAGGGAAGGTGTGAATCTCTTCACATGAATCTCTTTTTCCATTTTTATTGAGCCTGGAAATACGAAGCAAGAATATGAAATGCCTGAGTATAATTCTAAAAAATATGTGGCTTCTTAAGTTTTTTAAATAATTCAAAAGAAAATTGCCAGAAGTGAAGCTCTGACTTACAAAGTCTGTCACTTTAACCTATTCTTTGTGAAATAGTCCCAACTCACAAGCTATCACTTTATGTGCATATTCCTTATTAATGCAACAGAAATTATGTGAATATAACACATCCTGGGAGTATTATGCATCCTAAAAGTTTTATATCTCAGAGTATTGTCCTGATCATTAATTAGTAATTAAATATTATATTAGAGAAAAGTAATTGATAGTGTGGAGTATAGTGCAATGATTAAAATAAGAATTGGAATGCTAGACTGTTGGGTTCAAACCCTTGCCTACCAACTTTAGCTGTGTGACTCTGGGCAAGTTTTCAATCAATCTGTTTCTCCAAGGATAAATATTCTGATAAATCCATTTAAAATGGATTTCACAATTCATTTTAAAATCAATTAACAGGCATTTCAGAGGTTTTGAATAGTAAGTGAATTAATATGGCTCAAGCCCTTCAGAAATTGCCTGGATTAGAGTAAGGACCAGGACCACCTCCTTACACGGCTCCAGGGGCATTATTTGCAGTGATTTCTATGTGATGGGTGCCTTCTGGAACACAACATAGTACGAGTATGGTGCCTCTTGCCTTGTCTTTTATAGAAGTGTTGGTAAGATCAGGGAAAGTGTAACTTTTACATTATTGTAATTAATGCAGGGTGACTAGATGTTCAGTCAGGAAAACACTGGTTCCGCCTGTCATTTTATGCAGGAGTGTGGGGAATATCTTCCTTGGTTTTCTTTGAGCTGCCTGACCTTTGGGTTAGCTTCTGTATTTTGGAAGATTCTAGCTATTAGTACTCGTCATATATATGTATGGATCCCCGTCTCTTTCTTCTCCCCCTGCAATTCTAATGACATGTATGGTATAGAATTTGAAATTTTGGATGTTCTGTTCTAGTTTTATTTGTATTATTTGTCTCTTTGCATTTTCATTTGAGAAATTTATATTGAACTATTTTCAAGCTCAGTGATTCTTTCCTCAGCAATATCCAGTCTGATAAGGAGTTCATCAAAGGCATTCTTAATTTCTATTAACAGTGTTTTTGATTGCTAGCTTTTACCTTGTTTCTTTCTTGGGGTGTCCATTATCTCTGCTACGTAACTCATCTATGCTGTAATATTATCTATTTTACATCCCTTAACATATTGATTATAATTATTTTAAATTCCCTCTCTACTAATTCCAACATCTGTGTCTTATTTGATACTGGTTCTGATGCTTTCTTTGTCTCTTCAGAGTGTCTTTTTCCTTGAATTTTCATATACCTTGTAATTCCTTGTTGAAGGCCAGATAGGTTGCACTAGATTTTAGTAATTGATATATATATCAATATATATTTATATTTATATAAATATTTTATATTTAAATTAAATTTAAATTAAATTTAAGAAATTAAAAAATTTAAAATTAAAAAATTTAAAATTAAAAAATTTAAAATTAAAATTAAAATTAAATTAAATTAATATTTATATTTAAATATTTTATATTTAAATTTATATTTATATAAATTTTTAGTGTGAGGATTTATGTTAATCAGGCTACAAATTGCAATATGCTTAACATTTGCCTTATCTAAGTTGCCTTAAGTCTTCAAGTTCCTCTCATGTCCTTGTTATTGGCTCGCATGTTTACTTTGGACTTCCCTAAATACTCCTCCTCAGAGACAGTTTGTGTTCTGTAGCTCTTCTAGATGTAATCCACTGTTACAGAGCCTAGTTGGGATGGTGCAAAATAGGCCTATCTCATGCAACAGGTTCTGGGTATGGGTCATAAGTGACTGCTCTTCACCTTTCCCACCTAGTGCCATAAAAGGATCTTTTCTTGGATCTTTAAGAACTTGGTGGACTTACAGAGGGTGACGATCATAAAGTAAGGGATTCCTCCTAAAATCATGGCCCCTTGAAGTTTCTCACGATAGTCTGCGCTCAGCCTCCATCACTTAGTCAAAATTAGCTTTTAAGTCTAACTAGTTTATTACTTCAGGATTTCTGTTATGAAAATCAGAAGTTAGCTGTGATTATATATGCTTGTGTCTCCAGATATCAGGGTGGTGGTTTGTTCTGTGACCTCAGTTTTCTGATAGATCCAAAAAAAATCACTTATTTTTTAATTCGTCTAGTTTTTTTCTTGTTGTAAGCATAGGAGTGACAATTTACAAGGTCTGTACATATAGGAACTAAAACCAGAGTGAAGGCTATTATTTTTTCACTTTCTTGAAACAAATAAACATATTAAAAAAACCTATTCATTAACATTCTTGACCTTTCCTCATACTTTTTGTATATGCCTATTTATTATAGTCACATAAAGACTTCACATTCACTACAGCCTTTGAAGATCTGGTAATTGAATCATAGACTATTTCTATGTCTCAAATTCTGTTTGTCAGGGTGATTTTATTATTCATGTAGTTGGATATTAACTATAAAGATAAAGAAGTCTTGGTGGTCAGTGTCATTATTTGAGCCAACGATCTTTGACCTACTTTTTTCTCTCTTACGTATCCAGCTCTCTTTGTTACACAGTATAATTCTCCAGTTATTGTGTTGTGGCAAATGTTAATATTCATAAAGAAGCCAATTAAGAAAATCATAATTGGAAATGAACTGAGAATAAACACATCAAATCCATTATCTTTCCCCAGTATCTGTAAAAGCGTTTCAAAATAGGGAGTCTTCACGATACATTGAATAAATGTTGGCCATAGATTCTTTTATATATTGATAACAGTATTTATTAATCAGTATTTTCTTCAAAAATTAAAATTTTCATATTAAATTATAATCTAGTTAAGAGAGATCTGCAGGGTTTGGCAAGCAAGGAAATAAACTTTTTAAGGACAGAAAAAATTATTAAATACTTAAATAATTTAAGATTGCATCCATTAAGGGATATGGATGAAGGAAATTGAAATATGGACCAACAAATATAAATGTAGTCATTATATGTAAGTTCCCAATGATTTTTTAGCTTCATCAATGCCCTTATATAGAAAGTATTTAATTCTGTGATGGGTTTTCATTTATGGATAATATTCACGATTTCACATAATTGATAAAAGATCTCAACCATGAAAGTTAGAGATTTTAATTAAAAGTGAGCTTGTGAAAATGAAGTTCATGTTTAGTAGGCAAGAAATTAGACATAGCATTAAAGAGATTAGGAACAACAAATTGTATTAAGTGGAAAATAAAAGTGTGTTCTTTCAAGGGGTATAGAAGGATATAAAGTCTGCACTTCTGATTTCTGAATAAGATATAGATGAAGGGGATAGAGGTCATATAAATTGGGTTTTACATAATTTGAAGAAGCTCAAAGATTTAAATTGTTCTCATGATTAAAAAAAATGGTATCAATTGTTCTTTCTGGGCTACTTTTCTAAAGATGTAAGGAAGGGCAGCAAGAAGAATAAAGTCTCACTCTATCTCGTCCAAAGAGGGGACAAGTGAGGTGACCCCACACACAGAAATAAAAGGATAAGCAATACAACATATGAAATGTGTTCAACTTTGCTGATATCCACAGGATATCAGGAAATACATATTAAAGTTGTATATTAAAACCATGGTAACGTCCCATTACACATTCAGCATATTGGCAAATGCTCTCATAGTAGCCTGCCAACAAAAAAATTATAAGGAAATGATGAAGCTAGAAAATGACCATTTGCAAGCTTCTAAGTAGTAATTAATTTAGGTAGGAGACTTCCCTGTTTTCTAAAACTAATTTGTGAAAGTTTAATGAGGAATAGAAGATTTTAATATTCTCAAACTACCTTCTCACACATTATTATAGGAGAAAATTTATAGTGAATAAACCAGTGGAGCTCCACCTTATCTATGTGATCAAAGTTAACATTACCAAAAATGGGGGGAAAAAAGTCGATCTCAATGTCCTATAAAAATTCCATAATTACAGTCTAGCTTGACAAACATCAGCAAACCAAGACTGAGAAACATTATACAAAATACATGTTCAAAGTATTCCTATCATCCATTTTGAAATGAAATCTGGCTCCCAAAGTATATTGTTTGCAGGGACATCTTTCTCGCTTAACGCATTTGTAACATATGGTCAACTAATGTGCAAAATAATACTGTTCTTATGTTTTTGTGTTGTTTTGCCTTTCACTGTGGACCCAATAGATATGCTGTCCACAATAAATTCCCAAAGAGTGTAATAGTTCTTTCCTTTTTGTGCTATTGGGTGATCTAGCTTTATTTTGCTTTCACTGACCTACTGATTTTAAATTTCTACCGGGCTCCTTCAAGTCCTAATTGATCATATCATTTATGTGTTCATTTTTACTTTTTACCTTTCAGAAGACTTAAACAACGATCTAAAAATGATTTTTCTTCAATTTCCTTATAGGTTTACTTTGGAAGTAATAAGAATAATAAATTAAGCTTTAGTGGGTATTTATGACTGAAAAAAAGATCCTTATTTTGCAGAAATGTTGAAAATAGCCACAGAGTTTGTCTCATATTTACATGGTTACATTATTTCCTTGACAGTGAGTAGATATTAAATTGAAAGCTTATGTATATTTGTATATATTATGTATATATTGGAGACAATTTGAATTTCTCATAAAGCCGATTTCTTTTATTATGTGAGAATGCTTCTAATGTGCATTTTTGCTTAATATAAAAAGATTTGGTATTCTGGGCATATTGTTCTTACATAAAGATAAGACATGTTGAACTTTTAATATTAACTACATATCCTCTAGTATCTGTGAACATGAAATTTATTTAGAGTGTATAGTTCATGCTCTTTTATAATTTCACAAGGATATTTAATATTGTATAACCTTTGAGCTCATGTTTTAAATGTTAGAGGAAAAGATAATGTAGCTACTTAATTCTACCTTGGCAAACATTGCCTTTCTTAAACAGACCAGAACAATGAAAAAATAACTTTAATAAAAGTTATTGGTTTCAAATGGTACATGTAGATACACCAAAGCGTAACTTAGTCTCCCCTTCCCCTTTCTTGTGTGGGCTAGACTTAGTGACTCACTTCCAAATAATAGAGTATGATAAAGAAAAATATTAACATTGTAGTGGATAAACCTGGCAAACACTATTTTAACCAAATGATCATGGTTGACATCATCAATAATATCGTGTAAACTCTGCTATGATGTTACAAGAAGGGCACTTTACTCCTGATGTTCTTTCCAAAAATCCATAACCCTAGTCTAATCATGACAAAAACATCAAACAATTCGAAGGACATTCTATAAAATCCTTAAGTAGCCTGTCTCAAAATGGTCAAAGTCATAAACAACAAGAAAAGACAAAGAAGCTATCAAATACTAGGATACACTAAGGAGACATAATGACTAAATGCACTGTGTTATCTTAGATTTGGTTTAGTACAGAAAAACTGGTCAAATCCAAATAAAATTTGGCATCTAGTTTATAATAATGTTCCAATGTTTCCTAGTCTCAATACATGTAATGTATACAATGTAAGATGTTAACAACAGGAGAAGAAACTATGTGAGGAATGTATGTGAACTAACTGTACTATCTTTGCAATGTTTCTGTAAATGTATGAATATTTCCAAATTTTAATTTAAAATAAATGAAAACGAAATGGAGTAGACCTACCATTAAACTCCTTATACTTTAATTTTTTTCCATTAATTTCAAGAATGATTTTGGATATAGGTTAGTAGTACCCTTTATTTCAAGTTAGTTCCTATTGCCTAATTATATCACATTAAATATGCACTGGTTAAGGTCCCAATGAATCTAAATTTAAACATCAAGCCTAGTTGTCAACTTAAACTGAGTCCTTAGTTATTCAGCTTATAGAGTGATTATTCTCATGAAATGTTACATTTCATGTAGAAATAAGTAAACATGAATATCCTACTTAGAATTTCATTCTCTTCTTTAAGCAGAAATGATTTTAACAATTAGTTGAGGAATGACAACATCCTCATTTTTAATCTTTACCAAAAAAAGGGGGGGATCAATGACCTTCATAAATGTTTTAACTTAGAAATATCATTAATAATCATTCTATATGTTCTGACTGCAGAAAAGACTTTTGGGAGGAAATGAGTTCTGTCTTCAAAAACTGGAAAGTATGCTCAGTAGAAAAGAAATGAGACTTGTTTTGTGTGGACCTAAAAGGCAGAACTAAGACCAATTGATGGGAACTACAGGAAAATTGACTTTGTGTTCAATACAAGGAGTGGTCTAATAATGACAATGATCAAAAAAGTTAGTGTGTTACATTATATGAATGGGAACTTCATTTCTACAGGGGACTAAGCAAATTGGACAACCATTTTGGAGAAGTTGACATAGGGGAAAGCAAACATTGAATAGATATTTGGAATAGATGACCTTTAAAGTTCCAGGCTGTTACCGTACTTCTGACCAACTGACTCTAAATCAGAGGTTTGCAGGACCCCCTCCTTGGGTACCATTAATTTGCTAGAACAGTTCAGAGAACTCAGGACGCTCATTTATTCACTGGATTACTCATTTATTATAAAGGATTTTAAGTGATAGGAATCAACAGCCAGATGAAGAGATACATACGGCAAGGTCATGAACAAAGGAGCTCCTTTCCTTGTGGAGTTGGGGGTCCAGTTTGGTGGCATGATTCTGACTCCCCAACCTGGAAGCTCTCTGAACCCCTTCATTTGTTTTTTATGGAGACTTTATTACATACGCGTGATTGATTAATTCATTGGCTGTTGGTGATTGATTCAAACTGTAGTCCCTCTCCCTTGCCTGGAAATCGAAGTGTAGGACTAAATGTTCCAGTCTTGTATACCTGGTTGGTTCCCTTGGCAAATAGCTCCTATTCATAGGTGCTTTCCAAAAGTCACCTCATTAACATACACCCAATTGTGGTTGTGAGTCACAAGACACCCATTTTACTTTCCTGGCTCTGAATGGATTTAAGAAACTAAGGGCAAGATACCAAATATCATATCAAAAGGTGCTCCCATTGGTCTCAGCCTCAGGAAATTCCAAGGGTTTGGAAAACTGTAAGCTAGGAACTGTGGATGAAGACCAAATGTATATGAGAAATATATTTTGTCCATTTAAATGATCAAATCTATCTATCTATCTATCTATCTATCATCTATCTATCATATGTATATATATCATATATGTAATAAATCACAATTTATAAATCACAATTATCACATTCTCTCATCAAGCTAAATTCTAAGATTACTTCTTGATTGTTTTTCCCCTTTTTATTCTCTATACCTAATCCATAACCAACTCCTTTAGAGTTAACCTGCAAATGTATCCTGACCCAATACACGTTTTTCTATCTCCACTGATACAACCCTAGTCCAAGCCACCACCATCTCTTAGTTCCTTTCTGTCCCCGGTAAAACAGACTTTTAAAAAACATAAAATATGTAACACCTTTCCTCAGCTTAAGAATGTTACTTCTTAGGATAAAAATATAAATTATCAATTGAATATATAAAGCTTTATATGTTTCTGTTTTCTGTTTACCTCTCTAAAGACTTTTTTTTAATTTTCATTTCATCACTTTGCTTCAGAGACACAGGCATCTTTTCTGTTTCTGAAATATATCAATTTAATTACCTGACTTAGGGAATTTTGCAGGGTTGTTGAGGGTTCTTCTTCCTTATCTTCGTATGCTTGGTTTCCTCTTGTTGTAATTGTCTCAGCATTTATGTCCTTGAAAACATATATGACCACCCAGTCTAAAATAGCTGTCAGTCACTATCATAGCACCTTAATTAATTTGCCTCCTTTGTTGAAAAGCAAGTTCTGTGGGAATGGGACTATGTCTACCGTGTTGCTATTGAGTCTCTAAAACTGGGAAGAATATCTGGCACCTAGTAATACTCACTAATACTGAAATTTGGAGAAAAACTGACTAAAAGTAAAAGGCAAATAATGGGCTAACCATCACTGGAAGTGATGGATGTGGCTATTGTATACATGAATGGAAGGTTGCATTAAATAACCATTAACATTTTATTAAGCTTGAGAGTGTATGGGTCTGTTTCTGGGCTTTAAAAGCAGACTAACTAGGGTTCTCACAGTTACTAATTATATGATCTTGAGCTATTCACTTAATTTCTCTCTTCTTTGGATTTTGATCTGTAACAAGGGAACAATGATAATGGTGCTTATTTCTAATGGCTGTTGAGTTGATGAAATAAGACACTAAGTATAATACAGATAGTATGCCTAGCACAGTGTCTTTCGGCAAATGGTTGCAGCTCTTTAATTCTTAGATTCATTACATTATATCGAACTGCATACATTTCAAGTTTGCATTGTTAAATCATTCTTAGTAATGGTCTTATGTTATCCATGATGGTTTTGTGGCCCACATAGATTTCCATGTCAACATTATTCTAGGGCTATATTTTCATGTCTGGTCTCTTCCCTCCCCTTTTTGTCACCCAGTTCTGATAAACATTCAATCTACACAGTGTTCAATATACACACATCATGTAGAATGTATCGTGCAACGTATCTTGGATCTCTTTCATTTTTAAGTCATCCTACAAAGACTCATTATATTTTTGTTTAGTGATGAAGCTAAGCAACCTTACTGAGATTATATTTGTGCAATATAATACAAATGGGGGAATGGTTAAGGGACAACAGCACTGGGGCAACAAATGGCTAAGGTTTTTTTTCCAATATTTTCCTGACTTGCAAAGACTGGCCCTAAGCATCCTTGAGTCCAGGAATTTAAGGTAGAAATAGAAACATCACCTGAATAGATGTTTTCTTTTAAGGAATACTTTCTACCTAATATCACTGCAATTTTCTAGATATACTAATTTCTTTCTATGGAATGAATTATTTGATATCTTTGCATGATACAAATATCAGGACATATTACTAATGAGAGAAGACTTCCTCATACAGAGGAAGACTACAATGTTTATTATTTTCTCAATATGCATTAGCTCTAGATAACTTCTGTGCTTGCCCTTCCAAAGCAGGTCATTTTGGAGAAAAGGAAGGAACATGAATACACATATGCAGTTGAAATACCCTCTTAAATAGAGCAGTCTACCTTTATGAAAATATAGAGGCAAAGAATTTTTTAAAATAAATAAAACATACTTATGTAATTGATAGTACTCAAATTTAGTATTAAACATTTGAATAAAGTTGACTGGTCTGGGGGAAGATTTTCAGTCATTATTTTTGTATGATTTTATAATTAAAGTCATTTACATTTTCTATTGAATTTTAAAGATGAGCACCAGGTGTTATATGGAAGTGTTGAATTGCTATATTGTACAGCTGAAACTAATATTACACTGTATGTTAATTAACTGGAATAAAGAAAAAAAAAACCAAAGTGTTTTTACATGGTTTACATGTTTTATTTTGCAAACTGGAAAAAAAAAAGTTTTGTTAAATGATGTTGAAACTTAGCTTATTTAGGTGATAGCAAAATGTTTGACTAATACAATTTTAAATATAAAAGTAAAAGCAAAAATAAATATTACACTTATTCAAATGCATTTGTAAATTGTAATGAGGCAATTAAAATAGAAACAGAAGACATTTTAAAATATAACATTCTATAACTATGACCTTCAAAAGTTCAAAGTTCCCTAAGTGTTTTACCTTTTATTATTTCCTTTTAATTCGGGATTACATACAACTCTGAGAGTATGTATTAATGTCAAGAAAAAAAGGGATTCTTTGCAATAAGCCTTCTGAATGGTAACAGGTTATCCATACTTGAGTTAGTATTTTGGACATAGCTGAGGGTCTTTTGTGCATAGTTTTGAGGTGCTAATGATAAAAGATCGAGGACAGGGATATACCACAATCTTAGCATGAATACAGAATTCGTAAAAGCACATATATTGGTTTATTGGGAATAATGTTGTGCTAAGTGTGTGAAGGCATTGGAGGAAAGTGGTTTTAAAAATTTATTTATTATTTTTTATTTGAGAGTACGCGTGCGCGCGCGCGAGAGAGCACACAAACGTGAGCAGGGGGGAGAAAGAGAAGATCAAGCAGGCTCCATGCTCAGTGCAGAGCCTGACATGGGGCTTGATCCCACAACCCTAGGATCATGACCTGAGCTGAAATCAGGAGTCGGATGCTCAACCGACTGAGCCACCCAGGCACCCCAGAGGAACGTGGTTTTAAAGGGTTTTATTTTTCTCCAAAAGTTGGTGTCAAAGCCTCTTCCTATACATCCTCATGTAGCTATTAGACTGGAAATCTTTTATTTTAAGTGACTGTGTACTGTTCAAGCTCTACAATATTAGATTACTAAATATTTGTCAAATTATTCCAGTATATCAATAGTATAATATTTTTAAAGAGTTAAACTGATGTTGTAATCAAGCAGTTAAACCATTTTTTTCATTTTCTGAGAAATTAAAGAAGCTCCTAATAAAGGAAAGTTTTATGCAAATTACTGATTTGTTTTACAGTATAGTGATTGTCACTAAAATTGAAAATCCAGACTTAAATGAATATAATAATCCAGGATAAAATTGTTAACTTACAAACTAAAATATTTCACTATGGTAACTTAAGTCTAAATCTCAACAAACATGATCATTTTAGAGTCCACTGGAAATTGTCTGAACTAGTTAATTAAAGAAAAGCCGAACGACATAAATACAAACAAATTAACATTATATACCTGGGCTCCTCCTGGGGACACTAAATTAATTTAAATTTGGAATACTAATTGTTGCAGTTAGAAGACTCTAAAAAATGAACTAATACTAGCTGAAAGTACAGGTGTGGCAGCAATGAGAAATAAGCAAATTAAATAGTATGAAACCATGTGGGCAAATGTCAATGCCTAATTGGTAGTGCATTATTATTTAACAATGATTAGAAGATTCATCATGTAAATGAGTCCCAATACAATAAAGCCGCATCTGTAATTGATTATTTGATCATCAGTCATTAAAAACCACTTGGTCTCATTTAAAGATGCTTCAGAGAACATGCATTTGTTGGGATTAAAAATGTAGAATGGCAAATAAAGTAGTGAAATTGCACTGCTTTAAAGAAATGAATGAAACAGATAAGGAAATTCCTCAGAACTATATTTCTTGTATCATATAAATTATTTTTAGAGTTGGAAGTGGTTTTTGAGATCATTTATTCTCTTCTCACCCAGTAAATTGCTCCTCATTGAACAATTTTGTGGCACTGCTAGATGTAAATACAGATCCCACAGTCCTTTCTCATGAATTTTGCACTGACTATACCGTGTAGTCTTTGTTTCTGAAAAATTCTTAATAATTCATTGAATATAATTAAAATACTGTCCTATTTCAGTTGAATTTCATGGTGCATAATATTCATCTTCCTTCCAATCTCCTGAGTTGATTTTATTTGGAAAGAAAAGAAGTTAAAGAACTTCATTCACCTCAAATGCAATATCTCAATGTCTGAACATTCTACTGTTTTCCTGAAACCTGGAAACCTCTGACCTTCAGCAGATTAAAAGACAGTTAAAAAACATGATTTACTCTGTTGTTATGAATAACAAATGTGTAAACATACAATGCAAGATGAATGTGGTCAGGTGCAAAGGTACTGAATAGAGTGAAATGCACCTTTGCAAACTTTGATTTCTTTATATTTAGAATAAGTTGGATTAATGTTTTCTGTACCCCCATTTAGATCTCAACCAGCTCTCAATTTGTTAACAAATTAAGAGGCTAATAAGACAGGCATAAATTTAGAACTTTCCAATTATACCCGATAAATTGTCCTGACTGCATTACAATAAAACCAATGATATCTCTGATTAATATTTCAAAAGGGAATGATAGAGATAAAGTTATCGTCTAGTGTTTCAAGGACACACATACTAGCATGAGCAGTAACAGCAGATGGTAAACAGGAACATTTTTCAAGGCGCTAGAGAAGAGTGTGTGACATTTACTATTGATAATGGTATCCCTGCTGTTTTGAAGAGGAATAAATAAGCTTCAATGTATTACTCTTTCAATTAGAAACAACAACCCTAATAAAAACAAACTAAAATAGGAATTTACTGTAAAGTTTTCAGTATAGGAGGTACTTTGTGGGACCCAAGACTAGAGGGTTGGAAGCAGAAACTGAAGGGTTTTTTAATTATTCCCTTCAGTCCTCTCTTGCCTTTGCTTGTCTCCCTTCCTTCCGCATTGTCTATCTGGCTTCTTTCTTCTAAGAACTAGCTTTTTCTGCAAGAGCCAGAAGGTAGCTGAATTATGACTCAAAAGTTTCATCACTTTAGTTTGGCTTTTTACAGAGACTCAATGACCATCTCTGGAGAGATGCTGTGTGGTTAAGTGGGTCCGTCAACTCTCCCTCCAGCCCCCATTAACTGCTATGATAAGTGGGGGTAAAAATCTGACTTGTTTGAGGCTCATCTCTGTGTGGAGTATGTAATTTCTAGAAAAGGGTTAATGGTTCTTGGATTTAATGGAAAATATATATTATGAACATTTCTTCCCTTCAGTTCTGAGCATGAAGCAGTACAAAGGTGATGCTAAAGAAATAATTTTGAATAGCTAACTCTTGAGAATAATAACTAATTTCTCATCTATAATTCTTTTTTTTTAAGTTTATTATTTTGACAGAGAGAAAATGTGCCCATGAGTGATGGGGAGGGGAAGGGCAGAGAGAAAAGGAGAGAGAGAATCACGAGCAGGCTCGCTTTATCAGCACAGAGCCTGAGGTGGGGCTCAACCTCACGACCTGGGAGATCATAACCTGAGCCAAAATCGAATCTGAAACTTAACCTACTGAGCCACCCAGGTGCTCTGTCATCTGTTAATTCTTTATTTGTGGAAGCATATTTTGCCTAAGGACACTCATTTATGGAGGAACAATAAATAATAGTCCATTTAATGAGCTCTTACTACACGCCAAAATCTATCTTAAATACTTACATGTAATTAATAGAACTATATATACAATGGTTTTATTGAATGTCTTATTTCTCAGGCACTATTCTAAGGACTGAAGATTCAAATGCATGAAACATTTCATTGCAATTGAGATGAGTGTTCACAAGAGGAAGTAAAGGGTGCTATGGGAAAGTAGAGTCAGGAAATTTGTCCCACTTGATGTTCACAGTAACCCTGCTAGACAGTGCTGCGGATGACTTATCTGATGTTTAGCATTATCACCTTATTTAACAAGCATCCCAGAAGGATGGAACAAAGCCTAAATTAGAAGCCAAGCATTTCTGATACAGAAGTCCCTGCTTTTGTTATAACGTGGAGGTATTAAAACTTGGAAGTAGCTGTGATAAAAAAAAAATCATCAAACAAATGGTTATTCCAGGCACAGACAAAAGGCTAGAACTCAGGTATGCTGACTGGGAGACATACTCTTTCTCCTGCTGTGCATTTCCTCTACAGAAATAGACGAAAAGTGCAAAAAGAGTGGGTTAGGCTTTCTCATGAATTAAATTACCAAGAAGTGCCAAATCAATTTAGCTTTTGTTACTTAGCGGTGACATAAACCTTCATACCCACACTATTCTCTAGATTTACTTTTCTGAGAGAAAATCAGTTTCTTGTAAAAGTGGTGCTGGCACAGGTGGGATATTGTGAATTTTACTGACATAGAGATGTTTAAGGGGAGAAAAGTTTGATGTCTTGTGTTTAAAATAAAAATGAGATTGATTTCAGTGCCACAGCACAAATGAAGAAATGTCTTTGCTTTAAAAACCCGAGTTTGTATGTCTCTTGTACAATAACAGATTGTTGCACTAACTTATGTATTTTTTCATTGCTGAACATAATCTGAAAATCAAATGATTGCCTATGATTGAAGTATGAATCTTACTCTCTGTGAAAGAATTGAGTTGCTAATTAGATGACACATGTCTTATACAATTTTAGAATTTTATATTTTTATTTTATGTTATTTTACATACGAGCAGTTTGTATATTTTACATATAAATTTATTTTGCTATAATATTTAAGATTAAAAAGCTTATTTGCATCTTTTGAAAGGATAGGCTAAAATCTTATTAGTTATCTTAATAAATCACTTTATAGCATCTTGGTAATAGCTGCTAATGATAGCTAAAATTTTTGAGACGTTACCACACATTCAATATGCCTCAGTTAGTAAAGCAACATCTAACAGAACATTCTGAGCCAACATTCTTTGTTTTTTTTTTCCCGAGCCAACATTCTAACAAGATATATATGTGTTTCAAAATATGACTGAATTTTTATGTTCAGAATAAGTTTACTTTTTAGTCAATGAAAAACTATAGGAATAATTTTTCTCAGTGGTTTATTATTTCTCAATGCATTTTACTTTCTGCCCGGCCTGATGCTTTAAGTTTAAGTGTGTAATTTATTCTGTATTCCCAAAGGTTACTATGAGGGGTTAATAAATTTTCAAAAACCTTGAAGTATAATTATGAAAAGCAATAAGCCATATTTAGAGCTCTAACAATTTCAATTTTTTTTATCATAATTTCAACCTGAGTATTGAGACTATCTTAATATGTGGTCCTTTCAAGTTGGAGATTTTTAATGCTGAATGAAATGTGGCAGAGTATGATCACGAAACTCATACACCTTCAGTTATTCTAACATTAAACAAATTAATGGGGATTGTCACATGTCATATCTTCCTATGGTGTTGCAGAAAGATTCATACCATATAGAGACATTAAAAAATAATCAGACATTGAAAACAAACAAAAAATATGGGCTCCTGGTTGGCTCAGTTGGTTAAGCATCTGACTTCAGCTCAGCTCATGATCTTGCAGTTCATGAGTTTGGGCCCCATGTTATGCTCTGGGCTGACAGCTCAGAGCCTGGAGCCTGCTTCAGATTCTGTGTCTCCCTCTTTCCCTGCTCCTCCCCCACTCGTTCTCTCCGTCTCTCTCTCTCTCTCTCTCTCAAAAATAAATAAACATTAAAAATAATTAAAAAAAGAAAACAAGCAAAACATAATCCAAACCTTTTCTCATGCAGGTTTATTATAATCTCTGTTACTGTATTTACTATATTCTTTTTTCCAAATAGCACTTTTCTGTCTGGACTGAGTTCATAAGCAAACCAGATGGCGTGAAATAGTAGCTTTTTGAAGGTTAATAATTGAATTTCTTAATATTTTCTTAGATAGCTTTGAACCATGTGCACTGTGAAATGTATTTGCAAAAGTCGCTAAGTCAGTTAATGAACTCTGCTGGGAATGGATGAGAGTAATTAAAAGTGCAGCCAGAGAAACCCAGCTTCCACATTACTGGCGCTGCGAATTTGGGTGAGTTACTAACCTCTCAGCAGTTAGGTCCTTCCTCTATGAGGCTTGGGCAATAATATTACAATGTCTTCTTGGTTCTTTGATGGTTAATTTGATAGTGGGGATTCAATGTTACAATAGCCAATAATGTTCATAAATTGTGTTTATTGCCCAAGCACATATATCCCCCAGCACTCATATCTCTATACAGTTTTGTTTTCCATATTCATAGTTGCATATTTCTCACTCCTTTCAAAAGATACAAACTATGGTCCCTTATGGGAAGTCTCTAAAAACGGAAGGCAAATTGTTGAGGTAGTAAAGGATGTGGATAAAATGCAAAGATCTCTGATTTCTGTAACTTAACCAGTTCACATGCTGTACCTTCTCTTATCTTTTTGCTACAACTTGTCACAGCTTCAGTTTTATATACTTTCAGTCAGATTTCGATCAGCCACTGTGATGAATTTGTATGACATAAATAATAGTAATAACCAAAGTGATGATGATAAGAATTATAACAACTTTTTTATAGAGAGCCAAATTATGTTATATTACTTTATATTTATATATCTTATTTCATGAATTGAATGAGTTATGAACTATAATAATCCCCAATTTATAGAAAACTGCACTTTGATTATCTTTAAATGTGACAGAAAAAGTTTTGAAATTTGAAATTATCTGCTGAGAAGCCAAATCATTTACCTTTACCTTACTGGTATAAGAATGTTTCAGAAGTTAGACTTTCATTAGTTGCCCAAATCCATTTTTATGTATTTAGATAAAAATAACAGACATCATGTTTTTTTCATCATTTTTTCTCCAAAAAGAATATTAGAATTCATATCTATTATGAAAAGAGAGAGAGAACAGCAGGGGAAACACAGAATTTTCATACTAAAATGTGAAGTATTTAATTCCTTTTGATTTAAAACACTGTCCATTTTTACAAAATATTTGTTATTTTGTTCAATTATTTGAAAACAAAAGGGTTTTTATAAAATGACAGTCATATTAAGAAATGATGTCTGAATCATATTCTCTAGAACCCTAAATCTTAAAAACATAAAACAACTTATGACGTATAGTTCATTCTGAAAGGATTTTTATTTCAGTTAATTTATTTGAATAGGTATCAAATATTAAAAAGCTAGAGTCTTTTTATGCCAACTTTGCGTTTTGTTTTTACTTCAAATTTGTGCAGAAATCTGACATTATTTTCATACCAATTCAAAGGTGTTTTCCGTATGACTATGAAGATAGATTTTTAAAATTAACTTAGAGCTCCTGAATACTATTTAAATGGAAATGTGCTAATGTACTTTAGCTTTATAGAGATAGACTTTTAGAAATACAATTTCTGGACATTTTGATTCGTAAATGTTATGAATTGGCATTTCTCTTACAGATGCTTCAATTTGGCAGAATATGATTTGGCAATAAGAATTATATAAGTATTCTTGAATTTGTTACAATCATCTTATATTGACAGGTACTTTATAGTGTTCCCCCTAGTTTATTTCATGCTATGTGATTTAGTTTTATGACAAAGAGAATAGAATAATTTATTAAAAATAAAAAAAACTTTCATTTATAGTTCTGTCATAAGATAGGATGGACCAAGCTAGTCATATACTGTAACTCCCACCAAGAACAGCAAAAAATGGATGAAACAGAGACATTATTTATATGAGTATAATGGTTAGATGCTGAAGAAATAGAAACTGAGGCAACTAAGTCACCATCGTGGCAAGAATCTTAAAGAGGTACACTTAATTCTGTAGCCACTTTTCCCCCGGGGGGATTTGTCAATTCTGTTTACTCCAAGCAGTTGAGATTCAAATTTTGTATTCGTTTAGGAATGTTGAAAGGGCCAAAGGAAAAAAAAACAGTGCTTTTTGAAGACCTTGGCCTTGGCGCATGCTTGGGTTTATGCTCAGGACGTTTGCCAAAATCTGGGCTATATTTTATGGATACTAAGAAATTAAGCATAATTTTACCAACATACCAAATAGAATTTCAGCAAAATCATGAGATACAAATTAGAGGTTGCAGCCTATGCTAAGGTGGAAACTTATAGACTGCCCCGGGCTGTCATTGCAATATTATAGATGACTCTGGACAAGTCAGTGGTAGAATGATGCTTATAGTACTGTGAACAGTCCTTGCCTCATCACATTCCTGAATTGATGGTCATAATCTTCCACCACTCTGTTAGCCTAGCAGAGAGAGTTGCAAACCCTTTATGGAAGAGTATAATATCTGTAGCCTCTGTTATTGTTTTATATACCATTTCTGGTAATCAAAAATTACCATATATTACAAAACACAGGGAACATAAATGAAAACCAAGTTTAAAAACAAACAATGAAAACAACTAAAAATGATGTAAGTTTAGGTGATGGATGGCAAGGAATTTAAAATAAATTTGGCCATAGGAATGAATAGAAATAAATACAGTAAAACCTTGGATTGCAAATGACTTGTTCTGTGAGTGTTCTGCAAGACAAGCAAATATTTCTAATACATTTTAACTTGATAAATGAGCAATGTCTTGCAATACAGGTAGTACATAATGCTAAAAGTTCACATGATCACGACTGAGCCAATGCTCGCTCTCTCTCTCTCTCTCTCTCTCTCTCTCTCCCTCACTGTGGGATTGTGGGGGATCATCTCCCATGCTCAGATGCTTGGTCTCAGGATTCTGCACTTGGCAGAAATCAGTGATTTTTCAAAACACCGGAAGGTGCCCACAACTGGCACTAGTACATTTTTTGTCACTTCAAAGCACCTATGGATAGCCCTTTGCTTTTCATATGAGTGAGCTTAAGAATGCTTTGCTTCATTCTGGGTTAGGCTGCCTGTAGATATAGACCCTTTCCTCTGCTTCCTTATTGCCAGTTACATTAAATACATTATATGACAAAAGCTTATTAATATTGTACTGTAGTCAATATCCGTGTGAGTGTATACCATGGCTCCCATGCAGAAAAAGGTTGAAAAGAAAGGCACTAAGAAGAAAGAGATGATTAAAGTCGAAGTTAAGAAGGAAATAATTGAGAAGTACGAGTGATGTGGGCAAGTGTCTGAAATTGCAAGATTTTATAAGGAGTCTACTTCTGCATCTCATCTGCAGAGGAGGAGGAAAAGAGGTGGAGGCATCCCTCACTTCAGATAAGATTAGGGAGATGTGTAAATGGGGAAACAGTGCAAAATTTTGTAGGAAAATATTACATGAATAAAGCTGTAGCAATGTGAGTGATGAATCTGTTTTACAACAATGCAATCTCACACTTTCACAAAATCTTCTAAAGGAGGCAAAAGGAAGTGTCATTGGATAGGTTCCATGTTAAAGTTGCATGAAAAGAAAAGGATTCTATTGAGCCAATAGAGAGCAGTGAGACTGTTAGTGATAGTGAAAGTCGTCCGACACAATAAACCCCCGTCTCTTGTCTCCTTCACACCAGTCATGAAGATTTTCAAGGGCAAATGCAGGTTAATTTGTTTATTTGTCTTTATATTTTGTATTACAGTATTGTAATCATTTTTTTATGAATACTTTTGTGTTGTGGAACAAATCATCTGAGTTTCCATTATTTCTTATGGGGAAATTTGCTTTGATATACAAGTGCTTTGGATTACAGGTATGTTTCCAGAACGAATTATGCTCGCAAACCAGAGTTTTACTGTACATTAAAAGATGAAGAATCAGAATCTCAAATAAGGAATAAAACGTAAATTCTAAAATTAAAAGACACATCATATGAAATGAAGATAATTTTTTTGACAGAAGGATAAATGCAGCACAGATCAGAAAAAGTGAACAAAAAGAATTATTGATACAAAATGCCTAACTGAAGCACAGAGATAAAAAAAATAAAGGAAAACATAAAAGTGAGTTTAAGAGATATGTGAGTAAAAGTGTAAAGATCTAACAAATGTCTAAATAGATTCCCCTCATAAGACTGGAAAAAAAGCAGAGCAGAAATAATATTGGGGAGATAATGACTAAACATTTTTTCTGGAAGTTCTGTGAAGTTGAAGACTAACAATACAAAGACTATAATACATAGGTGCAACACAGAAGATCATTGAGAAACAAAGATAAACAATTGTTAAGAGTAATCATGATGGGGGTGAGAGTGAGTTGGGGGAACGCATGATGTTAAAGGAAGAACGGTGAGACCTTAAGCTGACCCTCTAACAGAAATTATGGCAACAGGAAGTCATTGGAATAACATATTAAAAATGTCAAAAGAGGGGCGCCTGGGTGGCTCAGTCGGTTAAGCGGCTGACTTCGGCTCGGGTCATGATCTCGCGGTCCGTGAGTTCGAGCCCCGCGTCGGGCTCTGTGCTGACAGCTCAGAACCTGGAGCCTGTTTCGGATTCTGTGTCTCCCCCTCTCTCTGACCCTCCCCCATTCATGCTCTGTCTCTCTCTGTCGCCAAAATAAATAAACGTTAAAAAAAATTTTTTTTTAAATGTCAAAAGAGGGTTGCCTGGGTGGCTCACTTGGTTAAGCCTCCAACTCTTGGTTTTGTCTCAAATCATGACCTCATAGTTATGGGATTGAGCCCTGCATTGGGGTCCATGCTGAACATGGAGCCTGCTTGTGATTCTCTCTCTCCCTCTGTCTCTTAGCCTTTCCCCTCCTCTCCAAATAAATAAATAAACATTAAAAAAATAAAAATGTCAGAAGAAAATAACTCAGTGTAAATTTTGTACAAAGCAAAATGATCCTTTAAAATGAAGACAAAATAAAAGTGTCTCCAGACCTATGAACACTGATAATTTTTGTTAGTAAACCAGGACTGAAGGAAATATTAAAGAGAGCTCTTGAGGCAGAAAGAAAATGGTCCTGGAGAAAAACACATATTGTAGAAGGGATATAGAAAAAGGATAGTGCAAATGTGTTGGCAAATGTAAATACATAGGCCAAATATTAAAACTGTTAAAAAATTAGTTTTAAATAATAGAAAATATATAATTGATTTCTGCCCTTTCTTCCTAACACAGAGATTTTAAAGCCCTTGCGATTTCCTAAGCGATAAGAGCACTAGGCGCATCGTTTTTTCTAATATTAGGTCTTTGACCTTGGTTCATGACACTGAACTAAAGCCTTTGAAATTTCCTAGATGGTGGCAGCATCTTTGGTTCTAATGACATGTGTCTTGGTGGGCTCCTGGATGGAGACTGGGTCACCAGAAGTCATGATTAGAAGCTTGGGACTTTTAGCCCAACCCTAGCCCATTCTCTGGAGAAGGGCTGGAAAGAATTAATGATTGATCATGTGTCCACGATAAAGCCTCTATAAAAATTCCCAAAGTATGGAGTTTGGAGAGAATCCTGGTTGCTGAACTTGTGAAGGGTTGAGAGTGGTGCTCCTGGAGACTGCATGGAAGCTGTAAGCTTCTTCCCACATACTTGCCCCATATGTCCCTTTCATCTGGATACTCATCTGTATCCTTTGTCATATCCTTTTATAATAAACTGGTAAACAATAAGACAACTGCTTTCCTGAGTTTTGTGAGCCACTCTAGCCAATTAATTGAATCCAAAGAAATGGCCCTTGGAATCTGTGATTTATAAGTGATTGGTCATAAGCACAGGTAATACCTGGCCTTGACAATTGGCATATGAAGTAGGGGGAGGCTGTCTTGTGGACCTGAGCTCTGGAGTGATGCTATGTCGAGGATGAGAGTGTCAGAATTAATTTAAATTGTAGAATACCCAGTTGGTGCCACAGAGAATTGCTTGGTGTGGGGAAAAAAACCCGTACATCTGGTTTCAGAAGTGCCGAGTGTGGTTTTAGTATAAGAATAAAAAAAAAACGGGAGGAAGAACTGAGTCTTATTTTTCTTCACAAATGGTAATGTCTTATATATTTTATTTTTTTAATATTTTATTTTTAAGTAATCTCTACATCCAGCGTGGGGCTCGAACACACAACCCCAAGATCAAGAGTTGCCTGCTCTTCTGACTGAGCCATCCAGGCGCCCAGTCTTGTGTGTTTTAAATGCATGTATACCTTTTATATATGTTAACAATAATAAGACATAGAAGGAGAGGTAAATAAAGTTAAAATGTTTTAATTTTTTAGTATTAGCAAAGAAAAAAGTAAAATTTTTATTGGATTTAATAAGTAAAGATTTATACGGTAATAATATTTAGAGCCACTAGTAAAAAATTGAAACTGATTTTATAGCAAAGAAATTAATACAGGGGGAAACACTTCATTATTCAAAAGAAGGCAAAAGTAATAAAAATTAACCCAAAATAGTTTGGCCTAGTATAAAATAAGCAAAAAGTTGATAGTTATGAACTTAGCTTTATCTTTAATTATTTTACATGTAAATGGAGCAATTGAAAGTAAGTCAGTATAAAGAAGTATATGCTGCTTATGAAGCACATCTTAACTAGGAGTCGTAATATTCCACCTAGAGCATCATGTGGCTTGAGAAATGTACAATTAGATGTGAGTCTCTGTACCAGAAGTCTATAGAATAGCTAGGAAGTTTCATAAGAGATGCAAACAATCATTAGGCATGGCAGAGAATAATACAAGCTATGGGATGCTTCAGTAAAGTGCTAGAGAATTCCAAAGGAGAGGGAAATTCCCTTCTAACAGGGTGAAAAGGATTTTTTAAAAATATGTTCTATTACTTGTGTATTTTTATTACAAAATGTCTCCAGTGCCTTGCTTGGTGCTGAGGACATAGTAGATTCTCAATTTCTGTGACATGACTAGAGGATTCAGGGATATGGATATGTGCAAGAAGAGTATTCATTCAGAGAGAAAAATAGGTAAAAACAATCTCAGAAGCAAAAACATGTGAGTAAGTTATTGGTGAAAGTGTCCATCTGTTTTAAGTGGGAGAATGAAGGGTATAAAGGTATAGTAAGCATGAAGATCCAGAGAGAATAGCATTGTGCTAGAATGTTTATGGATTCTCTGTCCAGCAGAGGCAGAAAAGAAAAAATAACTCAAACTGATTTTATAACAGCTTTATTAATAATTCACAGACATATAACTCATGCTATTAAATTGTACAATAGTTTTTAGTATATTTACATAGTTGTGTAACCATCACCACAAAAATTTCTACATCATTTCACCATACCAGTGTCTCAAGGTTATTATACTTAAACAGCATGTATACAAATCACTCAGTAAAGCATCTGGCTCCTATTAAACATTGCTTAGTAAATGTCAACCACATATTGATACTGAAGTAAATTTTAAGTGACAGAGGGATAGTCTATGAACTATCCTTAGAGTGATCTAACGCTGTGACTGCCAGTCATTAAATTTGGAGCAGAATTGTTGACCCATCTCAAATAATGTTCAGAAAACATCTATAAACCAGCAAGTCAAGTTTGACCAGTCGTTGATAAGTGAATCTGCAGGAGAGGGTAAGCCATCAAATCGAGGGAACTAGACAAATTGACAGCATACCCGTGGAGGAAGGGGCTCACGACCAGGAATTGTTCCACCAGCAGAGGTCAAAGATGAGACAGGCTTTCAGGGCCTCCTGTGGTTTCCTAATGGTGCAAGTGCATCTTCTAACCTGTCCCTCAACATGCTAGAGATAAAAGCTTTCCCAGTGCTTTTTCTCAATGAAGGTCTATGGCCCTTGAATTTCAAATATAGGAAGAGACAAGTGCAGCTGTCCACATTCAGCATCTTATGACTTAAAACGATTTTAAAGTCTTGGTTAGAACAGCAGCTATTGAAGAATGTCAGCGAAATGAAGAGTTACATAAATTTTAGTTCAGTTAGGACTCGTGTGTGTGTGTGTGTGTGTGTGTGTGTGTGTGTGTGTATGATTGCATGCTTACACAATGTCATTTGGGGACATTCATGTTCTTCCAATGATTGCTGAGAATTTACTGTCCCTTCCACAGGGAATACGTGCAAATATGTGATAGAGATCACCTGGTCTAGTCTTACTTTTCAGTGTGACTTTCCAAGGTGGCCCAAAGAGCTACAGAAAGAGCAAATTGTAAAAATCAGTTTAAGGAAAACTTCTGGAATTATAGTGTAAGGAGCTCCATCAACCATTTTCCCAAGGAAACTACCATAACTAGTCAAAGTTATAAAGAACAGTATTTCATGTTCTGGAAGTTGTCCTAATGACACAGTGAAGATGCATATTATTGACAGAGATCACAAATGTGGTGCCCTGAAGAGATACAGGTTTTCTTAGTGACCTGAGAAGAAGGGAAACAAATTACATTTGTTGAATACTCTCTGCAGTTCTGGCAGTGTGGTAGGTGTTTTTAATATATGTTGCTTAATTGAAATCTCACAAGAGCACCAACAAGTTACTGCATGTTAGTTGATTTCATAACTTTCAGTTGAAAGGAGAGATGTATTTATTTATTGACTAGCTATATTTATTCAACATGTTCTGTATACCAGATGCTGGGTTAGGTCTTGGGAATACACTACCCAATAAATGGATATCATTGTTATCTTCATGAATCTTCCTGTGTAGCTGGGGAGCAAACATTTAACAAACACACAACTGGTGATATATTTATAATGGGGTATATATTTTATCACAAATATAACAAATATATCAAAAAAGCTGTTGCTTGCTTAATATATGCCAGGTATTAAACTACATCCTTGCCTATGTAAGAATTTCATATATCTTATATGATACTTGACATTTATCTGACAGGTACTGTAAGTTAGGTACAGTATTAACAACCATATTTTATAGTTGCTGAAACCAAGGCCCATGGAAGTTAATGACTTACCCAAGATGTCACAGGCCAGTAAATGGAAGACTAAGGCTTTGATCCTAGATATATTGTCTCTAGAAGCATAGGTGTGTGTATATTATGCCCTAAACTTTACCCCTACCATCCTTACACAATTTATAAACAGCATGGCTGGAATTTAAACCCTTGTGTTCTGACTTCAGAACATACATTCTTGAACCTCTCTGCCATGCTGTCAATGTACGAACAAGGAACAGAACAAGTAATACTTTGTGCTGTGAGTAATGCAAACAGGGGATCTAATCCAGAGAAGGTGCCAGCCAAAAAGGCATACTGAGGTTGAGGCACATGAGCTGAGTTGTAGCTACTTAATAAAAGGGGAGAAGAAGGGAAACAGTGCGCCTGGACAGAGGAAAGAGGTTGCGAAAGTCTCAGAAATGGTGACAGACTTAAGGCATGAAAGGAAGGTCATTGTGGCTGGCAAATGTTAAGTGCAAGGGGAGTTGGAGACAGATGGGTCTGGAGAGGAGGCTTGTGGTCAGTTCATGTCTCAAAGATTAAAAAGATAAAAGGAAAGTTTATCATCAGTTTCAGATAGTCATAAAAGGATCAGAGCTCAATTTCTAACTACTGTTGAATTTTTCCAGTAACTCTTGAGTTCAACTTCTTGTTTTTCATAATTTTTCAGGTGCTCTTTCAACTTTTAAGTATGAGAAAAATGAAGGAACTGGAGACTTCTGTTTCTACTCAGTAGCTGTAATAAGAAATCTGCATATTGGACTTGCATCTTGAGAGGTTTCAGTGAAAAGCCTTTAACTGATGGTAATTTGTGAGTTGGAAAAAAAAAACTTTGTTCATCTGACAAGAACATTTGGTGAGTAATCAGATACGTTCTACATAAAGACAGATTGCTGGACTTGAAATTAATATTTTATTGCAACTTTATGTAATGAATATATTATTTTATGACCTGTCAACTGTTTAGCCATAATTACAATTCCTACGTACAGAGCATTCATTTTGTCCTTCCAAAAGAGCATCAATTATATTTCTTTTAGACAAACTTCACAAGAACTCTAATAAGTGGAACTACTTCCTGTTTGCCTTTATAATATTCCCCTAAAAGTCAGCCCTCCTGGTATTAAAATAGTTTATAATTAGAAATTCAGATCAGCCATTATACATTATTTCCACTTTCATTATTTTTGAAATTCATGCAACTAAGTGCGATCAGGCAAAAAACAATTAGAGATGTGCTAAAATACTTACAAAATATTTAGCTATCAGATATTTTCCCAAGCTGTTTGGTCTCATGTTTGAATAGTATTTTGAAACAGTCTGTAATGAGAAAAATTCTATATTAAAAACGCATACATTTTGGGGCACCAGAGTAACTCAGCCAGTTAAACGTCTGGCTCTTGATTTCAGTTCAGGTCATGATCTCACAGTTTGTGAGTTCAAACCCCCCATGGGGCTCTGCGCTGACAGATTCTCTCTCCCTCTCTCTTTGCCCCTCCCCTGCTCACACACTCTATCTCAAAACAAATAAGTGAACTTTAGAAAAAAAGCACACATATGTTTATAAACATACATGCATGTTGTAAATAACAGTTAAATAAATAACAGATATGAACATAAAGGTGCCTTGGTGTCTGATTTGAGATGAGAAGGCTTTGACATAGAACTTAATTTTCACTCACATACTATATCTAAAGAACACTGTGGGTGAAAAAAAGAAGAGATATTAATGTATTTACAATACAAAGCTGAATCTGTATCTCTTTTATCCGCCTCTGTTTCTGCACATTTATCTTTGGGAAGATCAAGCCAGATTTGCCCACTTCCTGCTGTTCATCTCAATGCTTTTGTGTATTCTGTTTCCTCTGCCTGTTGTGTCCTTTCCAACCTCCACCTGTCCTCACATGTGTGCCTCTTACATCGTGTTATTTTTTTTAGTGTTTATTTATTTTTGAGAGCAAGTGAGCAAGCGAGCACGAGTCGGGAGGGGCAGAGAGAGAGAGAGAGAAAGAGCGAGAGAGAGAGCGAGACAACAGAATCCGAAACAGGCTCCAGGCTCCGAGCTGTCAGCACAGAGCCCAACTTGGGGCTCAAACTCACAAACCACAAGAACATGACCTGAGCCGAAGTCGGAGGCTTAACCGGCTGAGTCACCCAGGCGCCCCCTCTGACATCGTTTTAAATTCTACCTCCAAAGTCCCTTCCTTTTAACTTTCCATCATTCTTCCTCTTCTCATACATTATTTTATTGTATTTGTTAAAACTGTTTCTGCAAAGTTATATTTATTTACATGCATATTTTCCCTAGTACTATCTTGGAATGTAGGAAACATGTTCTAATCATCTTTTATCCTTCATTTCTGGTGCAATACTTAAGACCTCATGTTTACTAAATGTTTTGCAGAATGAGGTTAGGATGAGTATATATTTATAAGCAGATGAAGTAGAGCACATACAGTTCTGGCCATAGTGATGCATTGGCAAAGGGATGCAAGAGAGCACATTGTGTTCTGTCAGTGGCTACTTACCCAATGTGTTAGAGAAAGTTTAGAGCAAGAATACAGAACCTGGGGTGCTAGAATATGAAGAGTCTGGTTTGCTTTGCCGAGAAGTTTGTTTGGCATCCTGTAGACAAGAAAGAGACCTGGAAAGATTCGAGCCAGGAAATGAGATAATCAGATCTGTGTTTTGGCGGGAGAACCAAATGGTGGCATGGACGATGAACTTTATTACAAGACAGTGGAACTAAAAAGGCTAATCAACGTGATATTGTTGTTAAAGAAGAGCACATTAATGAGGAAGACATTTTGAAGATGTAATTTACAAGATTTGAAGAGAATATGTTGCTAAAAATTCATTGTAGTCTTGCTAATGTGGCCGGATGGCATGTTGTACTGTACCAAGTGACGTCTGCTGTGATTTTCAGTCGAAAAATGTGATGCTGCTCTTAGACAACACTGTTGCCTGGCTGGACAGCAGAGTTCAAGAGGAAAACCTGTAGAAATTATCCTCCACCACCAACCACCACTCTCCGTCATCTGGATCCTATTTTGGGGGGCAAGGCAGTGAGTAAATTCAGTTGGGCATTAGAACTTTCAGGTGAATTCAGGTCTCTTTTATTATCAGTGTATGGAGTATTTAAGATGCCTTTACTGGATATAGGGCTTTGCCTTGAAATAGTTTCAATAGACTTTTTTTGTTAATGTATGTAAACTCACCAAATCATTACTCAGCAAAATAAAATAATTTATTTCTTGAAAGAATGGCCATCCCTTTACCTCTCCAGTCCTAGTAACCAACACACAGGTAAGCAGTCCCTTAATAATTGTTTGCTGAATGAGTGAAGGATTGAATGCAGAGTGAAAAGAGAAAGACATGTAACTGCTTTGTGACTTCTTTACAAACACATCTAAAGAAGCACCATTTGTTTGATTCTCATTACTTCTCCCAAATGTTGCTTGTAAAGCCTTCATGGATTTGTATTATTATTTTCATATAACATTTTGCAAATTTTTAAAAATTTTATTTATTTGTTTTTTTTGGGGGGGGTGGGAAGGACAGAGAGAGAGAGGGAGAGAGAGAATCCCAAGCAGGCTCCACGCTATCAGCACAGAGCTTGATGCTGGGCTTGATCCCATGAACCGTGAGATCATGACCTGAGCTGAGATCAAGAGCTGGACGCTTGACCAACTAAGCCATGTAGGTGTCCCTTTGTCAATCTTTTTAAATGAAAGAGGCATGCTCCAAAAATATAATAACTTCCAAATTTTCATGGTTATATTGTTCCAAGTTTAAAATAGATACTTATAACTTAAAATAATTGTTGCTTCAAAATCTAAGAATTCTTTTCCTTCTATTATTAAATATTTATCGAGGAACTACTGTGTCCCACATGTTGCTATGATGATGATGCAAAGTGAAAAGACACGGTAACTATTTCTAGTAGTTTATGACTTTGCAAGGGGGAAAACATGCACATAAAACGTTCATTACCAGTTGGGTAGTATATTTGTTTCCTAGGGCTTCCATAACAAGATGACATGGACTGAGTAGCATAAAGAACAGAAATATATTTCCTCACATTTCTGGAGTCTACAAGTCCAAGATCAAGGTATTGGCAGGTTTGATTTCTCCTGAGGCCTCTCTTCTTGGCCTACAGATGACTGTCTCCTCACTGTGTCTTCACATTGTTGACCTTCTGCATGTGTTCATCTCATATCATTTTGTCTCTAAATTTCCTTCTCTTATACGGACACCAGTCCAGCCTAAAGACCTCATTTTGACTTAATCACCTCTTTACAGACCACATGTCTAAATAAAGTTACATTCTGAGGAACTGGGAGTCAGGACTTCAACATGACATTTGGGGGACACAATTTAGACCATACTAGGGAGGAGATAGAATTTGGCGCATCTAAAAGAATCCAGTGTCAGATTCAAAGCACTCAGATTAAACCCAGAATGGGCAGATATTGATTTATTTTTTAAGCAAATAATAAAGATAAATTTATGCTGCTGAAGAAACTTACATGAAAATATAATTTTTACAGCTTTCTCCCTCTCATACTGTCTGCTATCTGCTCTAATATGAGTCATAATCATTTCTAAAGCCTCCACTGAGATGTCATGAACAAAAAAGATCAGGATTTTACAAAGGCATCAATGCCTGTAGCAGATAAGCACAGAGTTCATAAAAAAAAGATATTTTTAATGCATGAGGAATGAGGACAGTGAAGGGATGGGTGGCAAGATAGTGTCTATCAAGTACATCTACAGAAAAACACTCTCCAGTAGGGCTTCTCCAGGGCACCCACCTACATCCTTCCATCAAGAGATGAGCAGGGCTTTGTTCTCAAAGGAAGAGACATTTATTGTATATATGGATTTGCTTTTCTTGCCTGCAATCCTTCTCCCAAATCCCATCTGTGATCTTAAGGAGTACCTCTTTTCATACAACATAGTTCCTGATCAAGAGATTTGTTTTATAGAACAGAAGTGCAGAGATGGTTATGAAATGTATTGTTCTCATGATCCCCTATCACTCTGAAGCAACTGTCCTGATACAGTGATGCCATGGCCTTCTGAGATGCCAACTGGATGACTAAACCTTGTGGGGTTTGGGTATTGTCCTCTAGGATGTGACAAATGGTCTACATCAGCAGCCATCATATGCTGATCTTTCTCTCATAATTAGTATTCACAAATCCAGAAAACAAGGAGTGAAATAGGAGTGACTTCTCACTATTACACTGAGATCCACTAACATCATTATTGTTGCCTATACTCAACACCTCTCGACTTGCTTGTCTTGATTTTCCCCAAGGGAGAAATATTTAAACCTAGGCCTACATCAATAGTTCCATTAAATCAAAATTTAACTACCACTTGGCTTCTTTGGGCTCCTCATATTAGTGAATCAATAGGCAAAGAGAGTAATGGTGTTCTGTCTGAGATGATTGATTCTGATTATCTGAGAAATTTGGCTGTAATGGGGTAAAGAGAAGTATGTCTGGAATGTAGGAGATCCTTTGGGGCCCCTGTTAGTACTTCCGTACCCAGTGATTAAAGTCACTGGAAAATGAAAACAATCAAATACAAGAGGGACGCTCATGACCTCAACTAAAATCATAACTGGACAAGGTGCTTGCTGAAGCAAAAAGTGGGAAAACAACGTAATTATAAATAACAATTATGATCACATGACCAATGGCAGAAATGAGAACTATAATAGTTATGGATAGTATTTCTCATTTTGATATGCATATACTTACTTGTATATATGTTAACTTTTTAAATCTTTTCCTCTTACATTTGCCTAGCATCTAAAATAAGAAGTATTAATAGTAGTTAATATTGTATCATAGTTTGATTTATAAGATATCAAAGAGGAATGTGCCTGAGGTAGAAGAGGAATGAACATCACCTAAGGATGGATAAAGGGACTTTGTATCTCATTTTGGGGAGAGGATTGTATAAGGGACAGTTGCCTTATGTTGTATGGAAGCAGAATTGTGCTATTGTTTTACTTAGAAATTATTTTAAGTATGACTAATAAAAGTGTGTGTAAATGTCAAGTTGACAACGGTGAACTGTACTGAAATTATATTGTGTCAATTTAGCATAGCTAGAACTACATTTCTCAGAAATCCCTTCCCTTTATCATTCTGGGTTTAGTCTGAGCTAGATTTTGTTAATGAAAATTGGAAGACAGTAGTGAAATAGTAGTTGTATTCTTTTCCCACACATGAGGGTAGACTAGGTCAGGAGGCACGAGGCAGTTCACACGTGTTATCCCTTATCTGCTGTTATCACTTAACCTTTTCAGATGTGGGCCAGCATTTGACCCATGGCAACTCCAGTTCCTGCTGTGTCTCCTCTTTTACCTTTGTGACTCCTGGACCAGGTGTTTGTTCTCCTCAGAGCCAAGGATGCCAGCTTCATCTGCAGGACAGCCTCCTCATCATATTTAGAGGCTTAGAGGCAGTTGGAGATCCACACAAGGTCCAGTCTGTCCACGTGGATTTCGCCTATCCTCACAATTTTCTTTTAATCTCTGCTGTCCCCATTGGATGTCCTTCTTCCTTTCCTTACTGCCTCCCCAGCTGACTTTAGACTTCAGCACCAGACGGTATCAACAACCTCCCAAAGTCTATTTAACCAGCTTCCGAAATTGTGTAAGATCTAATCCTAGTAATCAGTGTGTGTATTGCAGGAGTTCTGTTTCTGTGATTGAACTCTAGGTGATAAAATTAGTTAGAAATTTTAGAACCAATAGGGCAGTACTTTCTTATTTTTAGCATATTATTCTTTTGCAATCATGGAAAACTGAAGTTAAATATCTGTACATATGTATCAATTTATTATTCTCACACACTATGCAGTTATTTTATCAGTTTCTAAGACAGCAAAATACTATGAATTTTGTCATTATTCAACAAATATAGCATTTGCACAGTTGTAGGAAATACATTTTAACTAGAATTGACAGAAGCCAATGACTTAATTTCATTAAAAACTGTCTTTTCTTGGGGCGCCTGGGTGGCTCAGTTGGTTGAGCGGCCGACTTCGGCTCAGGTCATGATCTCGCGGTCCGTGAGTTCGAGCCCCGCATCGGGCTCTGTGCTGACAGCTCGGAGCCTGGAGCCTGTTTCAGACTCTGTGTCTCCCTCTCTCTGACCCTCCCGCGTTCATACTCTGTCTCTCTCTGTCTCAAAAATAAATAAACGTTAAAAAAAAATTAAAAAAAAACCAACTGTGTTTTCTCACCATTTAAAAAAATGCAGTGTCATGATTTTTATAATATTCTATGAATAATCAATTCTGCTATTTTAAAACTGTTTCTAATTTTGAAGCTTAGTTGAGACTTTAAATGCTAGTTCAATTTTAGACTTCATTTTCATTCTCATTATTGGTCTTTTCATTTTGTTTTGAAAAATGAATAAGGTCTGAAGAACTCTATTCTGACTTTGGTCATTCTTACAACAAAACATTTCCAAATTTTGATTTATTTTTCCCTCTCTAAGTAGGTGCCCTGGGTAAAAGTGCTATTACTGGCCAGATTAACACATAAAAGGAAAAACATGGGTTTGGCACCTGACAGTAGTTTTTTCTTCCAGCTCAGGATGGTATTCCTTTCAAGATTTGAACTATTGTAGGAACAGATGGACAGGCAGCCAGTAAATGGTCTGCCATTGCATTTATTATCTTATAAAGCACAATGATCTCATAAATATTTTAATCTAAAATTCTCAGGCAATAGCTGAACTCTGTCTACTTGTTCATGGTGCTGTTGATATAGGAGTACTATATAATTCAGGTAAGAAAAAAAAGGGGCAGGGTAAAATACAAAGACAGTACAGCTCAGAAGGTAAGTCTAGTGCTGCATTTTATGAAAATAGAAAATGGAAAATAAATTGTTTAAAAACCACAATTATATATGGCATTGTCACATTGTACAGAAACCATCTTTATAAATCAAAGAAAATTTTATATTGAGGAAATGCCTTTATATGTTTTAGAAAAAAAAATATCTTTCATCATTTGTTTTAAGCAGGCAATGATTCAATTTGTATTTTTACTAATTAAAAATGTGGGAAATTAAAACTCAAACTTAGATCTAATGTCTCTTAGTTCATTCATTGAAAATTATCTTCTCTTTTAATTTGCAAGAATATCACAATGTGGCCAAAGAATGAGAATATAGTCATCAACTGATTCTTTATCAGAGTTCTGTAACCTGTTTAAAGATATGAAAATAATCTTTTAAAAATGCCAAGCATTCTGCAGTTATCTGCACTTCCAAATACATTGTATGTAGATCCATCTACAAAGTATTAAAAGCCATATATTATGTATTTACTCAAAGGTATCACATATTGAATTACTGAATCTACTTTTCTAAAGTAGTCTTTTTAAATACATAGAGATTTAAGAATTTATAAGAATGCCTAGAATGTTTAGGAAATGAATAGCAATATAATTTGTAGTCCTTTAAAAATAAAATCCCTTATTTTTTTTTGACAAAATGAGCCTTATTTCTCTGAACAATAGTATGTGTGATAATTCCATCATATTCATACCAAAAAATTTCCCATCTACACTACAATTAAAAGGGAATCAATAGTAATATCTTTACTAACTTTATATGTAGCTCCTCATGGACTATAAGAAAAAAAAAGGAGATACCGAATAATTTATTACCAAGTGAGAATATTTTAAAAATGAAAAAGAGGTTGGGGAAAAGAGAAATAGATATACCAAGAGAGAGACAGAAAGGAAAATCAAAGTGGAGGCCATGCAAAAGATCAAAGAAAAATGATGCACCTAGAAATTTTCTCTCATCTTGGTTTATTGATGTTAAAGGCAGTCATGAAAGGTATATCCAGTTATAAAGTTGGAACTAAAATATTTTAATTGTAAATCATGCCTGACTTTAGAGTTAATAAATGTATTGATACATTTTCTCATTACATTTATTTTTCTAATTTTATACTTTGATTTAAATTGATAGTAAATTTAATTCTTCTAATATAGGCTTTTCAAAACATTCTTGACTATTGAATTTCTACTCATTATTTATAGATATGATTAATAGATAAAAACTGACCCTTCTTCCAGAGCAAAATCAGTTACTAATCTTACTTTACGTCCACCACATTAGAACTGTTCTATTCCCATTCCCATCATTCTATCTTACATAACAGTTAGTTATACGACTGGCCCTTGAACACAAGTTTGAACTGTGCGTGTCTACCAATATGTGGATTTTTTTTTGATATGGTACAATAGTATAAATGCATTTTTTCATGATTTTCTTGATAACATTTTCTTTCCTCTAGCTTTTTTTATTGTAAGAATACAGTATATAATACATATACAATATATGTATTAATCCACTGTTTACATTATTATGTTATGGTTTATGTTATTTGATTGAGTCAACAATAGACTATTAGTAGTTAAGCTTTTGAGGAGTCAGAATTTATATTCAGCTTCTTGACTGTGTAGAGGTTTGGTGCCCCTAATCCCCATGTTGTTCAAGGGTCAATGGTGTATATGGCTGTTCCTTTCATTAGAAAGGATGTTTTTTCAAGGCAAGTATTCCTTTCTTCCTTCCTCTCATTATTTATGACATTATAGTGGGAGAGGGGTTCAAACAAAGAATATTCATCACTACATTTTCCACAACTATATTTTCTATCTAGCATTAGTCAAGGAACCTGCTAATAAGCCTAATAACGTATAGCTAGAACTACATGAAGCGCTTACTCTCAGGTAGTACAACAAACCGTTCATGTTAATGATGTTGTGGTTCATCCAATCAACAAATATTTATTGTGCTCTTGTGAGTAGCATGCAAGGTGTTGTGGCTGAAATGGTGAGCAGGACTGACTCATGGAACTTACAGTCAAGTTGGGAAGACAGAGAAGCACAAATAATCTTGCAAATATATAAGATATATCAGTTAAGTTAGATGCAATATATCAGATAAATAATGTGTTTCTCTGTTCATTTATGTATTCATTTTGAAATCTAGTTATTCGTGATAATCAATCTTATTCAATAAAATTGCACATTATTCCAATTTTTAGTCTTCCTTTAAGAAATTTAATGCAATTTTATATTTTTGTTCCTAATGACTCTGCATCTTTGATGTATTATATTCTGAATGAAATATAGTTCTCCCCCACTATTATAAAGTATGTTTTTTTCTTTAAGTCATCTGTGTCCAGGCACATTAATAATTATCACTTTTTGTTTGACAAAGTATCTTTGATTTTATAAACACAGTATCTTTATCAAAGAAGGATAATACTGTGTATCTTTTTAAATATTCAAACTGAACATTTTTTTTTCTTAATGCATTAACTTGATCCTCTATCAATAGTTGAGTAGTAGGGCTGATTGCAGCCATCTCTGTTTTATTCCTCATTTTCATAGAAATAAGTTAGCATTTGCTGTTAGTTTTGGCATAAGAGTTATTTTTTATATTGGCATTTCCTTCCCATTTTCTCATTGTCCTTCCTATAAGGAGTATGCATGGCCTTCTCCATGGCCATTTGACTTCCAGTACCTCGCAGTTGAAGTTGTTTTGGTTCAAGGAGTCACTGAATGTCATGTTCAACAGAAGCTTTAAGAACCATTTCATGATTTTGCTAAGATTCATTTTCTTCTACTTCTATGAGTTAAAACTGAAATATTTCAGTTGTAAATCACACTTGATTTCAGAGTAGGTAGGCTACTACATTAGCCAGGATCCAGTAATGAGGAGGATATGTGGAACAAAATTGAACAGAAACAAGCAGAGCCAAACTTATGCCCTGAATACATGGAAATTCAATGAAGTTAATTATTTCTTGCTGTGTGATAATTACTAAATCATTTGCTTCCAAAAATTCCTATTTTATTTAAATTTTCATTAGAATCCCTGTAAGTTTTATCTAATGACCTATGTCATCCATTTCTTTTTTTTTTATTAGAGAGAGAGAGAGACAGAGACAGAGAGACAGAGAATGGGTGGGGGAGGGGTTGAGAGAGAGGGAGAAAGAGAGAATCCCAAGCAGGCTCCATGGTATCAGTGCAGAGCCTGAGGGGAGCTTGAATTCACTAACCATCAGATCACGACCTGAGCCTAAACCAATAGTCGGACACTTGACTGACTGAGCCACCCAGGCGCCCCTGTCATCTATTTCTAGTTATATGATTTTTTCTTTTAATGTATTGATTGAATGGATTATGTTGATATAGTTTCTGAATTATGACAACATTCCTGGACTACCTAATTGTAGTATATTAAACACTATCTATAATACCTACATATTAAACACTACCTATAGTATAGTATAGCATACCTATAGTATAAACAGTACCTAATTATAGTATATATTTTTTTTAAGTAATACTCAATTCTGTGTATAGCAGACCCTCTTTATCTGCACTATCCCTTTCTGTGGTTTCAGGTATCTACAGTCACTGAAAGTCTAGAAGCAGATGATAGTCCTTCTGACCTGTCATCAAGTCAGTAGCACTCTGTTGCTGCATCACAATCCCTACATTATTCACCTCACTTCATATTGTCAAATAGACGTTGTATCATCTGACATCATCACAAGAAGAAGTTTTCGTATAGTCCAAAAAGATATTTTGAGACTAAGAGGCCACATTTACATAATTGATTTTACAAGACATGTCATAATTATTATATTTTATTATTGTTGTTCATCTCTTACTGCGTCTAATTTATGAATTAAACTTTATCATAGATACATATGTATAGGAAATTAAAACATAGCATAAATAGGGTTCAGTACAATCTGCAGTTTCAGGCATCCACTGGAGGTCTTGGAACATACTCCCCATGGATAAGGGCGGATGGATATATATATATAGTAATAAGTTAAATTAGATTTGTGACATAAAATTTGTTGATAAATACCTTGTAGTATTGTATGACCTGAATAATTTTAATTCTACAGGTATTAGTTTTGCAAATGCTTTTAAGAACTTTAAAATTTTCTGTACTAAATTCTCATTGAAGATGGCAGGCTGAGAATAGGCTACAATCTTCTCTACACTCCAGATTCAGAAAAATTTTGAAAAAAAAACCAAAAAAACAAGCACTTAAGGTATAAACCGGGAACATTTCACCACTTCACTGACCATAAAAGAGTTAGACATCTCTCAGAGATGGGCACTATATAGGATGATATGGGAAGTCACAAAAAATAGGACAAAGGCAAAAGGCAAAACCAAATCCATGACTGTTGTACTGCTGTATACATGGAGACAATGGATGCTAAGAGGTGGATGACGCCAGAGAGACCACAATAGTAGTAACCAAGCACGTGAACTCCTAGTGTAAGCTTTCAAACATGAGCATGAGTGAGTGATATCAGGCAAGAGAAGCAGGGTATTGTGGATGATAAAGGATGGGAGAAATATGGAGGACCCATATGTAGAAAGCTAGCACTGAAAATACCATTAAGCTACTGGCTTCTTGCTTTTTCTGAAACTATACCAGAATTCAGGACACATTTTATTCTCCCTAAGCAGTTTGCACAAACAGAAAACATAGTCGAAATGGAAATATATTCCCAAAGATGAAGATACAGTCAAGATGTCTAACAGATCAAAAAATAAATAAATAAATAAAACAAGACATACAAAGCTCAACATCGGAGAGAGAATTTAAACAATGTTAACTAATAGAGGAGGCAGAATTGGACTTTCACATAAACATGAAAACACTCATCATAAGAGCTGACATTATTTCCTAGGTGGCCAGCACCTTTTTACGTCTATGTGTTCTACCATTAAATGGATGAAAGAATGCAGGAATAGACCAAAGTCCTACAATAAGAATGATTAGCAGTAAAGGAATAAAAGTGATAAATCTCAAAAATGAAAACTGTTGTTGAAATTAAAAACAGAAGTCCAGAATGTCCTGAGCATGCATTACGTTCTGGAAGAACTTGTTGAAGGGTTAAGCCAGAAAGCACCACAGTTGGAGAGAGATGAGGCATGTGAAAGAAAGATGGCAAAACGTGGAGGCATCTAGCAGTTTCAATATCTGACTTACTGGCAGCCCAGAGGTAGTACGTGGGATATAGGTGTGTACAAGACCACAGGTGATCTGTACTCAAGAAGGAGTCTGATGAAAAGAACCCACTCTGTCCTGAAGAGGATAAGTTAAAACAAACAAACAAAAACTAATAGATTTAGACAGAGTGACAAAGAATACAAATAACATCTTAAAAGCTTCCAGGAAAATATAGAGATACGGCTACTGAAGTCAAGATAGCAATGGAACAACATCTATGAGCAGGAAGACTGCAAAGGCCCACACATAAGGAGGGAGAAAATGTACAGCCTTATATTAATGTATTAATAATACAAGATTACACATCGGTGAACCATGCTTTCATATTGAGTTAGAAACAAAATAAACCCGTCAAAGAATAAGAAAGGGCTAATAGAGGGAAAGTGGAAGTTGATGTAATAAGCATAAGAGTTAATAAAAATAAAGATTTAAAAGATAATAAAATAATATATTCAAACTTTTTGAAGTATGACCAAAAAAAGAATAAAAAGCTAGTCACTTTAGACCTAAAGTATTAAATAACTACAGATACCAAGAAGATTAAAACAATGTTAAGAAAATACTATGGACAGTTTAACCTAATTTGTTTTGGAGAATACATATAAAAAAATGGGTCTACAAGCAGAGACATACGTAGAATGAAGGTGGAGTCAGATTGTGATCTCCAGAGACACTGACATAATCTGTGAAGATCCACCAGCCTGGAATGCTTTTACCTCCAGTCATTCAGATTTCAACTCAAATATCAGGTTTTTTGAGGCTTTCTGACCATCCTAATAAAATCAGTTGCCTAGTCTTATATCATTATTCCACTTATTTTTCTCTCTTGTCAGCGGTTGGAAATTTGTTTTGTTGCTGTGTAATGTTGGACCTGATTGTAGCTACTCAGTAAATTATCATCTGATTAATTGATGGACTGATTAATTAACCCCATTTTATTTTCTATGATTCTTTTTGTTGTTTATTTTCTTTCCAGCACTTCCTACCTTTTCTTTTTTTTCCTCCTATTGGATTGCATAATAAACTAAAACATTTTTCCACTGACAATTTTAAAGACGAATTCTAACAAACCTTCAAAAAACAAAGTTTCCATTTTATACTTGCTCTTTCAGCACTGGAAAAAGAGGAGGAGGTGATGAATCACCCTTCTCCATCTGGCATCATGTTTCCTTTATCTTGATTGAAAGGACCCCAGAATCATCCCAGGATGATTAGGCCCAAAATCAATAAAATTTCAAATAGGCACCACATAAGCTATTGTAAATAGATGAATGCCAATCTAAGAGACAGCATCTACATATACACAGATAGGAATAAGTTGTGAGGAATGTCAGTGTGGAATACCGTGGCAGGCCCTGTGGATTCCTGGGAAAACTGTTAAATAGTCCAAGAAAATTATTGTGAAACCAAGGTGAAGGTAGGATGCAGTCATAGAAGCAGCAGGAAGGTGAATCATCAGGGGCTTGATTATTGGGGTGTATTTGGAGTTTAGGGGTGACAGAACACCAAGATGGTGGAAGAGGCCACCAGGGGAACAAACTCACCTAAACTGGAATATAGTTAAACAGCATTGGTTCCCTGGCCCGAGACTTTGACACTCAGGCTCCTTGCCCTGTGCTTGTCATATGGTTGAAGGTGTTATTTTGTTAATTTATCATTGGCTAATGAATTTGCTAACAGCACAAGGCAGTGGGGTCAGAATTGAGAAAGAATTCCGTGAATCACGTATGCTATAATCCTTCAAAACTCTCTTCTCGTTTTGTCAGGCAGTAACTATATCACATTTTTTTAATATATGAAATTTATTGTCAAATTGGTTTCCACACAACACCCAGTGCTCATCCCAAAAGGTGCCCTCCTCAATACCCATCACCCACCCTCCCCTCCTTCCCACCCCCCATCAACCCTCAGTTTGTTCTCAGTTTTCAAGAGTCTCTTATGCTTTGGCTCTCTCCCACTCTAACCTCTTTTTTCCTTCCCCTCCCCCATGGGTTTCTGTTAAGTTTCTCAGGATCCACATAAGAGTGAAAACCTATGGTATCTGTCTTTCTCTGTATGGCTTATTTCACTTAGCATAACACTCTCCAGTTCCATCCATATATCACATTTTTAAACCGCTATTTCTATAATCTGAGGTGTTCATACTTTTTCCCATTCATAAAGTTAGTGATCTTCATAGCCAACTTGATTCCCTGGCACATTTCAATACTTTTAACTTTGTAGACCACAGGCAGATGTTTAATGTGCAGGAGAATGGAGTGGCTCTTATTCTTGCTGTAGATGTAAACATCTTCTAAGTTGGTATGTTTTGCACTTAATTCTGGATTTTTGCATAAAAGACAGATAGTATGTTGTAATCCTAGATAATGTAGCATGCTTTCTTTACACTAGATAAACGGTTGGCAGGGAAATGAGCTGCCTAATTCCCGGGAGAGTGACTGATTTAGGACTCCAGTGCTGTGCTCTGAATCCACCAGCACCCAGTTCATGTGCGTATTTCCAAAAGCTGCTTGCTCCCAGGTGAGGAGTTGCAAAATTCATGGCCCCAAAATATGTCCCCTTGGCATGCAGATTATTTTGAATTGAAAGCAATCAGGACCCAGTAGACTCAAGAAAAACGTATACCTTTCCCTTTAACTAACCAAAAGAATTTAGACTCGGAGCCTGATTCAGAAAAAGAGTTATTGCCAGAGATAAATTTTCATCTGAAAGATCCATCTGTGTGACAGGGCAAACATCTAATTACCAAACATCTGCGCTTCTTATTGTCCTATAAATTATCTTCCTCCCCTTGGAAGCCCCAGGCCCCAATCCTATCCCTTAGCTCACAGTGACATATAAGCCTCAACTGACTGACTTGTCTCATATTCTTTATGGGGCTTCCATATGCGTGTAATTAATTTTTTTCTCCTGTTAATCTGTCTTATGTCAATTTAATTAATAGACCAGCCAAACAAACAAACAAACCTAAAGACTAGAGGGGTAAAACATGTCCTCTCCTACACAGGCAATGACTGAGAACAGCAGAAGACTATGACAGACCTGTTCCTGAAGGGTGACTTTGGCTGAAGGACTCCGTGATGACCTTGATGAAGTGTCTTAGAACTGCCCTGTAAAAGGAGGTACTTCTGCCCAAGCGTCCTTTTTTCCTTCTGTCTTCCACATGCATCAAACATGCATTGATCACTTGCCTTGACTCTGTCCCCATTTATCCTCACAAGCAGTTCACCTAATAAATCTCTTGCACATTTAATTACATGTTGATGTCAGCTTCCCAGAGGACCCAGACTAAAACAGGTACTAAATTGTTCTAAAAATATAGGCTTCCGACTTGTTTTGGATAATTTCTGGAAAAATTCCCTCCCTCTTTTCTTAATAAATTGTCAGATGAAACCACTTTAGCTTTTGAAACTAAAGAAATGAATAACACCAAAAAAATAAAACTCGGTAGTGTAATTGATTTAATGGGCTGCATGTTAATAGATCAGCTATGATGTTTCACTTTTCTGAGCTGTTGCTGGACCATCACTAATGAAGAGGAACAGAATTTGCCACCTCAAAATATACCTCTTTGGCATAAGAATTATTGTAGGCTGCTTTTTAAAAAATCAAAAACACTGAAAACTGACTAGAAGTTACCCTCTGTAAAAGACTTATATTTATAAGAGAAACCTTCATTTGTAAGGGTGTCTCCTTACAGAGAAAGATGACCAGGTCTCCAGAAATTCTTATCTGTGGGGAAGGCAATGATTTACATCTGCATAACAACTTTACCTTTGTTTATTGTACTCTTCCTGGTAACCTCCCCAAATTGGCCTTCCCCACCCACTCCAAAATCTTCCTTTTATCTTTAGCTAGAAATGGTATTTTAGGTGGTGGCTTAGACCATTTAGGGTAGTTATTCACTTTTTCTGGGTCTCTCCTATGCATACAGGAGGTATACATACTATTAAGCTTCTGTTTTTCTCTTGTTACCCTGTCTTTTGTTACAGGGGTATCTCAGCCAATAAATAACCTAGAAGGAGAGAGGGAAGATTATTTTTCCTACCTTATTCTAATTTTTAATTATTTAGGGAATCCACATCAGAAACAAACACCTTAAAGAGTATATGCAAGGACTAGAATTCTTTTTTAATTGTGATAAAATCATTTCAACATCAATTGGGTTCCCATATTCCCTTACTATGTACATTTTCTTTTAAAACATGAGAACATTTTCTGAGAATTGTGTGAGTTCATTTAGATTATTGAATTAAGGGGCCGAGTGTAAAACCTTGTTCCAGATGGTAGAAATACTTGTCATTCCCTAAGACTACTTCAATGCCTAACATTTCTCTCCCCACGTTGAAGACACTTAGCATGGTTAACAGAGTTGAGGGCACTTGGTTTGCTTTAGGTGGTCGCTCTGTGGGAAATATCTAAAATAAAACCAGGGTGTTTTCCACTTCCTACCTTGACTCTGCCTCAGGCAGCATATATGACTTCACCCTGGTTGTTGATATGCAAGGCCTCCTGCAGTTGGCTTCTCCATCTTCCAACATAGTTTACATGGAAGGGATAGGAGAGACATAGTTCTAATGGCAAAGCCTTGAAAATCCTTGGGAGTTCCCTGTTCCTATAGGAGCATGGTTACAGCTCTGACTCCAATCCCATCATGTTTTCTCTTTAAAATGCTACAAAAACAAGAAATCCTTTAAGAAATCCTACTGAGTACCACTCCTGTTGCAGGATTCTTTTTTTTAAATTAATTAATTATTTTAATTTTATTTTTTATTTTTTAAAATTTAGATCCAAATTAGTTAGCATGTAGTGCAACAATGATTCCAGGAGTAGATTCCTTAGTGCCCCTTACCCATTTAGCCCTTCCCCCCTCCCACAAACCCTCCAGTAACCCTCAGTATGTTCTCCATATTTATGAGTCTCGTCTGTTTTGTCCCCCTCCCTGTTTTTATATTATTTTTGTTTCCCTTCCCTTATGTTCATCTGTTTTGTCTCTTAAAGTCCTCATGAGTGAAGTCATATGATTTTTGTCTTTCTCTGACTGACTAATTTCACTCAGCATAATACCCTCCAGTTCCATCCACATGCTTGCAAATGGCAAGATTTCATTCTTTTTGATTGACGAGTAATACTCCATTGTATATATATAACACCTTTTCTTTATCCATTCATCCATTGATGGACATTTGGGCTCTTTCCATACTTTGGCTATTGTTAATAGTGCTGCTATAAACATGGGGGTGAATGTGTCCCTTCGAAACAGTACTCCTGTATCCCGTGGAGAAATGCCTAGTAGTGCAATTGCTGGGTCATAGGGTAGTTCTATTTTTAGTTTTTTGAGGAGCCTCCACAATATTTTCCAGAGTGGCTGCACCAGCTTGCATTCCCACCAACAATGTAAAAGAGATCCTCTTTCTCCGCATCCTCGTCAACATCTGTTGTTGTTCATGTTAGCCATTCTGACAGGTGTAAGGTGGTATCTCATTGTGGTTTTGATTTGTATTTCCCTGATGATGAGTGATGTGGAGCATTTTTTCATGTGTCAGTTGGCCATCTGGATGTCTTCTTTGGAGAAATGTGTATTCATGTCTTTTGCCCATTAGTTCACTGGGTTATTTGTTTTTTGGGTGTTGAGTTTCATAAGTTCTTTATAGATTTTGGATACTAACCCTTTACCTGATATGTCATTTGCAAATATCTTCTCCCATTCTGTCGGTTGCCTTTTAGTTTTGCTGACTGTTTCCTTCACTGTGCAGAAGGTTTTTATTTTGATGAGGTCCCAGTAGTTCATTTTTGCTTTTGTTTCCCTTGACTCCAGAGACATGTTGAGTAAGAAGTTGCTGCAGGCAAGATCAAAGACATTTTTGCCTGCTTTCTCCTTGAGGATTTTGAGGGCTTCCTGTCTTACGTTGAGGTCTTTCATCCATTTTGAGTTTATTTTTGTGTATGGTGTAAGAAAGTGGTCCAGGTTCATTCTTCTGCATTTCACTCTCCAGTTTTCCCAGCACCACTTGCTGAAGAGACTGTTTTTATTCCAGTGGATATTCTTTCCTGCTTTGTCAAAGATTAGTTGGCCATATATTTGTGGGTCCATTTCTGGGCTCTCTATTCTGTTCCATTGATCTGAGTGTCTGTTCTTGTGCCAGTACCATACTGTCTTGATGATTACAGATTTGTAATCTGGGAATTGAAGTCTGGGATTGTGATGCCTCCTGCTTTGGTTTTCTTTTTCAGATTGCTTTGGCTATTTGGGGTCTTTTCTGGTTCCATACAAATTTTATGATTATTTGTTCTAGCTCTGTGAAGATTGCTGGTGTTACACTGGTAGGGATCTGTTGAATATGTAGATTGCTTTGGGTAGTATCGACATTTTAACAATATTTGTTCTTCCTATCCAGGAGCATGGAATCTTTTTCTATTTCTTTGTGTCTTCTTCAATTTCTTTTATAAGCTTTCTATAGTTTTCAGTGTATAGATTTTTCACCTCTTTGATTAGTTTTATTCCCAGGTATTTTATGGGTTTTGGTGCAAGTGTAAATGGGATTGATTCCTTGATTTCTCTTTCTGTCACTTCATTGTTGGTGTATAGGAATGCAACCGATTTCTGTGCGTTGATTTTATATCCTGCAACTTTGCTGATTCATGAATCACTTCTAGCAGTTTTTTGGTGGAATCTTTTGGGTTTTCCATATAGAGTATCATGTCATCTCTGAAGAGTGAAAGTTTGACCTCCTCCTGGCCGACTTGGATGCCTTTTATTTCTTTGTGTTGTCTGATTTCAGAGGCTAAGACTTCCAATGCTATGTTGAATAACAGTGGCAAGAGTGGACATCCCTGTCTTGTTCCTGACCTTAGGGGGAAAGCTCTCAGTTTTTCCCCATTGAGGATTATATTAGCATTGGGTCGCTCGTATATGGCTTTTATCATCTCGAGGTATGATCCTTCTATCCCTACTTTGTTGAGGGTTTTTATCAACAAAGGATGCTGTGTTTTGTCAAATGCTTTCTCTGCATCTATTGAGAGGATCATATGGTTCTTGTCCTTTCTTTTATTGATGTGATGAATCATGTTAATTGTTGTGTGGATATTGAACCAGCCCTGCATCCCAGGTATAAATCCCACTTGGTCGTGGTGAATAATTTTTTTAATGTATTGTTGGATCCAGTTGGCTAATATCTTGTTGAGGAATTTTGCATCCATGTTCATCAGGGAAATTGGTCTCTAGTTCTCCTTTTTAGTGGGGTCTCTGTCTGGTTTTGGAATCAGGGTAATGCTGGCTTCATAGAAAGGGTTTGGAAGTTTCCCTTCCATTTCTATTTTTTTAGAGCACCTTCAAGAGAATAGGTATTAACTCTTCCTTAAATGTTTGGTAGAATTCCCCTGGAAAGCCATCTGGCCCTGGACTCTAGTATTTTGGCAGATTTTTGGTTATGAATTTGATTTCCTTACTGGTTATGGGTCTGTTCAAATTTTCTATTTCTTCCTATTTCAGTTTTGGTAGTGTATGTTTCTAGGAATTTGTCCATTTCTTCAAGATTACCCATTTTATTGGCATATAATTGCTCATAATATTCTCTTATTATTGTTTGTATTTCTGTTGTGTTGGTTGTGATCTCTCCTCTTTCATTCTTGATTTATTTATTTGCGTCCTTTCCTTTTTCTTTTTGATCCAAGTGGCTAGTGGTTTATCAGTTTTGTTAATTCTTTCAAAGAACCAGTTTCTGGTTTCATTGAGCGGTTCTACTGTTTTTTGTTTTGGGTTTTTGTTTGTTTGTTTGTTTTGATAGCATTAATTTCTGCTCATTTCTGCTCTCATCTTTTATTATTTCCAGTCTTGTGCTGGTTTTGGGTTTTATTTGCTGTTCTTTTTCCAGCTCCTTAAGGCATAAAGTTAGGTTGTGTATCTGAGATCTTTCTTCCTTCTTTAGGAAGGCCTGGATTGCTATCTACTTTCCTCTTATGACCGCCTTTGCTGCATCCTAGAGGTTTTGGGTTGTGGTGTTATCATTTTCATTGACTTCCATATATTTTTTAATTTCTTCTTTACTTGCTTGGTTAGCCCATTCATTCTTTAGTAGGATGATCTTCAGTCTCCAAGTATTTGTTACCTTTTCAAATTTTTTCTTGTGGTTCATTTCGAGTTTCATAACGTTGTGGTCTGAAAATATGTAGGGTATGATCTTGATCTTTTTGTACCTGTTGAGGACTGATTTGTGTCCCAGTATATGGTCTATTCTGGAGAAAGTTCCATGTGCACTGGAGAAGAATGTATATTCAATGCTTTAGGATAAAATGTTCTGAATATATCTGTTAAGTCCGTCTGGTTCAGTGTGTCATTCAAAGCCATTGTTTCCTTGTTGATTTTTTGATTAGATGATCTGTCCATTGCTGTGAGTGTGGTGTTGAAGTCTCCTACTATTATGATATTACTATCGATGAGTTTCTTTATGTTTGTGATTAATTGATTTATTTTTTGGGTCGTCCACATTTGGCACATAAATGTTTATGATTGTTAGGTCTTCTTGGTCTATAGACCCCTTGATTATGATATAATGTCCTTTTGCATCTCTTGATACAGTCTTTGTTTTAAAGTCTAGATTGTCTGATATAAGTATGGCTACTCCGGGTTTCTTTTATTGACCATTAGCATGATAAATGGTTCTCCATCCCCTTAATTTCAACCTGAAGGTGTCTATAGGTCTAACGTGGGTCTCTTGTAAACAGCATATAGATGGATCTTGTTTTCTTATCCATTCTGTTATCCTATGTCTTTTGCTTGGTGCATTGAGTCCATTGACGTTTAGAGTGAGTACTGAAAGAATATGAATTTATTGCCATTATGATGCTTGTAGAGTTGGAGTTTCTGGTGGTGTTCTCTGATCCTTTCTAATATTTGTTGCTTTTGGTATTTATTTATTTGTGTGTATATATATATATATATATATATTTATAAATATATATATGAATATCTCTATATATTTTTATGATATATATCATATGTGATATATGATATATATATCATGTATATTTATGATTATATATATATACACACATATATGTATGTATGTATTCATCTTTTCTCCCCTCAGAGAGTCCCCCTTAAAATTTCTTGCAGGGCTGGTTTAGTGGTCACAAACTCCTGTAATTTTTGTTTGTCTGGGAAACTTTTTCTCTCTCCTTCTATTTTGAATGGCAGCTTTGCTGGATAAAGAATTCCTGGCTGCATATTTTTCTGATTCACTACACTGAATATATCCCTCCACTCCTTTCTGGCCTGCCAAGTTTTTGTGGATAGGTCTGCTGCAAACCTGATCTGTCTTCCCTTGTAGGTAGGAACTTTTTTCCCTTGCAAGCTTTCATGATTCTCTCCTTGCCTGAGTATTTTGTGAATTTGACTATGATTTGCATTGTTGATGGTCGGTTTTTGTTGAATCTAATGAGAGTCCTCTGTGCTTCCTGGATTTTGATGTCTGTGTCTTTCCCCAGGCTAGGAAAGTTTTCTGCTGTGATTTGCTCACATAACCCTTCGACCCCTATTTCTCTCTCTTCCTCTTCTGGGACCCCTATGATTCTGATGTTGTTCCTTTTTAATGAGTCACTGATTTCTCTAATTCTTAAATCGTGCTCTTTTGCCTTAATCTCCCTCTTTTTTTCTGCTTCATTATTCTAAGTTTGTCCTCTATATCGCTGATTCTCTGTTCTGCCTCATTCATCCTTGCTGCTGCTGCATCCATCCATGATTGCAGCTCAGTTATAGCATTTTTAATTTCATTATGACTATTTTTTACTTGTTTTATCTCTGCAGAAAGGGATTCTAATTTGTTTTCGATTCCAGCTAGTATTCTTATCATGATTCTAAATTCTTGTTCAGACATCTTGCTTGTATCTGGTTGGTTAAATCCCTGGCTGTCGTTTCTTTGTGCTCTTTGTTTTGGGGTGAATTCCTTCGTTTTGTCATTTTGAAGGGAGAAAAGGAATTAATGAGGTAGAAAAATTAAAATTCAAAGATTAAATTTTTAAAAAATATTAAAATTTAAAAATTAAAAATACACACACACACAAATTGAATAAATGATGCTAGGTCCTAGGTATGTTTTGGCCTGCGTGTTGAAAGTGGTTTCACAGATTAGAGGGGAAAAAAGGGCTGTGGGAGAAAAGGAAAAAAAAAGGAAATTGTTTGAGAGTTTGAAAAAATGAATTCACTGAAGTAGACTAAAATGAGATGATGGGAGTCAAATAGAATTTGAAAAATTATATACAAAAGTAAAGAAGATAGTAGAAAAAATTAAAGAAAAATATTTTTAATAGAAATTGAAAGTAAAAATGAAGTTTTCTCTTTCTGCATTAAAGAAAAAGAAAAGAAATGAAAAAGAGAGAAAAAGACAAAGACAAAAAAGGAAGCGTTTGAAAATTTGAAAAGGTGAATACACTGAAGTAGACTAAGATAAAATGATGGAACTAAAATAGAATTTGAAAAAACTTACACCAAAGTAAAAAATATAGTAATAAAAATTAAAGAAAAATATTTTTAATAAAAATTGAAAATAAAAATGAATGTTTTCTCTTTCTGTATTCAAGAAAAATAAAAGAAGTGTAAAAGAGAAAAAGAAAAAAAGAAAGAAAAAAAAGGAAAGAAAGAAAGGAAGAAAATTGAATAGATAAACCTGCTAACAGATTGAAGTAGGACTGAAATTGCTTCATTTTCCCCTAGAGGTCAGACTATGTAGTGCTTAATGTCCATAAACTAATCAGGCAGTGAGACTTGTGTTCTTAACGAGAGAAGTTGCCCCAGTTGGGCGGGACTCAGTGTAACAGTTCCGCTCTCCACTACATGGCGCTGCTAGCCTACTGTTGTGGAGGGTTGCAGTGCTCGTAGGTGTGTATGTGCATGTGCGGGAGCGGTGAAAATGGCACTACCCAGCTACCCAGTCTGTTCTCCCAGATCAACACTCATCCTCTGTCTTCAGCTTTTGTCCACTCCCCACTTTTTCACTCTCTGTGACCAGGTCCAGGCAGTATCTCTCTTCCAAGTTTTGTCTCAGATGCGACCGTTTTCCCCACCCCTTACCTTCAAAGGACTGCAGCTTTGACCCGTTCTGCCCCTCTGTGGGAGGGTCTCACCGAGCAATTGCCGAATGAGCAATGGCCAAATATTGGTTGCACCCAGGAACTTCCACTGGACCCTGCTGCTGCCGGTGCCCCAAAACTGCAGCCAGTTGCCAGCCCACCCCAGAAAAAGTTTGCAAGATGGTGTAGCAGCAGTGTTTCAGGGATTATGGAAAAGCACAACACACATCTGGCACCAGGCTTCACCCTTAACGACCTTGCCCCAGCACCAGCAAATGTGGCCGCCTTCCGGGGTCTGCTGGGACCAGGTGGCTTCGACAATCTCTACCAAATGTCCTTCCAGCAGTGGAACCACTTTTCCCCGTGTGGCCCGAGAACCTTCTGGACCCCACTGTGTTCCTAGGGATTCGCCCTTCCCACCAGAGCACCACCAGGTATTGACCTGCGGAGTTGCAGCCTTTGTACTCCCCTTGTTCACAGTCTTAATGGAATTTAAACCCTCAGTTTTCTCCCTTCTCCCTTTTTAGTTTAGTCCCTGCAGCTGTTTTCCAATTTTCTACTTTCTCTCCAGCTGCTTTTGGGGAGGGCTGCTTTTCCCGTATTCTACACCCCCCCTCCAGTCTCCATCCTCTCTCCACTCGCAAAAGCACCTCTCTTCCTGCTCCTTCTCGCTCCCCAAGTTCACCTCTCTGCGCCGCATACCTGCTGAATTCTGTGGTTCAGGTTGTGCAGATTGTTGTGTTAATCCTCCGATCAGTTTTCTATGTGTAGAGGATGGTTTAATGTTGGTCTGGCTGTATTTCATGGACGCGAAAAAAAACCTTCCATGGTGTTTCTCCATCTTGGCTCCTCCCCTCCTGTCGCAGGATTCTTTACCTCAATTCCCTGAGTTCCTTGTCTCTCCTTTTTGAAGAATGAAGAGGTGGACACAAAATAAAATGAGCATCAGGCAAATGTTTATTGGAGTATAAGATCAGAAAGGAAGAATAGTATGAAGGTCCCTTTACAGAGAGGGAACATAGGGACTATAGGCAAAGGTCTTTTTTAATAAGGTTATGGCCACCTGCCCATACTTTCCCTTCCCCCTTATTCCTTCTCAGGTTTTGCCCTTATTGGCTGGATAACTTTAGGTAGTGGGCTGTCCATTCCTGATTGGCTCCACTCCATTTTGTGAGGAGTCAGACTACGGTTATACTGTGCCTCATATAACATAAGTTTTATGGTTTACTTATTTTAGTTAAGTATTTTGATGGTCAAATTCTGGAGGGGAACCTGAGGGGAATTAGTTGGTGTCTGTTAGAGAATTTGCTCATGGTCAGACACTCCCAAAGTACCTGTTTTTTCCCACCCAGAGACCTCAGGTCCTAACCTTTCTTTCTCTGCCTATATTATCTTACCTTTCCCTATCATACTCTTACTAACAAACCAACCAGTATCTTCAAGTGAAGAAAACCTACAATTTCATTCTCTACCCCGACCCCCATAAAAAAGTGTGTATGCAGGTGTTGCAGGATTTTTTACCTCAATATCTGGGATTTGTTGTCTTGCCTCTTTGAGGAATGAAGAGATGAACATGGAATGAGCAGCAGGCAAAAGTGTATTAGAGTATAAGATTAGAAAGTAAGAAAGCTCTCTCTACAAAGAGGGGGCATTTGAAGTTGAATACCCATGACAGTAGTCAAGGGTCCTTGATTTATAAGGTTCTGGTCCCCCCCCAACGCCACCCTCCACTTCCCTTCCTTCTTGTTGCTTCTCAGGTCCTACCCTTATTGGCTTGATAATATAGTTGCTGGGTTGTCCATTCCTGATTGCCTCATTTCCATTGTATGAGGAGTGATCTATGGACATACTGTCCCTTGTGGGTCATAGGTTTTATGGTGTACTTATTTTTAGTCAGGTCTTTTGTCAATTTCCTGAGGGAAACCTGAGGGGGAGTGGTGGTATCTGTTAACTTCTTTTGAAGAACCTTGTGCCCAAGGGGGTTTCTGTGTCAGATACTCCCAGCATTGTTCCAAAATATGTGTATTTCCCCATCCAGGGACCTTAGGTCCAAACCTTTCCCTTTCTGCCTACTGAATCCTCTTTTGCTGTCATATAGGGGGACAGGGATGTACTTGAAGCAGCAGGCTTAGACTGGAAGTTAACAATTGTGAGGCAGGACCAGGGGGCATCAGAATGGCTGCTGTGGTAAGTGGTAGAAACACAGCAGTAGCATGAGCAGTGGCAGAGCCTGGAAAACCCAGCAAATACGTCACTCAGAGAGGAGAGCACATCCTTAGTATAACCACTGGGAGGAAAGCTGAGAATAAAAATGAGCAGGACAGAAAAACTGGGAAAGGAGGAGGAGAAGAAGAAGAAGAAGAAGAAGAAGAAGAAGAAGAAGAAGAAGAAAAGATTTGGAAATTTGAAGAAGAAAGCACATTTATTAAGTAAACTTCCTGATGCTTTACAGAAGAGGGAGCCCTTGAGCTGAGAAACCTGGACAGCTACTCTAAAACCTTCCTCTCACCTACTCCTAGCACTCATTTCTCACTTCTCACCTGCTGATAGCTGATATGTAGGGAAATTTACTAATAAAGGAGGGAAGTAAAGAATAGAGTGATTAGGGCAGGGATATAAACAAGAGGAAAGAATCTATATAACAATCTCTATAGTTTAGACTCTTGGATCATACAAATGTGTTACTACTCAAGGAAAAAAAACCAACGAAATAATTTCTTGAGACTAAGAATAAATGGAAACAAGTTAACCCAGTTGCTTATCAGTTTTAAGGGTAACCACACAAAGAATGGGAATTCACAGCATACAATTTTGACTGTGTATCCTTAGTGAAATGTACTGTAAGCACAGATAAAAAGGTTGATTTCATCTTAGTCAGTGATTTAATTAATAGTAGTCTTATTGGTGATTGTATCTTGAAACTATTTCCTTTATATAATGAGATAAAGCAATTAAGTATATTAATTATTTTGAGTCCCGATTTTCAGTGCTAGAGAAGGTAGATATAATTCAAAAACAGAAAACTCAAATAATTTAAGTGAACCCCCTGTTATACTAAAATTGAATTGTATTTATCAGTGTGAATTCATTATTTTAAAACACATCTTCTAGGTGTCTTCTAACTATGCACCCAGGTCTGAAAGCAATGTCATTCAAACAGTGAGCTTATCTAAGCCTAGTGTTTGATTCCTTCGTGCCATTCTAAAAGGCACTAAAAGGAACTAGAGTTCCATAGAAAAATAACTGATTCCCAATCTGGGGAAAAGAGAGTACAAAGGTGCCTAGGATGTTTTTTGTGAATGGAAAGTTCCAAAAAATCTGTAGAGTTGTGTCAAAAATGACACCAGATCCTGCTTGAAGCCATATACGTTGACCAACATTGTAGATGATTTGAGCATCCAAAAAATGATTGCAGTTAATAAAAATATATTATATCTCTATACAAATCCAATTATTGACAGGATTTGAGGAGAAAGAATGAGAGAGTAAGAGAGGAGAGAGACAATAAGCCAGAAATAAAATTTGTCAGTTGGAGGTGGGTTTTTGTGTCAGTCCCCTGTTCTGTGCCAACTCTGTCTGGTCTTCTCGTTGTCGCAATATCTGAAGCCCCCTTGCCCACTTCTTTTGTCTCAGCCATGTTGGTGACCAACTCCATGGGCACACAAGCCCACAACAGCTCACAATTTTTTTGTGTTCTATGCCTCTTGCCTCCTGCCCTGGAGCTTTTCTACTGGCACAGAATCATTAGACATTGTAAGACTTGCTTGGTCTCATGTCAACAGTAAGTCTTAAATGATGAGAGATGGAAGCTGGTGGGTAAATTATCTCTTTTACCTGTTGGATAGATGGTCTGAGACAAAATAGTTTACTTGGCGTCTCAAAAACCAAACAAACTAGCAGTCAGCTTACTCATGCCAAACAGTAGCCAGTTTGATAATTCACATACTATGCTCTCCCTCTTTCCCTACCTAAGTCCCCTTTTCCAACACCTTTGCTTCCCTTAGATGGCACATCATAGAAAACTAGCAACCTATTAACTGTGTGTAAAACTTTTTTTTCTAGAATCTAGATCAAGACACATTTAAACAAACTCCTGTTCTTGTAATTTGGTTTCAAAGAGAAATGACTTAGAATTTTTACTGCTTTTTGTAATAGGGACTGTATTTCTGGTAAGTAAATAGCCCAATAAATGAGAAAAAAAAGCTTTATATGATAAAACATAATAGTAAATGTAAATAAACTATAAACATTAGAAAATTATCATGCTGCAACCTCGGTGAAAATTACAATCAATGTTAAAATGATTTACTATCTTATTGATGGGGATTTAGAAATTTACAAAGTAACACCATGGGGATTTTTTTCAGAAAGGGAAATATAACTGTATATAACTAAGAAATCATTCAGTTACCACTTTTTTTAAAAAAAATTTTAATGTGTATATATTTTTGAGAGAGACACAGATTGCAAGCGGGGCAGGGTGGGGGGGGGACAGAAAGGGAAGGAGACAGAATCTGAAGCAGGCTTTAGGCTCTGAGCTATCAGCACAGAACCCAATGTGGGGCTCTAAGTCACGAACTGTGAGATCATGACCTGAGCCGAAGTCGGATGCTTCACTGACTGAGCCACCCAGGCACCTGTCATTCAGTTACCACTTCAACCCAGCAATCAACTTTAGCAATGCAAGGATTTTACCCAAGCCAGGTACAAAATATATTTTTGAGATAAGTACTGAGTTTTTTATATCAACAGGCTATTAGATAATATTAGGGAATTAGTATCTTTAATACATTTCACCCAAAATAACACATTTGGGCCCTTTCACAGGATCTGGTCATATGGACCTATTCAGGTTTCTAGGAAAAAGAAAAGAAAGAATACTGATGATTACTAGTAATGTCTTCCACAATGATATCAAGTTTCCCTATCAATAAATATGGATATAAGCATTTAATTTTGGTCCTCTTTAATGTAATTTGGTAAATTGCATGAGGATGTCTGGGGCTGTGGGCAGGCATAGACCAGGTGGTTGTAATGTATAGCTATGAACCACTTATTTAAGAACCACAAACAGTGAAGCACGCCTAGTTTTCTAAGGAAGATATTCAGTGCTATACCAACTTTGCCAAAATGTAATCTGGGCATACTCAAAGTGAAGGATGAGGATCACTTGGGTAGCTCAGTCAGTTAAACATCTGACTTTGGCTCAGGTCATGATCTCATAGTTCGTGAGTTTGAGTCCCACATAGGGCACTGTGCTGGCAGTGCAGAGCCTACTTGGGATTCTCTCTCTCCCCCTCTTTCTGCTTGTATTCTTCTCACATTCTTTCTCTTTCTCAAAAGAAATACATACACTTAAAAAAAAAGTGAGGGATGAATGTATAGTCCAATCCTACTTAATGGCAACATGGCTCATAATCTTTATCTTCTTTTTTTCTTTTTTTAAATGTTTATTTATTTTGAGAGAGAGAGAGAGAAAGCAGGGGAGAGGCAAAGAAAGAGAGGGAGGAAGAGAATCCCAAATAGGCTCCATGCTGTCAGCACAGAGCCTGACTTGGGGCTCAAACCCATGAGCCATGAGATCATGACCTGAACCAAAATCAAGAGCTGGTTGCTTAACCAACTGAACCACCCAGGCATCCCAATACTTATCCTTTCAAAAAGCAATAAACAAGCATTATGAGCCTGGTGCATGACATCCTAGAGTCAAGGCTGAGGTGACCAAAAGTGAGAGCAGAACTGGCAGTGGGATCCTTGTAGGTAGGGCCAAGATAGCTGAGATACAAGTACACAAAATGGGCAGCCTACATAGTAGCTGGGAATCCAGAGCCAGATGCCCATGGACAGATAAATAAATAGATTAGTACAGCCGTGTAGTGGAGTGTCATAAATCAGAGGCATATGTGAATACTATGGATGAATCTCAGTAACATGATGGTGAGGGAAAAAAAAAACAAATTCCCCAATACTGCATGCCACATGACACTCTATGATCAAGCACAAAGTCAAGAAAACCTAAGAAAAATATTGTTTCCATTTCCTTATTATGTCAGAGACCTATAAAACAACAACAACAACAATAGGCAAGTGACAAATACACATAGTTACTTGTGGAGGCTGCAGTAAGATGGGACAAGGAGGAATATTGGATACATTTAGGTAATCAGTAATGATTATCTGAAGCTGTGTTCATTTATTAAACAAAATAAAACAATGTCATGCAAGAACTGAAGAACTAAGAATAAAACTTAATTCAACTCTATGTACCTAGGCTCTAAAAGATTAACTTACCTCTCACATTTGAAAGTCTTATTAAATGAATAATTTGTTTCCAAATTAAAAAAAAAGTATTAGTGATCTCAGTGTTAATTCCTGTGATATTCTTGCAGCACAATAAAATGTTAACATGTGAAACAATTCTTAACCTGAACGATATGATTAAGGAAACTTTGAGAACCCTACATCTCTATGGAAACAATTAAAGCAGGGAAAAGAAATATATGTGCCTGCCTTTTATTTTCTCCTTTGTTGAGAAAAGGCTTCAATGAAATAAATATTAAAACTATTAAAAATAGAGTAATATGTGTTTGAACAAAAATGTTTGAATTAAGTTAATATTATTACCTCTCTAAAGAGTGCATTAGTTATGTTGCTATTTTCCTCTTTTTTCCATGTTGGCTAAATGAGCAGACCTTAAAGTGAAGATATATATACCCAGTGAACATGGTTTACATTTTACTATGGACTGATCTGGGTCTCCTCAAAATTCTTATCTGAAGCTCTAAGCCCCAGTTAGAATGCATTTGGGAATTGGACCTTGAGGGGGTAATTAAAGTTAAATGAGGGTATAACAGTGAGGCCCTAATCCAACAGGGATGGTTCCCTTATAAGAAGAGGATGAGACAACAGAGCTCTCTCTCTCTGCGATGTGAGGGCACAGTGAGCAGGCAGCCATCTGCAAGCCAGAGAGATTTCCATAGGACCTGACCATGTGGGCACTCTAATCTCAGACTCTCAGACTCGTGAACTGGAAGAAAATAAATTTTCTGTGATGGCAGTGTAGCTGACTAATACACATATTTATAATAATTGATACATTGTGTATTTTGCTATAATTATGCTATAATTCTTAGAATTATGGGAGTGGTTTTTTGTAGCAATAGAAGGAGGTGAAAAAGGTATATAATCATAATAATGATAAATCCAAAGCCATTGCTTATTGGTGTAAAATCAAGAAGTAACAATATACCCTAATTATTTAGAAACATGAAGTAAATTCCAAATGAATTTGAAGAGAAGGAAATTCCAAACTTCTCAGAAGAGAAGTGAAAATGTTGCATTTGGGTGATGGAAATGAGTGGGGAGGCAGAAAAAGATGTAGGACTGTGTTGGGGAAGAAGAATTTCCTCTGCCTTTCAAGATCCTTCTGGCTGGACTTAGAATCAAATTGACATGAGACAGATTAAGAGGAGAAAATAAAATTTAATAGTGTTCCTATAGGAACACAAACATGGAAATTCTAAAGACAGGCAATAAGGAGAAGTGTAGGATCTGAAGAATACAAAGAAGAGAAAGACCATTAGCATGAACTTGAAAGATGTTTAGAAAACAAAAGTGTCCTATTATGCAGATAGGTTTCTTATACAAAGAGGTATCTCTGTTAATAGCTCTCTCGCTGGTAAAGCAGGCAGTTATGGGTAAAGAGATTTTTCTGGATCTGTTGGGTTTGGATTGTTTTTAACTCAAAGTGTTCATACCAAAGTTGGCCATCTTGGGGTGGCCTGGCCCTGGCCCTCAAAATGCAAGTTTTCAAATAGAACATAAAACTACTTTAATCTCCAAGTTATGTATATGTGAAATTTTAATAAATAATACAAATGAAGTGTGTGTGTGTGTGTATGGAGTCTGAATTGAAGTGGCTGATTTTGTAGGTGTGTCTAATCTGGATCTTAAGAAGTAAGCAAAGCCAAAATGCCACAAAAACTGTAGTTTCTTTTTCCCAAAACTTAATTTATGAAAATCTGAAGACTGGATTCAGATGCTCTGTCACCTGCTTTCCCAAAGTTTAAGATCTAATAGGGAAAAGTGAATATGCTTCTCATTTGACTTCAGTTGTCCTCCCACACTGTGGCAAGAGGATATAAAGTCCTAATTACCCCAGGCCTCAGTCACGTACTTTGTTTTGGAGCTGTGTATGGTGGCATCCTCGCCAGATATTAAGGACCAAGAGTGAGTAGGGAAGTATCTATGAAAGAAAACATGGATGAATGGATATGGCTGGCCAAACTAAAAAAAAAAGAAAGATATAACCAAATGTCAATTATAAAATCAAAATTTGGTATGTTCACAATGAAATGTCAGCTGACCCTTGCTCCCATGTAATAATGGTGTTATCAATATGGGCATGAAGATTTAGCATTTTAAAACTCTTTTCTGTTTTTCATTTTATATATTTAAACATTTGCTAAATTCAATCATAACTACTCCGAATCATTTCAGCATGACTATAGTTTGGTATATCACTGCTGCTTGCTTAAAATATCAAAGTATTCCATTATTGGTATAACTCAAGGTTTTTGTGTCTTTTTAACCTTACTCAAGTCCCATCCTCATGTATTTCTAATATTTTACTGCTTTTGTTAACTAATTCAAATATTTTTCCAGCACTTTAATAGCTTAAAGTAGAAACAAATTAAATGTTTAGATTTAATAGCTTTGGTATTTTAACTGAATGGAATATTATACAACTCTTAAAATTATAATTCTGACTATTTTGGGAGATATATATATATACATATTACGTTATAACATTAAAGAAATAAAGAAGTATGCAACATAGCTATTATATAAGGTACGCTATGTACACCTCGATGAAGGAAGAAATTAATTCACAAAACAGACAAAATGTCTTGATGGATGCTATATTTAAAAGAATTGTTTCTCTATAGTTTTCTTCAAAATTGGTGATAAGACACCTATGCTAGAAATTAAAAAAAAAATTTTTTTTAACGTTTATTTATTTTTGAGACAGCGAGAGACAGAGCATGAACAGGGGAGGGGCAGAGAGAGAGGGAGACACAGAATCTGAAACAGGCTCCAGGCTCTGAGCTGTCAGCACAGAGCCCGATGCAGGGCTCGAATTCACGGACCTCGAGATCATGACCTGAGCCGAAGTTGGATGCTTAACCGACCGAGCCACCCAGGCGCCCCATGCTAGAAATTTTTAATGCTCACACATATTGATTATCTGTTCCTACGGGACAGTTGAGAGGCATGTATTTCTCAGTCTTTTTGTAGCTAGGTGGGATCATATGATTGGTTTTGGCCAATGGCTTGTGATAGCAATAACATGTGACATTTCCATGCTGAAACACTTATTTACAGAGGTGAGCCCTTGCGGCAATCTTTTGTCCCTTATCGAACAGATCAGAGAGGAATTTTCATGTTAAGATAGAGCCAGGGGACCTAAGCAGCCTGGGTCACACAGTTACTTTATGGATGACAGGACAGTTGCCCTGCTGAGTCCTGCAGAACCACTGTGCACTTTGTACACATGATAAATAAATCCTTGTTGGGTTGTGTTTATTTGTTTAAGCAATATAAGCTAGCCTGCCTGAATTCACACAGTTTTAAAACAGAAAAGTTACAATGACAAAAATATTTGATAACCAAATGATAAAAAAATCTTTTACATGCTTAACTCAAGTGAATAGAAATCACAATTAAAATTATCCTGAGGTTTAATACACATTTAGAAGTGAAACAGATTAATTTTCTACTGAATAATATTAATTTGAATTTAATTTATAATTTCTTGAAGGCTGGCTTGATTGCTTCCTGGTACATTCTTTGTGTTTACCAGCTCTTCTGTGACTCATATGATTATTCATAACAAGTAACCATAATTTTATTTGATTCTGACTGATCTTGATGTACACGTTCATTCATCTATTCTTTTGTAAGTGTATCAACATAGTTTAATTGAAAACTTTCCATATATCAGATACTATTGTAAGTACTAAGAATATAAATGGTAACAATAACCATAGGTACGTTTAATAACTACATTTTTAATTTTAGACATTATTTTTGGCCTTTTATCTAATTTAATCCTCACATATCATGATAAGCCTAAGCACTATTCTAATTTTAGATAAGAACCTGAGGTCCAAGAATTCAAATAACTTGCATGAGGTCATGCAGACAGTAGGAGGCAGAACTAGGATTCAAATCAATGTCTGAACCCAACATCTGGACTCTTTCCCTCTATCTACGAGACCATACACCCCAGTTGGCTGTGTACATTTATTAAGTATGTCCAGAGATGTTTTAAAGAGTGATCATATATGAAAGTGAAATTCCAAGTCCAGTAAACCTTCCTAGCTCGTTATTGTCCTATGGAGCAGTTAAAATCTAAACAGAAAAGGGCATTTTAGGAAAAGCAAAAAACAGGGCAGTGAGGGAGCTACACATATAGAAATTCAGCGTCAATCAGGTGATGCCAACAAGGAGCAAAACTGGACTATTTTGCTGTTAAGAAGGCAAACAACTGTATCCATAATATTCAATTATTTATGACTTTTCCCAGGGTGCTTATTCACTAGATTATGCAAGAGTACTCAGATGATCAGCCAGGGTAAGACAGATAAGTAGAAAAGTACAAGATATTGCTTGAGAAGAATAATGTCACTGCTAAATAAGGATAATCAGTCCTTGAACATCACACTCAGTGCATTTGTGAACCAACATGTAGATCATGAAATGCAGTGCAGGTTTATTTTGTAGCTCTGGGCATCCGTCATGGTGGGCTTCTTTGTCAGATTATAAATCAATTCCATAGCACTAGCTTGAGATTAATGAGTGTCTCATAGAAAATGACTCAGATTTACATGGATTTATGAAACAGAATCTACCTTCTTTTCAAGTAATTGACATGACTATTCCTATCTCTTTGGATATCTGGTGGAACATCAGGAGAGGAAGCATACTAACCAGAAACAGTCCATGAAAAAAAAAATGTTTTGATGCTAACAGTTACCCAGTGCCTTTCAAGTGCAGTTTGTTCCTTGATGGTATTATTCAGAAAAATATATCTCAATCTGTCTGATCACTTTATATCAATTTTGAAGTGCAAGAACACTTTGCATCATTGAAATGAAAGACTTTGAATCCCTTTCCTTCTGAGATTTGAGAAGGATACGTAATGAGAACAAATTATGTTATTATCAGGCAATATTTGAAAATGTGAAGTAGCTCATGCTTAAAATTGGTGAATTAAACATAAGTAGTATTTTCTACACTGTTTGTAATTAAACTATTTATCCAATAAAAGCACCATAATTAAAGACAAGAAAGACCTATCTTAAGGTCATATCGTTTATCAATCTATCAGAACTACTAAGATGAATTCTTGTATCTCTAGAGATATGTACAGAAGAAAACCACATAATTTTCATTTTAGAAACATGGAAAGATATTTTATATTTTACTTTACTGAACTCTAGTTATGATCCAATTTATGCTCACAATTTTGCTGAATAAATGAAAGAATAAAGGAAAGGAATGAGGAAGGGAGGGAGGAAAGAACTGTAAGAAATAGTTTGTAGTGCAGAGATGCAAATAAATCTGGTTTCATATCTTGGATTTTCTTAGAAGTTATGGAACATGGAGAAAAAATGTTTAGCATCATTAATAGTGATCTCACCTATGAAATAAGAGACATACCATTTAGAGCTGTTGGGATGACAGGAGGAACATCTATGAAAACATAAACTAATATTCAAAATGCATCAACAATATAATGAGCTAATATAAAATTGTAATATTATTTGGATTGAGTTCTTTTAAATATGATGTCTAAGGCAAAGAAGGAAATAATCCTAAATAAGTCACAGAGATGAAAATACAGCATAAGGAATATAGTTAATAATATTGTAATAGTGTTACAATAATAACATGGTAATATTAATTACAATTGATACTAATTGTGAGTATTATGTATACTAATATTATCTATATGGTGACAGATGATGACTACACTTACCTTGGTGAGTATTGAGTAATGTATAAAATTGTCCAATCAATATGCCGTGCACCTAAAACTAACATTACATTGTATGTTAATTATACTTCATCTTTTTTAAAAAAAAGAAGGAAATAGTCTTATGCTTCTACACCAAGTTCAGCCCACATCTGGAGGATTGACATTTATATTTGCCAGCAAATATTAAGTGGAATGTTGTTAGTCAGGAGTTGTTGAGGGGATAGTGAGGGCCCTTGCACCCATGACATTTGAAAATGGTCAAAATAAATATAGATATTTAGATTTTATCTGGCATAACTTAGAGGGAACACATTTGTCTTTAAATAGGTGCCTTGTCTTTAAGAGGTGCCTGAGTGTCTCAGTCAGTTAAGCATCTGACTCGGTTTCAGCTCAGGTCATGATCTTATGCTTCCTGGGTTTGAGCCCCACATCTGGCTCTGCACTGACAGAATGGACCTGCTTGGGATTCTCTCTCTCTCTCTCTCTCTCTCTCTCTCTCTCTCTCTGCCCCTCTCCTGCTCATTCTGTCTCTCTCTCTGTCTCTTTCTCTCAAAATAAGTAAATACACTTTAAAAATAAATACGTATTTAAAAGGATTTCACAATCAGTACAAGTGAAGATTTGGGCAATGTTCTAGGAGTAAGATTTAGATTAATCATTGTAACATCATTATTATTCTTTGACCCATTAGAATTTCTCTACATTAATCCAGACAAATACTTTCAATTTTTGAATGTCTTTCAAAGATATTAGAAAGAAGGCTTTCTAAGAGCCTAGGTAGAGGTGTGTCCAAATGTTTGCAGATGGGAAAATGATATCTTGAACCACATAGTAAGTTTAGCCCTTCTTTTTAGAAGTTACAGAAAAACAGTTGTCAAAATATCATATAGGTTAAAACAAACCAAAGCAATAAAATCCAGTCACTCAGTACTCAGATTCCCCTCTGTTATTGCATCCTTTGGCCTGTCATGGAGGAGATCTAATTCCATTGTTTTCCATTTCCACTTGAAATTTAGAATCTAAAATAAAGCCAGATCGGTTGTACTGGTGTTGAAAAGGGGCTTGAAGTTAGCTTCCCAGGAGCAATGACAATGTGGCTACTTAAGTAAAATATCTAGTTATTTGATGCTGGTTGTATGACAGTCACCAAATGATATTGGTTCAGTGACAAGAGGGAGAACACAACTGGCATTTGGTCAATCATATTCTACACTGATGTCAACAGAGAACAAGATCATCACAGAGCACTATCAGCTCATTTGGTTCATTGTACACAGCACAGATGTCCTCTCTGACTTTTCTCCTGTTATTCCCTCTTAAAAAACTAACTCTTAAAGCTCCACTTTGCTTATCTGGCTACATACATGTACTTTCACATTATAAATTCATTCTCACTTGCGCGTGAGTGCACAGATAGAGTGCACTCTCTCTTTTAATTAGGGCTGATGGCATATGCCTCATTCTGACTGATGGAATGGAGTGGGAGTGGCAAAGCTCTGCGTTTTGGGGGAGTAATGCACCGCCAAATAACCACATAAAGGACGACCTTGCTCATCTGAATCACACTTGGGCAAACTGTATGTGAGCAACAGATTTCTGTTGCATTGAAATCTTAAATAAATGGCCCAATTTTTTAGCAGCTGAGGTATAACAAGTCCACATGGCATTCAAGACCACTTCCAGTGTATCGGCCTTTTATCCATTTGCACAACATTTTGTTTGGCAGCGTATTTTCTAGCTATAATAGTCTGCTCTTTATTTCTCATTCTCTGAAGTGATTTAATCCTCCCTGTCCTTATGTTGCCTTTTGTCAAGGATACATACCTTTTCTTTGACTCTGCTTAAGTGCTTGGAAAACTCCTACTCGGTCTTCTTTAGAAACTTTCCAGAGTTAGTAGTGAAGACCATTATTTCCTACAAATACTTGCACAGCACCTTTTGCACACCTATTATGGATCTTATATCTAGCTCACCAATAGTTCTTGGATCAAGACCCAGCAGTGAGTATGTGTCAATTAAAATTTGAGAAACGCAATCAAGAACATACAGGGAGCTCTTATATTTATTATTGTTGTTTAAGTGTTTACTTATTTATTTTGAGAGAGACCGAGAGAGAGAGACTGTGCATGAGTGGAAGAGGGACAGAGAGAGGGGGAGAGAATCTCAAGCAGGCTCCTTGCTGTCAGTGCAGAGCCCAACGTGGGGCTCAATCTCACAAACCATGAGATCATGATCTGCGCTTAAATCAAGAGGCAGACGCTTAATTGACTGAGCCACCCAGGCTCCCCTATTCTGATATATTTTAATAATAAACTTACCTGTTGGTTTTCTGTTTTCCCAAATTTCATCCATTGAGATTCTGATACTGTACTTCCTTATGTCTAGATGATCCAGGACAATAGAAAGTACATTACTGCCTAGGCCCAAAGAAACAGAAAGTAAATATTAAACAAAATCAGGATTTCAAAGAGATATTTGTTCACCCATATTCACTGCAGCATTATTCACAATAACCAAAAGGTGTAAACTATCCAAGTAACCATCGATGGGTTGATGGATGGGAAAAAAATGTGATACATACATATGATTGAATATTATTTAATCTTAAGAAGGAAAATCTGACACATCTTACAACATGGTTGAACCTTGAGGACATTATGCAAAGTGAAATAAGCCAATCACAAAAGGACAAATACTGTATGATTTCTATTTATACAAAGTACCCAGAGTAGTCAAGGTTATAGAGACAGAAAGTACAATAGTGATTATCAGGGGCAGGGGTAGAGGAGAATAAGGAGTTATTGTTTAATGGGTGTAGAGTTTTAGCTTTACAAGATGAAAAGAGTTATGGGGATGGCTGGTGATGATGGTTGTACAACAACGTGAATTTACTTAATACCACTGAACTGTATACACTTGCAAATGAATAAGATGGTAAATTCTATGTTATGTAATATTTTATTTTTATTGTCTTTAATTTGCATTCCAGTATAGTTAACATACAGTGTTAAATTACTTTCAGATATATAATATAGTGATTCAACAACTCCATACATCACCCAGTGCTCATTACGGCAAGTGCCCTCCTTAATCCCTACCACCTGTTTCACCCATCGCCCAACCACCTCCCCTCTGGTAACCATCAGTTTATTCTCTACAGTTAAGAGTCTGTTTCTAGGTTTCTCTCTCTCCTTCTATTTCTTTTTTCCTTTGTTCACTTGTTTTGTTTCTTAAATTCCATATATATGGTATTGTCTTTCTCTAACTCGCTTATTTCACATAGCATTATACTCTAGCTCCATCCATGTTGTTGCAAATGGCAAGATTTTATTTCTTTTTATGGCTAAATAATATTCCATTGCATATATATATGTATACATATGTATATACATATAGACATGTGACACCTTTTCTTTTTTTTAATTTTTTAAAATGCTTTAGTTATTTTTGAGACAGAGAGAGACAGAGTGTGAGTAGGGGAAGGGCAGAGAGAGAGGGAGGCACAGAATCCGAAACAGGCTCCAGGTTCTGAGCTGTCAGCACAGAGCCCGATGCAGGGCTCAAACTCACAAGCCATAAGATCATGACCTGAGCCGAAGTCGGATGCTTAACTGACTGAGCCACCCAGGTGCCCCTACACCATCTTTTCTTTAGCTAATCATCTATCAATGGACACATGGTCTGCTCCATAGTTTGACTATTGTAAATAATTCTGCTATAAGCAAAGGGGTGCATGTATCCCTTCATATTAGTGTTTTTGGATTTTGGGGGCAAATACCCAGTAGTGCAATTCCTGGATCTAGGATAGTTTTATTTTTAATTTTTTGAGGAACCTCTTCTATACGATTTTCCACAGTGGCTATACCAGTTTGCATTCCCACCCAGAGGGCACTAAGGTTCCTTTTTCTCCACATCCTTGCCAACACTTTTTTCTTGTGTTTTTGATTTAAGCCATTCTGACAAGTGTAAGGTGATATCTCATTGTGGTTTTGATTTGCATTTCCATGATGATGAATGATGTTGAACATCATATAATGTGTTCATTGGCCATCTGGATGTCTTCTTTGGAAAAAAAATATCTGTTTATGTCTTCTGCTCATTTTTAAATTGGATTATTTGTTTTTTGGTGTTGTATTGTATCGGGTATTTATATATTTTGGATACTATTTATCAGATATGTCATTTGCAAATATCTTCTCCCATTCAGCAGGCTGCCTTTTAGATTTGTGATTGTTTCCTTCAATTTGCAGAAGCTTTTTATTTTGATGAAGTCCCAATAGTTTATTTTTACTTTTGTTTCCCTTGCCTCAGGAGACATATCTAGGAAAATATTGCTACAGCCAGTTTCAGAGAAATTATAACCTGTGCTCTCTTCAAGGATTTTTATTGTTTTGGGTCTCACATTTAGGTCTTTAATCCATTCTGAGTTTATTTTGTGTAGGGAGAAAGGAAGTGGTTCAGTTTCATTCTTTTGCATGTTGCTGGACAGTTTTCCCAACACCATTTGTTGAAGAGACTTTTTCCCATTGTATATTCTTGCCTCCTTTGTTAAAGATTAATTCACCATATAATTGTGGAGTTATTTCTGGACTTTCTATTCTTTTCTACTGATCTGTGTGTTTATTTTTATGCCGGTCCCATGCTGTTTTGATCACTATAGACTTGTAGCGTATCTTGAAATCTGGGATTGTGATACCTCCAGTTTTGTTTTTCTTTTTCAAGATTGCTTTACTAAATTCATCTCTCAGTTCTAGTAGTTTTTTTGGTAGAGTCTTTAGGGTTTTCTCTTTATAGTATTATGTCATCTGCAAATAGTGAGAGTTTTACTTCTCAGCTTTACTTCAATTTGGATGCCTTTTATTTCATTATGTTGTTTAATTGCTGTGGCTAGGACTCCCAATACTATGTTGAAGCAAAATTGTCAAAATGGACATCCTTGTCCTTTTCCTGACCTTAGGGGAAAAGCTCTCAGTTCTTCATCTTTGAGTATGATGTTGTCTGTGGGATTTTCATATATGGCCTTGTTATGTTGAGCTATATGTTTCCTCTAAGCCTCCTTTGTTGAGGGTTTTTATCATGAGTGGGTGTTGTACTTTGTCAAATGCTTTTTCTGCATCTATTGAAATGAGCATATGGTTTTTATCCTTCCTCTTATTGATGTGACATGTTACACTGATTGTTTGGTGAATATTAAGCCAGTCTTGTATCCCAGGAATAAATCCCTTTTGATCATGGTGTATGATTTTTTAAATGTGTTGTTGGATTCGGTTTGTTAATATTTGTTGCGGATTTTGGCATCTATATTTATGAGAGATATTGCCCTCATTCTGTTTCTTTTTAAACGTGCGTCCTTATCATTTGGCATTTTCTATATTCCTTATTTTCTCTATATTCTCCCATCCAATGTATTTTCATCCTTTTTCTGATTTTCAATTGAATATAAATTACTGCATGAAAAGAGGAAAAATAATTCATGTTTTTAGAACCTTTTATATCCCTAAGCAGTACTCTTTTCCTTACAGTAGATAGTATGATTTGTGTTTTTCAAATTTTTGTTTTTTTAATTTTAATTTATTTTTGAGAGAGAGAGACAGGGAGACAGAGACATAACGGGGCAGGGGCAGAGAGAGGGAGACACAGAATCTGAAGCAGGCTCTAGGCTCTGAGCTGTCAGCACGGAGCTCAACGCTGGGCTTGAACTCATGAACCATGGGATCATGACCTGAGCGAAAGTCAGATACCTCACCAACTGAGCCACCCAGGCATGCCTCAGATTTTCATTTTTTTAAGTGATGTTGCTCAGAGCATGTTCTGCAGCTGGATAACGGTGTCGGAGTTTCACCTGGCTAAATGGGGTGTCCAGAACTAATGAGTGATAGCAATAGTAGAACATTCTCCTCCTGAGATATTGTTCCTTTCTCTCAAGCATCATGAGTTTCATATGCAATGGTCAAACATACTGCAACAGCTAGAAGAGATGACACTAAGAAGGACTATGTCACAGTCCCCATGGACTTATGAGTCCATGGAAGAATCTTTGAGTTCTTTAGTGATTGTAAGTGACCATCTGCCTTGCCCCTGAAGTCTTTAGGTGTGCAGACTCGCTCACACCACAACAATACATATATGTCCTACAACTTCAGGCCATATTCTAGTTTCTGTTCCACTCTGATCAGCTTCTTAGCTTGTGACCCTCTTGGCTTTCCTACCATTTAAACTGACTGATTTCTCCTCCAGGTTTTAGACTCAGCCCTCTTTCTCTAATTTAGACTTTCACTTCCTACCTCTACCAAAATCAAATTCTCCTTGAGCCTATAGTAGTTTAACTGCCGGTGGTAACTACTTCATTTATTCTAGACTAGGCTCATCAACTTTTCATTTCAGTTCAAGTCTTTCTGAACAGTTCCCCTAAATGTGTTGGCTGTGCGTTCATGAGCATTTCTCAGACTCAGGGAAGAAATCTGATTGCTATGGAACTTTTTCAGTCATGAGAAGCAAGCAGCAGAACTAATAGTTGTTGCTGCTCTTGCCTGTTAATTAAACTAGTTTCTAAAACACTGCATTAATAGTTCATGAAAACGGAGAGTGCTGAAAAATTCAAGGAGCATTTTTCTCACTCTCATTGGATGAGGGCCCTAAAAGTAAGCTAAACTCATGTATGTGTGTGTCCCAGGAGCTCCATCTACTCAAGGATTACATAGCATTTAAAGGATGGTGAGAAATGTAATTTAAGCCCTTAACAGCATGGTTACGTTGGAAAACACTTTATTAAAGGGCCAGACTTCTAAATGATCCAATATATAATGTTCTGTGCCTTTGGGATCGTAAACTGTAATCTTGACATGTTACTCTACCCAGAGGGAGTTGACTGCAAAGGCAGGAGGTAACAGCATCGTTCCACCAGATTTCCAAGCAAGCCTGCCAGTGGTTGTTGGAGCGAGTGTGTGTACATATCTTTTAGCTGAAAGATGCTTATAAGACACATTTTAGTGCATTTGAGAAAACTGGCATCTATAATTTATCAAAGCAGCCATTTGAAAAATGAATAAAACAGTCACACCACTTTTGAATCACAAGTCTCAGATTTGCTTGCTAAAATACAAGTTATTTATTTTGAAAAGATGTGAGTGGCAGTTCTTGTATGTAGTTGTATAGCTTTAAAAAATGTTTCAATGTTTCTGCTTTAAACTTTTAACTAATTTTTAGTGAGATAAGTATAGATAAATGTATTAGGTGGAAACACTTTTGGGGAAGTGCCCCCTCCCCCTGCCAAAAAACCGCCAAAACATCAAAGTTTAATATATTATCTGCACTAGAGATTATATCTAGTGGAGAAACAGAAGTAGATACTGTGACTTAAATACAGGATATATTTTGTATTGTATTCACTAAAGAAAACTCTTTGAGACGCAGCTGGTTGGCTCCGTCAACTGGTTAAGAGTTTGGCTCTTGATTTCTGCTTAGGTCATGATCTCATGGTTCATGGAATTGAGCCCTAATCGGGCTCTGCACTGACAGTACAGAGACTGCTTGGGATCCTCTCTCTCCCCCTCTCTCTGCCCCTACCCTGCTCTCTCACTCTGTCTTTCTCTCAAAATAAATGAATAAACTTCAAAAAAAGGAAACTCTTTGAAAACAAGAAATATAAAACTAATTATAGCAGAGAAAAAGAGATTAGGGAGAGGTAAAAGAAAGGACAATAAAAACAAAATAAGAAAATAGCAGAGATGTTTCAATAAGATTCAATGGAAATTTAGGTTAAAGAGTGATAATAGGCCAATGGAAGAATTCCCCGGGTAACAACAACAACAACATTTAATTTTTCTAATAGAATTACATTTAATTAGAAGCTGCTTGATCAAAATGCTTAAAGCTGGGTATAGCGTAGTTAAAAGAATACCCAGGAGTAGATGTTGGGAAGCATATCCCTAAATAGCCAGTGACTGAGTACAACTAAGCTTAGGTTTTTGGTTGTTTGTTTTTGTTTCTGTTTTTGTTTTTTATTTCCATGATGAGAGAGCTGGTTCCTTTCAGATCAATGGCTCCATGATACTCCCATTACTTACATACATATGGAGCCTGATGGCTGTGAACTCCACTCCGGTAATGGAAGTAGCCACTGCAGAAAGACAAAGGCGCATGGAGGCAGAGGTATGTTAGACCCTGAAGCTAGCTTTCTTCTTGCACAGGAAAAAAAAATCCCACTGGGTAGTTCAAAAGACAGAGCAGTTCTATACAGTCTGTCATAGCGGATTTTTTTTTTTTTTTTGCAAAGAAGAGATTTTAACTAAGAGTCCAATTCTGTCAAATTTCACTAAAATCTTTACCGATTATTCACTTGATCTTAGCCAAAAGGCCGAGAAGCGATTTTACTGATTATTCCGAGAGACCCTTAGAATTTCTGTGGGTTTAGCAGGTTATTGAAGCTTGGTATTAATCCAGTGTCTTCTACATAAACCTTGGTTTCCAGGTCCTTTGATCTCTTCGAAAAAGATCTCTTATCAGAATGCTGAGCAAATAATCTTTCCTAAAAACCCTTAACAAAAATTTAATTTCAGACAATTAATATAACTCCTCCCCAAATATCCTCGTAGAAGATAATTGCAACTTTGAGTTGGGAACAGAGACAAGCAGAACATAAAACTTGAAAAAGTCAGTTGAGAAAGTACAACACTTTGTAACTTCCGAGACTGACAGTATAGGCTTGGCTGTAAAACAAACAAGTAAAATCATGGGGTTTCCCTTTGTTGTTTAAGCAAGTTGCCTCCTTAGTTTATAGAATGCGCTCCATCTGTGTAGCTAAACCTTATTTCAGTTACAAGGTTTGTGTTTATGAGGATATAAAATAACAGCCTGGGATGGTGCTATTAATTGGTTATTTTATGAAAGAAATTGTTCATATTATTATTAGGGAAACTCAGAGTTAGGGAAAGTCTCCAAATTTGGTCTAGCCCCCTTCTCCCAACCATCCGAACCATTGCCACAGGGCATGGTAGATGTAATTTTCAATATGGAGTCAGACAGTTCAAATTCCAGCTGTGACACTTGCTAGCTGGTGACTTGAGCATATCACTTAGTTCTTCAGGTCATATTTCATTCATCTGAAAGGTGTTAAAATAATACACAGATCAAAATGGGTGAAAGTTTTTTAAACTTATCCATCTAAGTGATGCCAGGGTTCAGCAAAATTGGATCCCACTCCCCTCAACAGTTCAAGAAAAGCTGTATTGGTTATTTGCTGGTGTATTCTCAGTTTGGTCATCACCTATGCTCTGCTCGGGTAACTTGTACCAGTACTAAATGATCTCTGTGTGAATGAGAGTTTGTTTTTCTGGGTGGACTCTGATTCAATTGTTTAATCTCCTTTTGAAGGATTATTAGTACAAACTTTTATTTTTATTTGGCTTTACCTTCTGAATTATTCATGGTATATCACATTCCCCCAGTTAGCATAGGTTTATAAAAATTGTAATGAACGAAGTGGTTAGACACTTTTATTTTTTTGTTTGCACATTAGGAAAGGCTCCATAAATCTAATTTTACTGTACTTTAACTGTGCCACATCTCCCTCTAATTTGTATTTACAAGTAATTGCACATGGTGAATAAGTACTTGTACTATTTCAAATTATGCCTGTGAAATCACATTCTCATTCCAGTCTCATTTTTAAAAAAATTATATTTTAATAGCTCCACTGCCCTGAAAAGCCATAACAATTTAATTATTTTGAATATATTGTGCTTTGTGCCTATTTTCTATTCATAATCCATCTGTGTTATTGAAAACCTTGCAATTAATACTTAGAAGTTAATGAATTACTAAATGGAAAAGGTAGTATACAGGTACCAATGAAAAGGTAGAATACAGGTATTTATAAAGGTGCCCATTTAGTTCCATCTTAGCCTGTGGTTTACTGTATTGTAATCGCTCTTAATTTGGAAACAATTTTGTTCAACTCTCTGCAGCTGTTGAGTGGGAAGATTACATGTTCAGCATTAAGGGTAAAGATGAGGGGTTATAGAGGGGCTATTTTCATTAGTCAGGATAAGTAATGCTAGATGTTGCAATACACTGAGATCTCTGGATCAAGTACACTGGAATTTGAACTGTCTGACTCCATATTGAAAATTACATCTACCATGCCCTGTGGCTTAGCCCTCACACAAAAAATATTTTAACTGTTCATGCAGGGCCGAATGTATGCCAGTGAAGGGCTGCCTTCAATCTGAGACACAGGGATGTAGGCTCCATCAAACCTGGGATTCAATCATCTCAGCATACAGACTCTTAGATCAACTTGGCAAGGGGAAAAGGAGCTGAAGTTTCACCCAGGATGTTTTCAAGGGGCAGAACAGGACTGGGAAAAGCTTGTATCATCCCTGCCTGATTCATTGATCAGCACCCAGTTTCGTTTACTCAATCTAATTACAAGGAGAGGTGGGGCAGCCCATGGAATATTAGGTAGATGCTTACTATGTCTGTTATGTCCACTAAACAGGTGGGGATGATGAACACCAGGAGATAGAACCGTGTCCATATCTTTGCCCATCAAGTTTATTTTTCTAGAGTACCTGGACTTCTTGCTTTCCTGAGGAATTCCCACGTAGCCCTTTTACTAAGATTTGGAATGTACTTTCTCCTTGAGGTCTATCTGGATACCTTTAGGCAGATGTAATTGCTCCTTTCCCTACATTTTCCTATTTTATTTTACAGTGTAACTATTCATAAGAAGAGCTCCTGTTTATTGAGTATTTACTCTATGGCCGTTTGTGGTATAGGGAGAGATCTGTTTACCCAAAGAAAGCATTTTCTCCATTCACCTTCTGGCTCTGTGGTCCCTGCATGATAATTCCTGGAACTACAAAATGAAGAGTGTACTCATTCCGTCACTCCTGCCTTGTGGAGACCCAGTAGATTTATAACATATTCTTTTTTTGGAGTATATTTAAAGAGGAAACTAAGATCTTACTATTTGATATGCTAAATGAAGTAATTCCTTCTCTCATGCATTTACTCTTGTATTCATTAAGCAACTGTTAGACACCTATGGTATGGCAAACACTGTGTTAGAAATGGAAGATCAAAAAATGTTTTCCAGAAATTTCATTCTCATAGTGGATCCTGGCATGACACACAATTTCAATACAATAAGAGAAAGGAGTTGTAGAGAAGGGATGGTGAAAGTGCCCAAAAAGTTCATTGGCTTTACAACTCTAAAAGAAAACATACTTGAGTGCCTGTGGGGCTCAGTCGGTTAAGCAGCGGACTTTTGACTTCAGCTCAGGTCATGATCTCAAGATTCATGGGTTTGAGACCTGCATTGGTCTCTGCACTGACAGCGCGGAGCCTTCTTTGGATTTTCTCTTTCTTCCTCTTTCTCTGCCCCTCCCCCATCTCTCTCGCTCTTGCTCTCTCTCTCTCTTTCTCTGTCTCTGTCTCTTTCTCTCTCAAATTAAATAAATAAACTAAAAAAAAAAAGAAAAAAGAAAACAAAATATACTCATGGAAGCCCTTTTATAGGTGGACCCATTTTAGAATGTTATTATTACTTTTTTTAGTTATTTTGAATATAGCCAATATAGGGGCCTACTTTGTAACAGTTCCTTCACAGAGAACCATGTGAAGGTAGGAATTCCAGCTGTGATTTACCTACATATGGGTGAGGCTGCTCTAGATTCAGCTGGGCCCTGGAAAGGAGCCAGAGGGTTACACATTATAGTCTCCAAAACACTTAAGGTTATAAATCCTGAACTCATAGATCTTGAACTCCTGGAGGATAAGGGTTATCCTCTACCTATTTTCTTTCTTTTATAAAGCTTTTTTTTGTTTCTTTAAATTTTTTTTAAATTTATGTTTATTTATTTTTGAGAGTGATAGAGACAGAGTTCCAAGGAGGGGGGAACAGAGAGAAAGGGAGACACAGAAGCTGAAACAGGCTTCAGGCTCTGAGCTGTCAGCACAGAGCCTGATGCGGGGCGGGGCTCAAACTCAAGGATGGCGAGATCATGACCTGAGTGACTGAGCCACCCAGACACCCCTCTTTCTTTTTTTAAAATTCATAATTAATAGTGCCCAGCACCGTGTCTGCCTCAAAACACTCAGCTACTCAACAGTTTTTTGAATAATCCCATGTATGTTAGTAAATATGGATGCAATAGGAAAAAAAACTATATCCCTTATAGCTCTGACCAAAAACTCTTTCATAGCTTCAAGTCAGTGCTCGGTATGGGTTCTAGAATACAGTAAGGTTGACTTTAGTTTGATTAGCAAGTTACTTACATTTACTTTATCGACATTGCCGAATTGTAAAATGTGCTGCAATCTGTTCTTATCAAGTATCCAAATTTGCTGCATTTGGTTAAGAACTTACATAAAGAAAAAATACTCAAACCTCTTTCACTGAGTTGCTTTTTATTTTTGGGAGAAGCCAGTTGGTTAATTCTCTACTCTAGTGATTTATTTTTGGTACATTTGCTCATTACATTTAGTGCAATATAATTACAAACTAGGGATGGCAGCATGTGAGCTCAATGTGAAGTGCGATTATTTTCCTCATTAATTATATTCAAAGCTCACTATCTCCTTTACACAGGTTTCTTGAAGTTTGATAATTTTTCAAAATAATTCAGAAGCATCAGTGAAGAGAATGTACTTGTTTTTCGTTTTGTTTTGTTTTGTTTTTTACAAAAGGCATAATTTGGTTTAATTCACTGTGATTGGTTCCTAAGTGGGTTTTTAAAAAAATTATCTGTGTAGATTTCTGTTTTGTCTTGCTTTATGAGAAATATTGGTCAGCAGTTTGCTTCTGCAAATTGGGTACATAACCCAATTCTTTTTGAGAAAGAAATGGAAAGTATTTAATCATTGTGTTTGCTTCTTTTATTCATAGTCAATACTTTGCTTTCTTTATTCATTAATATTAATATTTTTATTCATAAATGTTCATAAAAAAGTGAAGCCAACATTGAATACTTTCAATACATTTATTTAAGTTGAAGTATTATTAACATACAGTGTTAACATTAGTTTTATGTATACAATATAATGGCTCAACAATTCTATACAATAGCCACAGCTCGCCATGGTAAGTGTATTCTTTTTTTTTTTTTTTTTTAAGGTTTATTTATCTATTTTGAGAGAGAGAAAAACCATGAGTGGGAGGAGGGCCAGAAAGACAGAGAGAGAGAGAATCCCAAGGAGGCTTCTCACTGTCAGGGCAGAGGCTGATGTGAGGCGTGAACCCACGAACCATGAGATCATGACTTGAGCCGAAGTCAGACACTTAACTGACTGAGCCACTCGGGCACCCTGATAAGTATACTCTTAATTCCCTTTATCTATTTCATGTGTCCCTCCACCCAGTTAGTTTTCTGTATTTAAGAGTCTAATTTTTTGTCTCTTTTTTGTTTGTTCATTTGTTTTGTTTTTTAAAATCCTATGAATGAATGAAATCATAGTATTTGTCATTTTCTGTCTGATTTTTTTAAATTTTTTTTAACGTTTATTTATTTTTGAGACAGAGAGAGACAGAGCGTGAACGGGGGAGGGTCAGAGAGAGAGGGAGACACAGAATCTGAAACAGGCTCCAGCCTCTGAGCTGTCAGCACAGAGCCCGACATGGGGCTCGAACTCACGGACCACGAGATCATGACCTGAGCCGAAGTGGGACGCTTAACCGACTGAGCCACCCAGGCGCCCCCTGTCTGATTTATTTAGTGAATACATACTAGTTTTTAAAAAGCATTATTGGATTAATTTAGAAGCTTTTTATAGACTTTATGGTTGAGGATTCTTTTTTTTAAGTTCTTGTATGATAAAGAACTTTATCATGTGGCATGATAAAATGTGTGTGTGCACAGTATTTTAAGAGTAGAATTTTTTTAGATAATGAGAATAACTCTAAGATTTTCAATTTAAACATGGCTTGGTACAAATGATATTAATTGACAATAAAACAAAGTGCTGATAAAATTTACCAATTTTTTGCACAGAAAATAGATTTTGGAGAATAGAGGTTGATGCTTGATACTATCAAAAATCTGTGAATAGAAATATTTCAAAATAGCATTGATTATAAGTAAAAGCATTAAACATTCAATTCCAGCAACTTGATTTACTTAATGTTCCTCATCCAGTTTGGGTTTGCTTGTCCATGTACCTTAATTCAATTCAATTTTTTTTTATTGACTTGGAATATTCTGCTCTCTTATCTCCTCAAATCTATCAAAGACTGAACAAGGCTTAGCTCAAATATCTCCTCCTTAATGAAGGTTGCGTAGTACTTCCCAACCTTTTCCTTCAGTGGTCTGCCTTATACAATTGTTTTTTCTCTTGTATAGTTTCTTTTTATTTATATTTGTGTAACTACTTGTATTCCTTTGTTTGGGCAACCATGAGCTCCTTGAGGATAGACTAGGGTGTCGATATATTTTTATCTCCTAAGCAACTGGTTCTGGCAGAATGGAAAACAAGTCTCTACACGTTCATCCGGAAATGAGAACACACAATCCAGCCAAAGTAAGCTCAAAAAACACAGCACATTAAACATCTACCCTTCTGCCACCCCAAGCTTCCACACTATATTTTAATATAGTACGTGAACAAGTTGTCTCCTTAAGTGATAAACACACCTAGTGATAAAATCATTAAACTGTGCCACCATATTCTATCATACACAGCGTGTTATGGCTGCTACTCTGTGCACACTGGGTATTTCCAGAGACCCGTAAGGCAAATACAGTTTTCATGAGAAATAAAACATCCAGCTCTTGGTGTTTCAAGGCGATAGGAATAGAATGTGTGATCTGAGCAAATGAGATTCTACTTAGCTCCTGCTGCTCCTTTTCTTATTTGGTGATGTTTTTATATATTTTAGTTTTTCTATTTATCTTTATTATTGATATTCTTTTTTAAGCCTGAAGTATTTTTCACCTTATCACCATTCTTCTAAATCTCTTTAAAAGTTTTTCTATAGCAAATCTATATAGTGTAAAGATATCTGCATCTTTCTGATACAATCCACGTGGGAATATATTCTTCAATACAGAAATGTTAGCAATTATTCTAATCTGTCATCTGTTCTGTCTGCAATTCATTATTTTAAGGTACTGTTTATTTAAGTATTTCCTAAAAGTCTTCAGTAAGTACTCTTTACAACCTTCTCTCAGTTGTTATTATTTAGATGATGAAACTGGACTCTTCTTATTCAGTGAAGACACCCTAAAACCCTGAAGACAGTGTATTTAGATTTTATTCTAATCTCGTATTATTTCTGTGGTAGGTTCCCCTCCCTAAGGAAAGAAAACAAACAAACAAACCTCAAGGCAACCTGGCTACTTGACAACATCCCTCAACTTTGTAACATGAGACCACTTAATCTGACTGCATGTTTGTGTGTTACCATATATGGGAGACAAAGAAGTAGAAAATGTATAAAGAAACTAGACCGTGTGCCTTTCGGGGCTCAGTTCTTCAGGTAGGAACCCAACCGAGCGGTGCTGGCACCAATAAAGTTGTTTCCTGGAAAGAAAAGCCTTGGTGCGGACTCTGTGCAAGACTTCTGCTACATTGCCTTTTTCAACTTGCTTATTAATTATCCCCAGTTAATACTTTGTGTCTTATTTCATGTTACAGAATTTCATACATTCAAGGTTGGACAACTGTTAACCCAGCACTTGAATTCCCATTGTAATACTCAATGTTCTGAACCTATATTATATACTTCCAGAAAATACTGGCCAAGAAGTATCTTTATTTTGTATTAAAATAGATTATGTTCTTCAAAAGTTTTCCCACTAACCCTTTAACCGCTAACTCTCTAATCCAAGTCCATATTGAATGGATTTACACCATCTTCACAAATACACAGTTTATCCTTTCATATCACTAAAGTTTGCCTTCTCTAAGGCAATTCCAATTACTGTCACTTCAACCATGTGGTACCTAATTTCTGCCATTATCTTTTCATTTGGGTATCAAGACTATATCCCAAGGGTGATGTGAATAATACTGGATAAAGATACATTTTTATTCAGTGAATCTCAAGTGGAGGAGCATGATTTCATTCCCCACTTCCAGAATAGCAGAGCCTCTATTACTGACCTTCTAAATTATGCAGCCACCACCCTGACCCCTCCAGTGTTGAAAATCACTGTGTGTAACGAGAGTCAATACTGACAGAATTGTGTTGCCTGTCGACAAAAGTTAAGTACCACTGTTTTACACAAAATACTTCTGCTATTGCTCTTCAAAATCACAAACTCAATTCAGATTATAATTTACTTAAAATGAATAGGCTCTTCAAATTTACTGCATTTAAATCATGATTATTACCACTTTGCCTGATGGAGTTGATTTGATGGTAAAGATGGGGAATCTCAAATGTATTACCTAGAAAAATCAAGTAGAATTCTCTGGGAGAAAAAGAGAGTATAAAAACAGGCTCACTAGTTCTTTTCCCGAAAACTGTCAGAAATGACTAAAGAACAGTAAAGAAAAAAATAGGACATGATGCCAACCACATTCCGTATGTTTCAGAGAAGGACTACCAGTAAAGTTGAGATTCAGCTGAAGGAAGACATCAGAAAGTGAGTGAGAATAGTGAAAAGTGAGAGGGGCGATTCTGAAAAACTCCAATGTTTATACTTCCGGTTTGGGGCAAAGGTTAGAGTCACAGGTAGCTTTTGTGTGAGATGTGAGCCACCATGATTGAAGCACTTTTCCCTGCCTCAAACCCAATGCACTTAAAACTTGAACTGACTTTGTAGGAAAGTCAAATGGCCTCTTATCACTATTCTTCTTTGGCTCCCTCTTGTAGTAGCAGACTCAGTTCCCACTGGATTTAGAGGAGCATGGTTTTACATTGGAAGTCTGGAAAAAGTGATCGTTTATTTTACTCCTCCAATTCAATAGATGTAGGCCCTAGTCTGTTGTTGTAAACTCGCCAAACAAAATAAAGCAAGATATAAATCAAGTGCTTGGAAGATCAAAATTCTCTGATTGTAAATGTCTGGAGACAGTTTTATTCACTTTTTTTCAGGCTGCTGAAGTACAGAATTTATAAAAGCACATATATCAGCCATTATACGAGTTTAAACTCTGATGGGAAAATTGCCCATATGGACAGAAATGGAGAAGGAAGAGCCCATGTTTCTTCTGTAAATAGAAGTATTGGATTATTTGGTGACCAACTCAGAATGTGAAAACAGACGAAAAAAATCAAAAACTTTAAAAAAATCTGAAGTAAAATATAAGACATAAACAGTATCAAAAATCAAGTGGAAATTCACATTAGAAGATTTTCCCAAGAAAAAGAAAATGGTCTAAAAATTATATTCCCAAGGAATATTTCAAATCACGTCTTTATGTCTTTATAAAAAACAAGAGATGACTACCTATAATTAACAGACTATAAACCAAGAAGAAGGCAAACTAGAAGACAGAAATTCAAAACATTTAATATCATAATTTATATCATTGGAAAATTTAAAATGGTATCAGAAGCAAATAGGATTAGACTTAAACTGGAGAAAAGAAAATCAGCGGTGTGAAAAAGAGATTTGAGAAAATTATCTAGAAAGCAAAAGAGGGAGCAAAAAAAAAGTGATCTAAGAGAAGAAGGAAGACATGAAATATAATTAACAGAAATTCAGAATATAATTGCAAAGGAACACAAATGATACTGGTTCCTATATATATCGTAGAATATATATTGACTTGAATTAATGCTTAATTCTGCACATTCAAAGCACTCATCACCTACTAGGTGAAATGCCAATATAAACAAATACATTGTGAGTTTCAAAGTTACAGAAATGTCCTAATAAGCAGCAAGGTAAGGTAAACATTCATAAGAAGGAAGGAGCAATTTCCTATATGAGCCTCTACATCTCCTTGTGTTTTTTCTCCGGTCTTCAGGTGTGTCAGTACTCAGTTGAATACTCAAGAGATGCCCCTGAGTAAACTCTGGAAAAGCTCTTCCTCTGTGCAGCTTTCTCCTTTCCAGTCCTCTGCTCTGTGAATTCTGGTCCTTTGGCTTCTCAGAACCACATGCTCTTTAGTTCTGTCAGTAATCTGCCTGGGTTCCCTCGCTGTATTGCTGCCTGGAGATTTTTACAGACAGTAGGTTGGGGCAATCCTGAAGCTCGCTGCATGTAGCTTCCACTTGTCAGGGATCCTTTCTTTCTTTCCTGGTATCCAATGTCTAGAAAGTCTTCCTCAAGGCACTTTTCCCAGTGTTTGGCTGTTTCAGGGCGGGAGGGTCTGTTCACTCCCTGTTATTGCATCTTGTGTGATGTGAGGGTCCACACTGCATTTTGTTAGCTTTCTTAGTTTGTTCCTCCCTCCGCTCAGCTTTTTTAAAAAAAAAATGGGTGTTGGAAGGGGCACCTGGGTGTCTTGTTTGAGTGTCCTACTTTGGCTCAGGTCATGATCTCACAGTTTGTGAGTTCGAGCCCCACGTCGGGCTCTGTGCTGACAGCTCAGAGCCTGGAGCCTGCTTCAGATTCTGTGTCTCCCTCTCTCTTTGCCCCTTCCCCACTCATGCTCTGTATCTGTCTCTCAAAAATAAACATTAAAAAAAAACATTTTTTAAAAAGTGGGTGCTGGAATCTGTTTATCATATTTTCATTGTTCGTGATTTTTCTTTCCTTCTTTTTATTTTAACTCATTGAACTAAGTCTAGTGGTTTAGCCAAGAGAAAACTGCCAATGTCTTAGAAACTATTGTTTCCCTCTGCCATTGAAGAAACGTTGGAAGCTTTAGTCCCAGGCTATTTAAGATACACACCCCAGCAACGTACCACATATTTTTATTTCATTAGGCTAAGGCATTGGGCTTCGTTTACTCTAATCCTGGAACCCAGAGCAAATGTATTTTCCAGTTCTGGGCTTCCAAGGTGTTTAATTTGTATGTGCCATTGTTTTAAAATTGTATCTATTTGAATATTCGAGCTAAAGTGGGAGTTGAAAGTGTGGCCAAGCAATAACAACAAAAACACTTATTCAAAAGTCTCCAGGTTTTCATGGTTTTCTTTAATATGCCTGTAATACATTACTCATCATTTTACTTTCTCTCATTAATAGTGAACGAATCCTTCCTAACAATGTGGGTTGTTTGAAGGTAAGAACCCTACCTTATTCAGCCCTGTATTATTTTCACTCTACATGTAGACCATTAAGATACTTCGAATCTCTCACTCACCTAGTGAACCATAAGTGTGAACATAAATAGTTATTGCTCAAGGAAAATATCCATTTGCTAGAAAGACAACATAGTTATTTTTGGACTTTACCACAGAAAATGTCTTAGGAAGAGAAACTTATCATTTTAATGGATATATTGGTTAGGGCAGTCTGGGTGGCATGGGATGAGGCAGAATTACAGTTGACTTATAAACTGCAAAAAAAAAAAAAGTGGGTAGAGATCTGTGATAGAGAAAGGAGAAGCAGAAGTCAAAGAGGTAAAAGTGATTCAAATTAAAATGGCCGTAGGTCAAGTTTCTACAGGGGAGAAAGGCTGAGAGATATTTAAAAACGGGTTTAGCTAATAACTCAGTTTTAAGCTGACTGTGATTCGTGACAATGTAGTTCCTCTTCTGCTCACCGTGACTTTGATAAAATCTTACTAACACATGACTTTATGACAATGTGTTTGTTTAGTTTTCTTTTTTGATGTGGGAGTGATAGTATTTACTTGAAAAGGAAAACAAAAATGAGAATTGCAGAATAGGCAAAGGAGTGAGCAAGGATCAAGAACTCCTCAGAAGCAGGACACTGGAGTGACAGATATCTATCTACAAGATCTCCAGAGAGATCAGTTCCTCAAAAAGTTAAACATGGGATTATATGATTTAGCAATTCTAGTCTTACATACATTTGTACACAAATGTTCACAGCAGAGTTATTCATTATAGCCCCAAAATGGAAAAAGCCCAAATGTCCATCAACTAATTAATGAATAATCAGAATGTGGTATATCCATAGAGTGGAATATTATTCAGCAATAAAGTACACACTATGTGACACATGCTACAACATAAAGAAATTTTGAGAACATTGAGAACTGAAAGGAGCTAATTAAAACACACACACACACACACACACACACACACACACACACATATATATATATATATATATATATAATCCATTTATATGATATATCCAGTATAGGCAATTCTCTATGTGGAATGCAGATTATGTAGATTAGTGGTTGTCTGGGGCCAGGGGATGGCATAGAGATGGGTAGAACTGGGCAGTGACTACCAATGGATACAGAGTTTTGTTTGGGGATGATGAAAATATCCTAAAATTGATTGTGATAATGATTTTAAAACACTGTATCTGAAAACTCATCAAATTGTACCCTGAAAAAGGTAAAGTGTATATGAATTATATCTCAGTAAAACTTAAAAAACATGATTGGCAGATAAAATATAGTATGCCCGATTAAATTTGAATTTGAAATACACAAAGTTTTTAGCGTAAATATATCCCAAATATTGCATATTATAAAGTTATTTTTGGGGCACCTGGATGGCTCAGTCGGCTGTGCACCTGGCTTTGACTCAGGTCATGATCTCACAGTTTGTGAGTTCGAGCCCCGCGTTGGGCTCTGTGCTGACAGCTCAGAGCCTGGAGCCTGCTTCAGATTCTGTGTCTCCCTCTCTCTCTGCCCCTCCCTGACTTGTGCTCAGCCTCTCTCATTCTCTCTCTCTCTCTCAAAAATAAACATTAAAAAAAAGAATTATAAAGTTATTTTTATTTTTATTTCATACACAGAAATTCTTGCTATAAATTATTCATTGTTTATCTCAAATTCAAGTTTAACGGGGTGTGATATATTTTTATTTGATAAATCTGATAGCCCTACATTACGACGAAGTAGCCTGGGCCTAAATAGCGCTTCTGTCTTTCCTTTCAGTAAGCACCTAAAGAACTCTAAGGGAGTTTCACATGAAGATACTAATACAGTGTTTACAGAGCATAATAAATATTACAACTTGTATAGCTTAGTACATGTTAGGCATTATCTTGCTGCTATCGTATTGGCAATATCTGTTCAATATGTATAAGTAAGTTAGCCCTTACCAAAGTATATAATTTTAATAAAAAGACAAGAAATTTTCATATCTTTCCTGATTATATCTTGGGTAGTCTGTATTTGGAATGAAGGGAATCTAAAATATTTTACTGTGGCAACTTACGACTTAAATCTTCAGAGATCAAACAATTCCAGAGTGAAGCTGGAAATTTACAAGTAGTAAGATTCTTGAAAAACAAATTCAATCACTTTAACATCCAAATTGATTTTGAATATATCCAAGTAATCCTCAGTTAAAAGTCAAACACTGGGGTTCCTGGGTGGCTCAGTTGGTTAAGCGTTGGACTTTCAAACTTTGGCTGAGGTGTTGATCTCATGGTTCTTGAGTTCCTGCTCCAAGTCGGGCTGGCTCTGCGCTGACAGCTCAGAGCTTGGAGCCTGCTTTGGATTCTGTGTCTCCCTCTCTCTCTCTCTCTGTCCCTCCCTCAAAAATAAACAATAAACATTTTTTTAATAAAAAAAAGTCAAACACTATTTTTTGTTTAAGATTATATGGGTTAAGTTCAAGTCAAAAGCTATAGAAACCTAAAAAAGTCAATAGCTTTGTTACCGTACCTCAAAATTCATTTTAATGATTTATCCAATTCAATCACTAGCTATAGTCTGTAGTGTTAACTAGAGGGTGTTTGCCTATTCTTCATATCAAATCCACACTCATATGATAAATATTTGCCACAAGTGAGGAATGACTTCACAAATATTACATGCAATAGATACATCATGGACAGTTTATATGGATATATGTCTTAATATTTTTAAATTCACAGAAATGGATAAATAGCCCTTATTGAGTTTGTCAATCTCAACCCTATAGAAACTAGTCTGACAAAAATATTTAATTTTTTATTTGTCAAGCACAGCATGTGCAATTAAACAAACAAACAAACAAACAAACATAACATGACATACAGAGAATAGTATCTGCCTTCACTAAGCTTAATATTTCGCAGGAAAAACAATGTATGGACATAATTACAAACACCTAATTTATCACCATTATAATCATTGTCATTATATGTGAGTGTCCATCTGAATATTTTAGAAAGCTTCTAATCTTTGGTTTGTTTTCATTAGAAGCTTGCTCAGATATTTGAATTTTAATCATCAGGTGCATGTATGTGGTTTTCTGTCTCCTAGCATTTCACAATTCGCAAGCACAAAAGCAGTGTAGAAGGGGAAACGGATAGAGACACACATCTAAAAATAGAAATGATAACAGACAACTGAGCTCAAGGAAGAAAACAAGATTAAAAGGTATACAGACATATAAATGTGGTTTAGCTCCATATTCTGTGTTCTTCCAACTTTTACCTTTAGGCATAAAATTCATTCTTCAAAGAAATCCTATTTGGAAGTTAAAAAAAGAAACCTATAAATTTATGGCTATAAAAAAGAAAACTATAAATTTAGAAACCTATACTTTTATGAGGATAGAAGATGAACTGGGAGCATGGTTTTCTTTATAAGATCTTGAATTTTTTTAATATTCAGTGTCCCCTCATTAACTGAAAGTATCTAGATTTTACTAAAATTTTGGAACCGTATGCCAAGCCTCAAAAAAAAATGTCACTACTGTAAGCTTAGTAGAGAAGTATAATTTCATCTTCTATGTCATATGTAGCATTATTTACATAAAGCATTTGTTTTTTTATAGAAATATTCTAATTCAAATCCCATGAAAAGAAGATTAAAGTGGTATACAAGTATTCGATAATTCAAAGCTGTCTTGCATTAAGAAATCACCAAACAATGAGGAAAAGGTAGCAGCCTTGGAATTTTGTGAGTTCATAGTCAAATATTAAACCTTTGTTGCAATTATTAATATTATGATGCCACTAATATTTAGGGAAGGAAGACAAAGTAAAGGAAGAGGGCATTCTTTTGGTATTTACTGGTTATTCACCTGTCATTTAACTCAAAAGCTCCAATACAAATGAGAAAACTGAGACTCAGATTGTATGACACTCCTAGTCTGATATCTCATACATCTAGTACATTTTGGACTAAGAATTCAAATCCTAGATATTCTAACATCAAGTGGGGTGCTCATCATAGGATAATGCTGGTCTTACAGAGGAGACAAAATACATGAGCCACATGTTACTGGAATATCTCATTTATTCCAGGATATATGTAAAGGAGAAAAGAGACCAGATGATTACTATTAAAATGTATTGAGAGCTTAACTTGTTTAGACAATATAGTAAATATTTTACTTGCATTAATTCAATTTATTTTCACAACCAGTTTGTAATGTTGTTGCTATTTCTCTGAGTATTACATACCGGAAAGTGAAGGTAAGGGGCTGAAGTTACTTCACTAAGGTCACAGAGCAGACAAGCTGTGGAACCAGAAGTCAAGGCCTGGTGGACTCAAGTCAGGTGCTAAGCATAGGTCTTACTACTAGGCTATACTGTACCCCTGGTCTTAAAGAAAAAAGAGACTGAACTTTCAGATTTGTTGATAATTGCAGGAAATTATTTCAATGGATCCAGGCATTATTGAACACCAGACTCTTCAATGAGACCTATTCCAAGCATGCATTACATGGCTGCTTTCTTTTTTGTTCAATTGACTTTATTCATATAATCACAGATTATTCATCATGCTAAGTGCAAGCAGCATGGGGCACTAGTTTAGGATAAGAGGATTCTAAAGGCTCATGCCTTTCTTTTCTATCTCTTCTCTTACAGAAAAATAATAATTTATCACAAGGATTCTGCTGAGCAATTTATAACTTTGCCTGCTCTGAGCAGGAAAATACACTCAATGGTAACTTTTAATCAAATGATTTATTTATGGAGTCAGTCAATTAGCTAAGCACATAGTTCCTCTAAAGCAGTGTTTCTCAGGCTTTATTTGAATTATGTATCATTGGTCAAGATTTCTCTGCGCTCTACATTCCCATAGTTTACATAATGAGAATAACCATAATTTTTCCAGCTATAAAATGATATTCAAATATTGCATATGGTATTTAAAATTTATATATGTAATTCTACCTTGCTCCACTTCAGAATTTCCACTGTCTTATTTTATTCTTTCCCTATGTCTTTGAGGATTCTTGTTGGAACACTAGAACATTCCTTTTAAGTGACATTGTTACTGTAGCTCTTTCCCCACCTCTCAGGACCAGATTCTCTGTCTTCCCTTAACTCTGCCCTCTATACCTACTCTTGAGGTGATGAATCTTTTTAAAGTCCTCCAGCATTTAAACATTTTGCTCACAGAGAGCTTGTATTTCTATAATTTTATTCTGTCCTCTGATGGATAGCATTGAAAAAAGTTGTCTAGTTCATTAGGGTATGGGATGTGGGTGAGACAGGCAATGAAAACAGAGCTCAAGTAGTTGGACCCCATCCACTTTGCTAGTCTTTTTCCAATAAAATTATCAATTAGGCTTATTGATTCTAAACATGTATTTTCACATATATTTTCAAGAGACAGCCCCCCCCGCCAAAAAAAGCAAACAAATAAAACTAATTTCCTCTGTCTGCCTTGTGAAAAAAAGAAACTTTTCTAAACTTCAGTTTTGCAAGTAGTATTCTGTACAAATAAACATTCATGACTGTGGTTTTGTGCTTAAGAGGTTCTGTCAGTATTCAGGGAATGTTCACGGATGCTATGATGACCATCTATAAAGCAAACAAGGGGTCCTGAATACCATTTCCATAGCCAAGATGCATGAAAAAGGCCCAGAATGGGGTGAAATGGCACATTCCTGTCAGGGGGGAAGGAAAGGATGACAAGGACGTCAACTTATGGGATGGATATCAGAGGCATTGTGGGAATTTCTGCCATAGGGAAAAGGATGAGTAAGGTGGCTGAGAGAAAAGACCAGCAGAGGTGTGGACAGGTCAGAGATGCATGGGGCAACATCTCATGAAGGGTAATGTGGTCATTCTGATGGATAGAGCAAAGAAACATATGGCTGTCCATTGCTGTGTGAGATACAAGATTTGAAAATTAACTAGAAGTGGCCACAGGAGGTGATCAAAACACACTTCTTCATTCATCATTGTTTTTCTTTCCTCCAAGTTTTATTTAAATTCCAGTTAGTTAATATGGACTGTAATATTATTTCAGGTGTATGATATAATGATTCATCACTTACATACATCACCCAGTGCTCATCACAAGTGCCCTCCTTAATACCCATTACCTATTCAATGCATCTGCCCATCCATCTCCCCTCCAACAACCTTCAGTTTGTTCTCTATGGTTATGAGTCTGTTTCCTGGTTTACCTCTCTGTTTTCTTCCCTCTGTGTTCATTTGTTTTGTTTTCTTAAAGTCCACACGTACTCATATAGTTCTGAGGCTGGTCCAAGTTCTAGTTACTTACTGCTTGAAACAATTTTTTTGTCCTCTCTAAACTTCAAGTTTCTTTTTTAAATTTGTGAAATGAGGATTATAAAGCCTTTTTCAGGGTTGCCTGAGTGACTCAGTTGGTTGAACGTCTGATACTTGATTTTAGCTCAGGTCATGATCTCACAGTTTGTGGGACCAATCCCTGCATCAGGCTCTGTACTGACAGCGTGGAGCCTGCTTGGGATTCTCTCTCTTTCCCTCTCTCTCTCTATGCCTCCCTTGCTCATGCTCTTTCCCTTTCAAAATAAATAAATAAACATTTTAAAAAGCCTATTTGTAGGATTAATGAGATAAATTAATTTAAATGGTATATAAACATTCCTTACTAGTACAAGGGAATTAACAATTCAGTGCTAGCTATTTTTATAATTAAATGAAGATGTTACCTAGAGAACGTGGCCACAGGAAAGGTGTCAGAGGATGAGAAGGGAGGGAAGCCCTTAGGTATCACACCCTGAGCAAACAGAGAATAAACCTAAAAAAAGAACATTATCTTAATATATGCTAGTGGATGCTCATATGGTAAGAAACGTACTGTTAAACATAATAATATTTTTCAGCACATCCTTTATGTAAAGCACTGCCCTGAAGTTTCAGCCATTAACATGTTTAATCTTAACCAACGAGATGTATTCTATTAACATTCTTATTTCATAGGAGAAGAAACTAATGAAGGAAGAGATTAAGAAGTAGCCCCCAAGGTCACTGAGGTAAGCAGAGGAAAATTTGGAGGGAAGGAATCCTCATGAGAGAGTCTACATCTTAATCAGCTTGAAATCCTGCCTCTCAGGATAAGCTATGGGGATAAATGTATCAGAGTTATACACGCAAACCATTGAATTAAGGTTGTTTTATATTAGTTAAATGTATGAATTCCTGATGTCAACAACATATCTATATTTCAGTTATCCTACAAAATGCTGGGAGGTGGCAGGGGGAATACAGCCAAATGTAATATTCTACTTCTCATTCAACATTAATATCTCTATAAATCGCATCACTGCCCCTGTAGTTGTGAAGTCTCAAATCTAGAAGCCATCTTTAATTCCTCACTTTGTCTCGCCCTCTCCATTCAATAATCCTAATGATTCTTCCCAGCACTACATCCCAAGTCAATATATATTTTTGATCCAATATGCCCACCTTAGGCCAAGCCACCATCATTTTTCATGCTCACAAATGTAACTCTTCTCAGCTAGTTTCCCTGCCACAATTCATTCTCCTCACAGCAGCCACAATGATCTCTACCCACCCCAGTACCATCTCCTACCAGTCTTCCCCTTCCCCTCTATATTTTACCACACTGGCTCTTTTATGGTCCTTAAAACATAGCTCATTTCCACTTTTGTGCTTGAACTTTACATCACTAGTGTCTTTCTTGTCATTAAGTTTTCAGGTTAAATGTCGCCATCTCTAAAAAGAACTCTCATGACCACTCAATCTGAAGTAGTGTTATAAATGAAAATTTCATTTAAAAATTACCCAGAGAGTTGTAAGAATATACCAATGAAAATGTTTCCATACTAAGGGGTTGTTAATTTTTTAGGTGGGCTACAAGTATTAAAACAGGAAATGATTTAAATGTAAATCAAGTGGCTATTGGGTTAGTTGAGAAAAATTTTGCCAACACTCTGGTATGTTTGAGGTTTACTGTACTTCTTGAACTTTAAATCTGTTTAGAGGTCAGAAAATTATTCAGGGTCAGTCCTGAGCATGGACACATTGCTTGATTTGGTTTCTGCAGTGAGAGGTACTCATCTTAAGCCTTGAATTTAGAGAGGTGCTTTAGTGCTTTGAAAAGGATAACAAAAATTGCTTTACCTCAAAAATAAATGCTTCTCTTTGCTTAGCTGTCTCCAGAGCCCTCTACAGGAGTTAATTAGACTAAAGAGATAATTAGGGTTTAAGAAGGGAAAATAGAAATTAAATGACTGGCAGATAAGGAGTTTTGTGGAGGTTTTCTCTCTCTCTCTCTCTCTCTCTCTCTCTCTCTCTCTCTCTCTCTTTCTTTTTTCTCCCTCCCTCCCTTTATGCCTCCCTTCCTCCCTGACTGCTTTTCTGTCTCTCTTTTCTTTCTTTCTTTTCTTCCTTCCTTCCTTCTTTCCTTCCTCCCTCCCTCCCTCTCTCTTTCTTTCTTTCTTTCTTTCTTTCTTTCTTTCTTTCTTTCCCTCTTTCTTCTTTCTTCTTCCCTCCCTGCCCCCAACTCTCACTCTCTCTCTCTCTCTCTCTCTCTCTCTCTCTCTTTCTTGGTAGCCTCCGGAGATAGAAAGCACAAGAGGGTCTTGGGACTCTGTTCATATGTTTGTTATTAAAGAGTTGAAATTTGCTGAAGAAGGTTATTTAGCAGCTCAGATAGTCTTTTTGCCTTCTAATTTCCTTTGGTTTGGAAGTAATAGGGACAGACATAAGACTGGATTATCCTGTTTTGGGGGAAGGATATAGAAGCATTTCATCCTCTCAGGGAAACATCTCTTCTCATTCAAAGCAGTAACAATCTCTCCAATTTACTGAATACTCTCTCTACATCAGAACTGCGCCAAGCTCTTTGCAAAGCCTGTTAGATATATTGGCTTTAATTCAATGCTCACAATTATATGGAGTTGATATTATCATCTGCATTTTACAAGCCCCCAAACCAAGACTTAAATATCTTTTATAACTTGCCCCAAAGCACTCAGCTAATGCAAGGATGTTGCAGACTGAATCCATTTTATCTGTACTTGAGGCACTTGGTGTAACCATTTCACTACATTGCTTCATGTCTATGTCAATCCAGTGTATTAATTAAAGTTCCCACAGTTTATTTTTCTAGATCACAAGCATATTTGTATGAGAGGCAGGGGAGAACAAAGATCATGCTCCAAAACACTGAATAGCCTTGAGAACATGAGGGGGTATTTGTGGTCATTACATGGGATAACTCCTATCCTTGTGCACATCCTTGCATGTAACATCATAGCAACTAACTACAACAGACTGGACAGAGCCATTTCCCATAAATCAGCTGACTTCTCTATTCTTTCCTGTGTGTGTGTGTGTGTGTGTGTGTGTGTGTACATGTACCTGGGTGTGTAAATTTAATTACACTAATTGCCATTTAAATCTGAGTGGAAAATAGCAGGCATTATGACCCAACAAAAAAAGATGATGTTGGAGCCACACAAGGTTGGGACTCTACTCCATGACCTTAAAATGTGACCTTGCATAAATCACTTCCCCTCCTAGAAGCACATCTCATGAGGAGCACAATAGGAGGCTGGAGAAGATGATCACCAAGGCCACACTTTGGTTTTCAAAGTCTAGAGAGCATGAAGTGGGCAGGTGGTGTGCACGTAAGCTCCACTCCGCTCAGGCCCCAGGTCTTCCTCACCAGTCTCTTTGATCACTGGTTCAGCTGTGATCTTTATTTTCATCACATCTTTTATTTGCTCTTAAAGAACATGTTTGCTCCAATTCTTCCCCCTTCCATCTTCTTGTCTTAATAGTTTGAGTAAAACTAACTTCATTATTTTAGCTCTGTTAAAGTTTTGTCAGTCAATTGCAATCGATGTCATTTTTATAATAACCTTCTCTAAAGCTTGCTGCCACCCTTCTTTGGAGTTCCTTTAGTTGCTCCCCTTTGCTTTGGTTCTCCAGACAATTCTTTTGGGTCCCTTCCCTTCCTTCTGGAATGGCTGAGCCTTCCTCACTCCCCTTTACTCACTACTTTCTGCCTTCTCTTTTCATCCTTCAGACATCCTCACAAAGTGAAAAGCCTAGATTGTTTTTGCCCCAGAGTTAGTAGTCCATAAGTATTAAGAAACAGTAATCATATCCGACTGCTGTGTATATCTTTCTAAAAATTAATGTTTTGAGCTTTCCTAAGTTAGTGGATGTTCTCTTTAAAATGAGAAAGCAAAAACAAACCAAACTCCATTATAAGGTTTTGGGTTTTTTAGTACCCTATGAGGGGGAAATATTTTATCATAGGACTAAAGATGTAAATACTTTTGTAAATATGCTGCTCACAAGTTCGTTCATGATAGAATTATCATAGATTTTAGAGAAAGAAAATCCTTAGTTCAAGTGTCAACTTCACTGTTCGCTGTCTAAGACCTTGAATGAGTTATTGAACCTTTCTAAGGCTTTTATATTCATCCCTCTCAAGTGTTGATCCTAACCCACAAATTTCAAAAGATGTTAAGGAATGTAGTCCCAGGACTTCCAAGATAAGCCTGCTGGCTGAGAATAGGGGGGGGAAAAGGAAACAGAAATAACATTTCAGTGGGCTAATTCTCTGGTGGTATTCTCAAAGAATCTGTAAGTCTACTCTTGAGACATTCTTCCTAGTCTGAAATTAAATCACTTTACAGGTATTTTACCACTGTATTGGGAGTGGATAAGAACTCTTTCATATATACCTAGGACTCTCCCCATTTATTTGATGATAAGTCATTTCACAATACATTATTTTAGAGGTGTCTAATGGTATGGTATGAATAGGTAAGAACCAAATAGCCAGGCACTGTTGAGATAAAATCAGGATACATGCAGTTGATTTTTTTTAACTTCATGAATTCTCTGGAATGTCTGCTTAATACCAGACCTTAATAGCTCTTGAGGATGCAGTGATGAATAATACAAATATCCTTCCCTCCTGGAGTTTACATTTAAGCTCTGCACTGGTGTAAAGGTCAAACCAGATCAGAATAGGTCACAATGCTTCCAGGTTCGTGCTTATAAACAAACAATTACCCATAAAGTGACTGAGCATGAACTTCAGGGATACAGCCTTTCCAAGGCCCCAAAGGGGTACTGTTGCTGGGCTCACATGTTCAGGTAATTTTTATTAAAGTTTTTTTATTTGGGATAATTGTAGATTCACATGCAGTTATAATAAATAACACAGAGAGAACCTGTGCTTCCTTCACCCAGTTTCCTTCCATGATAACATCTTGCAAAGCAATACAATACACTGATCTTATTCACATTTCACCAGTTGTATGTGTGTTCATGTGTGTGTGTGTGTGTGTGTGCACACGCTGAGTTTTATGCAATTCTATCACATATGTAGGTTTCCGTATTCCCCGTCACAGTCAAGGTGCACTTTGTAACAATACCCACTTCCCTTCTATACCCACTCCTGGGAACCGCTCATCTGTTCTGCATCTCTATTGCTATTTCAAGATTGTTATACAAATGGAACCATACAGAATGTTCCCTATGGGATCCACATTTTTTTTCTTTTTAAACTTAGCTTCATTCCCTCAGTATACATCTAAGTCAGTGCATCTTTCAACACATTGCTTCATATTGGTGAATGTTGTTGAGTTTTTGGTGTTCATCTTAGTTAATTTTGTCCTGAATATGCACATGAAGTATTCTGGATCAGAGACAGATTAACATTATTCACTTAAAAATGAAACAATGATGTGGACACCACCCACCAATTCTTACCCCTGTAACAGCATGATAGAAGCAAGGTCGAAATTTGTGTACATACAAACTCTAAAGTCTATGCCATTGAGGAAGGATGGAATAAAATAGATTTTCTGTGTGTGTGTTTGTGTGTGTGTGTGCATGTGTGTGTGTGTGTGTGCATGTACAAGAGAAAGAGACAGCTGACTCCCTCTTTCTTCTTTTTTTTTTTAATTTTTTAAAATTTATTTTTGAAAGAGAGAGAGAGAGACAGAGCATGAGCGGGGGAGGAGCAGAGAGAGAGGGAGACACAGAATTGGAAGCAGGCTCCAGGCTCTATGCTGTCAGCACAGAGCCTGATGTGGGGCTTGAACCCATGAACCGTGAGATCATGACCTGAGCCAAAGTCGGACCCTCAACCAACTGAGCCACCCAGGCGCCCTCTCCCTCTTCTTAAAAGGAGAGAGAAAAATCTTTGCTCCTTAGAGAGAGGATGTAGAGGTCCCTGGGTTCCCACTGTAGCTTTTGTACTGTAAATATCTCTCCCCCCGAATGCAGATAATCTCTGGTGTCTCTGACTTTTATGACCTAGAGATATCTTCAAGTTCTGGATCTTTATTTTCTTTTGAAATGTAAATGAATACCTGTGGAGTTAGTTAGATCTCCTTGGGGTTCCTGCACTATCTTGACGGTTGTAAATTAAGTTCTCAAGGCTTGCTCAGCTCCGGATCTCACGTTTTCAGCCAAATGTATTCAGAGAGCCCCAACTCTGCAGACACATAAAAATATTTTATCTACAACCCGCGGGGGTATTCCATGTTATTAACATACCTCAGTTTGTTTCACCAACTGAAGGACATTGGGGTTGTTTCCCTTTTCTGGCTATTACAAATGAAGCTGTAATGTACATTCAGATATAGGTTTTTATAGGAACATAAGTTTTCATTTCTCTGGTATAAATGCCCAAGAGTACAATTGCTAAGTCATATGGTAATTTCATGTTTAGTTTTATAAGAAACTGCCAAACTATTTTCCAGAGTGGCTGTACCATTTTACCTTCCATATATTTTTAGAAAATATTTTTACCACATGTAATTTGGACTGCTGTCTCCAACTCACATCTTATCACATATTCCCCTCATGTTGAGAGCAGTGGAGTGACTATAGAGAATTTTGTGATCTAGCTAAAGGGAAAGTGAATGATAGATACTTTTAGATTGAGTTTAGTGAAATATAATTACACAGCTCAAAATTATATGCACATATAGTGAGATATTCCCAGCCCAGTATAGGAATGACTTCTAGGAATACTTTTACTGCTCTGTATCAACTCCATCAGTGATTTAAAATGAAGGTGCACAATAGGAGCCTATTCCACACACCAAAAGTATGTGTAGGATAGAACAGAACTAAAGTTTTATTCATACACAGAGAGCCAAGAGTTAGTTTGTGGAAAGTTCTTCCAAATATTGTATATATATTAAGACACTACAGATTTTCCTAAAATTGACAACATACCTAAAATCTTCTGACTCTAAATTTTTTGTCATATAATGAATTGAGAATGTGAATTATACTTTTATTTACATATTTTTAAAGTTTATTTATTTTGAGAGAGAGAGAGAGCACACAAACAGGGAGAGAGGGAGAGAGAGAGAGAGAGAGAGAGAGAGAGAGAGAGAGAATCCCAAGCAGGCTCCATGTTGTCAGCACAGAGCCCATTTCGGGGCTTGATCTCAGGAACTGTGAGCATGACCTGAGCTGCTTTGGCTCAGTGTGGAGCCTGCTTGGGATTCTCTCTCTCCCTCTCTCTCTCTGCCCCTCCCTGTTCACACGCTCTCACTCTTCCTCTCAAAATAAATAAATAAACATTTAAAAAGTATCAGTAATACAAAACAAATTCAAATAAGCTATACTAGATAAAACACTGTTTTTCTTTTATTCACTCTATAGGAAAAGAATAAAATTTTACTCATACCAAGATACAGAGAGCTTATAGATATTTACACAGTATAAAGGTATGTCAGGTAGGTAATTAATGAAAATATCATCGGTGTTTTTTGTCTGTTTTTGGTGACTTTTTTCAGTGTTATTAGTTACCTTTTTCTAATTTGCAATTTGTTCTAAGCTATTTTCTCTTTCTAATTTTATATTAAATTGCATACTTCATTTTGTATTCATAATTGCCTATTCTCTTTCTTAAAACAGCCCCCAAATTACATAAACTTTAGGCCTCACAAGACCTGAATTCACCCTGCTTATAATGTCCAATTTTTCAAGAACAAATAAATATTCAAATTTGACCCCCAAATGGCCAGCATTAAGTAGACACATGAATTATTCCAGATTTCCTTAATAATTACACCAGTGAGAGATCGGGACCTTAGCATCCCAACATACTTCTGAGAATACGTAAACACAGCCACTCCAAAAAAATCTACAGTGGGAATTCCTAAAGAAAATTCATAAGTTTATAAGAAACAGTATTATTACTACTAGCATTGTTATTATAAAATGCTTTTAATTATTAATATTTATTATATATAGTTTTTACTTTAAAGTTTACTTTTTATTTTTATTTAATTTAATCCTTTAAGAAACTCTCTGGAGTAGTAATAACAGGATATTATAATTAAATATTCATTTTACATGTAAGAAAAAGAATTTCAGCATGATTTAATGACTTTCCTTTGGTCACAGAATTAATATGGAACAACAAAGAAATGATTTCAAGTCCCTTGGTGCCAAAGCTAATCCTTAATTCATTATTCCTCATTGGCTACATACAGGAGAAGACAGGCTCACTGCCAACACCATGACAGATAATAAACCAAATATAAGGTGAATATCTTTAATTGAAAATGCTGAATTTATCTTTTAGAATAAATGTCAAAGTTGACCTTGGTGCAAGACTAAATTTACTTTTAGAGTTATTAATGTTAAATGAAGCAGGTAAAATATGGTGTTAATTACAGTCTAAAACCATGTCAAACTGTATATTGGAGATGACTGAACTAATTCATAGGATTTCATTAAGATCTTAGATAATTTTAATATGAAATAGAAAGATAAAGGAAACTCATCATCATCTTAGTGGATCAATGGAATTATTTTTTCACTAAGCCACTCTCCATTCATATATATACAATTATGAGAAGTGATTCATTTTTCCTTTCTCTGTATTTGCTTTCTTTGTACTACCATTATATTTATCATATCCTGGTCTATATTATATATTCTTCATCTACTCATTAATTTAACAAATATTTATTGAGCATTTACCATGCCCCAAGCACTTTATTAGGCACTGAGATAGAGATGTGAAATGAAAGAACAAAAATTGTCTATATTTCATTCTTCATCATGAAACAAGAGCCCCTGTGAACTGGGACCATGCCAGCCTCCAGACTTAGTGTCAAAATTTATCTGAATATCTAAAATCAATTAGAACGCCAGATATTGAGCTGGACTCCATGAGTTGAGGACAAGGTTGAATTGAAAAGGAGAAATATTTTAAGAGAAAAAAATAGCTTTCATTGTTTTAAGGTCTTTCCATACATAATTCATACGACATCCCCAAGCAGAAAGTAACAGTACCATCCCTATTTTGTGATAAAGAAGATAGAGGTTAAATGACCTGCTTAAGGTCAAAAAACCTTGTGAGCTGTATAGGCAGTATTTGAGTTCAGAAGTCCATGCCTTTATCCATATCTTACCTAAATTATAGTTGACAGTGTGAGAACAAAACTTTTTTTTAACTTTATTTTTTATTTTTAAAAATTTACATCCAAATTAGTTAGTATATAGTGAAGCAATGATTTCAGTAGATTCCTTAATGCCTCTTACCCATTTAGCCCATCCCCCCTCCCACAACCCCTCCAGTAACCCTCTGTTTGTTCTCCATATTTAAGAGTCCCTTATGTTTTTATCCCCCTCCCTGCTTTTATATTATTTTTGTTTCCCTTCCCTTATGTTCATCTGTTTTGTCTCTTAAAGTCCTTATGAGTGAAGTCATATGATTTTTGTCTTTCTCTGACTAATTTCACTTAGCATAATACCCTCCAGTTCTATCCACGTAGTTGGAAATGCAAGATTTCATTCTTTTTGATTGCCGAGTAATACTCCATTGTATATATATACCACTTCTTTACCCATTCATCCATCGATGGACATTTGGCTCTTCCATACTTTGGCTATTGTTGATAGTGCTGCTATAAACATGGGGGTGCATGTGTTCCTTCGAAACAGCACACCTGTATCCCGTGGAGAAATGCCTAGTAGTGCAATTGCTGGGTCATAGGGTAGTTCTACTTCTAGTTTTTTGAGGAGCCTCCACAATGTTTTCCAGAGTGGCTGCACCAGCTTGCATTCCCACCAACAATGCAAAAGAGATCCTCTTTCTCCGCATCCTCGCCAACATCTGTTGTTGCCCGAGTTGTTCATGTTAGACATTCTGACAGGTGTGAGGTGGTATTTCATTGTGGTTTTGATGGACATTTCCCTGATGATGAGTGATGTTGAGCATTTTTTCATGTGTTGGTTGGCCATCTGGATGTCTTCTTTGAAGAAGTGTGTATTCATGTCTTTTGCCCATTTGTTCACTGGGTTATTTGTTTTTTGGGTGTTGAGTTTGATAAGTTCTTTATAGATTTTGGATACTAACCCTTTATCTGATATGTCATTTGTAAATATCTTCTCCCATTCTGTCAGTTGCCTTTTAGTTTTGCTGATTGTTTCCTTCGCTGTGCAAAAGCTTTTTATTTTGATGAGGTCCCAGTAGTTCATTTTCGCTTTTGTTTCCTTTGCCTCCTGAGACTTGTTGAGTAAGAAGTTGCTGCAGGCAAGATCAAAGACGTTTTTGCCTGCTTTCTCCTCAAGGATTTTGATGGCTTCCTGTCTCACATTGAGGTCTTTCATCCACTTTGAGTTTATTTTTGTGTATGGTGTAAGAACGTGGTTCAGGTTCATTCTTCTGCATGTCTCTGTCCAGTTTTCCCAGCACCACTTGCTGAAGAGACTGTCTTTATTCCAGTGGATATTCTTTCCTGCTTTGTCAAAGATTAGTTTGCCATACGTTTGTGGGTCCGTTTCTGGGTTCTCTATTCTATTCCATTGATCTGAGTGTCTGTTCTTGTGCCAGTACCATACTGTCTTGATGATTACAGCTTTGTAGTATAGCTTGAAGTCTGGGATTGTGATGCCTCCTGCTTTGGTTTTCTTTTTCAATATCACTTTGGCTATTTGGGGTCTTTTCTGGTTCCATACAAAGTTTAGGATTATTTGTTCTAGCTCTGTGAAGATTGCTGGTGTTACTTCGATAAGGATCGCATTGAATATGTACATTGCTTTGGGTAGTATCAACATTTTAACAATATTTGTTCTTCCTATCCAAGGCATGGAATCTTCTTCCATTTCTTTGTGTCTTCTTCAATTTCTTTCATAAGCTTTCTATAGTTTTCAGTGCATAGATTTTTCACCTCTCTGGTTAGATTTATTCCTAGGTATTTTATGGGTTTTGGTGCAACTGTAACTGGGATGGATTCCTTGATTTCTCTTTCTGTCGCTTCATTGTTGGTGTATAGGAATGCAACCGATTTCTGTGCGTTGATTTTATATCCTGCAACTTTGCTGAATTCATGAATCACTTCTAGCAGTTTTTTGGTAGAATCTTTTGGGTTTTCCATATAGAGTATCATGTCATCTGTGAAGAGTGAAAGTTTGACCTCCTCCTGGCCGACTTGGATGCCTTTTATTTCTTTGTGTTGTCTGATTTCAGAGGCTAAGACTTCCAATGCTATGTTGAATAACAGTGGCAAGAGTGGACATCCCTGTCTTGTTCCTGACCTTAGGGGGAAAGCTCTCAGTTTCTCCCCATTGAGGATATTAGCGTTGGGTCGCTCATATATGGCTTTTATCATCTCGAGGTATGATCCTTCTATCCTTACTTTGTTGAGGGTTTTTATCAACAAAGGATGCTGTGTTTTGTCAAATGCTTTCTCTGCATCTATTGAGAGGATCATATGGTTCTTGTCCTTTCTTTAATTGATGTGATGAATCACGTTAATTGTTTTGCGGATATTGAACCAGCCCTGCATCCCAGGTATAAATCCCACTTGGTCGTGGTGAATAATTTTTTTAATGTATTGTTGGATCTGGTTGGCTAATATCTTGTTGAGGATTTTTGCATCCATGTTCATCAGGGAAATTGGTCTCTAGTTCTCCTTTTTAGTGGGGTCTCTGTCTGGTTTTGGAATCAGGGTAATGCTGGCTTCATAGAAAGAGTTTGGAAGTTTTCCTTCCATTTCTATTTTTTGGAACAGTTTAAAGAGAATAGGTATTAACTCTTCTTTAATGTTTGGTAGAATTCCCCTGGAAAGCCATCTGGCCCCGGACTCTATTTTTTGGCAGATTTTTTATTACTAATTCGATTTCCTTACTGGTTATGGGTCTGTGCAAATTTTCTATTTCTGTCTGTTTCAGTTTTGGTAGTGTATATGTTTCCAGGAATTTGTCCGTTTCCTCCAGATTGCCCATTTTATTGGCATATACTTGCTTACAATATTATTATTGTTTTTATTTCTGTTGTGTTGGTTGTGATTTCTCCTCTTTCATTCTTGAATTTACTTATTTGGGTCCTTTCCTTTTTCTTCTTGATCCAAGTGGCTAGTGGTTTTATCAATTTTGTTAATTCTTTCAAAGAACCAACTTCTGGTTTCATTGAGCTGTTCTACTGTTTTTTTGGTTTCAATAGCATTAATTTCTGCTGTAATATTTATTATTTCCTGTCTTCTGCTGGTTTTTGGGTTTTATTTGCTGTTCTTTTTCCAGGTCCATAAGGCATAAAGTTAGGTTGTATATCTGAGATCTTTCTTCCTTCTTTAGGAAGGCCTGGATTGCTATGTACTTTCCTCTTATGACCGCCTTTGCTGCACCCCAGAGGTTTTGTGTTGTGGTGCTATCATTTTCATTGACTTCCATATATGTTTAATTTCTTCTTTAACTGCTTGGTTAGCTCATTCATTCTTTAGTAGGATGTTCTTCAGTCTCCAAGTATTGTTACCTTTTCAAATTTTTTCTTGTGGTTGATTTCGAGTTTCATGATGTTGTGGTCTGGAAATATGCACAGCATGATCTCGATCTTTTTGTACCTGTTGAGGACTGATTTGTGTCCCAGTATTTGGTCTGTTCTGGAGAAAGTTCCATGTGCACTGGAGAAGAATGTATATTCTGCTTTAGGATGAAATGTTCTAAATATATCTTTTAAGTCCATCTGGTCCAGTGTGTCATTCAAAGCCATTGTTTCCTTGTTGATTATTTGATTAGATGATCTGTCCATTGCTGTGACTGTGGTGTTGAAGTCTCCTACTATTATGGTATTACTATCAATGAGTTTCTTTATGTTTGTGATTAATTGATTTATATTTTTGGGTGCTACCACATTTGGCACATAAATGTTTACAGTTGTTAGGTCTTCTTGGTCTATAGACCCCTTGATTATGATATAATGTCCTTTTGCATCTCTTGATACAGTCTTTATTTTAAAGTCTAGATTGTCTGATATAAGTGTGGCTACTCCAGCTTTCTTTTATTGACCATTAGCATGATAAATGGTTCTCCATCCCCTTATTTTCAATCTGTAAGTATCTTTAGGTCTAAACTGGGTCTCTTGTAAATAGCATATAGATGGATCTTTTTTTCTTATCCATTCTGTTACCCTATGTCTTTTGATTGGAGCATTGAGTCCATTGACATTTAGAGTGAATACTGGAAGATATGAATTTATTGCCATTATGATGCTTATAGAGTTGGAGTTTCTGGTGGTGTTCTCTGATCCTTTCTAATCTTTTGTTGCTTTTGGTATTTATTTATTTATATATATATATTTTCATCTTTTCTCCCCTTAGAGAGTCCCCCTTAAAATTTCTTGCAGGGATGGTTTAGTGGTCACAAACTCCTGTAATTTTTGTTTGTCTGGGAAACTTTTTCTCTCTCCTATTTTGAATGACAGCCTTGCTGGTTAAAGAATTCTTGGCTGCATATTTTTCTGATTCACTACACTGAATATATCCTGCCCCTCCTTCCTGGCCTGCGAAGTTTCTGTGGATAGGTCTGCTGCAAACCTGATCTGTCTTTCCTTGTAAGTTAGGGACTTTTTTTCCCTTGCTGCTTTCATGATTCTCTCCTTGCCTGAGTATTTTGTGAATTTGACTATGATTTGCATTGTTGATGGTCGGTTTTTGTTGAATCTAATGAGAGTCCTCTGTGCTTCCTGGATTTTGATGTCTGTGTCTTTCCCCAGGTTAGGAAAGTTTTCTGCTATGATTTGCTTACATAACCCTTCTACCCCGATTTCTCTCTCTTTCTCCTCTGGGACCCCTGTGATTCTGGGGAACCCCTATGGTTCCTTTTTAATGAGTCACTGATTTCTCTAATTCTTTTTTTTTAATTTTTTTAAGTTTATTTATTTTTCACAGAGAGAGAGAGAGAGTGTGTGTGAACAGGGGAGGGTCAGAGAGAGGGAGACACAGAATCCAAAGCAGGCTCCAGGCTCTGGCCCTCAGCACAGAGCCCAACATGGGGCTTGAACTCATAGACTGCGAGATCATGACCTGAGCGAAAGTCGGACGCTCAACCAACTGAGCCACCCAGCTGCCCCTGATTTCTCTAATTCTTAAATTGTGCTTTTTTGCCTTAATCTCCCTCTTTTTTTCTGCTTCGTTAAGTTTGTCCTCTATATCGCTGATTCTCTGTTCTGCCTCATCCATCCTTGCTGCCGCAGTATCCATCCATGATTGCAGCTCAGAGCATTTTTAATTTCATTCTGGCTATTTTTTACTTGTTTTATCTCTGCAGAAAGGGATTCTAATCTGTTTTCGACTCCAGCTAGTATTCTTATTATCGTGATTCTAAATTCTGGTTCAGACATCTTACTTGTGTCTGTGTTGGTTAAATCCCTGGCTGTCGTTTCTTCGTGCTCTTTCTTTTGGGGTGAATTCCTTCGTTTTGTCATTTTGAAGGAAGAAAAGGAATTAATGAGGTAGAAGCATTGAAATTAAAAAAATAAAATAAAAAAATATTAAAATTTAAAAATTAAAAACACACACACAAATCGAATAGCTGATGCTAGATCCTAAGTGTGTTTTGGTCTGGCTGTAGAAAGTGGTTTGAAAGATTAGAGAAACAACAAAAAAAGGGGGGGAGGGAGAGAAAAAAAGAAATCGGTTGAGAATTGAAAAAATTAATACACTAAAGTAGACTAAGATATACAAAATTAGAGAATATAGTAGAAAAAAATTATAGAAAAATATTTTTAATAAAAATTAAAAAGAAATATTAATTTTTTTTCGTTTTTTCTGTATTTAAGACAAAAGAAAAGAAATGAAAAAAAGAAAAAAGATAAAAAAAGAAATCGTTTGAAAATTTGAAAAAAGTGAATACACTATAGTACACTGAAATAAAATGATGGGAGTAAGATAGAATTTGAAAAAATTTACATAAAAGCAAAAAAAATACTAATAAAAATTAAATAAATATATTTTAAAAATAAATTGAAAGTAAAAATGAAGTTTTTCTCTTTCTGCATTCAAGAAAAAGAAAAGAAATGAAAAAGAGAAAAAAGCAAAAAGAAAGAAAAAAGGAAACTGTTTGAAAATTTGAAAAGGTGAGTACACTGAAGTAGACTAAAATAAAATGATGGAAGTAAAGTAGAATTTGAAAAAAATTTACACAGAAGTAAAAAATGTAGTAATAAAAACTAAAGGCAGAGATGTTTAAGAAAAATTGAAAATGAAAATGAGTTTTTTCTCTTTCTGTATTTAAGAAGAAGAAAAGAATTGTAAAAGAGGAAAAAAGAAAAGAAAGAAAATTGAATAGATGAACCTGCTAACAGATTGAAGTGGGACTGAAATTGCTTCATTTTCCCCTAGAAGTCAGTCTATGTAGCTCTTTATAGTCCATAAATTAAGCCGGTGGGGAGACTTGTGTTCTTGAAGAGTGAAGTTGGCCCAGTTGGTCAGGGCTCAGTGTAACAGCTCTGCTCTCCCCTAGATGGCGCTGCTAGCCTACTGGGGGTGCATTGTTGCGGTGCTCGTTGGTGCGCATGCGCATCTGCGGGAGCGGTGAAAACTGGCGCCATCCAGCCACCCAGTCTGTTCTCCCAGGTCAGCAATCACGCACCTGGCCTCTGTCTTCAGCTCTCATCCACTCCCCGCTTTTTCACTCTCCATGACCAGGCCCCCGGCAGTACCTCTCTCCTGAGTTTTGTCTCAGATGCGGATGTTTTCCCCGGCCCCTTACTTCCGAAGGACTGCGGCTTTGACCCATTCCGCCCCTCTGCGGGAGGGTTTCACTGAGCAGTGGCCAAATGAGCAAAGGCCGAATATCGGCTGCACCCAGGAACGCCCGCTGGACCCTGCTGCTACTGGAGCCCTGAGACTGCGGCCAGGTGCCATCCCGCCCCAGAAAAAGTTCATGAGATAGTGTAGCAGCAGCATTTCAGGGATTATGGAAAATCACCACACACATCTGGCACCAGGCTTCACCCTCAACGACCTTGCCCCAGCACCAGTGAATGTGGCCGTTTTCCGGGGTCTGTTGGGACCAGGTGGCTTCAACTGTCTCTACCAAATGTCCTTCCAGCAGTGGAACCGCTTTTCCCTGTGTGGCCTGAGAACCTCCCGGACCCCACTCTGCTCCTGGGGATTCGCCCTTCCCACCAGAGCACCGCCAGGTATGGAGCTGCGGAGTCGCAGCCTTTGTGCTCCTCTTATTTACAGTCTTAATGCAATTGAAACCCTTTCCTTTCTCCTTTCTCCCTTTTTAGTTTAGTCCCTGCGGCTGTTTCCAATTTTCCACCTTCTTTCCAGCTGCTTTTGGGGAGGGCTGCTTTTCCCGTATTCTACCCGCCCTCCCCCCACCTAGTCTCCGTCCTCTCTCTGCTCACAAAAGCGCCTCCCTTCCTGCTTGAGCCTTCTTGCTTCCCAAGTTCACCTCTCTGAGCCGCGTACCTGCTGAATTCTGTGGTTCAGGTTGTTCAGATTGTTGTGTTAATCCTCCGATCAGTTTTCTATGTGTAGAGGATGGTTTAGTGTTGGTCTGGCTGTATTTCATGGGCGTGAGACACACAAAAACTTCCATGCTGTTCCGCCATCTTGGCTCCTCCCTCAGAGAACAAAACTTCTAAATTGTCCGTGATGAAAGGTTTGACTCTGTTGACATATGTAACTTAATTTACTGGCCAAAAGGAATTATCCCATAATTAGGCTGTTAGGATTTTAGAATATGACTTTGGGAGTATGCACAAGCTGGAAAGTTTCAAGCAGCCTAACTACGGATAAGAGATAATCATAAAATGTTGACATCTACATGTAAAACATCCTATGTATCAGGCATTTCTTTAATCACTCAGTTTGCAAAACCTGCCTGCATACTATGTTTCCATCATCGTTTGTATCCACTTGCTTTCTAAACAAGCGTTTAACGGGAAATTCTCAAAAACAAATCTGGAAGCAAGTTGCCTTTGACAAATGGCTGATGTTGATTTAACTGAGACCTAATTTTTATTAAGCTGTAGAACATTTCTATAGAATTTTTTCTAAGCAGAAGTTCTCAAGGTGGTTCCTGCTGTCAAACTATTAGACACAGTAGATTTTCCGAGTCTTCATTAAAACCTTTGAGATTACCCCCTTATCTGTTTGATCACATTTTCTAGAGTCTCAGTAATTTTATTGTTGTGGTAACTCATTTTTTTTTTTAAAGTGTAGTTGACACACAATGTTACATTAGTTTCTGTTGTACCACACAGTGATTTGACAACCCCATATATTATGCTATGCTCAGCACAAGCGTAGCTACCATCCATCTCTTAATAGGGCACTTTCAGATTTGACTTGGATTCAATGTCCTTCCTTGAGGAGGGGATTCTTGAGGACAAGAACCATATTCCACTAATCTCTGTATTCATGGCACCCAGCACAGGGGGTGGATTCAAAAAATATTTGTTTAAATTATTGAAAATGCCATCAAGGTTGGCAATCATGAGTTCGTTAGTGACAAAGAAGTGATGGGGTCGGGGGCAATGGAAAGCGGGAGGCTGGCACTATAATTTTGGAGTCAGAGTTTTCCCAGAACACCTATGGAGGGAATTAGCATTAGCAGTGTATAGTGTTCTCGCTATAATTGAAAATCACTGCTTTTTGATTCGCTATCCCCTTATTGTCATTAGAAGCTTGTGCTACTTCATCATTTAGAGCGATTAAATACCATGAAAGGTTTTACCCTTTTGGTAGAGCAAGCTCTTTTCAATGTTTCTATAGTTTATCTTAAGCTTTCAACCAATAGAGTTGGTGGGAGAGTATCTCCTTATTAGGCTTTATTAACTTCAAGGCTGGAACATTTTGTTCAACTGAGAATTTTTACTGGGACTTTGAATTTCAATCTCTTTTTATTCTCATTTCATACTATTCAAGATTCAGGATTCTTTTTTTTTTTTTTCCCCCTGATCTCATATGACCCTTGATCTCAAGTCCCTTTGATCTTTGCTTGAAAACCTACAATACCTTGGCCAGTTCTTTTCTTGCTATGGTCAGTCACAAGTAACCAACATATACAAAACTTTCACTCTTTCCAGAAATCGCTCTAGAATCATGGCTCTGAGAATCTGTCATCTACTTTCCATGTAAGAAAAAACATCTGCTTTACCAAATATTTCCCCAAAGCATAATCGCTTTCTCCCATCCTCTACCTGTTCTTTGTTACACACATATCAAACACTAAAAAAAAAAAAAGACAAATATTTTAGTCCACTGTTAAAGTAGAAGCCCAGTTCAAAGTACTAAGTTTTATACTACTCACTATAATGCAAGCTAAAGTGATGAACCACAAAATCATGGTGACATTACATAGTAGATGATTATTTCTTACATAAAGTCTAAAATGGAAAAGTGGATGTCCCTGATTGGCAGGTGGCTATTCTCTCTGTCATAATTCATGGAACCATGTGTTTTTCTACCCTGTGGTTCTGCTATCTTCAACACATGAACGTCAAGGGTATAGTGTTCGCCTGTATCAGGAGAGATGTGGAAAGAATGTGGAGGATCACATATATGAGTTCTTTAGGAACCAGGCTTGTAAGTGTCTACACATTTCCATTCACATACAATTGGTTAGATCTCAGTCACATAGTTCTACCTACTAGTAGGAAGGCCAAAAGAAGAAAGAATGGTATTGGGGGCATGTGTGGGGGGCATGCATCATCTCTGTTGTAATAATACATAATTAAACTACATATTTTTATACTATTAAAAAAATACACCATTGCTTAAAATACCAAAATGGTGATAAATAGCTGAAGCAGTCACAGCAGATCCTTGGAAGGGGTAGTATTTGAGCTGTGACCTTAAAAGTAGGCATGGATGGAAGTAATGGGGAAGATATAGCTATAGCAGAGGTATGAGATAGGACTGAAGGTAGACTACTTTTCTCAACTGAGGGTAATATTATCTTGCCCTGTCTGCCGCACAAAGTTATAGATGTGAGCTCTGTGACCTATTGCCTTCATAATTTGTCTTACACAGAAGGACAATATTACTTGGGAATTATGGCGGTCTTTTCAGAGAGCAAAAAGAAGTATGCCAGTCTTTGTTTGTGTGACCCCCTCTTAACTAGTTTACGGTGCAAAGTAAGAAAAATGTGGTAAAGAAGAATTGTTGTGTCAAAGTATTGGGCGGTTTTAGATACTGAACTTTGGCTTGTGCATTCAAAGAAGAGTGTTGCCAACACATTACTTAATGAATGTTGGAAGATAGATTGTATCAAAGAAGTATATAAGCAAGTTCTCACTTTGTCTTTTTCCAACAGAAATCACCCTGTAGTCTTTTTTGAAAAATAAAGCTTTGTGATCTTCCTTAACTTGTCTTTGGCCATTGACAGGGGTCTTTTTACTAGTACCATCTCCATCCCACAGCCTTGCCTTGAGAGTAGGAGCTCATCCTTGTTGTCTCTTATTCACATGCTAAAAATTGGTCAGAATTTTATATCAACAATCAAAGGAGAATGTCTATTCATGTTGTACACAAGGACAATTAAAAGCAAAGTTGTTCAGTGATTTGCTCAAGGTCATCTAGGCCATTACTGGAATAGTTTCCAATTTTAGAACCCTTGGCAATATATGCCAGATGTAAAAAAAAGTCACTTCTGGGGCACCTGGGTGCCTTAATCAGTTAAGCGGCTGACTTCGGCTCAGGCCATGATCTCACAGTTCGTGATTTTGAGTCCCGCATCAGGCCCTGTGCTGGCAGCTCAGAGCCTGGAGCCTGCTTCAGATTCTGTCTCTCCCTCTCTCTCTGCCCCTCCCCAGCTCACACTCGGTCTCTGTCTCTCTCTAAAATAAATAAAGATTTTTAAAAAAGGTTGAAAGTCACTTCTTCAGTTTTGTTTTTATGCCTGATTTTCTCATCGTTCTCAAACTTTTCTACTAAAAAATAAACAGCCTTTGTAAGCCTGGCAATGTCTTTTGTCCTTAAATTTTAAAGTGGATAGTTTTGAGGTCAAGTAGTGACATAATTCTAAAAATTTATTATTATTGACTCTGTCTCAGTTTTCATACAGAGAAGGATTGTCATTGTTAGACGGCTAATGCAAAATTTCACTTTTGAGGTAAATTTTAATAGATGATAGGTATTCAACATGTCTTGCTGATAAATTTGTCAACTATTTGGTTAATAGAAGGACTCCAAAACTCAGAGACAAAACATCAATAATTTATTCTGTGCACGTGCAGGTCAGCTCATTTTTCTCAGCTAAGCTGGGCTCAGGATGTGCTTGACTCAGAGTTGTAGGTCAGCTCTATGTCTGCTATGTGTCATATGCTTAGACCAGCAGCTGACTGAAACATGTTCTTAGAATAAAGGTCAGGAGAACAAGACCAACAGTGCAAGCATATTTCAAGCCTCTGCTCACATCTTCGTTAACGTCCCCTTGGGCAAATCTCATCATGTTGCCAAATCCTGCGTCTCAAGAGTGGGAAGGGATAATCTGCTATCATGAAGTCATAGCAAATGCATAGAAGGATAATGCCTTGTTTTCATTCACTGGTAAAATGGTAACACTCAATAAACCACTGCCATAAACAAGTCTTACCACATATACCTACCTAGTGGAATCTACACTGCACTCCTTGCCCATCTTTTACCCAAGATGGATTTTCTATGCTCCTCCACAAGCCAAACCTCCATGTGTGCACCATGTTCTGCCACCTCTCCCTCTGTTCAAGGACATTGCTCCAGTCATCCTACCACTGCTTTCCTGTGTCATTAGATCTTAACTCTCTCTACTGGGTCATTCTCATGTGGAATCAAATGTGCTCTCTTTTTTTATTTTTTTTTAAATTTTTTTTCAACGTTTATTTATTTTTGGGACAGAGAGACACAGAGCATGAACGGGGGAGGGGCAGAGAGAGAGGGAGACACAGAATCGGAAACAGGCTCCAGGCTCCGAGCCATCAGCCCAGAGCCTGACGCGGGGCTCGAACTCACGGACCGCGAGATCGTGACCTGGCTGAAGTCGGACGCTTAACCGACTGCGCCACCCAGGCGCCCCATGTGCTCTCTTTTTTTAATGCTTATTTATTCATTTTTGAGAGAGAGAGAGAGAGAGAGAGAGAGAGAGAGAGAGAAATTGAGTGGGGAGGAGCAGAGATAGATGGAGAGAATCCCAAGCAGGCTCCGCAGTCTCAGTGCAAAGCCCAGTGCAGAGCTCAATCGTGCAAAATGTGAGATCATGACCTGAGCCAAAATCCAAAGTCAGACACTTAACCTAAGCCACCCAGGCGCCCCTTAAATATACTCTTTTAAGGAAAAAAAATTCTTCTTTGATCTAACTTTCTCCACCAAGTACTACTCTTTGCTCCCTTTTATCTTTCAAAAAAGTTGTCTTTAAAATTGTTTTCAATTGTCCTCCTACCAATCTCTCTTATATCCATTTTCATCAGAATATTGTCCCCACCACTCCACCTAAAACTTACCTTGTCAATGTCCCCAATAACCACAATTATGTTTAAAAATTTTTTTTAACGTTTTATTTATTTTTGAGAGAGGCAGAGTGCGAGCGGGGAGGGGCAGAGAGAGAGGGAGACACAGAATCTGAAACAGGCTCCAGGCTCTGAGCTGTCAGCAAAGAGCCAGACACGGGGCTCGAACCCACGAACTGCGAGATCATGACCTGAGCCGAAGTCAGATGCTTAACCGATGGAGCCACCCAGGTGCCCCACAATTATGTTTTAAATTGATGTTCCATTATCAACTTTCATCTAATTTGTCCTAAAAGAAAATTAGACATAACTGATAATTATTTTTTCTTGATAAACTTTTAAAATTTGATTTCCATAATTTAACATTATCTTGGCTTTACTTCTACCTAACTGCTTGCTTCTTCCCTCTCTGTTTGCTATATAACTCCCTCTTGCATGCAACCTCTTAATGGTCTAAGCCCTTCATTCCACTTTCTTCTCTATTTTCTCTTTTTTTTTTGTGATCTCAACTCTCATATTTTTAATACCATCTATATGAAAGCATTCTCAATTTTACATTTCTTATGTGGAGCTCTTTCCCAAACTTCAAACTAGTATATGGGAAGAATTTAATGTATCTTTTTTGGATAGAAAGCATTGTATTTACAAGTGATACATGGAAACTTAGCAGGCATATTGTAACCTTGGGGTGAGCTAGACTGCATACTGAAAGTGACAGAGAAAAAACATGAAAAGAACTTAAGACCTTTGAGGCAAGGCTGGTTATAAGCAACCTGGGACTGATCTTCCTTGGGACTTCTTGTTATGCAATATGGGTAGTCTTTTGTGTGGTTTGGAGCAAATGAGTCATAGTTCAGTGTTGCTCAGATAAAAATATCCTAAATTATGCATAACTTTAAGTCAGGGCTCTGCAAACTGTGGCCATTGACCACATCCAGCAACACTCATTCATTCACTTTTTATCTATGGCTCCTTTTACACTACAATGACTGAGTGAGTAGCTGTGACAGAGACCATATGATCAGCAAAACTGAAAATGTCCACTTTCTGACCTTTTATAGAAAAAGTTTATCAACACTTTCTCTTGGACATGGATAGATCTAAAATGTATTAAAATGGAAATATGTATTTAAGTCACTAAGTGTTTGTATTGTTTTATCTATTAAATTTAGCCATAGTGTAGCTACTACCTGATTATAATTTCCACCCAATATTCTGGTCTCAAGTGGTCTAATTGTAGAATACTAGCATGCTCTGCAGTAAGTAATTTGATTAATGAATTGATTTCATATCCTTTATTAAATTCCATATTTGTCTGTAGGGCCCATGTAATGAGCTATGTCCAAAGACCCTCCTATCAGCATGAGTACTGATTGTGAATTTAACAGTAAAGGCAGAAAGGCAGGAAGGCAGGAAGATGAAAGGCTATTAATTATAAGTAAATGAAGAGTGTTAGGTTTTCCTGCTGGGGATCAGGTACTACAAACTTTAGTGATTATAATGGCCATTCCTAAATTGTAAGGGAAAAGGCTGAACATAGTAGAACTCATATGTGTGGTTCTGATGGCTGAGAGGAAGAATGATTAAGGATCAATAATGTGACTAAAATGTGTGTGTGTGTGTGCATGTGTATATATATGTATTTGTGTGTGTGAGCATATCATATAGGTATATGTCTGTGTCTTCCAGGCATATATCCAAACATATAGAAGAGGGACTGAAAGAATATCCCCAAATGTGTGTAGCATTGTATGTCTGGGTGGGTGAGATTTGGGAGTCTTTCTTAGTTTTTTTTTTTTCAATCTATACTTGTATTTTCTGTAATGTAAATTGCTTTGTAATGTGTAAAAGTAGAATTTATTTAAATGAAAACTCAGGATCTACACATATACTTAGTGGGTTATTAATTCTCCAAAGGTGCAAATAGATAGGTACAGTAGATTGTATCTTCAAAAATGGCTGGCCCAGTATCACTCAACTCACATTCTTCTTACCATATAACTTTGACAGTCTTCCATAAGAAGATAATATCTGTGTTGCCTTCTATTGAAGGGGTAGAATTTGTGATTATGGCACAACTAAAGCTATGTGTCTTATCAGGGTAAGCCATTAACATCATCAAAACTTTCCCTTGGTTCTTTGGGGGCACTCTTAAAATTTGGCCAGCGTAGTTGGAGAAATCCTTGGGTGCCTTGTAGAGATGCCCACATGAAGAGAAGACAACAGCTTGAACTATTATATCCGCCATGTGAGTGAGCCATTTTGAAAATGGATCCCTCAGCCCCCGATGTGCTACCCACTTAATGCTACAGAAATGAACTATCCTCATTGAGATCAGCCCAAATTGCAGACTTATGAGCAGATAAATTATTATTGTTATTTCAAACACTTGGTTTTTGGATATATAGCAATAGATTAGTTTGATATATAGAATAGATAATCAGAACAGTCACATAATATGATAATTAATAGCTTAGACATTGGAGTAAACCAGACATCAATCCTGGCTCTACCATTTACTATGGTGACCTTGGGCAAGTTTCTTCACTACTCTGGTTCTCAGGTTTCTCATCTACAAAATGGGCATGATAATGATATTTCTCTCCTAAGTTTGTAGTGAAAATAAGCAAATCACATAAATTACAGAGTGATGATTCAATCAATTATAATTGCTGTTTTGTTATTGCTGCTCTTGCCAGTGTCCTGTAAAACACATAGAACCTGGATAGTAGGACATTTATGCATTTGTCTATAATAACTCTAATTCCCACTGTTAACCTACTCAGAAGGCTGGTCTCTAGAAATATCCTGCCTCAGAAATGTGCTTTATCAACTCTCAAAATTGGCTAAGCAATTGTTCTGGAAGGTCTCTTGAAACTCGGAGTCCTTGCTTCTGCATATTTTCCTAGTTGTATAAGAAGAAGAGAGTGATAACTCTCAAAGGAGAAGATGATTAAAGTTGAGAAATAATGAATCTACAAGTGACTGTGGATCAGTGACCAAACAGAAAAGCTCCCAATGTAGGGATTTAAGAACCTGCATTGTAGTGTTTCTTCTCCCCCCACTCCTTAATAGTATAATTCCCTATCCCCACACTCCCCATGGACACACAAACACATAAACAGCTTACATCAAGACACTGTGATTAACGTGGTCAATTTAAACACAGGTAATTTGAATCACTCCACAAGCTGACACTCATACTGGATGCTAGGTTCTTTTGTGAAAGAAACTGCAAGGTTTATCTGGTTGTAGAATAACAAGAGATATGATTTATGTTTTATAGCTTCCATAGGGGATTTCAGTGATTTTTGTGAAGGCAAAATGCCGTACTGCCATTTGAACAAAGCCATTGCCAAGGCCTCCTGGAAAATGCAAAGGAAGTAACCAAAAAGGCTCTTATTTTGAATGAACTTGTGGAAATTTTATATGTAAAAATAGTATCAAAATTATAAAACATATCGTAGTGAGTGTGTTAGAAACTGCTGGTAGTGTCCCTCCCCTTACCACACTTCTATAATATTTCATATGTGGTGAGAACTACACACACACACACACACACACACACACACACACTCTTATATATTAGAAGTTTATTTTGTTCTTGTTGTTATATTTAAGAGTTTTTCAAAATAATCTCAGATTTCTTGAATCTATCTGGAACATTATCTAAAACAGGTACTAGGTGGTGAGTTCAATAGAAATAGATTTGGCTGAACCATATAAAATTGCCGCTGTTGTGGTATAAATAGCCAAACATCAATAATTTCATAGTGTTCAACTACTGCATAACAATGTGGTTGGGGATAGAAATAAAGTGGGGAAGGGCCATGCCTTAGTTCTTAAATGATGAAGAAGATCCAGATAGACTATTGGTGAGGTAGTCCTAGGGACCAACACATCCTATTTGCAGAAAGACTATTCAGAATGAAACATATCAATTGCCCCTCACCTGGTGTTCTCTATGACAGAGCCAAAAATTAACCATCCTTGCTAAGCAAAGATGTCCATATTCCAAGAAAGAAGATGATAAGATACTTATCAGTATCTGCTTAAATTACTTTTATTAATTCTGATCCACTTGTGATCAATCTCTGGGTACTTGATAGAATAGTGTCAAGTCACTGAGCTCATGTACTTCACAAATAGTATTTGTACTCCCTTGACATTCAGTTTATTAAAGAAGTCTCAGTATAGTCTGTTGCCTTATTCCAATCAAGTTATCCACCACAATTTCTGTAGTATAAAATGTGCTCAAACACAATGCAAGGCTAGTCACCAAGCAACCAAATGAACAACAGGATCACAGAAAAAGAATGTATTGCATTAATCCCATTTACATTACCAGGTCTGACAGTGGTAGGCAATAAGGGAATCTTCCAGAACAAAGAAGAATACTATGTGGTTATGCTGCCATGTGGTTTGGAGTCACATTTCAGTAAGTGGTTTGGAGTCAGGAGAAACTCTGTATGTATGTATTTATATTTTACTTCTTCCGTATAGTATATTACCATTTTAAAAACAAATGAGCAATAGAATATTTTATTTTTTTAATGTTTATTTACTTTCGAGAGAGAGAGACAGACAGACAGAACATGAGCAAGGGAGGGGCAGAGACAGAGAGGGAGACCCCGAATCGGAGGCAGGCTCCAGGCTCTGATCTGTCATCACAGAGCCTGATGCGGGGCTCAAACTCAGAAACCATGAGATCATGACCCGAGCCAAAGTCGGACACTTAAACCCACTGAGTGACCCAGGTGCCCCAGCAATAGAATATTTTAAAACCTCATTTAAGATGGATCTAATCATGAATCTCCACGTTTTGATTTTTAGCTTTACCAATAACAGCCAATCTTGGATTATAGAATGGACAAGGCACATTTATTTTTCTGAGTGTTTTTGTAAGATACATGATGCAGTTGTTCAGAAGATCAATTTTTTTCCCCGAAACCTTCTCTGAATTTATGATATTGAGAAGTCCCCCAAGTGTGTATATTCCTGTTCATCTCAAAGTAAGCAAAAAAAAGAGTTTGTTTTAAGCTAGATGCATGGAAGCTGTCATGGGGAAGATGAAAAATAAGATAAGCAGTGCCATCTGAGCTTCCTTACCTTAGTAATGAATGTTATAATAGTTTGCTTTTAAACAGGGTTCTACGACTGCATGATGTCAAATTAGAAAGTAGTTACATTGGGGACGCCTGGGTGGCTCAGGCAATTAAGCATCTGACCAGCTCAGGTCATGATCTCATGGTTCATGGATTTGAACCCCACATCAGGCTCTGTGCTGACAGCTCAGAACCTGGAGCCTGCTTCGGATTCTGTGTCTCCCTCTCTCTCTGCCCCTTCCCTGCTTATACTCTGTCTCTCTCTCTCAAAAATAAAAATAAACACTAAAAAATATTTTAAAAAAGATAGTAGTTACATTTATTCAGATAAACAGTGACTTTTTTCTTCAAAGTAAGTTTATGCCCAATGTGGGGCTTGAACTTATGATCCCAAGATCAAAAGTCACATGCTGTACTCACTGAGCCAGCCAGACGCCCCCCATCTGATGCACAGTAACTTAAAAACAATTACCACAGTAAATTTACTAATGATTTTCAGAGGTTATTTTAAGTAGTCCATAAATTTGAAGATATAAAAATCAACATAAAATCATGTATACTCTGGGAAAATATGTTAAACCATCCTTGTTTCTATGGATAAATTCCACTTGTCCATTTTGTATGATTCTTTCAATGTTCTCTTAAATTTAGTTTGCTAGTATTTTGTTGAGAATTTTTGCACCTATATTCATCAGGGATACTGGCCTGTAGTTTTATTCTCTAATAGGATCTTTAACTGGCTTTAGTATCAGGGTATTCCAGCCTCATAAAATGAGTTTATGAGTTTTCCTTCCTCTTCAATTTTTGGGAAAGTTGGAGCAGAATTGGCCTTCTTTCTTCTTTAAATGTTTGACAGAATTCACCCATGAAGTCATCTGTTTCTCAACTTTTTTTTGGTGAGTGGTTTTTGATTATTGAGTCAATCTCCTTGTTATTGGTCTGGTCAGATTCTTTATTTCTTCATGATTCTGTCTTAGTAAGTTGTATGTTTCTAGGAATTCATCCATTTCTTCTAAGTTGTCCGTGTATACTTGTTTAGTCCTCTCTCCCCGCCCCCCCCCTTTGTTTTCCGTTGTATCAATGGTATCTATTGTATCAGGCTTCTTCCTAGCAGTTACATAGCTGCAGAGGCCTGGGCTGGCTGCCAGGAAGGGTCCTGGTCTCTGAGTGGGGTAGCAGGAGGGACTGAGGCCGCTAGTAACAGCAAAGATAAATACTTGTGGTGCAAAAACTGGTGAAATTTGCAGGCAAATTAGTTTCTTCACTGGTGAAAGCTGCTGGGAATTTTGCAGTGCCCCTCACTGGGAACAGAGGTAGCTCCCACTGTGTGGCTGGTACTTGTAGTAGCCCCCGTTTATCTTTTTTCTTCCTAGCCTATTCTATACATCTGAGGTTTTTTTGTCCTCTGGGTGGGGTGAAATTGAAGCAGGTCCTTTGTGTGGTGCTCTGAAAGGGTGGAGAACCTCAGATGCTCACCCTCCTTTTGCGGGTGAGAACAACTCTTTCTAGTTGGACAGTTCCCTTCAGCATTGAGCAATGTTAGTTTTTTGGGGTTGAGATAATGTAGGCAAGTGAACCTGTTTTTCTTTCCCTTTTTATGCACTTACTCTCAAGCTTGTGTTCTCCTATGTTGCTGAAGTTCTTAAGTGGACTACAAAGCTCTTCTAGAACTGTTTTTGTTCATAGATTGCTGTCTAATGAGTGATCATTGTGGGGGGATGGAGGCTGGGGTCTTCTATTCCACCATTTTGGTGACATTAGAGTTTCATTTATTTTATTCATTGATTCATTTAAAGATACTTAGTGAATGTAACATATGTTTATGGCAATGTAATAAAATGAAGCTTCAGTCTAGGAATTATTTGAGTTTAAGGTCCTTGCCCTTGAATAATATAAAGAAAAAGTAAAAGGAAACATACAAGAGTCTGGAGGTATAAAAAGAATAAAAGAGGAGGAAGATAGTAAGGGAAAGGAGAAAAGAGGAGGAAAAGAGGGCAGAAATGTCCCTTGCTATTTGGAAAAATGGTTTGTGTCAGAAGACAGACATGATCTCCAGGCCATTTCTGTGCTCACTACACATGCAGTCCTTGGCCTCCTTTCCCTTATCTGGGTAATGGGTATAATATTCACTTCTTTCTTAAGTGGATTTAATGAGATCATCACTATGAAGTGTCTCGCATAAAATCAATACTCAATACATGATAGCTGTCATCTAGTTAAATGTATCTTAGGAGTTAACTGTCTTCAGACATTTTGTATCCAAAATCCTTGATGATACTGTAGGTGGGGGAATCAATACCTAGATTATCAAGTCTGAGGACATTAAAATAAAGTGAATTCACTATTATAAGATCAAAATAAATATCCACATTACAGAGATAGAATAATAACCTCCAAAAGAGTAAGAAACAATGTAAATAAGACAGAATCTACTGAAGGAATCAAAAGAAAAACAAATATCCAGGAAAGTGAACACCAAGTAAAGTAAGGAAGACTTGAATACTAAGGGTCTGAAAATTTATCCTTCCTTCCATTCCGTATTGGTTAAACTCTCATTCCATTAGAAATCTGAGTCCTATTTTGATTACCTTTGTTTAAAAGGATGAAATGAAACTTGAAAAGCTTTAAGAATGAATGATAGCAATGGAAATAAAACCTTATAAAGAAATGGTAGAAACAATTTACATCATTTGATTTAGCAAATAGCATTTTGGGATATGATATAAATAGTACTCGAGGTAATCAGCTTTATATTTAGTTTCTGAATATTGAAGTTTGTATTTTCCAAGTTCATAAAAAACAGAAATAAAAAAGAGGAAGAAAAGAAGGGGGAAGAAAGTGTAGCAGGATTCTAGCACACAGAGTCATGACACTGAGACTTTTCTTTCCAGGAAGCAACTGTATTCCTACTGGCATGCTCAGTTGGGTTCTTACCCAAAGAACTGAGCCCTGAACGCCACATGGCATAGTTTTTTTTAATATATTTTTTACTTCTTTGTCTCCCATATATGGTAACACACAAACATGCAATCTGATTAAGTGGGTTTATGTTATGAAGTCCTGAGGGATGTTGTCACATACACATATAGCCAGGTTGCCTTGAAGTTTCTTTTCTTTTTTTCTTTCCTTAAGGAGAGGGCCCTGCCACAAAAGGTCAAATTAAAGCAAGAATTTCAGTTAAATTAAGAAGGAACCACAAGGCCCTCATGGGTGGCTCAGTCAATTAAATGTCCAACTTTTTGATTTCGACTCAGGTCGATGATCTCACTGTCATGAGACTGAGCCCCATGTGGGGCTCTGCGCTGAATGTCGAGTTGGCTTGTGATTCTCTCTCTCTCTCTCTCTCTCTCTCTCTCTCTCTCTCTCTTCCCCTCTCCTCGTACTCTCTCTCAAAACTAAAAAAAAATAATAATAAACTTTAAAAAGTAACAAAAACAACAACAGCTAAGAAAGAACCAGATGTGTAATCAAACATGGGAGGAAATGGCCTCAGGGTATTTGTTTGGGATTTATTACTTTTGTAGCCTTTAGCATGTTTACAAAGAAACTACTATTTGTCTTAGACTATTTATATAAATGCTTTTAAAAGGTGGGAAAAGCTGTAATAATGAATCTCTTATTTTGTGCTTAATAATTTAATAAATCACCTAATCATCTCAAATTCACCAATCATAGAAGAAGCAAGTAATTGTATAAAGAGTTGTGTGGTTTAGTAACTATGAACTAGTGTAGATATTGATATCCTAATTAACGTGATTATATGTAACTGCCAGACAGTGATAATAGCCACGATTTTTTGAGCACCTATCCTGTCAAAGATTATGGTAAGCCCTTTAATGCACGTTTTTAATTCACTTCTCACAAAAACTTTGAGTCAGCCTGTATTAATATCACCATTTTACAAGCATAAAAGAGTTTTAAAGAAGAGCACAGAGACAATAAATATGAGAGCTGGGATATAGATGCAAGTCTAAGCCCAGAGCCAAGGTCTTAGCATTAAATCATGTTGCTTCAGCCTAAATGAGAGGTACTGGCTTTGACATCCCTTCTAGTCCAAGACTGGTATCAGAGAACACTGGCCATTTGCAACATTGAACAGAGACTAGTATAACTTTTTACTTCTTTTAAAATGACCACGCCTTTTCCTCAGGAATCTAGTGCTCTGAGATGACAGACTTGGAAATAATTGAGGATCTGATTTATTCATTTTCACCCATCTATCTTGTTATGGTGCTCTTTGGGGCTTACAAATTCATTGGAATGCAACAACAAATAGAATAGTCTCTGGCTTAAGTACTCTTCAAAACAAAACAATGTGTCTGCTAGCTAAGCTTCAACATTCTCAAATTCAGTTACCTCCATGTGGTTAAGATGAAATTTTTCTACCAAAAAAAAAAAAAAAAGAGAGAGAGAGAGAGAGAGAGAGAACATATTCCTGTACTTATAGAGAGAAAAAAGAGAAAAGTCATTGTATATATTATCAAGTTTGAGAAGCAGCATATGTTTTTAATCTTAGGATAGAGGGGAATTTGTGTGTGCGCGTGTGAGTGTGAGATCTCTTTATTTTTAAAATTTTTTTGTGTTTCCTTTTTTTTTCCTTTCCAACTTTTTATTTAATTTCCAGTTAGTTAACATACAGTGTAATATTAGTTTCAGGTGTACAATTTAGTGTGTATACTTCCATACAGCACTCTGTGCTCATCACAACAAATGCCCTCCTTAATCCCTGTCACCTATTTAACCCATCCCCCCCATGCACCTCTCTTCTGATAACCCTCAGTTTGTTTTCTATAGTTAAGAGTCTGTTTTTTGGTTTGCCTCTCTTTTCTCCCCCATATTCATTTGTTTTGTTTCTTAAATTCCACATATGAGTGAAATCATATGAATGAATTCCTTTCACTGAATTATTTCGCTTAGCATGATATCCTCTAGTTCCATCCACATTGTTGCAAATGGCAAGATTTCATTCTTTTTCATCTCCAAGTAGTATTCCATTGTATCTATCTATCTATCTACCACATCTTCTTTATTCAGTCATCAGTCGACGGACATTTGGGCTCTTTCCATAGTTTGGCTGTTATAGATAATGCTGCTATAAACATTGGGGTGCATGGGGCACCTGGGTGGCTCAGTCACTTAAGCTCCGGACTTTGACTCAGGTCATGATCTCATAGTTCATGGGTTCAAGCCCCACGTCTGGCTCTGTGCTGACAGCTCAGAGCTTGGAGCCTGCTTCAGATTCTATGTCTTCCTCTCTTTTTCTGCCCCTCCTGCTCACGCTCTGTCTCTGTCTCTCAAAAATAAAAAAAAAAAAAATTTTTAATTAAAAAAAGAAGCATTGGGGTGCATGTACCCCTTGGAATCTGTATTTTTGTATCCTTTGGCCAAATACCTAGTAGCGCAATTGCTGTATCTAGGGTAGTTCTAGTTTTAATTTTTGAGGAAACTCCATATTGTTTTTCAGAGAGGCTGCTGCAGTTTTCATTGAGGAGAGTTATTTTTTTAATTGAATTATTAAACCTTATTCAGAATCACCAAGTCTAAATATGAACTTGTCAGATCTATAGGATATTCTCATCTGAAATCCCTGGCCTAATTCACTTATCAAAATGGTTCACAGTGCCATGCTGAATGCTTTAATCTAATTTTTTTCATGGCAACATTTTCATATTTTGAGCATATTTTCATATGTGATGATGAACTGTGAACAGAAAATGGACCTTTTATAGTTTTTCCATTGTCAAGTTTAGAACCAGAGTTCTCCCTTCCCGTGGCACATAAACAGTTGTATGTTTTCTTAACAATAAAAAAAGAACCCCACTGTCAGCAAAGGCAAATCAGGACTCCAATGAGTTTTCAGAATTAAATCTAGTATGCTTTTTCAAAAAGGGAAAAAAAACTCTGAGTTAAATCTGATTCGTATGTAAATTATTATGTATTAGATAATACATTAAAAGAGGCAAGCAAATGGTAAGATTTGAATTAATGAATATAATCATCAATACAGACACAGTACTTTTTAATTTTGTTTTTTGATTAAAATTATATATATTTAAAGTATACACTATGATGATTTGCTATATGTATACATAGTGAAGTGATTACTACAGTCAAGCTAATTAATTTATCATCTTGCATCATTACTATTTTTTATGACAGCACCTGAAATTTATTCTCATAGCAAATTTTTAGTATCTAATACAGTATGATTATAATCATCATGCAATACATTAGATCTCTAGGCTTATTCATCAATACTGATAATGAATTAAACTATAATAACAGAATAATAAAGATGTTGGAATGATCATTTGAAAAAATTATTCTGTTTATTACATGATAGTTTCTTTTTATGAGTAACAATTGCTAGTTGCTCTATTTAAGTGGAGAAATCAAGAGGAACTGATGTGGTTGGAGCATTTCTTATTGCTTCTGTGTCCTGGCCTTCAGGATAAGTGGTGGCTCTCCCATGTTTCATCCCATGAGTATTTTGTGTCACATAAGAACATACATTTCCTTTTTCCAATGGGCAAATTCACATCGACTTTCCCACTTACTACTCCTGTCCTCTCTCACAAAATAGATGTTGTGACTTAACTCGGAATAGTGGTCCTGCAAATGAACTCCTAGGGATAATTTAGAAGAAATAGAAGCACATCATTCTGACAAGAACCCTGGGGTTTTTACAGATAATTGGATTCAATCTTCAGAACTTGGTGAAATCAGTAGAAGTCCCAGAAGCTCAGCAGTTGCTGTGCTATCATGAGTTTTTATTTTTGTTTTTGTTTTTGTTTTCTTTTAAGGAAAAACTCCATCATATAAATACATATGGAATGTTTGACTGTTTTGACCATCATGAGAGAAATTCAACATCAAAAAAATCTCTTTGTGTGTAAAAAACTTTTTAAATCTCTGAAAATTATGTTAAGAATCACCATTACAAAATGGTATCACATGAATTTACTTATCCCATGCCATTAATCAAAGGAGGATAGTATTAAATCTATTAATCTGCAGTTCCATAAGCAAACTGCAGGGATGAGTGCTCCAATTTGAGAGGATGTGAGCTTCCCTTATTTTCCCATTAAGATGGGTTACATTTCTAGAAATTCTAATACTAAATTTGGATGCATAGCCTTTATTCTCTGCTCATTGTTCAGTTCTGTAAGTCACAGTACAGAGACAGATCTATTGAAATGACAATTTTAATTCAAATTTATTATTATTTATTGTTTATTTACTTTTGAGAGAGAGAGAGAATGAGAGAGAGAGAGAGAGAGAGAGTCACAGAGCATGAGCAGGGGAGGGGAAGAGAGGGAAGGAGACACAGAACCTGAATCAGGCTCCAGGCTCTGAGCTGTCAGCAGCACAGAGCCTGATGCAGGGCTTCAACCCATGAACTGTGAGATCATGACCTCATCTGAAGTCCGACGCTTAACTGACTGAGTCACCCAGGCACCCCAACAGTTTTAATTTTAATGTAGTTATGGAATTTGTCAGTATGTACATAAGGGAAAATCATTTGGGAATGTTAAACATCTTATTTGAGTGTAAAATGATACTTTTATGGTTTCTTTTGCCACTAAACAAAAAATTCAGCTACTTATATACTATTAAAGTTTAAAATATATTTCTTTTGATACAGATTGCATACTGATATTTTCCAGTTAACAGTTTTGATTGTGTGCAACTATATTTTCAGGGTCAGCGTTCTTAGAATAATAACATCTATTATTGCCCTTAGGTAACTCTGGAGTATGCTTGCTTTGTTTTATGCTCAATTTAAATTTAATTTAGCTGCTTTATCAATACATTTCCTGTTTGGGTGATTAGATTGCAACTTTACATGTTTTATTTTCATTGAGGCACAGGCAAATAAACTATGTGAGTGGAGGTAACATTGTTTTTAAAAATATCAGTAGACCTATTGAAGAAGACCTAAACTTAACACCTATTACTAATACCTTACACTTTTCTACTTTTGTGAACTTCAAGATTCTTAAAAGTTCCAAATCTCAATGCCTAAGGTTTGAGAGAAAGACACATGTAACATACATAATACTACAGATTTTCTCAATGGCAGATTGACATCCAACAGAAGGCATTAAGAGAACTAAAGTCCTACAGATCTCAGTGACACTCTAGTTATGTACACTTTAAATAGCCAGTTATTAAAAATTAAATTATTTAAGTTTATATATAAGGTTAATCAAAGATTTACTCATGTCAGAGGCATCTGTTTAAATACTTATACCGTAGAGAATACCGTCAGCTCCTTAAAAATTACAAATAGGGAGCCTGGTGGCTCAGTTGGTTAAGTATCTGACTTCGACTCAGGTCGTGATCTTGCGGTCTGTGAGTTTGAGCCCTGTGTTGGGCTCTTTGCTGACAGCTCAGAGCCTGGAGCCTGCTTTGGATTCTGTGTCTCCCTCTCTCTCTGTCTCTCCCCCCCACCCATGCTCTGTGTCTCTCTCTCTCAAAAATAAATAAACATTAATTTTTTTTAAAAAAATTGGAAATAGTAAACAAACATTTATTGGAGTTCTGCTCTGTGAAGGGTGTTTCTACAGCTGGAGATACACTGATGATGAAGATTAATATCTTTGTCCCCATAGAGGGGAAAGACAAGAAGAAGGTAATATAAGGTAATATAAGATGAACTCAACTACTAATGGATACTAGAAATAAAATAATGTGAAAGAAGGACAGATAGGTGCTCTCCAAGGAGGTCCCCTTTGAGATGAGAACTGAACAATGAGAAGGAGGCATACATACAATGATTTGGGAGAAGAGCATTCTAACTATGAGGAACATCAAATGCAGAGGGACTGATTGGAAGTATACTTCACCTATTTAGGTATAAAAAGCCAGTGAGCCTGGCCATATTGAAAAAAGGAAAGTGGAGGGCGAAGCAATCAGAGAGAGGCAGGAGGTAGGCAATGCAGGGCTTCTGAGATCCCTGAAAGCAGGTTGGTGTCTGTTCCTGTGGCTAAAGGAAGCCATTTGAGGGTTTAAGCAAAGCAACACCATTTTCTCATTTACGTTAGTTTCTGGGCAGAAGGTGGATATAGTGGAGCAAAAGAGGAAGCAAAGGAGCTACATGGGAAGTTGCTTCCTTACTGTAGATGAGAAATAATGGCAGACTGGTCCAGACTTAAACGGTGGAGATGGGAGGAAGTACAGTGGTCTCCCTTAACCACAGTTTCACTTTCTGTGGTTTCAGTTACCCCCAGTCAGCCACGGCCCTCATTCTGCTGTCTCATCAGAAGGTCAGTAGTAACCTAACTCTAGGTCACATGCCTGCACCATTCACCTTACTTCATTTCATCACACAGGCATTTTATCATCTCCCAGCATCACAAGAAGAAGGGTGAATATAGCACAGTGAGATATTTTAAGAGAAAGAGAGGGAGACCATATTCACATAACTTTTATTGCAGTATATTTTTATAATGTTCTATTTTCTTATTAGCTACTTTTATTAATCTCGGCTATGCTTAACTTAAAAATTAAATTTTATCAGAGGTATGTATGGATAAAAACATAGTATATATAGGGCCCAGTACTATTGGCAGTTTCAAGCATCCCTGGGGGTTTTGTAATGTATGGATACATGGATAAGGAGGGACTACTGTAGTCAGACCTGGGAAGTACATTTTAGAGGTAGAGCTAATGGAGTATATAGATGGATTGGAGCTGAGATGAAAGAAGAATCAAGGATGAACTCTAGGTTTCAGTCTGATTGGCTAGGTAGATTGCAAAACCATTTACTAAGATGGGGAAGGTTGATATTTAAATGTAAATAAATGGTTCTGTGGCCACCATATTCAGTTGGAAATATCTAGGATGAATGTATCCTAAGGCTCGGAAAGAAATATACATTAGAAAGTCATTAGTGTACTCTGGCTCTCTAGATAGAACTATGTAAATATACTGATCATATATATATACGAGTATATATATAGTATATAAGTATAACATATAGGACGTAGTATATATAGTATATAATATAGTTTTTATATTAACAACAATATAGTATATAGTGCATTCTGTATCTGTTCCCCTGAGTGCTAGCATATACAAAGGGCCTTTTTTTCGGCCAGTCCTTTATGCCAAGTATATCTAGCCTTTTTCGGGAAGAAGATGAGTCTATCTACCCATTTCCATATCAGTGGCCACATCATTTCATGACAGGCTAAATGTAGCTGATGTGAAATCATTTGTCCTTCTCCCAGACACTTCTTTAAAAGACAATTAAACACTTAAAAAAGATGTTCAAGAAAGGGAAAGATGGCCATGGAGTAGAAGGACTCTAGGCTCGCCTCATCCCGTGAACACAACTACATAACTCCCGAATCATACTAAATACCCCAGAAATCAACATGAAGACTGGCAAAACAAACTCCACAACTAAAGTTAGAGAAGAGGCCACATCAAAGAAGGTAGGAAGTGCAGAGACATGGATGGTGGCCACGGTAGTGGGGGAGGGAGCCACAGTCATACAGAAAGGCAAAAGACAGATTAGCACATAGGGAAGTGCACAGGGAACATAATTCCCCATAGCAATTGTCTTGGAAAGTGAGAGGGCTGAATTTTGTGAGTTCTTGAAACTAGCCTTTAAAGCCTGGAGTTCAAAGGTCAGGGTGCTGGGCTCAGATAGAGCCCAGAGGCACTGGAGTTCCTCTAGGAGAGTAGGCAGGACAAACAGCCCTGGGACATATGGTGTGGAATCCGAAGAGCTCCTGGGGCACACAATGAGAGGCTATTCACTTATCTTGGAGCATATCCCAGAGAGACCCCTCCAGGAACAAAGGAACAAAGGACCTGGCAGGTGTTATTTCCCACCTCCTCCCCTCATTATAAACACAAGACCACCAAGAAAAACAACACAGTTCCTACACTCTCTAACTTGCTTACAATAAAGCCCCACCCCCACACATGTAGTCCCCTAGTCAAGCTTGCCTCAGTCCCAGCATGGAGAGCCCCCACCCTCAGAAAACCTAACCAATCCCCTGCCGACACCACATTTCCTGACCTAGAAGTTTTGCAGGTCTTGGTTCCAGTGGCAATAGGTCTCATTTCACAAGAAGACCAGAGCACATCTAGTTGAAATGTGCCACATTTGGGCCAGAGACCAAATGCTGCCATAACAGGCAAAGAGCCTCTGCAGACAACTGGACTAAAGGATAAAGCAGCCAAAACAAACAGCAGAGCCCACACAGCACACATTGGAGACATTCCCTGAATGCCAGGCCCTGGGGAACAGACAATACTAGTCCTTGGGGCACTATCAGAACTTTTCTTCACAAGGCCTTTATCCTCAAAAGCAGAAGATGTAGCCGACTTTCCTAATGTACAGAAACAGGCTCAGAGACTTAGACAGAATGAGAACAAGGAGAAATTTGTCCCAAATGAAAGAACAGGACGAGGTCATGGCCGGAGATCTAAGTGAAATAGATACATGTAGCATGCCTGATGGAGTATTAAAGCATAAGGATACTCAGTGGATTTGAGAAAAGGGGGAAGGACATCAATGAGATGCTTAACACAGATAAAAAAGAGACAATCAGAGATGAAGAGTGTAATATACGATATTAAAAACATGCTTGATGGAATGAACAGTAGGCTGGCAGAAGCAGAGAAATGAATTAATGACCTAGAAGATGGAGTAATGGAAAGTAATCAAGCTGAATAAAAGAGAGAAAAAAGAATTATGCAAAATGAGAATAGACTTAGGGAACTCAGTGACTCCATCAAACATAATAACATTTGCCATATAAGAGTAACAGAAGAAGAGAGAGAGAAAGGGGGGGAGAAAATGTGTGTGAAAAGTTAATAGCTGACAACTTCTCTAATCTGGGGAAGGAAACACATATCCGAATCCAGGAAGTACGGAGAACCCCCAACAAAATCAGTAAAAGCAGATCCAAACCAAGATGTATTATAATTAAAATGGCAAAGTATAGTGATAAAGAAAAAAAATTTAAAGCAGAAGACAAAAGAAGACATTTACATACAAGAGGTAACCCCATAAGACTCTTAGGGGATTTTTCAACAGTAAATTTCCAAGCTAGGAGAGAGTGGAATGACCTATTCAAAGTGTTGAATGGGAAAAATCTGCAACCAAGAATACTCTACCAGCAGGGCTGTTATTCAGAATACGAGGCAGGAGAAAGAGTTTCCCAGAAAGACAAAAACTAAAGGAGTTCATGATCATGAAACACCCCCTGCAAAAAATATTCGAGAGCGCTCTTTGAGTGGAAAGGAAAGACCAAAAGTGGTAGTATGAAGATAGGAAACACAAAAGCAGTAAAAAAATGAGTATTTTTGTAAAATATCAGTCAAGGAAATCACAAAATGAAAGGATGCAAAATATGACAACATGTACCTGAAACATAAGGAGGAGAGGAGTAAAGAATGAGTTCAAACTTAAACGACCATCAACTTAATATAGCCTGCTATATGCAAAAGATTTTATATACAAACCTAATGGGAACCACAAGTCAAAAACCACTAATAAATAGGGCTGTTTGAGTGGCTCAGTAGGTTAAGTGTCTGACTCTTGATTTTAGCTCAGGTCATGATCTCAAGATTCATGAGTTCAAGTCCCGCATTGGGCACTGCGCTGACAGTGCAGAGCCTGCGTGGGATTCCCTCCCTCTCCCTCTCTCTGGCTTTCCCCTGCTTGCATGCTGTCTCTCTCTGTCTCAAAATAAATAAATAAACTTAAAAAAACAATAATAAATAATCAAAGGATAAAGAGAAAGAAATCCAAATATATCACAAAAGAAAACTAGCAACCCATGAAAAAGAGAAAGGCAAGAAAGGATATGAGAAAATATTCAGAAACAACATCAAAACAGCTAATAAAATGACACGTATATCTATCAATAATTACTTTGGATGCAAATGTATTAAATGCTCCAATCAAGACAATGGGTGATGGAATGAATATTAAAAAATGGAGGAGGAGGAGGAGGAGGAGGGGAGGGGAGGGGAAGGGAAGGGGGAGGGGGAGGAGGAGGAGGAGAAGAAAGAAAAAAAAGAAAACAAGACCCATCATATGCTGCTTACAAGAGGATTGCTATAGACCTAAAAGCACCTGCAGATTGAAACTGAGGGGATGGAGAACATTTACCATGCATGGATGTCAAAAGAAAGCTGGAGTACCAAACTTAGAGAAAATAGATTTTAAAACAAAGACTGTGACAAGAGACAATGAAGGACACTATGTAATAATAAAGAGGACAATCCAACAAAAAGATATGATAGTTGTAAGTACTTATGCACCCAACATGAGAGCACCTAAATATATAAAACAGTTAATAATAAACATAAAAGAACTAATCAATAATAATACAATAACAGTAGGGGACTTTAACCCCCCATTTACATCAATAGACAGATCATCTAAACAGAAAATAAACAAGGAAACAATGGCTTTGAATGACACACTGGACCGGATGGACTCATCAGATATATTTAGAACATTTTATTTATTTATTTATTATTTATTTATTTATTTATTTATTTATTTATTTATTTATTTTAATTTTTTTTAACGTTTTATTTATTTTTGAGACAGAGAGAGACAGAACGTGAATGGGGGAGGGGCAGAGAGAGAGGGAGACAGAGAATCGGAAGCAGGCTCCAGGCTCTGAGCCATCAGCCCAGTGCCCAACGCGGGGCTCAAACTCACGGACCGTGAGATCGTGACCTGAGCTGAAGTCGGACGCTTAACCGACTGAGCCACCCAGGCGCCCCAGAACATTCATTTTAAGTGCACATGGAATATTCTCCAGAATACACCACATATTAGGCCACAAAACAAGCTTCAACAAATTCAAGATCAAAGTCATACCATGCATCTTTTCTGATCACAACACTATGAAATTAGAAGTCAGTCACCAGAAAAAATCTGGAAAAACCACAAATACATGGTAATTAAATAAGATGCTAGCAAACAATGAGTTAACTGGGAAATAAAAGAAGAAATTAAAAAGTACATGGCAACAAATGAAAATGAGAACACAATGGTTGAAAACCATTGGAATGCAGCAAAAGTGGTTCTAAGAGGGAAGTTTATAGCTATACAGGCCTCATAACCTTATACCTAAAGGAGCTAGAAAAACAACAAACAAAAACTAAAACCAGCAGAAGGAAGGAAGTAATAAAGATTACAGCAGAAATAAATAATAGGGATGCCTTGGTGGCTCAGTTGGTTAAGCATCCAACTCTTGATTTCAGCTCAGGTCATTATCTCCTGGTCATGGGATAGACCCCTGGGTCAGGCTCTGCACTGACAACAGGGAGCCTGCTTGGGATTTTCTCTTTTCCTCTCTCTCTGACCCTCCCTCACTCCCACACACACAAACTCTCTCTCTCTCTCTCAAAATAAATAAACATTTTTAAAAAAGTATATATAAATGATATAGAAACCAAAAAAAAAAACCCCAAAAACCACAAAACCAAAAAACAATAGAACAGATCAATGAAGTGAGGAGCTGTTCTTTGAAAAAAAAAATCAATGAAATTGATAAACCTCTGGCCAGACTTAAGAAAAAAAGAAAAGGACTCAAAAAAATAAAATCACAAATGAGAGAGGAGAAATAACCAACACAACATAAATACAAACAATTGTAAGAGATTGTTATGAAAAACTATATGCCAACAAGTAGGATAGCCTAGAAGAAATGGATAAATCTCTAGAAACATATAACCTACCAAAACTGAAACAGAAAGAAATAGAAAAATTTAACAGATCAATTACCAGCAAAGAAATTGAATCAGTAATTTAAAAACTTCCAACAAAAGTCCAGGACCAAATGCCTTAACAGCAAATTCTATCAAACAGTTAAAGAAGTTAATACCTATTCTTTTCAAACTATCCTAAAATATAGAAACATTACCCTGATAACAAAATGAGATAAGGCTAGCACCACCAAAAAACAAAACAAAACAAAAAAAAAAACTTCAGGGTGATATTTCTGATGAATATAGATGCCAAAATTCTCAACAAAATACTGGCAAACTGACCTGAATCCAACAATACATTAAAAAATTCATACACCACAATCAAGTGGAATTTATTTGTGGGTTGCAGAGGTGGGTCAATATTTACAAAACATCAATAAGAGCAAGGATAAGAACCATATGATCATTTCAATAGATGCGCAAAAAGTATTTGACAAGGTATAGCATCCATTCATGATAACAACCCTCAGCAAAGTAGACTTAGAGGGAACAGACCTCAACATAATAAAGGCCATATATGAAAAACCCACAGCTAAAATGGGGAAAAACAGCACTTTTCCCCTAAGGTCAGAAACAAGACAGGATGTCTGTTCTCACTACTTTTATTCAACATAGTACTGGAAGTCCTAGCCACAGAAATCAGACAACTATAAGAAATAAAAGCCATCCAGATTGGTAAGGACGAAGTAGAACTTTCACTATTTGCAGATGATATGGTACTATACATAGAAAACCTGATAGACTCCACTGAAAAGCTGCTAGAACTGATAAATTCAGTAAAGTCACAGGATGCAAAATCAATGCACAGAAATCTGCTGAATTTCTATGTACCAACAATGAAGCAGGAAAAAAAGAAATTAAGAAAACCAATTCCACTTACAATTGCACCAAAAATAATAACATACCTAGGAATAAACCTAATGGAAAGGGTGAAATACCTGTATTCTGAAAACGATAAAACACTGTTGAAAGAAATGGAGGATGACACAAAGAAATGGAAAGACCTTCCATGCTCATGGATTGGAAGAACAAATACTGTTAACATTTCTGTACTACCCAAGGCAATCTACATATTCAATGCAATCCCTATCAAAATACCAATAGCATATTTCACAGAACTAGAACAAACAATCCTAATATTTGTATGGGACCAAGAAATACCTCAATCTTGAAAAAGCAAAGCAAAGCTGGAAACATCACAATTCTAGACTTCAAGTTATATTATAAAGCTGTAGTAATCAAAACAGTATGGTACTGGAACAAAAATAGACATGCAGATCAATGGAACAGGAGGAAAAAGCCCTGAGATAAATTCACAATTATATGATCAATTAATATGTGACAAAGCAGGAAAGAATAGTGGAAAAAAGACAGTCTCTTCAACAAATGGTGTTGGGAAAACTGGACAGCAACATGATAAGAATTAAAATGGACCACTTTCTTACACCATATAAAAATAAATTCAAAATGTTTTAAAGACCTAAATGTGAGGCCTGAAACCATAAACATCATAGTAGAGAGCACAGGCAGTAATTTCTCTGATATTGGCCATTGCAACATTTTTCTAGATAGTTCCCCTGAAGCAAGAAAAACAAAAGCAAAAATAAACTATTGGAACTAAATCAAAATAAAAACTTTCTGCACAGCAAAGGAAACAATCAACAAAACTAAAAGGCAACCTTCTAAATCAGGGAAGATATCTGCAAATTATATATCCAATAAAGACTATCCAGGGGCGCCTGGGTGGCGCAGTCGGTTAAGCGTCCGGCTTCAGCCAGGTCACGATCTTGCGGTCGGCGAGTTCGAGCCCCGCGTCGGGCTCTGGGCTGATGGCTCAGAGCCTGGAGCCTGTTTCCGATTCTGTGTCTCCCTCTCTCTCTGCCCCTCCCCCATTCATGCTCTGTCTCTCTCTGTCCCAAAAATAAAAATAAACGTTGAGAAAAAAAAAAAAAAGACTATCCAAAATATATAAAGGACCTAAAAAACTCAACACCCAAAAAATAAGTAATCCAATTAAAAATGGGCAGAAGACATGAACACACATTTCTTCAAAGAAGACATACAGATGGCCAACAAACACATGAAAAAATGCTCATCATAAGTTATCAAGGAAATGGAAATCAAACCTGCAGTGCAATATCACCTCATACCTGTCTACGTGACTAAAAAATGCAAGAAACAACATGTGTTGGTGAGGATGTGGAGAGAAAGGAAGCTTCGTACATTGTTGGTGGAAATGCAAACTGATGCAGCCACTGTGGAAAACAGTATGGAGGTTCCTCAAAAAGTTAAATATAGAATTACCCTACAATTGAGCAATCATGCTACTGGGTATTTACTTCAAAAATACAAAAATATTAATTCAAAGGGATGCATGCACCCCTATGTGTATAACAGCATCATTTATATAATAGCCAAACTATGGAAGAACCCCAAGTGTCCAGTGATAGATGAATGGATAAAGAAGAGTTGGTATAGGCAGAGAGGGGGAATATTATTCAGCCATGAAAAGGATGAAATTGTGCCATGTGCAATGACATGGGTGGAGCTAGAGAGTATTATGCTAAGAGAAATAAGTCAGAGAAAAATAAATACCAAATTATTTCACTCATGTGAATTTCATTCATGTGGAATTTAAGAAAAAAACACACGAACAAGGGATAAAAATGAGAGAGATGAACTGAGAAACAGAGTCTTAACTATAGGGAACAAACTGATGGTTGTCAGAAGGGAGTGTGGTGGAGGGTGGGTGAAACAGATGGTGGGAATTAAAGACTGCACTTGTTATTATGAGCACTGGGTATTGTATGGATTTGTAGAATCACTATATTGTACACCAAAACTAATACAACACTGTATGTTAACTAACTGGGATTAAAATAAAAACTTAAAAATAAAGTTCATTCTGGGCACCTGGGTGGCTCAGTCAGTTGAACGTCTGACTCTAGATTTCAGCTCAGGTCATGATTCCAAGGTCGTGGGATGGAGCTCTGCTTTGGGCTCCACACTGAGTATGGAACCTAGTTGAGATTCTCTCTCTCCTTCTATCCCTCTCTGCACCTCTCTCTCAAAATAGAATGGAATGGAATGGAATGGAATGGAATGGAATAGAATAGAATAGAATAGAATAGAATAGAATAGAATAGAATGGAATAGAAAAGTTAAAAAACAAAGGATGGTTAACACTTCAAAAAAAGTAAGTAAAACAAACCAAACAAAACAGAAAAACAAAGTAAAATAAGCTTTTTTTTGCTAAGCTCTTATGGTGTGGCATGGTTTCTCCCTGTTCCTCCAGGCCACCAATGTCCCCATCAACCCTGTGGAGTTCAACCTAGGCTTCATGGTGTGTATGATACCCAAGTTGCAGTGGGCAGCACTTCTAGAAGTGACTGATACCTTGCATCTGCTGGAGGTGCCCAAAGGGCCATTGAGGAGAATGAGTGATGAGAACTTTCTGAGGAAGTAGTACCACATGGTGCTGAAGGTGCATATGCCGGAGGGTGCCCTGCAATGCCCCAGCATGCTGCCGAGTGATGAGAAACCAAGACTTAATCATATCAGACACCATTTTCTCCTTCTGTGACCCTACGTGTCTTTATTTATGTACATCCTGCTTGCTACTTCAGTCATGTGTATGCCCAACCCTTGACCCAATGACATAACAAGCAAGGTCTTGAACTCAATATTATAGATTTTTTCTCATTAATGAGAATGGTTTTTGTTTAAAACCAAAACAACAACAACAACAACAACAGCACTTTTGTTTCCCTCAACAGTTGCCCTTTACTCAACACTCAGGTCTCCAAAGGAAGTGGCATAGTAGGATTTTGTTAAGATTCTTGAAGAAATGATTTTTTTAAGTCACAATACCCACATTGTCTAAAATATAGATATTTGCAAATCTTTAAGAAACACATGACAGTGTTCATTCATATTTAAACAAAATAAGAAATGAACACTGGTGACTCACCTTAAGAGAACATGATTAGCTAAAGAGACTAAAAGAAATGTGAGAAACTTTGTTTCTGCTAGGTACTAGCTGTGGTGTTTCAGTCTAAGTACCACTTTCCTTTGTATGGAAGAGTAGACTGGTTTAGTGAACCAGCTGCAGCTTCCAGAGAAATGCAATGGAATGTGGGTAATGGTTTCCATCGTGCTGTCTTCTGGTTCAGGGAATGCACGTGTGCTGCTCTTCAGGAAAGCTTTTTGCAGAAGTCACCTTCAGAAGTAGTGTTAGCGTTCTTTTTCAAGACTACTTCACATTCCTTTATCACTTCAAGTAGAATGCAAGTTTTCTGTTTGTTTTCTGTTTTTTTTTTGTTTGTTTTGTGGTGGTCATTTGATTTCATTTTTTAAAAACATAAGTCTGGGGGCGCCTGGGTGGCGCAGTCGGTTAAGCATCCGACTTCAGCCAGGTCACGATCTCGCGGTCCGTGAGTTCGAGCCCCGCGTCGGGCTCTGGGCTGATGGCTCAGAGCCTGGAGCCTGTTTCCGATTCTGTGTCTCCCTCTCTCTCTGCCCCTCCCCCGTTCATGCTCTGTCTCTCTCTGTCCCAAAAATAAATAAACGTTGAAAACAAAATTAAAAAAAAAACCAAAAAACATAAGTCCGAACTTCAGTGCCAGTGAAAAGAAACTCTTCTAAGTTATCTACTTTGTGCTCACATACATTGTGCCTAGATGTCATATGCCACTGGCTTTACTCTGAAGAAAAAATGAGGAAGGCTTTTAGAATTTGGGCATTTGCACATTAAAGTCTAAATTCTGCACTGGAGGTGTTTACTGCTGTATGCCAGGCATATTTTTATTTTAATAAATACCTTTGAGGGGAAATTCATACGATCAAACAACATCATGGCACACACAGTTAAATCCTAAGGCAAAAGTGGGGGAAAGAGATCATTGCACTATAAGTTGAGATAACTGAGTGCTTTTCTAGGTCCTATAGTAACTAGTTTTGTGACCTTGAGCATGTGACTCATCTTCCCTAGGTCTCCATTTTTTTCTTTCAGTAAGCAAAATGAGGATGTTTTTACTCTCATTTATATTATACTTACCTTCCAAAATACCTCCAATTTTAACATTGTTAGGTATATGTGCATATATAAGTAATAGTTAAAAATGCATAGTAAATATTTAATAAAAGTATTAAAAGCTTATCCATATTTATCAATTTGCTAGTCTACTGTGATACACTAGTTGGGCTATTGATGATTCATCCAGTGTGTTTTATGTTTCATATAATATGCTTAACCAATGCACAAGTCTTTCATACAAGTTTTTAAGAAAGAAATTATTTTGAGTTCTCTCAACATTATTGTACATCTACTTCCACTTTGCATTAGTAAACAAAGAAAACTGTTTTCCTTGTGACTGAAATTAGAATTTGGTGACTAACATAAACATATGTAATGTCAGTCATGCTGTCAAAATCAAAAGTATGGGAAGAACTGGAAATAATGATTAAAGGCAGGAACTGATAATCAACTAGGTGCATTTTCTGAGTCTCAATCCTTTTATTAAGGCTGTGAAATTACCCTTGATTTCAACAAAAGGATTTTGAAGTGCATTAACTCGCAATCTCCATGAGGACAATATTTCTTTTTTTCACTGTTTTCTCCCAGAACCTAAAGCAGTGCTTGCATATTTTAGGTGTTTTATGCATATGTGACACAACAATGCTTTTTCATTGAGTTTTCTGTCCTAGGCCATTATAGTCCGTCTTGTCCTCCCTCACTGAAAGTGAACTCTTGTTGGGGCGCCTGGGTGGCTCAGTCGGTTGAGTATCTGACTTCAGCTGGGTCAGGATCTCGAGGTTCCTGGGTTCAAGCTCTGCATCAGGCTCCATGCTGACAGCTCAGAGCCTGGAGACTGCTTCAGATTCTGTGTCTCCTTCTCTTTCTGCCCCTCCCCTGCTCACACTCTATCAACAATAAATAACTGTTAAAAATTTTTTTAAAAAAAGGAAATGACTTGTTCCCCTATTATGAAGTGTATTTACAGATTTTATTTGGAAAGTTTGCGTTTTTCATTCTCTGCTTTGACTTTATGAAACCCCAATAGTCAGAGAGATTTGAATCTCAGTCTTGCTACTTGTAGACTCTCTCTAATTTAGTATTACCTACACTGTTTCAGAGTATACTCTGAATCTGTTGAAATCTTTAAAACTAACCTGGACTTCCTTTGTAGGTTTCCTTCAAAGAATGTACAATCTGCAGTCAGAGGAGAGAGAAAAGTTACTAAGTATATTAAAATTTCACAAAGGCTTCAGCAACAAAAGAAAAATATAATCTGTTAAAGAAAGTTTCATTTTAAACCTCAGAAAGATGACAATCAATCATAGCTCCTTTACCCAGAATATTTTGAAAGTCACTAAAATTATGAAGATAAAGTAGAGATATTTGTTATGAGTCTGCTAAAATATCCTGTTAGTAGTATGACTAAAACATTGTACACTTTGATAACAGAAGTGCACTTCTATGTTGTCCAAATTGTACATGGATTTACATAAATAGTCTTTGATAAACTATATTAAAAAGTGAACACCGACCTTTCTTTCTTTAAGTTTTTATTTCAATTCCACAATTTAGTGATTCAGTACTTCCGTACATCACCCAATGCTCATCACAAGTGTCCTGCTTAATCCCCATCGTCTACTTAATCCATCCTCCCACCCACCTCCCCTCTGATAATCATTAGTTTGTTCTCTATAGTTAAGAGTCTGGGGGCGCCTGGGTGGCGCAGTCGGTTAAGCGTCCGACTTCAGCCAGGTCACGATCTCGCGGTCCGTGAGTTCGAGCCCCGCGTCAGGCTCTGGGCTGATGGCTCAGAGCCTGGAGCCTGTTTCCGATTCTGTGTCTCCCTCTCTCTCTGCCCCTCCCCCGTTCATGCTCTGTCTCTCTCTGTCCCAAAAATAAATAAAAACGTTAAAAAAAAAAAAAGAGTCTGTTTCTTGGTTTGGCTTTCTTTTTTAAGCCCTTATGTTCATTTGTTTTGTTTCTTATACAATATGAGTGAAATCATATTGTATTTGTCTTTCTCTGACTGCCTTATTTCACCTAACATAATACTCTCTAGCTTCATCCATGTCATTGAAAATGACAATATTTCATTCTTTTATATGGCTGAGAGATAGATAGATAGGTAATGTGTGATATATCTATATATCTATATATCTATATATATATATATTCTTATCCATTCATCAATCGATAGAAATTTACACTCTTTCCATAATTTGGCTATTGTAGATAATGCTGCTATAAACATTGAGGTGCATGTATCTCTTCAAGTTAGTATTTTTAAATCCTTTGGGTAAATACCTAGTACTGTGATTGCTGGATAGTAAGGTAGTTCTATTTTTAACTTTTTGAGGAACCTCCATACTGTTTTCCAGAGTGGCTGCACTGGTTTGCATTCCCACCAACAATGACAGAGGGTTCAGCTTTCTCTGCATCCTCCCCAACACCTGTTGTTTTTTGTATTGTTAATTTTAGCAATTATGACTGGTATGAGGTGACATCTCATTGGAATTTTGATTTGTATTTCCCTAATGATGACTGATATTCCATTCTTGGCCAGTTTTACAAAGATTATTCTTATTCTGCTTTATTTTGTGGAAAATAATGCTAAAGTAAGACATAGCAATGAACTTTTGGCAAATAAATATTGGAATTTGTACATAATTCATATAACATTGTAAACTTTATGCCTATTGATTCCTGATACTGAACAAGGTAATATTAACCTTGGTATGAAGAGGTGCTAAAAGCAGATGTGGTACTTGACTCCTTGGACTTTAATGTCATTAGGAAGAGAAGCAAAGGCAGCCAGTTAAGTCAATGAATAGGTAAGGAAGGGGTGAGGTTACTGGATGTAATACCTCTACATTGGTTGGCCTTGGGTTTGATGGGGAACAAAGAGAGATATTTGAACTTCTACCTCCTTAAAAAGATCAAATAAGTCCCAATAACACTTAATTTTGTCAGGTACCAAATCATAAAATAAAAAATAAATTAACCATTGACCTCTAAACATCAAAACCACCATTAATAATGATTATAAGTAATGTTAAAAACTAACCATATTGAGAGAATCAGTGTAAAAATGCACTATTTATCATGTTCAAGAGGGGCATAGTCAAAAGTGAGGCATATCAAGATAATCAAGGCATGGATGTAGTTGGTATTTCTTAAATTTTATTTTAGTTCTGCATGTTTTATTTCAAAAAGGATAAAATTATATCTAATACATGAAGTTGATAATTCTCTTTGCATTCATCATAGATAGTTTTTTTTCTAAATTAACAGCCTGATTATGCAAATATCATAGAATTTTAGCCAGTGAATCACTTTATTCAGGTTTCAGTTAAACATGCTTTGTTAGTGCCAGAGGTTATATGGACTTGTGAATTTGCTTCCTTTTTGTGTCATGAATTGTAAAGCTGATTAATTGGACCAATTTATTAGCTTTGGAGCCCTACAGGAAGAAACGTACTTCATAGAAGAATGATTGCTTTAGGAAGCATAAAATTAAGGAATTGAACACATGAACAGTAAAAGATCTTTTCCTTAGAACAATGTTCATCCTCTGATTAAAGGAATCATTTAAAGCTGAAAATACAGAATTGTACCCTTAGCATTTTTTAAGTGTTTATGCTACTTTGGTTATGGTGCTTCATTAAAATGAGGCATAGAAAGAAAAAGGGCATTTATAGATTGTTGCAAAAGCAAATCTGTAGGGTAAAATAGAACTGGCCCTGTGTACTGTGTACTGTATACTACTTAATTCACATTTTTGCTTCATATATCTTCAACTACATTGTTTTACAAAATTAAACATGGAATATTCCAGATGTCCTTCTTAAATACACACTTAATCCTATGGAGGAAAAAAAAATATTTTGGAGAACAGAGAGCTTCTAAAGCATAGAAAGAAAAGAAAAACCAAAAAACAGCAATATCCTAATATATCTATAATTACTACTTCTTCCTGGTTTCCACTAATATTAGGCTCAGTCCAGATTTTCCCATACTCTGACCCTAAACTGTCATTTATGTCATCATTATGACTTTTGATATTAAAAGCATAATGACTCCATCCTTTTGCCCAACTTGTTCTTTAGATAAATTAACCCTAGTAAAATCCCATGATGTATGTGGAGATTATAGGAACATAACTGTTACAGGATTATAGTTTTGAAATAATCCCACCTCTAGCTCCAGGCTAGTGTGGTGTCTAAATGGAGAGTAGCTCAATTGGATGGGGGCTGGCCAGATGTGGGACAACAATCAGGTGGATGCCTGTGGTGTGGGAGGTGAAAGAATTCACCTGAGGCAAAACAAAGGAGAAAGAAGTTTATTGAATACACAGCAAGGGGGCAGCAGGCAGGATAGCAGAGGAGACGCTGTCTGCAATGAGGTTAGTGGGCAGGGCTGTTTTTAAAAGGGGAGGCTGAAGAGGTATGGCGACATATAAAATTCTCCCCTTTGTGGTAACTGTGCCTGGTTGTAAGTAGCCCACTGGTCAGTGAGGGCCTGTGGATATCTTGAGGTGGGTCCCCTGATGGGCCTTTTCTACATTCCATTGCTCAAGCCTGTTTGCCTGGAAGCAACCTCCACACCTAGGATCATTGCTTTATCTCTGGGGAAAGAAATGAAACATTCTTTCCAAAACTGTCAATGTTCCTCCCTATTTTCCTCAATGGCCTGTTTAAAGAAAAAATAAATAAATAACAAGAAGAAATAAGTGACGGAAATGAGTGTCAGAGAAAGTGGAGTAAAGAGAAATAACGCTTTAGGTAATTGTCAAAACCCCCTGAAACATGCTTCTGGAAGAGTCTGAACTCTTTTTCAAGGACTGATTAGTTCTACCTGCTTCATGACCTGCAACCTATTCCACAAGACATATAAACTGTAGAGTGTTAAAATGTTTGTAATTTACTATATTTAGGGACATGACATTCAATTTTTAAAGAAGGATACTATATTACATTTTTAGTCTTATAAGTTAACAGAATAAATGTAGATTACATGATGTTTGAGGACAGGAATTTTATGTTCTCCTCACTAACCCAGCATGTTGCCTCCAACCATTTTATTTTTATCTAATGCTATTAAATAACTCATATTGAGTCGGTTGATTGATTCGATTTGTGATATCCTGGTGACAACTGAAATCACATTTTCTCTTCATACCTAATGTTGAGGAATAAGAAGTTAATGCATTAAAATATGTTATGTTGCTCTCTGCTCAGTAAAATACCATATCTGTAGTTTATAATAAAGTTTAGGGAAAGATTTATCATTTGATTCATAATTAACTTTATATAATAGATTTAAGCTTGGAATTGGAAAGAAAAAAATAACTTCAAGTAGACAATTTGTTCAACTAGAAATTGATAGAGTAGAATGTTTCTAAGGAAGCAATTACGTACTAAAACCAAGTCCATTGAAAATCTGTCTTGAATGATGAGGTGAAACACAATGAAGATAATGCTGTTATTGCCTGTGGCTCATTTGCCTGAGATTGCTGGTAACCAAGATCCTGATTTGGAACTAAATTGTCCATCTAAAGGTGCTGACCTGATACACTGAGTCCCATTACCAACCTCTGCAGTATAATAGACTGTTAAATGTGAATTATGAATTTCAAATGATCAGATGATCCTTTATTTAACCTAACTTCAGAGCCTGATTTATGTTGATGTCATCGGTGCAGTTGTTGACTGTTGACATTCTCTTTTACAACTATTTCAGGGAATTAATGCACAGTTAGTTATTCACAAAGCTTTGATAAATTAGTGAGAATTATTATTATTATTATTATTATTATTATTGGCAACAGTGAATTTTCTTACAGGGAAGTAATACATTGACCAGCCCATACTGTATTTTCATTTCTCATTATTAATGAATAAACTGGCATTCTAGTTTATACTGTAAATCCTTGTGAATTTAGTTAGTAGGAACTCTTCTCCTTTTCCCTACTCACCCATATTCCCATCAGGGCATCCTAATAAATATCAAGAGACTAGACCTATAAGTTCTGGTCTATGCCAAACTGAGTACAATTTATGCCCAAATAATATGACCTTGAGCTCTCTCTTTTGAGGCTGTCTTTCTTCCCTGATAAATCCATTAGATCTTACTCTGAAATATTTTCCTTTCTCAAGCACAGACGCAGCCCTCATTTCTTGAAATCCATGTTTTATCATGTCTCCAGTCCAACAGAAGGATGATTGATGACAATAATTGGAAAGCATATGTGAGGACAATAAGAGTACATATTCCTCAGCTGTTTCTGTGGTAACACTAACTCTTAATAACATTATTGATAAGCTTGTGGAAATTTATCATCACCTGGAGATTCTTCAAGTTCAACATCCTCAAAACCCTATATATGTGTGCTTTCTCTTAACATAAAAACACAGAATTCTCACTCAAATGCTTTGGGGAAGAGTTCTTAAGAGTTATTATCATATGCAAATGTGGCCAAAACTAAAACTATTATTTCCACTTATTCCCCAATTCTCCTCCCCTTCTACTTGGTAACAGCACTATTTCCAAACATTTTCTTTCTCTACTGAATTTAAAAATAAATACCTGTTATGTAAGGTTTAGCTGTTGGTAATATTTCTAATGAATTTAGACAGCTATACTCACCTCCTGATAATCTACATACCTTCAAACTCCTCCCATGCAAATTCTTCAAAATTAAAGATTCTAGAATTTGAGGATTTTATTTTAAACTTTAGAGCCAGTCATTTTCTAATTATGTTGAATAACTGGCACATATACTGACACAGTACATATTGTGGATAGTATTCTTCTCATCATGATTATTTAGTTTGAAAAGAGATAAAAAGTGCTTTTCACATCTGTAGTACCACTAAAGTTTGGTTCAGCTAAAACTATCCTTCATAATACGTGCAACTTAAAAGATGGATCTGGTTTCAGCTCAGAGATGTAAACTTAAAAACTATAAACAAATGTTTCTCTTGATTGCAACATAAAGCTGAAGTCAGAGGGCAATCATTTCAACCCAGATCTGGAAAGAGACAGAACCTACAGGAAAAAACACAATCCAAAAATCTTCTCACCTGACACAGACAGTGTGGCTTCCATATAAAGCAGTAAGAAGAATTCAACTAAGAATGTTTTATCAAGTTTCTAAATTCCACATGTAGGCCACAGTGGGCAAAGCCTCTGAGGGCTACAGATACAGGTGGATTTGTATCCCATTATATATACTTTCCTCCATGAAACTCCAGGCATTCATAAGTAAGAATGGGGGAAATGTTAGATAATTACAACAAACCTCTTTCATGGAATTTTAGACTTTGGGGGCCATGTAGTTGGTGTCTGTGACATCTTCTTAACTCTTCCATTGTATCAAGAAAATAGACATAGACTACACATAAATTAAAGGGACTCTGTTTTAATAAAACTTCATTTATAGACATTTAAATTTGAATTTCATGTAATTTAATGTTCTACAAAATATTTTTAAAAATGTATGGGGCGCCTGGGTGGCGCAGTCGGTTAAGCGTCCGACTTCACCCAGGTCATGATCTCGTGGTCCGTGGGTTCGAGCCCCGCGTCAGGCTCTGGGCTGATGGCTCAGAGCCTGGAGCCTGTTTCCGATTCTGTGTCTCCCTCTCTCTCTGCCCCTCCCCCGTTCATGCTCTGTCTCTCTCTGTCCCAAAAATAAATAAACGTTGAAAAAAAAATGTAACATTATTTTTACCTCTCAGGCTGTACAAAAACAGGCAGTGTCCTGCATTTGACCTGTGGACTATAGTTTGATAAAGTTTCCCTAACATTTGAATGTTTAGATTCTAAAAAGAAAGTAATGAGGTTTGTATTAATTTTCTATTGTTGCTTTAACAAATCACCACAAATCGAATGGCTTATGGTGACACAAACTTAGCATCTTATAGTTGTATATGTCAGGAGTCTGGGCACAGTATGGCTCATCTGGTTCTCTGTTCTGGACTTCATTGGGCTGAAATAAAGGTGTCAGGAGAGAACTTCATTTCCTTCTGAAGTCTCTAAGGGAGACTCTTGTTCCAGGCTTATTTCAGTTTATTGCCAGAATTCAGTTCCATGTGGTTGTAGGACTCAGGTCCCTGTTTCCTAGGTGGATATCAGTGGAGAGCCTCCTAGTTTCTAGAGGCACCCACATTCCCAGGCTCATGGAACCCTTCAGACCTAGCGATAGGAGATGATGTCCCTTCACATTTCAAATCACTCCGAGTCTTCTCTTCCTTCTCTTCTCTGATGCATCACTTCTTTCATTATCTGCTCTGTTGCGTTGTTCCAACTTCTTGCCCTTGTTAAGGCCCGTGTGTTACTGAGCCTACGTGAATAATCCAGGAACATCTCCCTTTCTTAAAGTTGTCTGACTGCCAACATTAATTCCATTAGTAAAGTCTCTTTTGCCATGTAAAATAACATATTCACAAACATAATAACCAGGGTTTAATGTAGATCATAGGGTGGGGAAAGGCAAAATCCACAAGGTCCATGCCACCATATACTATTTTGACCAAAACCATCTAGGCCTACAGCCTTGCCAAATTGTTAAAAGATCCAATCCTTTCACCCCGTTCCTTTCTTTATAGCACTATATCTCTGCCTAAAGGGATGTTAACATATACATACAAAAAAAATTAAAAATTAACCCTGTATTAAAGTTTAGCAAGGATGTAATTATTCTCTCTCTCTCTATATATATATATATGTATATATGTATATATGTATATAATTATATATATGTGTATATATGTGTATATATGTATATATGTATATATATATATATATATATATATATATATATATGGCCTGTATAGTAGGCTGCCTGTTGAGCAATCCCACAAGCTGGCAGCATGAATTTCATAGGTGAGGGATATGAGCAAATTTTTGTGAACTGCTGTTGCAAGAAATAATTTCAGTGAATATCTCTGAAATGTACCAAAAATATAATTTGAAACTCCAACTAAAAAGTCAGCAAGAACCATTATAGCTGCATTCTTGGAAGAAAAACGATTTTAATGGTGAGAATTTATCCATGCCTCTGTTTTGGGTTTCTAAAATGACCTAGAATCATTTTAAGGCAGCCCAGCCTCCATGAATCAAGTGAATTCAAGCCAACAAATGGAAATTAACTTCTAACTTTGCTGTATTCAGTTATTCCATATAGTCAGAGAATTAGTTTTTAGAACTACACAGAGAATAGTTCTGGATACATCGTAGGTACCGACTATATACATGTTGATTGGTTACCATATCATAGAGAGTGGTCACATGAAAGAACAGAAATAACTTTGTGGAAAGTTCTGGGTTTTAGTTTTGGCTCCCCTCTTTGTTCTTAGACAGGTCCCAAACACTCAGGACCTCAATGTTCTGATAACAAGATTAAAGATTTTGGACTAGATCAACACCTCATGTTCAAAAATGCATCTTGGTAGCAAACACTTTAATGTGTACACTTGAAAAGATTAAAGTACTCATAATCAGGTAACTTCTTCAACTTGATAAAGAGTATCTCCAAAAACTTGCAGTTAATATGATACTAAATGAAGAGAAACTCAAAGGCTGGAACAAGGCAAGGATGTCTCCCTCTGACCACTCCATTTCAATATTCTACTGGAAGTTCTAGCTAATGCAGTAAGAGAAGACTAGGAAATAAAAGGTATGCAGATTTGAAAGGAAGACATAAAACTGCCTTTGTTTGCAGATAACATGATCATCTATGTATAAAATCTGAAAGAATCAATTAAAAATAACTTCTGGAACTAATAAGTGATTATAGCAAGGACAGAATACCAGGTTAATATATAAGTCAATCATGTTCCTGTCTACCAACAATGAACAAGGAGAATTAGAAATTAAAAACTCAATATTATTTATGTTAACATAGAAAAAATTGAGGCATGCCTAGGTGGCTCAGTTGGTTAAGCAGCCTACTCGTGATTTCCGCTCAGGTCATGATCTCATCATTCGTGAATTCAAGCTCCACTTGGAGCTCTGTGCTGACAGTGTGAAGCCTGCTTGAGATTCACTCTCTGTCTCCTCTCTCTGTTCCTCCCCCACTTGTGCTCTCTATTTCTCAAAATAAATAAATAAATAAATAAATAAATAAATTTCTATTTATAAATTATAAGTTTATAAATAAATACATTTATTTATTTATTTATTTATTTATTAAATAAACTTTAAAAAGTTTAAGAAAAAAGAAAAATTGAAATACTTAGGTATAAATTTGTCAAAACATGTACAAGATCTGTAGGAAAAAACCTACAAAACTCTGATGAATAAAATCAAAGAACTAAATAAATAGAGAGATAATCCACGTTTATGAAGAGGAATGCTCAGTATTATCAAGATATTAGTTCTTCCCAAATTGATTTATAGATTCAATGCAATCCTCATCAAAGCACTTATAAACAAAGTCAAACAAGTCAGACATAATTGCAATACAGTTAACACTTAGAGTAGAATGATGTCTCTCAACTTCTATGAAAGCATGACAATAAGTACATTATTTACTTTGTTGACCTTCGGCTTGTGTCTGTGTAAAATTCTTTGCTCTGCATATCACACTTTCACATACTGGTAGAACAGTATTATTTCATGTTCCAGGAAATGTGTTCGCTTTTTGATGTAGGCTTAACAGGATGCTATCTATGCCTCTTACTTCTTAGTTGAACCCTACTCTGTGACCCAGTAAGCCAAAATTTTGTTATCTCTCAGTTGTCATTGTAATAGTATGTGTGTATTTGTGTGTGTGTGTGAGTGTGTGTGCGTAATCATGCATAATCATTAGTAGTTTATGAGACAGAAGTGTGCACATCAATTGAGATAAAATGAGTTCCCAATTATTGGTTCCCCAAACTAACTTGGTATAATAAACATCAAGTGAGGATAATCTTAAGACATATGTATTATTGAGCTTTACAAATGAAATTTATATTTTTTAAGTCATAGGTGATTACTAGGTAATAGTATTTATCTTTAAAGCTTTCTAAGTGATTCTAAAGTCACCCAGATTGGAACTACTATTCCAGGTTTTCTCTTTCTAACTTTAAAAGATATATAAATGTGGGGCACCTGGGTGGCTCAGTCGGTTTACCGTTGGACTTCAGCTTAGGGCATGATCTCGAGGTTCACGAGTTCGAGCCCCGCGTCCGGCCTCTGTGCTGACAGCGCGGAGCCTGGAGCCTGCTTCAGATTCTGTGACTCCCTCTCTCTGCCCCTCCCCCACTCATGCTCTGTCTCTCTTAAAAATAAACAAACTTAAGAATAATTTTAAAAAATATATAAATGCTTGGTGCCACAATCTAAGTTCTTTATTTTTCCTGAACACGGTTTCAGTTTTCTACTAACAATCTGAAGTGACGAATAGCAGACAAACAGAAAAGTTTTAAATAAACAACCAATTTCGGTTTTCCTGTTTTAATTTTCCTGTTTTAATTTCCTGTTTCCTGTTTCCTGTTTTAATTTCCTGTTTAATTTCCTGATTAATTGTATTTAATTGTAACAGGTAATCCATTAAGACAATCTCCATATTAATCAACTGAAAATGACCAACTACATGGATGTTTTAGTTTTTTATTTATTTGCTTCAGAATTTATTGAATATAGCTGAATTATGAAATACAGATAGTATCTGCTTAACAGTGCACTCATAAGAAAGCTGATTGTTACTAAACATGATGTTGGGAAGATGTAATCATAATATATCTGGGATCTATTAAGGTCATAAATGCAAAGCTGATAGTTGCAAAATCATGAAGTAAATGAAATGTGTCTTTGATACTCATTTATTGCTTGCATCAGCACACTTTAGTCACCGCCTAAGCCTCACCTTTCCCAGATGCTTATCACCTTTACATGTGATCTTGCCTTCTCATCTGTCATCATTTTCCTAAGTTGAGACCTGCCCAAGCCCAGTAGCAACTTTAGAATACTGAAAGGGAGAATCTGAAAGAAAAACTAGGCCATAATCATGAAATTGTAGGTCCCCAAATGCAGGGGACAGGAGGCTTAACTTTACAGAGGTTAACATTTCTATTTGCACAGTTTCTACTACCAGTATTCTTAAATTTTATTCCATAATTTTTTAACAATTATGTTTTAGGGTTTTTTCTTTTGTTTAAAGTTTATTTATTTTTAGAGAGTGAGGGCCAGAGAGAGAGGAAGAGAGAGAATCCCTAACAGGCTTCACACCCTCAGTGTAGAGCTTGACATGGGGCTCAAACTCACAAACCATGAGATCATGACACGAGCTGTGGTTGGATGCTTAACCAACTGACCGACCCAGGCGACCCTAGGGTTTTTTTCTTAATTCTTCTTAACTTTTGGTGCTTTCAGTGGTTTCTGGCTAATTAAATCAATGTAGAAGTAAAAAAATGTGATAAAAATGTAAAAATAGCCTCTCTTATTTACTGTGAAAATATTGAGTACACTGCACCTTCTAGGCACTTTGCCACCAGAACATCTTTGAAAAGAACTGGCCATTTAATTATCGATTGTAAGATTCAAAGATGTTGTCAATCTCGCCCAAATTTATGTATGTATATATATTCTATGTGATACATATCAAAATCTGAGAATGATATTTTGTAAGAAATGGAGAAGTTGATTCTAAAATTCATATGGAAATACAAAGACTGGTCATCTTGAAAAGGAAGAACCAAGTTGAAGGATTTATATATTTTTTAAATTATTTTTTTAAGTTTGTTTATTTACTTATTTATTTAGGGAGTGCATGAAGGAGGGGCAGAGCGAGAGAGAGAGAGAGAGAGAGAGAGAGAGAGAATCCCAAGCAGCCTCCACACTGCCAGAACAGAACCCGACGTGGGGTTCCAACCACGAGATAATGACCTGAGCCAAAATCAAGAGTCCGAGGTTTAACTGATTCAGCCATCAAGGAGCCCCAGGATTTATATATTTTTATCTCAAAAGTTACTCTCTTTATTAATCAAGACAACTTGCGGCATTGCCAGGAGGATAGAGAAATACATCAATAGAACATAATTGATATTCCAGAAATATGTCCACAGAAATATTCTAATTAATTTTCAAAGAAATAATTAAAATTAAATCAATGGGAAAATGCTAGTTTTCTCAGCAAATACTGATAAGACTACTTGATTCCCCATGGGGGAACAAAACTACAGACCCCTGCATAAAATCATCTATAGAAATTAATTTGAGTTGGATCATACATCTAAAAGTAAATACTAAATCTATAAATATTCCAAAAGAAAACATAATATCTTTGTGATTTGCAGTAAGCAGTAATTTTTTTTGGAAAAAGCACAAATAGCATTAAACATAACAAGAGAAAAATGATAAATTGGGCTTAATTGAAATTAAAAACTTCTGTTCTTTGAATGGTATTAAGAAAATGCATAAGTGAAACACAGACTGGAAGAAAATGTTCAAAAGTCATATATCTGAGGGGTGCCTGGGTGGCCCAGTTGGTTAAGCAACTGGCTCTTGGTTTCGACTCAGGTCATGATCTCATGGTTCATGAGTTTGAGCCCCATGTCGGGCTCCATGCTGACAGTGTGGAACCTGTTTGGAATTCTCTCTCTGCCCCTTCCCCTGCTAGGTCTCTCTCTCTCTCTCTCTCTCTCTCTCATACACACACGCACACACACACACACACACAGTAAATTAATAAACATTAAAAAAGTAGTATGTCTGATAAATGACTTTATCCAAAATATATAAAGACCTCCCACTATTCAATAATCAAAGACAAAGAGTTCAGAAAAAATGGGGAAAAACTTGGATGTACACTTCAAAGGGAAAATATAAGCATAAACAATAAACACATGATAGATGTTCAACAGCACTAAATATCAGAGTAATGCAAAATAAAACCACGAGATTGCACCTTGCAGTTAATATAAATGCTAAAAGTAAAACAATGCAGAGAGAAGGGAGAGATCTCACATTGTAAAGGATGTGGAACCATTAGAACTGGAATATGAAATGGTACAACCATTGGAAAACAGTTTGACAGTTTCTAATAAAATTACACATGAACCTACCCTACAACCCAGGAATTGAACTCATACATATTTATACAAGGTAATTAAAAACCTGAGTTCACAAAAAACTTTTACAAAAATTATTCATAGCAATATTATGATAGCCAGCTACTGAAAAGAGACAAATGTCTATCAATGAGTTAATAGATACACAAATTGTCATGTACCTATATAATGGATTACTAACAGTGATGAAAAGGAATGAGCGGCTTACTGATTTATGCAGCAACATGGATAAATTTAAATACGTGTTAAAGAAAGATACCAGACACAAAGAGCAATGCTTACTGTCTGTCACCAACCCAAGACCTGGGCACAGTCAGTAGGAGAGTCCAGACTACTTACTCTGGGGCCTCAGCATCCCCTGGGCCAAAAGGCTTGGTCCTGTTCTTTTCATACTAGAGTACTGCACCTGTGTGTGCAGCCTGGGGCGGGGGACATTCTCTGTGACTAAGGAGACAGTTCTACTGTGAGAGAATGATGCCGGGTGACAATTCCCTCCTTGTCTCCCCATTTATTTTATTTGTTCCATGTGTTATCAGCTCGCTACTCCTAGCGCTGCTGGGCAACACGTCTTTGAAAGGGAAGTTTTATTCCTTCACTGACTTTTCCCATAAGAGGCTGGGACAAATAACATGGGCTCAGTGTGTCCGAGGATCCGATTCTTAGGCGGGAGATGCAAACAGCTGAAATATCTGCCCATGGCCCACACAGGTGACCTGCACCTGCAGCGCGGGTAGGCTCGCATCACTCACGCTCCGGGACCCACCTGGTGCTGAGGCCCAGCGCCCTCAAGAGAGTAGTGCGCGGGTCTCCCCCTCCGCATCCTGTGGCTCCCCGCTGACCCCGCTCTGTCACTGGCCGCTGCAAGCCCTAACCCGCGGTGGGCAGAGATGGACTGAGGGACAGGCCCCACTGAAAACAGGGAGCGAGACCCGAGATGGTGTCCCCCTGAGAGGCGAGTCCTGCTCGGGACTGTCTGGCACCCTGCTCCCTGACCTGGAGGGCCCATTGTCACTCGCGCTGGGGGCAGCATGGGGAGAGGGAGGAGACCCAGCGACGGCCCTGTGCTGGAGTCTATGGGCTGCGCAACCATCCGGGGCCACCACAGATTCCCGTGTGTCTAGGTGATGGGGAGGGGAGGGAGCCAAGAGAGAAATCTAACGTGTAAAACCCGCTTGTTAACCTGGAAGGAGGTGAGACTGGGAACGACTAGCAAAGGTGGAGGCAGGTGTCCCTTACCTGATTAAACGGTGTTTGGAAGAATAGTGGGATTGGAAGGGGAAATATTTTGTTGTGTTTTCTAAATTGTCCATGAGAACGGAGACCTCAATCAGCTGTTTAGTGATAATGTTCAGAATGCTAGAGAGGCCAAGTTTCCAGAAAGAAGTGGAACCTGAGATGTCAAGTGTGCTTCTGTGGTCGCTTCTCTCTAGGGACATTTATTGATTCTGGGCTTGAGCGGGAGGCTGAGAGTCCAGGCTTTATGCAAGCAGAGGAATACTGGTAGACAACAGAAATAGCAAAATTGTAGCAGTTTTACTTTGTTGGAGTGGCAAAATTGGAGGCTTACAGAGCCTCAGATGCACAGCCAATTATTGACACTTCAAGACATTTTCTGCATTCTCAACCTGCCTTGGGTGAAAGACTGTAGTGCTAATTTGAAAATCCACTGACTTCAGAAACTCCGTGCATTTGAGTTTAGGACTTCGTGGGAGGGGCCCTGGTGATACATCAGTCTCTGTGTTAAAAGTCTTAGAAGGTTGTACTCTGAAAACAGGGGCAAACCAGAGGTAGAATCTCATAGAAAGCCATCACACTGTGCTTAGTTCCTGATTGGCATAAGGCATAAGGTGATCTCCACTGAGTGGAGAAGCCTCAATGCACTTAAGGAAAAATTACTGAAACTCAAAGACAAATGGAATATCTAGATGGATTAAAGATGTAAATGTGTCTCTCTTTTCCACGAGGAAAAAAAACCCACTTTGTAATAATAAACAATGTTTATTATCTCATAGGTGAAGGTAAATTCTTTTAGGGGCATCTGCATGGCTCCGATTTCAGTTCAGGTCATGATCTCACTATCCATGAGTTCAAGCCGTGCCTTGGGTTCTGTGCTCATAGCTCCCAGCCTAGAGCCTGCTTTGGATTCTACGTTTCCCTCTCTCTGCCCTTCCCTGCTTGTGCTCTGTCTCTATCTCTCAAATAAATAAATAAACATAAAAAAATTCTTTTAAAAAGGCATAAATAGAACAAACAACACAGAAAAACACTATTGAATTTACTATATTAAAATTAAAGCTTGTTTTCTGCTTTCAAGACTCATGGAAGCTAAATATTGGAGTTTGGGACCCAATAGGATGGCCTGAATATTTAGCCAGAATAGGTCTGCCCTCATAAGCCTACCTTCCTCTGATCTCAACTTCTGACTGGATTAGGTGAATCAGGATTTCATGTAACTCTTCAAACTTAACTCAGATATATGATCTCAGTAGTTCTCAAATTAGCGCTCTCTTTTTTTTTTTTTCGTATTTAATGTGCAGTGCTAAAAGAGAGGACAAAAATAAATAGAAACAAACCTATAGAGTAGTCAGATAAGGGAATTACTATATAACCTTTAAAACTAGCAGACCTAAGAGTTAAAAGAAAATTTTAAAAAGCATGAGATTATGTCAGATGATAGTAAGCTAGTGAAAAGGAACGAACATAAGAAGTATGATTATCTTGAGAGTGCCATGCTATGACAATGGCATGCTGCATGGAGGGGCCCCTTGGGAGTGCTTCCAACCACAGTGTTGGTATTCTACCAACCCAGGAACCAGACATGCCAGTGAATGAGTCTTCCTTTGACTAAGTCATGGCAGTCTTTGATTCTCCTCAGCTGAGGTCTCAGAGCTGAAACAAACTGTGTCCATTTTACCTGAATTCTCAGCCCACAGAAACTGAGACTTAAAACGAGAAGAGTTCTAAACCACAGTTTTCTGTATAGATTTGTTCCATGGCTGTAGTAAGTGGAATACTGCTAAATTTGATGATTATATCCACCGATTTAACAATTTCATCAGAAGTCATACTTGTGCACACGGAGGCATAATGATGATCATTGTAGTATTTTTATAAAGATGAAAATCATAAGAAATATGCAGCAATAGGAGAATCCATACCAAATTAGTGGCATATATGTGCAATAATTTACTATTAATAGGGTCATAAAATAAAGCTATATATGTCAGCACAGATCATCCTGGAATAAAAATATCTAAGAGGATGCAGTAGAACTGGGCATGACTGTAGGTTTCCTAGTTTGATGACATTGGAGAAGTCACTTTTTTCTTTGGACCCCACTTTCTACCTCAGGAAAATAAGGTTGTTTGTTGGTTTATTTGTTTTCTGGATAATTATGGAAATACCTTTCAGCTCAGAAATTTTTATAGTTCTATGATACAATCTTAGCTCAATTATTTACAAAACTTCAAACCAAAATTAATGTCTGCTTTTTGCTTGTTCAATTTGATATTTACAGATGTGTATTCCTTAAACAAGAAAAGAGCACCTCTAGATAGACATACACTAAAAACATCAATACCAACAAAAGTTTTTGAAACTAACAGCAGACTGGCACAACATCTGGCTTCCAGGTTTATTATGTCTTAAAAGTCCATGATTTCCTTGCTCATTGTGTTCTTGCTAATGACACTGAGTTGAAGTAAATCAGATGGAATCCCATAGGAGCTGCAGTGGTTGCTCTTAGTTGTGAATTTGGCAGGAGAGCTCCTCCTAGAAATGAGGAGGATAAAAAGGGTATCTTACAAAAATAACAGTAATATCATTTTCAGTCTAGGAGACATAAGAGATAAGAGAATAGGACATATTTTCTGTAGGGCTTTCTTGGGTTTGCATACTAACATCCTTGACTTGCAATTGTATGGTACTGCAGGCCATTAATTAATTTGCATGCTAAGCATCTGTCCCTTAAACAAATCCTATACATTGGCATCACAAAACAATTGCAGGCAGAAAAAGGTCCCCATAAAGATGGTACTTGGCTGCAAAACATTTTGAAACTCAGTTTTTAAAGTCAGATCAACTAGATAATACAACTGACAGCAATTTTGGAAAAAAAATTAATCCCTCCAGTGAAAACATATAAGTTAGTGTTCTCAGGCATCATTACATTATTAACTCACAAAGTGTGATCAGGTTTATTAAAATTCAAAGGAATGGCAGAGTTTGCTTTTTGTGTCTGACTAGATTCACACACTCCAAGAAAATAATTTCAGCAGTAAGTAATGGCACATAACATTAATATGAATTTGCATGTAATAAATTTCCAAAAATAGAGTGTCATACTCTAGAATAAGTCCTAGAACTTACAGGCATTTTTATCTACAGCCTGATCATATCTGATCCTTCCTTGCTATTCTTTTAGCTGATCTTGCTGTAGAAAGGTAATATCCATGATGGGACTGTCAAAACAGAAGAATTTTTCTAGCTGGTGTTGCATATAAGTGTAGCTAATACTGTCTTATATTTGAATAAAAGCTTAGTAATGACAGTGAAACCATTATGGACTAAGAACTACTGACTAGGGGTCAAAGAAGTGTATATTGTTATACTAAATAACACTGAATAAACCACATGTCTCACTCTTATTTCTAAAATGGAGAAAAAAATCACAAGAATAGAAACACTTTAGACCCCTCTGGTATTATATTAGTATATAAATATAAATAATATAAATGTATAATACATAGTGTTATATAAAATATATAATGTGTAAATTATTTGTCATTAAAATCATGATTTTTAACAAGATTTTCCTTTAATTTGTGAAACTTAGAAAAAGGACAACCAGAAGGTAGGACAGTCAGTGCAGACATCCTGATGAAGCCAGTGGAACTCTTTGTGCCCACCTTCCAGAGCGCCTTCCAGAGCAGGGATCCCTATATTTGCATAAAATGTTTTATGTTAAACTTAATGCTGCTCAAGGTAATGCTGTTGTTGAGCCTAATGTAATTTTATTTTGCCAGTGTTGAGGACAAGGGTATCTTTACCTGGGGGTCAACATGGATTCACATGAAGAACAATACAGTCATTGCCACTGTCCATCATCTGGAGAAGAGGATGTATTTCACACTTAATAACAAACCCAAGAATATGCGTCTAAAGATTAGTAGGGTTGGGGGGTGGGAATTCATTAGGTGGGTGAGGCATTTTCATTCCCTTGGAGGATTATAGAATGGGTTAGCAAGATAATTGTTATCTCAACTATCTTGAACAAGATAGGGATGAGATCATAAATATTTGTTATGTTAATAATATTATACTTACTTGTGACATATTGTAATCTTTTGCATCTCATGAAATAGTTCCTATAGTGCCATTCCCATTGTGCCTCCTAATGCTCACAAACCACTAAAGTCACAGGAATGCAAATTAAAGGAAGAGAACATGACCAACAGTATGATCAGGGACTCAGAGTATTCACGCCATCAAATCTCCTCCTCTACCAACATATGGCCATATTTCCCTTATGTAAAAGTGAAGATATAGAATTATACAATATAATAATTATAGATATATAATAGTTAGTAATAATAATAATTTGGGCATCAGTTTCTTTATTTGTAATGGAATGAATAAAACTGAGCAGTGAATTCCAAACATTTATTTTCAGAAGAGGACTCTTTTGAAGTTAGCACACATACAGAATCCCCATGCAAAACGCAGACAAAAGTAGAGTTGCCTTTTTGAATCGTATGTGAAAGCAGTGAGGCTTGATTTGTGCCATTAAAGAAACAAGAACAATAGTCAAACTCTAATACAAAATAAAACACCATGTTCTAAGAATTCCAGAGTATTTTTTTCTATGTGTTCAGGGAACAGAAAGCCCGATTTATATTCAAGATGATAGGAAAAGAGGGAAGGATCCTAAACATATTTTATAAAACATAAAAGATTTATATCAATTTACCCATGAGAAGAATGCAAAAAAGTAAAATGAGACAAAAGTAACATTTCAAGAATAATTGTAAAAATCCTAAATAAAATGCTAGTAAAAGGAAGTTTACAGCATTATACATAGAAAACACACACACAAAGTATGGTTTATCTAAACATCAGAAACTTTGGTAAATGAAGGATTGGTGAAAGGGAACTAGGGATACAGTTGTTCTCAACAATGTTGGTGTGTGTATACATTGGTGAAATCACTATGTAGGAGAATTTGTCAATATGCATTTCAAAAATGCACAGTGCAGAGACTTAATGACCACTCCTATCTTATAAATATCCCTGCATGTGTGAACTCATATAAATAAAGATATTCACTGCAATGTTATTGTAGTAGCAAGAAATTAGAAACCATCTAAATATAATTTAGATAATTTATGAAAAAAATGTCAAATGAAATTCTGTGCAACACATAGAAATAACCATTCAGCTTCAATGAACAACATACAGTTTCCCATGCCTGTGACACCAGTATAAGATACCCGGTAACATCCCAGTTAAGAACTTTAACACCAACATGGAAAATCTTCCAAGCACAATTAGCATTAATTAATTAATTAGCATTGTTACTCTTTTATTGCATTTTTTAAAAAATTTTTTTAAATTTATTTTTGAGAGAGAGAGAGTACTAGCGGGTTAGGAGCAGAGAGAGAGGGAGACACAGAATCTGAATGTTTTGTTATAATTTTAATGAGGCTGAGATTGAGGCTAGATTCATGAGAGCACAAATCTTTCTCCTGTGTTCTTCCTTTTCTATTTTAAAATAGAAAAGCTCTCTGTTTTCACTTTTGAACAGCAAATGCCATCAAATGTCTACAAAAAACCCTGCTCAAAGAATAAGAGTCCTTGAAACTCTTATTTAGAATGTACTGCACCCCCCCCCCTTCATATTGATTCTGTCTGTAAATAAAATTCTTCAATAAAAGAATGGATCAATCACAAAAATCTTTCAACTGCCTGGCTTTATGTTGTTCAAAAAATGTACCAAATTAATTGTTCGGTTAGAATTGATCTTTCCCAACTCTATACCTGTAGTGTAGCTTCCAAATGAAAGTGTGATCTCTTTGATGGAAAGTGCTTTTCTTATCATTTTACAAATCTCCCATGGATTCATATGGCCCTAAAGAATATATATATATTTATCTCCATGTACACATACATACGTATGTATGTGTGTGTAACTGAATTCATCTTTTTTTTTTTAAAGTAGGCTCATGCCCAACATGCAGCCCAATAGCTAGGCTTGAACTCATAATGCTTAGACAAGACCTGAGCTGAGATCAAGAGTCGGATGCTTAACCAACTGAACCCCTCCCAGGTGCCCCACACTGAATTGATTTTTAATGCTCAAAAGAAGTTTAGGATATAGATGTCCCATGGCCATTTGGTCTTATTCTGCCTGTATAGTCAAAGTCTTCTAAGTATCTGTTTTTATTTAATAAATTAAGAAACTCCATTTCTTTGTGCATCTGTAATGTTTCAGGCTAGCACTGAGAGACTGATTACATTACATTATTTAACCCTCATGACAATGTTATGAAGTAGATCTTACTATCTTCAGTTTGTACTGGAGGAAATAGAAGCTCAGGGAGGTTAAGCATGCTGCTGAAATCCATATAGCTATTAATAATTACTATTGGCATTCAAAACTATTTTTATGATGAAAAACTTTAGCTAACATGCCTTTAAAAAGGTCTATGTGGCATAATTGTATTTCCCTTTCTGCTACCATTTAAGAATACTTTTTTTTTTTTAATTTTTTTTTCCAACGTTTATTTATTTTTGGGACAGAGAGAGACAGAGCATGAATGGGGTAGGGGCAGAGAGAGAGGGAGACACAGAATTGGAAACAGGCTCCAGGCTCCGAGCCATCAGCCCAGAGCCTGACGCGGGGCTCGAACTCACGGACCGCGAGATCGTGACCTGGCTGAAGTCGGACGCTTAATCGACTGCGCCACCCAGGCGCCCCAAGAATACTTTTAATTCTGATAAGGCAGGTATTAGCTTCCCAGGTTATGAACCGTTTTGTGTTTGCCATTGAATTATGGCAAGTTTATTTTCTAGACTCCAAAACATGGTTTCTTGCTATATCCAGAAGCTTCAGAATCAATCACAAACATCTTAGAGAAATATAAAAACTCTTCTATTTCTCAAGTTGATCAAACCTGTGTGTTCCTAGAACTAAGTTAATTCCCAGAATCATTAGCAATCAGTTGCCATGAAATTAAAGATGTAAGTCTAATTATGAAAAAAATGGAAATGTGGATACATTTACCAAGTACATATTCAACACAGGGTATATATATTTGCCTCCTAAAAAGTAATTTGTTTAAATTTTTTTAGGGGTAAACATTCTAATAAAATTTCAGATTGTTCTGACATACTGTGAGTACTATGTATTGTAATTTCATCCCTATTGTTTGGAAGATCAGAGTAAAACTAGCAAAGCTAGTAGTTTTTAAAAGGGCAGATAAGGCAAATGTATCATTAATAAATGAAAGTATAATGTACTCTATAAAAATAAGGTTTTAAAATTTTTGTTTATTTTTTATTTTGAGAGAGAGAGAGAGAGAGAGAGAGAGAGAGAGAGAGAGAGAGAGAAAACGCATGAGGGGCAGAGAGAGAGAGAGGGAGAGAGAGAGAATTTCAAGTAGGCTCCACACCACCAGCACAGAGCCTGATGCAGGGCTCAAACTCATGAACCACAAGTTCATGACGAGCTGAAATCAAGAGTCAGATGTTTAATTGACTGAGCCACCCAGGTGCCCAAAGTTCTTTCTCTTTTTTCTTTTTAAGTTTATTTATTTATTTTGAAAAGGAGAGCATGTGAGCAGGGGGAGGACAGAGAGAAAGGGAGAGAGAGAATCTCAAGTAGGCTCTGCACTGTCAGTGTGGAGCCTGACATGGGGCTCTATCCCACAAACCATGAGATCATGACCTGAGCTCAAACCAGGAGTAGGACGTTTAGGGTGACTGAGTCACCCAGGTGTCCCTACAAATTAAGCTCAAATGAATTGTTTAACTAGAATTTATATATGTGCATGTTTTATATACATATATATAAATATATAATGTATAGACAGATTAGGACTGTGGTGTGTGTAGAGGTGTTCGAGGTTAATCTATCACTTATCTTTTTTTGTATTTGACTTCTATTTTAAACATTTATTGAAACTAATGAGAAGAAACTTCCAGTTACAATGGTGATAAATCTACCCACTAAGATAAATTTTCTTTGTTTTTTTTTTTTGTTTTTGGTTTGGATTTTCCAGTCTTTACCATCTAGGAATGGGAAAATTCAAGAAAGTAAGAAGTAACAGAAGAATAGAGTCCTAACAACGCCCATGGAGGACACAGACTTGCAGCCAAGTCTCACGGGTCCTGATCTGCTCATATTCCTGCCCAGGGCCCCACAGGACTGATTCTAGCATTATGTCCTGACAGTGGGCCTGAAGGGGCCTATCCAATTAGTGAGGTCCTTTCAACCTTGTTATTGTTAGTGTTTCCAGGTAGAGTAAACAACCCAGCCCTGTGTAAATCAGTGCATGACTATCACTAGCCATGAAGACTGGCTCAGGGTGGTCACAGATCTCCTCGCATCAGTTGAAGCCACAGATTCCTGTTCAAAGGATATAGAAGGGAATCTGGCAGTAGCTCAGAATATGGGCAATCCAGTATGTTGCTTCAGAAGAGGAAAGCAACCATCATGATAACAAAAGGGCAAACCTTAGCATAATTTGACACCAATGAAGGCTGAGCGGAAAGAAACCAACTAGGTCCTTGCTGATGTAGGTGAGATGTTGAAACTGATTCTGAAGTTCATCTTCTCTTGGCACTTGCCAACCTCTATCCAGTTACTTCCTACTGATAATAGTATGTTATTGTATCTCAGCTTGGGGGGAAAAAGTTATTCTTGTTGACAAAAGCATTGCAAAGCACTAATTCACAATCACAGAGTTTTCATTATATGAAGATGAGGTGATTGATGTTACTTAATTGACTTTATTTAACAGTGTGTCTTCTATTGATTTTCTTTTTGATGCTCTGCAGTACAAGACTTGACAAGTAGCAGGTTTTTTTTTTTTTTTTTCAAATTAGGTTGTTGAAGATAGTGATGAAAATTCCCAAATGCTTTTTCTGCCCTGATTAAGTAGCAGGATATGCAGGAGGCCAACTTCTTGCCAATCACTCTCGTGGAGCTCAGCTGAAAGCAACCTCCTCTCCAGACAGTTCTTCCAGCCCCCAAATCACCACCTACCCAGTGTTCAGTTTGATTGTTTGGATTCATGACAGAATATTGATTGAGACAAATCAAATGCATTCTTACTCCTATTTAGAAGGAAAGCTGGGAATAAGCCATGGTGGACTGAACAAAATAATCAAGTGAAGTAGACAGTGAGGCTATAATTCACCTTAAAAACATGTTAAAGGGAGCCAAGGTAAAGGCAGAGAATGATTGTGTTGTCCCCTGGAGACACTAACATCAATACAGGAAGGGGGGCATAGGAAGAAGGGGCCATGAAAATGTCATAATATTGGACTCGTCATGTGAGATGGAATTAGAATTGTGGAAATCAAGCTGCATCAGGCTTTCAAGAACCAAGTCCACAAAAAGATGTAAAATCTACGTACGGATATTCATATGCATATATATATATATATGAATTTGCCAATCACATTGTGCCACACAATCATTTTTGAGGGGACCTCAGCCTCACCCTGGCCACATATTTTTTTTTGGATTAACTTTTAATATGTGGTATTCTGTTTCCAGTATGTGATTCCCATGCCACATTCACACTTCCTTCATTTCTATCTCTTCCTCTCTTTCCCTCTCTCTCTGTCTCCTCCTGTTTCCCTCTCTCTCTCCCTTTCTCTCTCTCTCTCCTTCTCCTCTCCCCTTCTCTCAGTCTCCCTCTGTCTCCCTCTTTCTCTTCCTCTTTCTTTCTCCTTCCTTTTTGCTTAAATGTTCTATCTGAATTAGACATTTCCTTTCAGTTTTGAAAGAATTTCTTCCCTGAAAACACATTCTGAACATTCCTGAGGGAGTGCTTGTTTGTCTTTTGGAGAATCATTGACTAAAGATTTTGATACATCTTGAAATGCAAATTTGACTAGGAAATGTAAATTTCCAACAATTAAGTGTAATTACACCTTAGTGTGCGGAGCATTAGGTGGAAAATGCCTTTGGAGCTTATTCTGTCCCAAAGTTATCACTGAAGAAGATAAGCCCTTTAGGTCTGATCTTTGATGGGTGATAAAAGTCAGAAATCTACATTTGTGCTGTTTCTGTTCTATTTACGAAGGTTCATTGGCTTCTCATTATGTACAGGTAGATAGAGCCCCACATCCTCTAAGGTGTCCAATCATATTCCCTCCAGACACTTCTAAAGCAATCTTCATTAGTTAGTTTGTGATGTTGGCACTGAAACGTTTTTTTGTCTTGTTTGATACCTATGTTCCCCATACAATTTTTTAAAATTCAAAACCAATATTAGTTTTCTTCAAAATTCTGTAAAATAACGAAAACGAAAAGGTGGAGGATTTTTAAAGACTGGAGTGGGAAGGATCAGAGGCCCTGGCGGGAGGTAGTTTTACAACTCGGAGGAAGGCCTCCCTCCTCCCACAGAAGCTGGCAGTTAGGGCAGGAAGTTGGTGGTTACATTTCAAAGAGATGGTTCCCAGGTCCCTGAGAATGACATTCCTAGGTTGTAAAACTGGCAAGAGACGTTTAAAAAGTTTTGCATCTCAAATGGGCAGAGAAATGGCTTACAATAAAAAGTTTTCCAAAGTTAATACTCTAAGAAAAGGGAGGTCAGAGGCCAAGATTCAATAGGAAGAAGCCTGTCTAAGGTTGGTCAGGTGGAGGGACAATTTAAGGCTGTCTTGGTCACAGCTTAACTGTACAGTTGCCTTCACTAAAGCAATGAGATATTTATTTCCTCCCTTGACTCAGGTTCCAGCCATGCATTTTCCATTCAGAACCCAGCCTCAGCAGACCATGTGTTCCTGTTTATGCTCTTGCCCCTGTCCATCACTATAAGAACATGCCTGAGCTAGTTCACTGGTCACTAGGGACACAGAATAGAGGTACTCTCAAGTGACCACAGATGTGTGAGTGAGCCGATAATCCAGCCACCCCTCTGACAACCTATAGATTCTTGAACCATGAAAAATGACTATTGCTTTAAGCCACCAGCTTTGGAATGCTTTGCTACACACTAAAAGTAACCGATAAAATATCTATGAGGCAAGGGCAGGATGAACCCTGTGGGAGGCAGTCCTGCATGAAAAGTAAAACAGCCAGATATTTTCCAGCCAAAGGGGTTTATTGGAGAGTAGTAGAGAAATTGCAATTTGGGACCCACAAACTATGACAAGTCTGGAGATCAAAGGAGAGGAACATTATAAAGAAAAGAAGGTGGGGGCACCTGTCTGGCTCAGTCAGTTAGGTGTCCAACTTTGATCTCTGCTCAGGTCATTATCTCACGGTTCCTGGGATCCAGCTCCACAAAGGGCTCTGTGGTGGCAGCTAGGACCAAACCTGCTTGGGATTCTCTCTCCCTCTCTCTGGGCCTCCCCTGCTCATGCTCTCTCTCTCTCTTTCTCTCACTCTCAAAAAAAAAAAAAATAAAAAAAGATAAACAAAAACTTAAAAAAGAAAAGAAGGAAACTGGGGAGGGCTGCTTTGAACAAAAGTCACTGGAGGAAATTGAGAGTTCACAGTGGTGATCCTGAGATGGAGAAACTGAAGGACTCTGTAAAAACCTGTTTTTTGCCTCCTTTCCTGCTTCTATTCTTGCTAGGACCAGCATGGCCACTTTACACAGGCCTCAGAATGCAAATAGTTTATGTCTTCCTTGTAAGGGATAAGGAGTTAATGATTTCTTTAGAATAGGTAACATACAAGGAATTCCAGACCACCTGCACTAAACATCTTGGCACCAAGATTCCCCTGGTTCCAGGGAATAAAACCTGGGCCCTTGTCTTTGTTCTAACCTGTTCCTGGATGCCTGAGAGGACACGTACACCACACCACGATCCTCAAGAAAACCCCCAGACCCCAAGCAAAGACAAGACTAAGACTCCTTCCTTTCCTTTCTGAGTGTCCCAGATACTCTGTCTGTTCCTGCGCTCTCTCTATACCTTCAGTAAACTCTGCTTTCACCTCCTGCTGGCTTGCATTTGATTTCTATCCTGTGCACAGCCAAGTATCCTCTTGGCTCGCCCTGCAGGACCCTCTCTGGATCCTTGGACCCAGCCTGCTGGCAGCAATGGTTTCTCACTGGCCAGGGTATGGAAATTTTTTATGGGCTGAGCTTCTGCTGAACAAGTAGAAATTCTTCCTTACTCCTTCTGGCGTAGTAAAAGAAGCTTTTTTCCTGTTGGGGTCTGCAACTGAGGGGGAGGAATGAGGCATGAGAGCTCCCCCCGTTAGCCTCCTGACTCCATTTAACTCAGGTTTCCTTTATTCAGTTTCACAGTATATATGGAAAAGTACAGTGGAGTAGACCGCATTGCAAATGGCCTTGTAAGCGAAGACTTGGAGTGAGAATGCCATTAGATAGGCAATGTACAAAAACAAAGGGTGGACATTTTCTGTGTACTTACATTGGTCAAGTTCTGTGTTGAAGCGTAGCATAAATTAATTCACTCACACTCCCCATATGACTGAAAAGTAAAAATCATTATAACCAGTTTTGCCTAAAAAAATATCCTAAAGTCATAAAGTTTACACGACCAATGCCTCAATTAGTATTTATATAGTTCTGTCTGCAGAATGCAGGCCTGACTGATTTTATTTATTTTTTTTAATGCTTGTTTATTTTTGAAGGAGAGGGATACAGAGCATGAGCAGGGAGGGGGAGAGAGAGAGAGGGAGGCACAGAATCCAAAGCAGGCTCCAGGCTCTGAGCTGTCAGCACAGGGTCTGAAGCAAGGCTTGAACCCACAAACTACGAGATCATGACCCCAGCTGAAGTCGGACGCTTGACCCACTGGGCCACCCAGGCGCCCCAGGCCTGATTGATTTCAAAGCTCAAACTTTTTCTATATCGTGTAGCAGATTTCAGTAGATTTTAAGCAGGGGAGAGTGGTTAAGAAAGGTCCTGATGATTTCACAGTTAAATAATTGTACTGCATAGATGCTATGAGTATTACACAGTAATGATTTATTATAATCCTGAACTATAATGAGAATAAGAATCCCACATTTTGTAAAACATAGAAATTAGGCTGCATGCCTGATGAACTTGTAGCTCTAGTGAATAGATTGAAAACAACATGGGAGGTGGTATTAGTTGCATATAGCAAAGTATGGCAAGAAAATGATGAGCTCAGGAAAGGGTTTACTTGCAGGCAAGCAGAAGTAAAATGAATAGAGAAATTCTAGAAATCTATGGACCTGTAATGTGGCAAAATACAATTTCCTTGGTGATTTTGCCCTTCGGGAGATCGGTGCTGTTTGACCTTAGGAAAATATTACCCTTAATCAATTCTGAGGCTGGGTTTACCAAATAATCTGCAGAAAAATCTGCCTAGCCAATATCTTCCTCCTGAGAAGAAGTATCCTAGTTCAAGAACTGAGGTAGTCCCATCATTAGAGAGGGGTATTTCACATATAAATATACAAGTGTGAAGTCCAGGTTTATTTGTTCCTCTCTTCTGTGATTAGTTTGTGAAAAGTCAGCTACCAGGAGGTAGAAGGTCTCTGGAGGAATGGGAACATCCTAGCCTGTGGGCTGGAGAGGCTCTTTCAGGTTTTATTTCACAGTGATCCGCAGATTCTGCTTTTACGGCTGACATTTCCTCCTCTTCAGTGGAGGTAACTGACTGCGGGGTTGTGAGGACCTTGAGCTAAATGCTGGCAGACAGGCTATACTGCACAAGTTTAGACATGCTCCTTAGAAAGAAGATAATAGGATCAGGAAAAAAACCCTGCTTTCATACAGACAGGTGTTTCAGTAAAAATCACAAGCTAACAAGTGAGAGGCATAGTAATAGTACGACAACCACCTCACAGCCCTCAGATATCCAACAGCCTCCTGCCAGGCAGAAAAAAATCACCTCATTTTGACAGATGCTCTCAGATCAAGAAAATACAGATGGTGTTTAACAACAAAGTCCTTGGCTGCATGGATATATATATATATATATATATATATATACACACACACACACACACACACACACATATATATACACACACATTTATATGTATGTATATACATATACATGGATATGTACACATGGATATGTACTCATGGAAATGTACATGGATATATATATATATATATATATGTGTGTGTGTGTGTGTGTGTGTGTGTGTGTGTGTATATATATATACACATACACACAATGTTGTAGTGAGTCAAAATCCTGACTTGATTTGGGTGGTTTTGGGAAAATATCATTTGACTCTTTAACCTCAGTTTATGCATACAAAACACAGCAGTCGGAAGATGAAAGAAATAAAAATATTTTTAAAACTTACAGAATTATTGTAAGGATCCACTGAGATGTAGATGTAAAATGCTTAGGAATGGTCCTGATACATATTAAGTCTCAATATTATTTCAGTCTATATTCAATTCAATAAGAACTGAACCACAGCCATGAACTCAATGAGACCTGACCTCATTCATTCATTTGTTTTATGGAGCACTTCTCAGATACCATCCATTGCTACCAGAGGTGCAAGGGTAATAAACCATACTTTCTACCTTCCAGAATCTTGCTTTCTATCAAGGGAGAAAGACATGCAAACCAATAGCTATAATCAGTATGTTGGGTCTCTAATTGTCCATGTACAAAATGCTATGAAAACACAGACTTGAAGAAAAGCTCCTGAACACAATGGCTTCTTGGTCTACTTCTACTTGCATTCTTGGTACAAGATGCAGTTGACCCTCGAACAACACAGGTTGGAATTACGTGAGTCCACTTATATGTGGATTTTTTCAATAAGTACAGTCCAGTCCTGTAAATGTATTTTCTCTTCCTTATTATGGGGAATAAGCTTAAGAATTCCCTGGACTTGCACCAATGGGTTAACAAGGCATAAATAATTGCAAAGCCATAGGATGCTCACACCCAAATTTGGGTAAACAAGATTAGGTAAATAAGTATAGAGAAGGTGGGGCAGAAGCCCCAGTATAGAGAAGGTGGGGCAAATGCTCCAATATAGAACATAGGCATGTGAAATGAAGATTAAGCATTCATTGGATAAAGAAAATGTGGTGTACACACACACACACACACACACACACACACACACACACACAATGGAGTATTACTTGGCAATCAAAAAGAATGGAATCTTGCATTTTCAACTACGTGGATGGAACTGGAGGGTATTATGCCAAGTGAAATTAGTCAGAGAAAGACAAAAATCATATGACTTCACTCATGAGGACTTTAAGAGACAAAACAGATGAACATAAGGGAAGGGAAATAAAAATAATATAAAAACAGGGAGGGGAACAAAACAGAAGAGACTCATAAATATGGAGAACAAACTGAGTGTTGCTGGAGGGGTTGTGGGAGGGGGGATGAGCTAAATGAGTAAGTGGCATTAAGGAATCTACTGAAATCATTGCTTCACTATATACTAACTAATTTGGATGTAAATTAAAAAAAAAGATTAGGCATTCGGGGCGGAAGTGCCCCTCAATTTAGTACTATAACAGAAAGCTGCTTTCACAGGAAGGAAGGACGAAATTAGGTGAACAGGTATATAGAGCTATAGACTGACGCTCTGTAGGTGAAGCTTCCCAGAGCAGAGCTCATTAGCAAAAGAAAAGGTGCCTTGTTAACCCTGAGGTTATTTGCCCTGTCTTACCCCCTAGTCTAGCTAAGATAAACAGACTATGGTGCCTCCTGTCTGCCATTAACAACCATCTGCCCATCTGCCCGGCTCCAGGATTTTGTTTTATATTGAGCCAAACCCCAAACACCGTATATCTTCAAAACCTCCTTTCCCTCGTGCCCATGAATTAATGTTCACCGATTCACTGTCTCTTTGTGCATGCCCATCACGTTTGTAAGCCTTCTGATCTTAATACATATGGGGCAAGGACCCTTATTTGGGGCTCTTGTCTTTTCCTGGACACTAGCCATCTCTCGCTTTTAATCCAGCATCCTGCTCTCTTGCTAGACAAGACAGAACTTTAGACTTAGACACCCTATAATTTTCTTAATAACATTTTCTCTTCTCTAGCTTACTTTATTGTAATTGTATAGTAATAATAGATATACAAAATATGGTTAATCAACTGTTCATGTTATCAGTAAGGCTTCTGTCAATGGTTGGCTATTAGTAATTAAGTTTTTGGGGGGTTAAAAGTTATATGCAGTTTTTTTAATCTAAGGGGGTCAGTGCCCCTAACCTCTGCAATGCTCAAGGGTCAACTCTTTAGTTAAGCCCTGGAAGAGCAGAAAAAACATACACAGTTCCCTCTTTCTAGTCTTTCTCATCTAATGATTGCTTGTCCTTTGTCAGCTGCTGCCTATGATTTCTGAGAAAGGGGAGAGAGACATGAAGAAAGTAATATTTGTTCAGCATTTCAGCATGCTATTTACTAATATATAATTGAGTGTATGGGATAGATAAAAATATATGACTTCAAATGAAAAATAAATTAACCTCCTCATAGCTATTGTGTTTTTCTATTTGTCCAGTTCCCTCTATTCCCATCCTTCTGGTGATGGGTCTCCACTTTCTGAAAGTAGGGAAAAAGCCCCTGGCACATAGTGATTGATTGATTGATTGGTTGATTGATGGATTGGATAAAAAATGATGGAGCATTTGAAATTATTTCACTGGATTTAAAAAATTTTTTGTTCCTTAAAAAAATTTTTTTTGGGGGGCGCCTGGGTGGCGCAGTCGGTTAAGCGTCCGACTTCAGCCAGGTCACGATCTCGCGGTCCGTGAGTTCGAGCCCCGCGTCGGGCTCTGGGCTGATGGCTCAGAGCCTGGAGCCTGTTTCCGATTCTGTGTCTCCCTCTCTCTCTGCCCCTCCCCCGTTCATGCTCTGTCTCTCTCTGTCCCAAAAATAAATAAACGTTGAAAAAAAAAATTAAAAAAAAATTTTTTTTAATCTACATCCAAATTAGTTATCATATAGTACAACAATGATTTCAGGAGTAGATGCCTCAATGCCCCTTACCCATTCAGCCCATCCCCCTCCCACAACCCCTCCAGTAACCCTCTGCTTGTTCTCCATATCCAGGAGTTTCTTATGTTTTGTCCCCCTCCCTATTTTTGTATTATTTTTGTTTCCCTTCCATTATGTTCATCTGCTTTGTCCTCATATGAGTGAAGTCATATGAATTTTGTCCCTCTCTGATCAACTTCGCCTAGCATATTTTTTGTTGAAGGTATAAGAAAAGGCTTCCATTTTCTTTTCGGTCGTGGATTCCAAGACTCAGTACTACTGGCTACTGTGTCCATGCCACATTGTGGGACAGAGAAGGAGATAAACATGGAGAGAAAAGATGCCCTGGTAGTATCAAGTCCCCTATTTTAGTTCCTGAGATTTCTGAGTCAGGTCTAGTATCTTTGTCATTTGTTTTTTGTGAAGCATCAATATCTTTCCAAACAATTTTCTTTTGTAAAAAGTTGATTTCTTAATACTTGCCATGGAAATAGTCCTGAATAATGCAGATTATACATTGAGAATGGAGTCAGATATGAACACAGGTCTGCCCGACTCCATCACCTGTGCTCATGCCCACGTTGTGGATTTTCCTACAGTATGTTGCCTCTTTGACTTGCTCACCATGGCTTGCTCCTGAACATTTATCTTTCAGTCCTTTTATTTACAGGTGATATATTTGTCTAGATAATGCTGAAGTGAATGATGGAATTATTTATTCTCAACATCAAGGAGAAAGAAAAATACTTCATTTATTTATTAAAAAAATTTTTTTTAACGTTTATTCAGTTTTGAGAGACAGAGCGTGAGCAGGGGAGGGGCACAGAGAGAGGGAAACACTGAATCTGAAGCAGGCTCTGGGCCCTGAGCTGTCAACACAGAGCCTGATGTAGGGCTTAAACCCATGTACCATGAGATCATGACCAGAGTCAAAGTCGGCCGCTCAACCGACTGAGCCACCCAGGCACCCCAAAAGAAACATATTTTAAACCCATTAAAAAAAAGCAATGTAGAACATTGTCTATGCATGTGAGCTCTTATCCTTATCTTTCTTAGTTCAAATGCTGCCTGATTAGCTATGTAGCCTTTTTCCAGTTTTCCTCATCTGTAAAATGGGGATAATAGAACCCACCTCAGGGGTATCATAAAGATTAAATGAATCAATGCCTTTAAAGCATTGTAATAATAACTTGTGCATGCAAGTTGCTCAATAAACACCAGTTATGATTATTATTACTATATTATTATAAACACAAGTTTTTATTTCTCTGGGATGAATGCCTAAAAACACAGTTGTTGAGTCATATGGTAATTGTGTTGCCAACTTGTTTTTCAGAGTGCCTGTTTGTTACATTCTGATCAGCCATGTATGATTGAGTTTCTCCACATCCTTGCCAACATTTGTTGTCTTGATAACGTTAGCCACTCTGACAGGTGAGTTAGTGATATCTCACTGTGGTTTTAATTGCATTTCCCCAATGGCTAATGGCATTGAATATCTTCTCATGTGCTTATTTGCCATCTGTATGTTCTGTTTGGTGAAACATGTGTACATGTTCTTTGTTCACTTTCTAATGTTTTTTTTAATGTTGCATTTTAAGAGTTCTTTATATATTCTAGATATTAGTTCTTTGTCAGATATACTTCTCTGTCAGATATATGGTCTGCAAATGTATTTTACTAATCTGTAGCTTGTCCTTTTATCATTTTAACAGATTCATAAAACAAAAACTTTAAATTTTGATGAATGTAAAGATTTTAATTTCTGTTTTATCAATTTTTCTTTAATGAATCCTATTTTTTGGTTTCGAGTCTAAGAGCTCTTTGTCTAAGCATATGTACATTAGAATAATTTTCTCATATACTTTCTGAAAAAATGTTAATAATTCTATGCTATACAATTTAAATCCATATTAACTTCAGGTATTTTTTGTATAAGGTGTGAAATGTATTGGAAATTCAATATTTTGCTCATGAATATCCAGTTGTTCCAGCACTGTTTGTTAAAAGGATCATCCTTATGGGGCATCTGGGTGGCTCAGTAGGTTAAGTGTCTGACTCTTGGTTTCGGCTCAGTTCATGATCTCATGGTTCGTGGAATCGAGCCCTGTATCTGGCTATGCACTGGCAGCATGGAGCCTGCTTGTGATTCTTTCTCTCTCTTTCCCTCTCTGCCGCTCCCCTGCTTGTGCTGTCTCTCTGTCTCTCTCTCTCAAAATGAATAAATAAATAAATAAATAAACATTGGGGGAAAAAAAAAGACTATCCTTCCTCCATTAATTGCTTTTGAACCTCTGGCAAAAAGTAATTGAGCATATTTGTGTGGGTGTGTATGTATGGATTCTCTAATCTGCTATCTTTATCTTTGTGTTTATCCTTCTGACCCTAATGGGCTGTTTTGATGACTCTAGCTAGGCAATAAGCCTTAATACCAGGTCAAGTTATTCCTCTTACCTTATTCTTCTTTGTAAAGGCTGTTTTAACTATTCTAAAATGTGAATTTTAGAATACTCTTGTTGATATCTGCAAAATATTGGTGGGATTTTGAAAGGAATTGCATTAAACCTTTACATCAATTTAGGGGGAATTGAAATTTTATTATGTTGAATATTCCAGTGCATATAGAAACATATCATGTTTCTATATTTAATTTGGCCTTCTTTGATTTCTTTCATTAGCATTTTATAATTTTTAGCAAACAGATAACTGTGCATGTTTTAAGTGTATACCTACGCATTTTCTTTTCTTTCCTGTGATTGTAATGGTACTGTATTTTTAATTTCAATTTCCATATGTTCACCATATATTATTATATAGAAATGTGATTGATTTTTATGAGTTGATCATGTATCTGTGACCTTGCTAAATTCACTTATTCACTGTAGGATTTTTTTTTTTAATTCTTTGAGATGTTATACATTTAGACACCAAGAGATGAATAGCTTGCCTGAGGTCACACAATTAGTGGATCAGGTGGAATGTGAATCCAATATATGTGAGCACAAAGCTATATGCTTAGCTGCCATGCAAAGATGCAACATCGATTCCTGGTATGACACCTACCTGAGCTCTGAAAAAGCAAAGATGTTGACTTAGCAAATGAATTTACACCTTGTTATTTTCTCCATTCCACCCTTCCTTCTTGGCTCCTTTGTTGAAAATTAATTGGCCATATACATGGGTTTGCTTTTGAGTTCTCTTTTCCATTCCACTGATCTATTGTATCTGTTTTTAATGGCAATATCATACTGTTTTATTACTATAGCTTTGTAATACAGTTTGGAAACAGAAAGTGTGATACTTCCAGCTTTGTGCTTTCTCAAGATTGCTTTGACTATTTGGGTCTTTTGAGGTTCCGTACAAATTTGAGAGTTGTTGTTCTATTTCTGTAAAAAATGCCATTGAAATTTTGATAGGGATTGCATTGAATCTATATATTGATTTGAGTAGTATGGGCATTTGAATGGTATTAATTCTTCTGATCCATGAACATTAATATTTTTCCATCTATACATGTTTTGTTTTTTTTTTAATTTTTTTAATGTTTATTTTGGAGAGGGAGAAAGACAGAACGCAAGCAGGGGAGGGGCAGAGAGAGGGAAACATGGAATCAGAAGCACACTTCAGGCTCTGAGCTGTCAGCACAGAGGCCAGCGTGGGGCTCAAACTCATGAACTGAGAGATCATGACTTGAGCCAAAGTTAGACGCTTAACCAACTGAGCCACCTAGGTGCCCCTATTTGTGTCTTCTTTAATTTCTTTCATCAATGTCTTACAGTTTTCAACATATAGAGCATTTACATCCTTGGTTAAATTTATTCTTAAGTATTTTATTCTTTGCTTGTTTAAAAATGTTTATTTTTGAGAGAGAGAGAGCATGGGGGAGGGTGTAGAGAGAAGGAGACAGAGGATCCAAATTAGGCTACATGCTGTCAGTGCAGAGCCCAATGCGGGGCTTGAATCCACAAACTGTGAGATCATGACTGGAGCTGAAGTCACTCAACCAACTGAGCCCCCAGGTGCTCTATTCTTTTTAAATACTATTGTAAATGAAATTGTTTCTTAATTTCTCTTTCTGTAAGTTTGTTGTTGGTGTATAGTAATAGAGCTAATTTTTGTATATTGATTTTATATCCTGCAACTTTACTGAATTCATTCATTAGTTCTATCAGGTTTCTTTCTTTCTTTCTTTCTTTCTTTCTTTCTTTCTTTCAGTCTTCAGGGCTTTCTATATAATCTTATATCATCTGCAAATGAAGACAATTTTACTTCTTTTTTGATTTGGATGACTTTATTTCTTTTCTTTTCTTTTCTTTTCTGCCCTTCCCTTCCCTTCCCTTCTTTTCCCTTCCCTTCCCCCTCCTCCCTTCCCTTCCCTTCCCCTCCCCTCCCCTCCTCTCTTTCTTTTTCTCTTTTCTTTTCTTTTCTTTTCTTTTCTTTTCTTTTCTTTTCTTTTCTTTTCTTTTCTTTTCCTGTATGCTCTAGCTAGGACTTCTAGTACTATGTTGATAAAAGTGGTGAGAGTAGGCATCATAGAGATGCCTGATGTTGGCTGTGGGCTGAGATAATTCTGTTACTTCCTTTTAACTTCATATGCCTTTATCTTTCTCCTGCCTTATTGCAGTGGCTAGAACTCCCAATAGTATGTTGAATAAGAGTAATGGGAATAGACACTAGTGTTCTAATTATTAGGCAGGACCACTGAGTTTTTCACTGTTTCACCTCTCTGTTAGCATACTTGTTATATTGGGTTTCTCATGGATAATACATGATAATCTCCTCATCTCACACGTCAGATCTTTATCACATTTGTTTTGTTTTTTTTTTTTTCTAGTTCTTATTTCTCTGTTTCTCCTTTCTTACCTTCCTATACATTACTTCAAAGTGTTTTTTTTTTAATTTCATCTTTATTTAGTTATTATGTTTTTAAGTGTATCTCTTTGTTGCATACTTTCACAATGATTGCTCTGGGCATTACAATATATATTTATGACTATGGTGACAGTCTATGGTGACAACCTTTTATCACATAAGTGAAATGTAGAAACTTCATTTCCATGTAGATCTTTTTATTTTCCTCCAATTTGAAATGCCATAGTCTTAAATATTAACTTTTGTTTTAACCATAAAATATGATTTTTAAAATTCATAAAGAAAAAAGAGTGCATAACATATACCCCTATTTCTGGTCTGTTGTTTCTTTTTTCTTCTTGATGCTTCAGTATTATTTCTTTTATCATTTCCTTTCTGTTTAAATTTCCTTTATTTAATCCTTAAGAGTGGTTCTGCAAATGACAAAGTCTTAGTTTTTCTTTGCTTTGACCTTTTCCTATCCCTGATTCTACCCCCGACTTTTGTATCCTTTGGTGGATGTAAGGATTCTCAGGCCCAAAATACAAGAGCATTTACCCTGGCTACTTATTTAAAAAGTTTTTTTTTTAAATGTTTGTTTATTTTTGAGAGAGAGGGAATATGAGTGGGGCAGGGGCAGATAGAGACGGAGACACAGAATCTGAAGCAGGCTCTAGGTTCTGAGCTGTCAGCACAGAGCCTGATGTGGAAGTCAAACTCATAAACTGTGAGATCATGACCCGAGTTGAAGCTGGAGGCTTAACTGACTGAGCCACCCAGGCTTCTACCTTGGCTACTTATTGTTAGTGATTCCCCTGTATTCTGTGGGAGAAATGAGATTACTTGGGAAATGAACCTACCTCAACCTTCTGCTGCTTGGTTCAGCATCAGGAAATAACTGGTGTGTGTCTTCTGTTGTATGGAGGGACAAATGTACCCTGCAATTGTGTCTCCAATCCTACAGTCTCATCCAGTTCATTTTTATCAACTTTCAGATTTCTCCTTTGTTTGCTGCATTTATTTGCATGGTTTGTAGTTACACGTAGAAAGGAAAAGGAGGGAGAAATAGGTGTGTACCATCTTCTGAAGAATAGAATCACAAATGGAATTTTGACTCAAAGTCCTAACCAGTTTTTATGATGCTGATTACTAAAAATAAACACACTGCTGGAAATGTTTTTGGATTCACGCTCAGGGTAAGTTCTTAAATCCCTGTGCTTTATATACCAACTTCATGGAAAATAGGAGGGCTCCCAAAAAGTCTGAAACACATGGACAATAGGGAAACTGTTGTCTTTACCAAAATTTGACAAACAAATTTGGAGGTGCCTTAACCTTATTCCTGTGTACAAACTGCAAAGTTGACCTTATTCACTGTCTGCTCTTCATTTCCCCTTCTGGGTGGTGTTTCTTTCTTTATGTTTGGAGTCTTTCTGCTATAGCTAGCAATATTCATGAGTATAACCTTCTGGTTAATGATGGCAAATCCTCTTGAATGTGATGCATATTTCACACATTGATATTCCCTTTGCTTTTTTTTTTTCTTGTTAGAATGCTTGTATTCCATGTTCTCTCCTTTCATGGTTTTTTTCTGGTTCAATTAAGCTAAATATTCATTTAAGTTATGCTTACCTTTCAGCTAAGGAATTAGTTTAAATTAGCTTTAATTGTGTACACATTATGAGGGATGCCTGGTTGGCTCAGTTGGTTAAGCGTCGGACTTCGGCTCAGGTCATGATCTCACAGTTTGTGGGTTCAAGCCCCATGTCAGACTCTGTGTTGACAGTTCAGAGCCTGGAGCCTGCTTTCTGATTCTCTGTGTGTGTGTGTCTCTCTCTCTGCCCCTCCCCTGCTCACGCTCTCTCGCTCTCTCTCAAAAATAAATAAACATTAAAAAAAATTGTGCACACATTGTGCTTCCTAGAAAATATTTGCATTATAATAAATCTTTTCAGTGTCTCAGCCTCAAAGGATAGTTAATGCAGATATTTAATTCTTTGTGACTGGATAGTGGCAAAATTTTGGGATTCCCTGTTTTCTAATTTATAGTGAAAAAAATTAAATTAATTGACATGTAGAGTTATTCCAGTATTATGATTCTAATTGAATCAATGTGAATCTGCATAGTTAATCATGTCATTTTCCCCATTCTTACAATGATAAGAAGAACTCATATCTCCCCCAAGCTAGATTAATAATGATTAAGGAAAAGCATAACCATGCTGCTTCTGCCAAAGATTTAGCAAATAATGCATCTGGGTATATTGTGGACTCCGCTGTTATCGTCTGCAAGGAATAACCAGATACACAGGGAGACAAAAGATCCTCTGTGCTGTTAAGAATATTTTATGTCTTGGGAGCCTGAGTGACTCAGTCACTTGAGCGTCTGACTTCAGCTCAGGTCATGATCTTGAGGTTCATGAGTTCGAGCCCCACATGGGACTCTGTGCTGACAGCTCAGGGCCTGGAGCCTGCTTCGGATTCTGTGTCTCCCTCTCTCTCTGCCCCTCCCCCACTCGTGCTCTGTCTCTCTCTCAAAAACAAATAAACATCTTTTAAAAAAAGAATATTTTATGTCTTTTATTTTGCTTTCAGTCTGCATATGGGACCACATTCCAGAGTTAGAATATGCTTTTGCCAGTGAAAGAACAAGTTATAATATGTATCCTATTTTTCCTGTCATTGGTACCTATAGTTTGCTGCTAAAGTATTAAGGAAATGCTACCCTTTTGGCCTTTTCTACTAAATCTCAGGTATGCAGGAAATTCATTTATTGCTATTCAGTTCATAAATTTATCATAATAGTTAAAGACTTAATTGGTAGCTCTATTCGATTAATTGAATTGATTACATATATTCTTATCCATGCATTTTTTAAGTTAAAGAGGAATTACAAAAAAAGGAAAATGTAGAGAAACATAATTAGGAAAGAGACAAGCAATTCTATCTACTCAAAGCAAAAACAACTTTGGGAGCTAAATAATTGAGCTTAGTTTTCTGCCTATGAAATGTAAGAACAATGAGGCAGAAATTCAGGATTCCAGTGAATGCTCAATAACAATTTCTATTCTCTCTTGTGATGGGGTTAAATCTGACATAAACGGAAAACATAAACAACACTATCTTCCTTTGTTTGGCTCATCTAATTGGGGGCTTTAGGTTCCATGATTTAGACTATGGATCTGCTTCTCTCTGTTATTTAATTTGTTTGAAAACTTTAGAACTTCTTGGTTTGTATGACTTTGGTGCAACCACAAGGATTACACATGATTAAGACATAGTTACTAGAACCATGGTAATGAACTATTTCTTCAGCAACTGCAGGCATGACAAGAGGGAGAAAATAATTGAGTGTAAATACATATTTAAAGAGGATTTTGAGCTTTCATTGAGTTCTCAGATGCCTTCTTCATTCAGTTGTACAAATATTTAATTGCATTTTCCCCTTCTCTGAATTTTAATCTTTTTATTTTGCAAAGCTTGAGTGATTTCTGAACATCACATTCCACTTCTGCATAGATAAGAGCTGTTTCATAAAGTTCTGGGAAGGGATATGTTTACTATTTCTCTAAGTTTATAGAATGCTCGGAGAGTGGATAAAAGTAGCTAAGATTGCTTTTCATATATTTGGTTAGCTAATATTTCATGGTATACTTTGTTTTGGTGTTTTACTATTGGCTGCATGCCATTTAGGACAAAGCACTTATCAAATTTGTATAAATCTTACTATTCCAATCACTTTATTATATTGATAAAACTCTGTTTTGCATGCTGGTCTACAATAAAGTCACTCTGAAGATTTATTTAAATATAAACTGTTATTAAGATGATCATTAAACCAATATAGAAACATCAAATATCCTTTTTGAGAGTGGTGTATATATTCTTTTTTTTCTATATACTTGCTTTCAAGTGGCATGTCAGTTTTTAATATTTTGTGAAGCAGCTTCTTTTATCATTAAGAATACATATACGAATTTATAGATGTATACAGACAAAAGCAAATTACTTTTTCTATCCAAATAAAATTATTTTATTGTCACATGTAGTTTTGTTCACTCTCCATATGCAAATGCATTGGATAGAATTGTAGTCACTAAGCACATGGCTTGTCTGCTTTTGAAATCATATTCTAAACGTTTCTCCTTCTTTTGAGAGATTCCAATCTTAGTCTCTGTTGCTATTCCATAATTTACTAGGCTATTCCTGCTTTTAAAGCATTTGTGTTGTTTGTATCCATCTGCTATCTACTTTCTCTATATATGTCCTTATATTTTTATACTAAGCATATTATTGTATGATTCTGGACATGTGTGTATGTATGGGTGGGTGAGGGTGTATGCTTTCTGTTCAACTATTTCTTTATGATGAATTCCTAGTTGTAAAGTAACAGAACCAACAGTTATAAATTCCTACGTCACTCTTACTATATATTTTTGCAGTTTTTCCTAAAAAAGATTGTATTTTTAAAAAAATGTTTTAGAAAATTGTGTGATTCTGGAGGTATTGGCAGTATATAAAAATAGTATTGCTTTGCAAATGTAAAGTGAGAATCTGGCCTAATGTCAGCATATGTGAAAAACACCAAAATTTTTTGCTTAGAATCAGAACATCAATCTTCCAATTTTTATTTTCTTTAATCAGTCATTATTTAACATCATGGTTTAAAAAATCAAGAAATTGAGTTTTAGAGGATCTTGAGGTTTTCAACTTCTTGTGTTATATGTCAAGATTTCATAAATTCAGAAAGAAAAAAAATGTGGTTTCAGTAAGGTGTGCTTCTAACACATTATGTTATTCTGAATATTATTTATCGTATCTTAATTTTGCTGTGAATAAGCTTTTAGGAAGACATTTTTATAGAAGGCTGTCTAACTGCACATAAACCCATTAGATAAACTGAGGTCTTCTTCTGCCAGGTCACAAAGTCTTTTGTTTTTACCTATATTGCAGCGATTCAAGAGTGTCTAAAATTATATTTTACCTTTTGAAGATTATAAAAATGAACCTAAACACATCATGTAATTAAATTGGGGCCTCATTAGTAGTTTGTTAACCTTTATATACACTGAGGAAGGCAAACAGATTTCATCTTATATACTAAGCACACCTAGTGGTGGTTGTCTGGAATGTGTTGTGAGGAGAGAGAAAACCCATCTTGTTCAGCAGGAGAGTGCTTGGACGCTGACCCTGAGTGCTTTGTCTCTTGTGTCATTAGCATGGGAAGAGAGTATATTTTCTGTATTATTGCCATCCAGAACCTACATATTGTTATAGTAATCCTTCTTGTTGGCCAATATAGGTAAACTGCTATAAGAACACAAGGAAAGGTGAACGAGCCACTTATGTTATAATTCTCTAGAGAAATTGTTTTGTAGTAAAAATAATAATAATAATCAGGTGTGTGAAGCTCTGCAGCAGAACCCTTTCATTGTCCAAATATTCTGCTTAGAGTCTCTCACCTTTTTAGGGCTATAAACCAAATGCTGCTAGATCTAACAAGCCTATAGGTTCAAAGGAAGCCTATGTACATTTAAGTTGTGCCAGTTTACTTCTCACAGGTCTGACTCCAGGGTCGTGTGTGACAATAGAAGCAGTATCTCTCCCCAGGAATCCTTTAGGAAATTTCATGTAAAAAGCTATATGGTTCTCACAATGATTGGTGGGTGTTACTGGATTTGGGTAGATAGGGATCAGAAATTCTAGAAAGCTGAAATGCACAGGGTGGTTCTGTATAACAAAAGAAATCTTTGGTGCCCACAGAAATCTCCAATGTCGGGCAACCATGGGTACACCCCAGGAACGGGACAGGAAGAGGCTTGCTCCAGCCCCGTGTATCACAAGCACTCAAAAATGAGCTTATTAAAGAATTTAGGGGTGCTTCTTTCACTTGGGATCCACACAGCTTTTATAACCCTAAACATCTCTTTTGATCAGGCCGCAGGGAAAATACTTGTTTAATGTCTTCAAAACAAAGGATGACTATGTGTGAATATAGTGAAGATTTCTGGGTGGTGTCACTGCTTGAAGGAGTGTAAGGAGTATTTGAAAGACATTAATGCTTACATAGAGAAAAGAAAAACTAACTTGTCAAATCCTGTCTTTCAATGCAATCAATTCCTGCATAATTAAAACTGCAAGAACTGCTGAGTATCCACTTCCTTGTTTCTCTCCATGTTCCAGTTTATGTTTCTAGAGTATTCACAAATTTATGTTATATTCAGAACACTTGTACTTGGCTATATAAGAATGTTTTGCAGTATTAAGTAATTCACGTTACTGTTAAATCTGTATATTTGCAGGTATAGATGTAATGTGCAGGAAACAAGATACAAATTCTTTACATTGGCTACAAAATGGACACGAATGACAAATGTTGAGAATACTTTTATTTTAAAAACTTATTTACTATGACAAGCAAATTAAATAAAATTTTGACTTTATTTAAATATTTTCTTTAAAAGTCAATATTAATTTATATAAATGATGTATTTGCCTATTAATTTAATGAAGCGTTAAAAAAACTTCATTGGAAAACATAAATTTTAAAAATCCAATAACTTAGGAGGAGATCATTATTGAGGAGGGGACTTAAATATTAGTAAAGACTTTGTCCTGATATCATTAAGTAATTTATCACTCACCTATTTTAATTGTAATTGTGTAGTTTAGTAGAGCAATTACTGGAAAAGCAATCAAATTTGATTGTGGACAAGTAAGAGAGATTTGAGACACCTTTTAAAAGTTTTGAATCAAACAATATTAAATTGTCTGATATACATGAAACACCAAGTTTCATTAGTAAATATGGTTTTAACATTTAAAATTATCATCAGGTTAAGTATATTTCCATATAATTTGCAGGAAATGATTAAAGATCTATGTTGTAAAATTATATATTGAGTTTATGTATTTGCTTGTAGGCTACTTGTTGTTCTCATTTTTACTGTGAGTTTTTAAACTCAAAGTTAGTGTTTACTTTGCTTAAAATTTTTTTAATGTTTATTTGTTTTTGAGAGAGAGAGAGACAGAACGTGAGCAGGGGACGGACAGAGAGAGAGGGAGACGCAGAATCCAAAGCAGGCCGCAGGCTCTGAGCTGTCAGCACAGAGCCCGACATGGGGCTCAAATTTAGGAACTGTGAAATCATGACCTGAGCTGAAGTTGGACACTCAACTGACTGAGCCACCCAAGCACCCTTACTGTTTATTTTTCTAATTCATTCTCCAAGTTAAGTAATCTCCTAAAAGAGACAGTCCCCATTGATCTTCTCTAAATAATGAAGAGTGAATGTACATCTCAGTATGTGGAGGGATTTCTAGAAAATAACTATATTTTCTGTCATACTTTATCAAAGCAAATTATGTTGACATAGGTATAAATATGACCTGGTTCATATGTTATGATATCACATTTCCTGTTTTCCACTTCAAAGGCCTAACTAACAATATGCCTACTTCAATTGAGATTATTGCTAGTTTTGCTTGAGCAACTGTTAAGATTGGGGTTGCTATTTACAAAGACAGGAAGAACTATAGAATGAATATATTTGGAGGTGGGTAAAAATAATAGTGTAAGTTTTCGACAGGTTAAGATTGAGATGTCTATGGGGCATTTGACTTGCACAGCCCTAGAGCCCTATCTCACATTCTCTTGGTCTTTCTTTAACTTCAAGCATTGAAATGACAGCCAGCTTCATGTAGGGATAAACTGGTAGTCTCTGACATAGATACACCATGAATTCCTAATTCTGGGATTCCCTGATGCTGGATATGCAACGTTTATGGAATATCACCCAACCATGAGAAACTGAAATAGAGAGTTAACACCTCATGCTGCAACACTTGACCAATCGTGGATGGAAATCAGTGCATATGTGGGCTCCTCATTATTGAGATGGATAATTTTGAGGCATAATTTTAATTGCATAATTTTAAGACCCATATAAATTTGTGGATGAATTAAAGGCCTAAAGATGTTGAACTAAATCCATTTGATGGCTAAAATAGAGCTTAAATGATGTGTAGCTATTTATAATCCTTATTTATCCACTTAGTATTGTTGTTAATACTCTTAAATTATATTTTTAGATTACAGGTAAGTTGAAAACAGTTTTCCCCAATGAGCAGAAATAGTGATAACATTATTCTTCACATTAGACTATTAAATAGTCTATGGTTATAATAGTGCTGTTTACTCACTGTCACTGGTATGTGAATTATAATTACATTGTATATCTTTACTTATTCTTTTTCATTAATCTATCTGAATATTTGTATTTAAAGTTGGTTTCTTTAGACATCATAGCATTGAGTCTTGATTTTTTTGTATCTAGTCTGTCAATCTCTGACTTAACTGGAGTGTTTAGACCACTTACATTTAATGTGATTATTGACAGCTTTTGGTTGAAACACAAATTTTCTCAAATAGACCTTTGATTTAACAACTTATCTACTACTGGTTTGAGTTGTGTTAATGCTAAGTTAGTTATGAAATCTTTTGACTTCAATAGGAAAAAAAGTTAGCTAAAATGTTTTAGAGCTATACCAAACAAAATAAATGTAATTTTCCCATTTTAAACAATTCTGACATTTTATAACCAGATATTACACCATACAGTAAGAATAGGGTTTTTTTAGAGATCTATGCTAAAATTTTACCACCATCTATTTTCCTAAATATTTCTTTGAGTTACAGAATGTAGTTTTGTTAGAGTATATCCCTGTGGTTTTCTTCTGGCTTTGATCCATATTTACACAAAATCTATTTGAAAATGCATTCTATCTAATATTTATCTACACATCTATATTATGGAGAGAGTATAGCAAGCCATTCAAATAATGGATTGCATTTTCTCCTTTCCCAAGCAGACTTATTGTGGTTGTGTGGGCAGTTTTGTTGATTAATTTCTTCTCTTGGCTTTCAGTGCTCAATGGCAATAAATAAATATTCATTGTCAGTTATTCTTAGGCAAATATGTCTGATCTATCACAGAAGTATGATTTGCAAAAAACTGAAAGTTAGGAAGAGAGGCAGCCTTCCTATCTATAAAGAGGTCTCCAGTTAGCTGAACACTACACATAATATAGGCATGGTGATAAAAGAGGCATTAAGAGAAGGAAAAGCTGACGTCTGCTTATACATTCCAGTTAGCTTCCCCTATGTAGAATTGAGAAAATTTTGAGAGAGTGAGATATGATCTGTATTTCCATTTTAACTTCCAAATAATGCTCTTTCACTAAAAAAGCTATTATAAAAATGACCAAACAGAAACTTTTAAGTCAGATATTAAGAGTTTAAAAAAACGAAGAACAAAAAACACTTTCTATATTAGCTTTTCCCTGTCCAAAAGGTTACTGCTTTCATCTAGCAGTTTGCCACTGCGTACATTAGTTCACCATTTTTAGTCATGTGTGAAAAGGCCTTTCAAAGCTCATTTTTCACGATGGAGATATAATAACATATAATGAAAAGATGAATTATTTTTGTTTGGGAGTTATACTTTGACAAGAAATTTGAACTTTGTAAGATTGTTTTTTCTTCTTTATTTTTTTTCTGGCTATTCTTGATATGTTTGTCCTCTGCTCTGTAAATGTTCTTATTAACCTCAAAGCTAATGTAATATTGATTATTTTTTCTGAAGTTATGTTTTGTTGGAAACTAGAAGCATTTTCTGATCAAATGATCCACAGGTTTTTAATTGTGAGACATTGAAAAAGATTATTAACATGGTGGAATATGTAGGAAAACTCATGATCCCTTCCATTATGCTGCAGTAACAGAAAAATGTGTTAGGAAGGGCATTTGGCTGTCAAAATTTCACATCAATACTTTAAAACCAGTCAGGTAACTTGAAATTTTGTGCCAGTTGTGTTTTAAGAAGTTCCTTTGCCCTTGATAAATGATTAAAAATGTGGTAGCAGAAGAAAGGCTGGAAATACTGAAGTGAATTCCTAAGATATCACTTGTAGATACTTGCCTATGGCTTTGCAACAGCTTGATTGTCCTAATTGAAATTTTCTGTCATTCCCAAATAAACCCATCTTTTGCTGGTGAAATAATTGGCAGTTTTACTTTCAAAGTTAACAACATAATAATTGCCTAATTTTTTAAATTAAATTATTGGCTAATTTTCTTAGTCTTAAGGATTCCTCTACATTTCATCGATTCTATAATCTACTTTTGTGCAACTTCAATGTATAAAGACCTGCCAAATAAAAAACAAATAAAATGCAGATGAATAGAGATACTTCTTTCTTTCACTTCAGGAATACTATGATCATGTATTCTGCTATTTAGGGCCACACATTTTTCATCATCTTCAAAAAACAAAACAAAACAAAAAACAGTTGCACAGCATAAGGATTAGGAATGTACGTTTCTGGAATTAGATAAACAAACAGGTCTACTTTCCGTATTTATAGAGTTTTGGATAAGTGGAGTCAATGGAGTTACAAATAACATATGCTTAAATATTTGAAAGTTATGAATTACAAAACTGTTGTGAGTTATAAATAACTAAATAAATATTTCCTTTGCTTCTATTTTGAAAACATATGCCTTCATAATGACCTGCAGGAACAGGTTTTTATGTAAAATATTTAATCATCATTGAGTTTTGCATAAAAAACAGAGCCCTAGTCATTGGCTTCTAGACTTTGGCCTTCAGACTGTAATCCACCACCTTTTTTCTTAAGTCCCTTCTCTGTCCTGTCACAGTGGAAGGCTGAGTGGCTATCTCAGTCTGAACATCTATACTCAGTCATATCCCTGCAAAGCTGTTTTATTAATTAATTCATTCATTCATGAACTTATTATTCATAATAATTTATCACATAATTTATCCCTCATAAATCTATTATTTCTTTAATGTTTGTTTATTTTTGAGAGAGAGAGACAGAATGTGAGCGGGGGGAGAGACAGAGAGAGAAGACACAGATCCAAAGCAGCTCCAGGCTCTGAGCTGTCAGCACAGAGCCCAATGCGGGGCTCAAACTCACCAGCTGAGCTGTGAGACCTGAGCCCAAGTTGGATGCTCAACAGACTGAGCTACCCAGGCGCCCCTGCAAAGCTGTTTTTGACCACTCTTCGGGTTTAAGGTTGCCCACAGTGGAAGTGTGCGCATGGTTAAGGAGGAGCTCAGATGGCTTTCTAGGAGTGTTCATCACTCAGCCCCGTGGACCTTATGCCCTATGGAGCAGTGCACGCCAGGAAGAGACATGCCCGCAATCAGGGGCCATACTTGCCTAGTTCCCAGGGTGGTATTTCAGATAGTCTTATGTTTAAAACTTTTCCCCATCAATAACTAGTTATGCATCCTTTTCATTAGAGCCAGAGTGCCTGGGTTTGAATGTCAGCTTCACCACTTAATAGCTGTGGAACTTTGGGGATATTATGTAATCTGTCTCTGTTTCCTCATCTGCAAATATGGGATAATAATGATCTCTAACTCAAAGGTTTGCCTTGAGAATTAAATGAGTTAATATTCATGAAATGCTTAGAAGATTGCCTGGCATACAGCAAATACTTGAGAGCTCTTTGTTTAAGAAGTGAAATAGTTTTCTTATTTGTAAAAATGGTAATTTTAATAATAACTTCACCATAAGGAGTTGAAAAAATACATAAGGTAATGCCTAAAAAGTGTTATTCCAATGCTTGGCACAAAGTAAGGGTAATATATTGTTGAATAATAATAGAGTGTAAAGAAGTAAATAAAATATAGCTTTTGATATATACAGCATAAGATTAAAAATTAGAGCCTTTTTGCAATTTTATTGTTCTTTCGTACATTTTATATTTTCCTTCAGTCAGTTATGCTACAGACATTTATCTTGGTGTTGTCAGTTTGAAGGCACAAATATTTTCCCTTTTGATAAATTTATATTGCTTTTTATGACTATTAATCTGAGAAATTAGAAAGTCTCATCACATTTTTGCCATTTTAAGCTAATCCATTCATTTAGTTGATAAATATGTGTTATATGGCCTAACTGTGCAGAAGTAATAAACATTTAACTTCATGGCTAACACTAGAGCTAGTAAGATATCATCCGTCAAAAGCATAGGTTTATTTTGTTTTTCTTTAAAGCAATCTTTTACCCAGAATGATAAACACATGATGAATTAACTTTCACAAAAAATGGTGTACATAATGTTAAAATGGTGAATTAAAGTATATATTGTATTCTTTTAAAAACTGTTTTAAGTATGACTATAAGAGCTGACAATACTCTTTTCTCCAATATTTCTTAAAAATAAAAGGAAAGGACATTTTTTAACATTACTCAATGACAAAAAAATAGTAGACGTGATTCTTGAGTTTAGATAATGGAAGATGGCAATTTCTTCTTAAAATAACTATTTCCCATTTGCACTAAAATGAGTGAACACATTCATAAAATGATCTACCAAGCTATACTTATTCTTAAAAGTACTATATTCAGATTATTGACATTTTAGGATTAAAATTCATTCATAATTCATTTCAGAAAGTTAAAATGTAATGCAATCATTTGGAGCTTTTTTTTTTTTTTTTTGAGGGAAAGCCTAATTTTGAATTTGAATTGCTCAGAGGGACAATAGTTGCTGACATGTTTAAATAATTCAACAGTGTAAGTTATTAGTAAGGTTGTTTTCAAATATTTATTGCATATATATGTGCACATATCTATATCTATTTCTATATATATGCTTGCCTTTAAATGTGAATGGTTTTAATTATTCAGTATAATGGTCTTCCTGCAAACTGCGGTACTCAAACTAGAAAACATGCATAGATCTTCTACTAAACTCCGGCTTCTTTTGGAGTCATCAAAGGTTGAATATATAGAATTTAGAAATCTGAAGTTCTCTAAAAGTGATAAAGATAAGCTTGAGGCAGTAGATCTGTTTCCTATAACCATGTGTTGACTCAAATCTTAATCAGATACTTTATGAAAAGGTTAATATTTTAGTTAAATACATCAAAAGTATGAACATATACTTCTGAGTTTAAACATTTTGGCTATTTCAAAATTTAAAATATCTGATTTCAGACTTGGTGTTGCTTAGCATTTCTGAATAGAATGAAATTTAGAAAAAATATGGCATCACATTTTTAGTTAGCATAGAAAATACGCTAAATATCACTATTCTCATTTACACACTTGGGGTAAAAACATTATCTCAAAATATATTTTAAGAATAAAATATAGTAGGTTCAAGCACCTAAACCCACCATAGTGCCCAGCAAAATGGGCCCAGCTTCCCATTCATCGTACAACAACTTCTTCTTTCCAATAAATCTATATTTACTTCTTTTCAGTGTTTTAGGATTTGTTTATTTCCTCTCTCTTTCTCAAGATTTTTGGTTAAATTATATAATTTCTAAAATTTTATATAATTTATAAAATGCGCAAAGATGCTTTCAATAAAACCTTCTTGAGAACTAATTTGTTCACACATTTTAAAAAATTTCTTCTTACTTTCTGGAAAGATACTTATATTCCTGGTGTAAGTGAGGGTCATGTGTTAGTCAAGTCACTGTTAGCATCTGTAAGAAACAGACCTTAAAATACATAGTTTCTCAAACATGGTTGAAGTTGATTTCTTGCTCAGACAAAATCTTAAACAGGGGCTCCTGATAGACTGGTGGCTTTCTTCCTATTACTATGTGATTCTGAGAGTCAGGATTCTTTCATCTTGTGTTTCTGCCTTCTTTAAATGGCCTACAAATTCCCATTTCTTGCCTGTGTCACATCAGTGCAAAGGATAGAGCATGAAGGAGTGATGATTGGGAGGTTTTTATAAGCCATGTCTGGAAATGGCTCATTTCGCTTCCTTCAAATTCCATTTACCAGAACTTAGTCATGGCCACAGTGACATGTAAGTGGTGCTAAGGAATATAATGTAGTTGTATTACCTGCAGAGAGGTGCAAGGGGTTTAATTTTATAGTTAGAAAAACAGATACATGACATGGAATTATAAGATGATTTCAAGTTATAAACTACTATTATAGGGATGCCTGGGTGGCTCAGTCAGTTAAGCATCTGACTGGCTCAGGTCACAATCTCATGGTTTATGAGTTCAAGACCACATCTGGCTCTCTGATCTCAGTGCAGAGCTGGCTTAGGATCCTTTGTCTCCCTCTCTCTCTGCCCCTGCCCCACTCATACTCTCACTCTCTCTCTCAAAAATAAACAAAAACATTTAAATTAAAAAAAACCCCTACTATTAAACAATTTCAATTCATTATTTTATAAGCATTCTAACATGGCTTAGTAGTTTTCCTAAGCACAAACTAGTGAAAAGGAGGATAGTATGGTTTTAGTCAAAATAATGTGATTGATTGTTAGCTCTTAGTTTAATTATGGGGGAGTGAATTTGTTTGGTGTATAATTGAATTTTACTCTTTTGGCAGAGGATATCCACTGTAATATCAGTGACTGGTACACCTTTCATTAAGAACCATTAGGTGCCTGGTTGCTGAGAAAAGGGGAACAGAGATTCCTGTGAGGGCAACTTCGTCATTATTAGAAATGCAACCAGACTGGTGGCTCAACCATATCAACTCTGGTAAAAACTGTACGGGACAAGAGCAGGCTCTCAAAATGTGCCACTTTGACATGTTGATTATTTTAAATAAATGTTACTTCTGTAACAACCCATACAAGGACACTCAGACCCTCCTCTAAACCCCTGAAAGCAGTAAACAAATCTCCCATATGAAAAATATCCTCATTATACTAAGAATTAAAAAGACATCCTTATCCCCAGAGATGGAGATTTTGAAGCAGAGAAAGCCATAGAAATAAACCTTGCTGCTTTTTACTAATCTATCACCTCAGTCGAAATTCCGCTTAGAGTTCCTTACTAACTAAAGCTCTCAACCACCTGCTTTTCTTGTTCTGTAAATTTTTCACAAATTTATCATTTCTTTGTCTAAAATGTATAAAAACTTGTTGGTCACTTCTTGAGGTCTTAATTTCATTATTGGTCTGTGTACACACAATAATTTTTCTTTCTCTCCTTGCTAACCTGTCTCATGTAAATTTAACTTTTAGTCCAACTAGAAGACCTTGAGAGTAGAGGAAGAATTCTCCCTTCCCTACAAAACAAAATGAAAGGAAGACACCTATATAAGAGTCAACAATGAAAGTATAGTCATCTTAAGTGATTGTACATCATACACACTGCACTAATTGGCAAGTAGGGATTAAAATCCTGCCTATGCTCTGCTGACTAAGACATGTGGCCTGGGACAGGCCTGGGTAAGCCAGAAAGGAAGGTAGCTACTTTCCTTAAGGAAAAATGTGCTCTGGAAACCATCCATTGGGTGCAGTCCATATAAGCCGCCAAAGACCCTGAATAAAAGTGGGCAAACAATATCTTTTAAGTTCCTGGACCCAATTCTAGTGTTTATGTATATGTAGGAGGGCTTCCCACAAAACACCAAGCAATTCTCAGACTTTTGACCAACTGGTTATAGATTGGACGTTCCCAAAACTCCCTCTTTGGGCTCAATTAATTTGCTAGAGCCATTCACAGAAATAAGAACAACATTTTACTTACTAGATCATCAGTTTATTATAAAATGATAGAATTCAGGAACAGCCCAATGGGAGAGATACATAGGGCAAGGTGTGCAGAAAGGGCATGGAGTGTCCATGCCTGCCCCTTTCCCCAAATCTCCACACCTTCCCCAACCCAGATGCTCTCTGAACCCAATCCTTTTGGGTTTTTATGGAGGCTTCATTACATAGGTTTCATTGATTAAATCATTGACCTCTGGTAATTTGTTTAACTACCAGCCCTTCTCCCATTTCTGGATATCTGGGGTAGGACTGAAAGCTTCAAACCACTGAGGGCTTGGTTGGTTCTCCTGACAACCAGTCCCCTGACCCCTAGTCCTTAGGTGCAGTCCCCAAATCACCTCATTAACCTAACAAGACAACTTTGCTGCTCTCCTCACTTAGAAAAGTCCAAGGGTTTTAGGAGCTGTGTGCCAGACATGGGGGTGAAGACCAAATATATATTTCTTATAAATCACAATATCAATGTTTACACTAAAGGTCCAGGCTGATGGGGTAAACCCAAAGCCAGTCAGAAGAAACTGAGAGTTTTAGTAATTTCAGGTTTGATTTTTTTTTACTTCTGAAAAGAAAGTTTGCCTAGATCATTTTTTTTTTTAATTTTTTTTCAACGTTTTTTATTTATTTTTGGGACAGAGAGAGACAGAGCATGAACGGGGGAGGGGCAGAGAGAGAGGGAGACACAGAATCCGAAACAGGCTCCAGGCTCTGAGCCAGCAGCCCAGAGCCTGACGTGGGGCTCGAACTCACGGACCGCGAGATCGTGACCTGGCTGAAGTCGGACGCTTAACCGACTGCGCCACCCAGGCGCCCCAAACCTAGATCATTTTTATTATCCTATTTAAATCTGAAAATCTATGACTTTGAAAAATACATCCTACCATGTATTTTCATTGATGTAAGTTAATGTTCACAGATAAAATATTTCATTTACTTATAATATCATTTGTTTCAAAGACCTTGGTTTCTAATTTATAAAGAAGGCAAATATGGACCAAGGAAATTTAATTTTCCTGGCCAGAAGTATACTTTTAATTTCTGTTTTAATTTTTCTGAAAGGTTAGGGGTGGGTTTCAATTACTCTCTTTATATGGTTTGTTTGAAGTTCAAAATCTAATTAGAAGTGTTGAAAGCTTTATTTTACCTTTTACAAATTAAAGCAATGTATTCATAAATGAATTAGTGAAGTCCTGTTGCCACCAAAGAACTAAGAGATGTTTAATCATGCTGCCTTTGTTCAAGACCACAGATTACCTTCTTGCCCTCCTTGGAAAGACCTGGTCATTGTTCTTCACCAAGTCTGGCATGACACTAGAATGTGTTTTACAGTTTTGTGAAAGATTTCTAAATATTTTTAGCCCTTTTGTTTGTTCTGAATCAGAACACTTTTTTCAATGCTAAAAGAAATTTGTGATTTTTAATATTTTTTAAACAGCAATTGTTTCTGATAAGCTCATAAATGTGCAAATTGAGCATATAAATTAACCTGTAAACTCGGAATTTTATTTTATTTTATTATTTTTTTATTTTTAATATATGAAATTTATTGTCAAATTGGTTTCCATACAACACCCAGTGCTCATCCCAAAAGGTGCCCTCCTCAATACCCATTACCCACCCTCCCCTCCCTCCCACCCCCCATCAACCCTCAGTTTGTTCTCAGTTTTCAAGAGTCTCTTATGCTTTGGCTCTCTCCCACTCTAACCTCTTTTTTTTTTTCTTCCCCTCCCCCATGGGTTTCTGTTAAGTTTCTCAGGATCCACATAAGAGTGAAACCATATGGTATCTGTCTTTCTCTGTATGGCTTATTTCACTTAGCATCACACTCTCCAGTTCCATCCACGTTGCTACAAAAGGCCATATTTCATTTTTTCTCATTGCCACGTAGTATTCCATTGTGTATATAAACCACAATTTCTTTATCCATTCATCAGTTGATGGACATTTAGGCTCTTTCCATAATTTGGCTATTGTTGAGAGTGCTGCTATGAACATTGGGGTACAAGTGCCCCAATGCATCAGTACTCCTGTATCCCTTGGATAAATTCCTAGCAGTGCTATTGCTGGGTCATAGGGTAGGTCTATTTTTAATTTCCTGAGGAACCTCCACACTGCTTTCCAGAGTGGCTGCACCAATTTGCATTCCCACCAACAGTGCAAGAGGGTTCCCGTTTCTCCACATCCTCGCCAGCATCTATAGTCTCCTGATTTGTTCATTTTCGCCACTCTGACTGGCGTGAGGTGATACCTGAGTGTGGTTTTGATTTGTATTTCCCTGATAAGGAGCGACGTTGAACATCTTTTCATGTGCCTATTGGCCATCCGGATGTCTTCTTTAGAGAAGTGTCTATTTATGTTTTCTGCCCATTTCTTCACTGGGTTATTTGTTTTTTGGGTGTGGAGTTTGGTGAGCTCTTTATAGATTTTGGATACTAGCCCTTTGTCCGATATGTCATTTGCAAATATCTTTTCCCATTCCGTTGGTTGCCTTTTAGTTTTGTTGGTTGTTTCCTTTGCTGTGCAGAAGCTTTTTATCTTCATAAGGTCCCAGTAATTCACTTTTGCTTTTAATTCCCTTGCCTTTGGGGATGTGTCGAGTAAGAGATTGCTACGGCTGAGGTCAGAGAGGTCTTTTCCTGCTTTCTCCTCTAAGGTTTTGATGGTTTCCTGTCTCACATTCAGGTCCTTTATCCATTTTGAGTTTATTTTTGTGAATGGTGTGAGAAAGTGGTCTAGTTTCAATCTTCTGCATGTTGCTGTCCAGTTCTCCCAGCACCATTTGTTAAAGAGGCTGTCTTTTTTCCATTGGATGTTCTTTCCTGCTTTGTCAAAGATGAGTTGGCCATACGTTTGTGGGTCTAGTTCTGGGGTTTCTATTCTATTCCATTGGTCTATGTGTCTGTTTTTGTGCCATAAACTCGGAATTTTAATGGTAATTCCTTCACTGTCCACTACCTAGTCGTGTTGCAGGATGTTTTACCTTAATACCTGGGGTTCATTGTCTTGCTGCTTCAAAGAATGAAGAGGTGGACAAAAAATGAGCAGCAGGCAAAAGTTTATTAGAGACTAAGAAAGTAAGTGGTAGTATGAAAGCTCTCTTTACAGAGAGGGGACATTAAGAGGTGAATACGCACGACTATAGGCAAGGGTCTTGTTTTGTAAGGTTCTGGTCAGCCCCCTTCCCTTCCCCCTTGTTCCTTCTCAGGCCCTACCCTTACTGGCTTGATAACTCTAGGTGCTGGGTTGTCCATTCCTGATTAGCTCCACTCCATTGTGTGAGGGGTCAGACTGTGGTCATACTGTCCCTCATAAAGCATAGTTTTACGGTTTATTTTTTTTTAGTTAGGTATTTTGATTATCAGCTTCCTGAGGGGAATCTGAGGGGGAGTAGGTGATTGTCTGTTACATTCTTAAGAGGGACCTTACACCTGAGGGGGTTTGCTGAGGTCAAACGCTCCCAGCATTGTTCCAAAATATGTGTTTTTCCCCACCCAGAGACCTCAGGTTCTAACCTTTCCCTCTCTGCCTATTTTATCCTATCTTTCCCTCTCATAGTAGGGGGTTGGGTAAGACTGTCATCAGGATAAATTGTGCATTCTTATAATTGATGTTAGAGCAAAAGAGTGCGTGTAATGCAAAAATGAGGTAGTAGTTACAGTCTCGAGATCAGAAAGACATAAAATGCTGCCTTCTCTCACACTTTAAGGGTATGTTGCCAGATAAAAACAATACTGACAAATATGTAAACTGCAATATATTTATTTTAATAAAATTATGGGCCTGTTTATTGTTTGGAGATGGTTGCCTTCTACTAAGGAGATTCTCATTTTGATCACAAGGGTTTGATCTCCATGTTTAATATTCTTGCCAGCTGATTCATTCACGGAACAGTGATTGAGTACCTGTTAACTAAGAAGGCAGCACATGTCTTTTTGAAGTCAGGTTGTCTGGGTTCAAATGTCTATTCTGCAATTTAGTAGCAACGTAACTATGGTCAGAACCTCCTTACTGGTAAACTGGAGATAACATAATACCTACTTAACAGAGATTTAAGGACCAAATGATATCAACATCCAACATTTAGTCCAATGATCGGTGTCTTAGTCAGTTGAATATGTCTGTCTGGTTCTTAATCTCATTCTAGCTTCTTATAGTGTGTCAAGCATTTGGAGATAAATGAGTATAAAGCAGAGTTCTTAGCCTCAAGGATCCATCCACCTAGTGAATAAACCAACAACTTTATTTTATAAAATAAACCAGCAATCTCAATGTGATGTGATGAGCAGTAGTGTGGAGTGATGGAAATTTGCCTACGTGTCACAGGAGCACAATGGGAATCATCCAAACGACACTGGAGCTAGTGGTGGAATAAGAATTACATCACAGACCCACCGTCGAATACCCACTTCTCCGAGGCTTTAATCCCTTCTGCCAATGTGGCATCACAGATCTGCCATTTCTTTCACTCTGTATGGACCATCAGCTTCTTCTCCCTTCTGGGAGCCTTCTTAGCCGTGTGCTTGCAAACTCTCTCTCCCTAGTCCTTGCCAGGATGATGAATGCCATATACCAGGAAGTGGTGGGCCAATTTAATATTCCACTCCCCTTGATCTTCCATGTTCAGAATCAAGTCCAGTACATGCTTGTGTGTCCCCCCTGCTCTGACTGGCACCTGCTGACCAAGTCCTGCAACAGTTCGAGAGTGCAGTCTTTTTTTCTTATCAGGCCCAGTGTGTGGCTGGCTAGGTGATGTTATCACTTAACTAAGTTTTTAACCTAATGGTCAGTAGGGGAGTTGAGACTTAAGCTTTTGTGTGGAGGCATGACCTCCACATCCTTTTCAAGCCAAGAGTGAAGAATCGGTCCCCGAAGGAGTAGCCACTCTGCTAACTCAGAACTGATGAGGAATGAGAATATCCTCTCCTAGATCATGCTTTCCAGAGAAACACTGCCTTGCTGTAGTTTTTCCAGAATACTTTCATTCTTCTACATTTTTACATATGTAAAAGTATCAGGGAGGATTTTAAGAAGTTTAATTTGATGACTTAGGCTTTATTGTGTGAGGTTTACTTTTCAACTTTTAGAAAAAAAAAGATCTAGATATGTCAGGAGGTTGGTAATTTATATTTAACATGATTTGCTTTTAGAAAAAAATGAAAACTTTGAAGAGAGGAATATCATTTTATTTTGGTACAACAAATTATTTTACGGAGATTAAAAGAAAATCAACAATTAAAAAGATTTTATGGCATAAGTATAATCATCTCTACTCTTAAATGAATAATTAAAATGTGTGTTGACATGTGTTATGACTCCGGAGAATCTCTCTGTTCTTTAGATATTTTTTTAGCGTTTATTCACTTTTTGAAAGAGACAGAGTGTGAGCAGGGCAGGGGCAGAGAGAGAGGAAGACACAGAATCCGAAGAAGGCTTCAGGCTCTGAGCTGTCAGCAAGAGCCCGATGAGAAGCTCGAACCCACAAACCGCGAGGTCATGACCTGAGCCGAAGCCGGACGCCTAAATGACTGAGGCACCCAGGCACCCCAGAACCTTTCTTATGCGTAGTTATAATATGAGCTTCTGGTTTTTTTCAGATAGATGTTTGTTTTTGGCAGCCAAGCATCCATTTTTCAGACTGCAAGGAAAAACAGAAAAGCGACTTAGTGTAAAAACAAAACAATACATACTGGCTATAGATTACTATTATAGTTTTTTATTTTTCTTTGTTTTTCTTTAAATAGTTTTGGAGTTAGAACAGGTGTTTTAAGATTTACCGCAACTCGGTTTGACAAATGACGAGAATCGAGGTTGTGAACACAGCACATAGAAGAACCAAAGCACAAATCCTGGTGGTTGTTGGCCATGGAGCAAGATGATTTAGAAGCTGCTGGGATCGTTCGCAGCTCACTTTTGTTAACTGGTGGGCAAGCCAGACAAACTTACCAGCCTGAGAGCAGAAAGGGTGCCCACTGGATTTTTTAAATTGTTTCTAACCTCGAAGACAATACAGTGTTCTCCGATCCAGTGACTTTCTGAAATAAAGTAGAACAGATGTTCCATAACTACCTCTACTAACAAAAGCAAAACAGATATAGAAGCAAAATAAATTAAATCCATTTTAGGGTGTCAGACAAGTACGGGCAGATGGAACCTGATTATAAAAATAGACATGACATTTGGAGAAATGCTTTTTACTAGTTTTAAATTGCCAGAATATCTTTATTTATATAACCCCTTCCAAGATTCTATTCATACCCAAAGGATATAGTGAGCAATACTGATATATTGGCACATACTTTATGTTCCATGGGTGTAATATTTCCCTTTCAGAATTCCCAACCTGAGTATGGGTGCTGTTATTTGCATTTTTGTTTGTTTGCTTGTTTGTTTGTAACCAAACACACCCATTTTTAAAATGTCGAGCAACTACCATGTAAAACAACACTATAAAAGGCACTGGGTTGAATGCCAAAGTGAAATGGGCACATATTTTGGCCTCAGGGAATTTATAATGCTTTATAGCTCATAAGTGAATGACTAGTTTATTGAATAGGTTAAATCAGGCTGAGAGTATTTCAGTATTCAATTTGTATAAATACCCTGCCTCATTTCAAAACTTCTTTAAAATGGTTTATTAGAGATATATATTTTATAACCTAATCAAAGTAGAGCAAGTAAGAGATATTTCATGGTAAAAATATAGCTTGGAGTTAAGATAAGGCCCACAAACATGCCAGAAGCTGTGTGGCTTTTTATGGGGGAAAAATAAATTTTATCAGCGATATAGTATAAGATAAGGACAAGATTTCCTGTTGTTGAGGGCTGAGGGAAATTTCCCTTAGGGTTTCTTATAAGCAGACATCTTGTATTGCAGTGTAATATATCCTCAATAAATACAATAAATACTTCAGTGAATGTCCTATAGCAGTTCCTTATGAGGGGCTAATTCCGTTAAAGCAACTTTATGAAAGAACAAAGCAAGGCATTTCTAGTATAGCTTTCTGAGGATCATGTTGTTCCAGAGATAAACTTTAGACCATCTAAATGCTGTGTCTTTCAACCTGTGTTAAACATACTCTAAGATGCATGGCAATGTGCAAGCCTAACTCAAAGCCACAGGACGCCATAGTGCAAATTCAATCAGTGTTGTTATTTAAAATATTTTTTAAGTAGTTTAAAACATTTATATGAGAGAGAGGGAAGAAGAGAGAGTGACAGGGGAGAAAGGAGAAAGAGGGAGAGGAGGAGGAGGAAAACAAAAAAACTCAAAGAAATTTACCACACATTAAGATTTGAGAATTTCAGCTCTTAAGAAATAGTTTGAAATGAAATATATGAGTTTAAACTGTTTAGGATATACTCCTTGGGGCTCAGATATCAGGCTGTGTCCCAAACTCCGGGTATCTTCGGTTACCTGTCACTTTCTCCAACGCACATTAATACTAGTAGAGTTTGTACTGATACGACAGGTGAAGAGACTGGAGAGAAGTAAGGCTGGTCTAAAAGAAGAGAAATTTGCCTAGAGTAGTGGTTAATAATATGGTTTTGGAGTCAGAAGAAAAATTGGATGCATTTGGCATACTTAGTACTAAAAAATTCTGCCTTAGATTCATATTATGCATTGTAGTTTATAATTATTTCACATTCAATTTTACTTTGTTACATCAATTCTAAATTATCAAAACAATTGAAACTGATATAATGAGGACAAGGCAGTTCTTTTTTTATGCAAAGTATCTTCAACTTTTATTTGAGACAAACATAGTAATATTCGAATTCCATTTAAATCAAAAGAGATTCACCCAGAAGTCCCTAGCTCTCATTTACTTTTCATTTTGTATATGGCTTTTAGGCTTTCTGGGTACAGATACGTATTTAATTTGTGTTTTGCATCTTTATTACATTTTTGAGCCCCTCCCACAGACCACACACTGAGCTCCAAGAGTAGGGGTGTTACCTTCTCTTTGCCTGTTCTGGAGGAAGAGAGTGGCTCCTGAGGGCAGCTCTATCCCTTTCCTGGGTTAAGATCAGCCCCAGCTCAAACTTGAGCCTGTCTTCCTTCCCTAATGGCAGCAGTGTCCTGAGCTTAGGGGCTTCATAGGGCCCTGTCCCTGGGTCCTTGTGAGGTGCTAGGGCTGGTGGAGGGCAGCCTGGGGCATTTCTGGCTGTAGTGATTAAGCTGGAGGCCATTTCTTCTTCATGACAGGCAAATGTCATTTCCCCTGTTTTCATCCAAGAGGAAGCTCTTGCTATTAACATTCCTGGGCCTTGCTCAAGTCCTTGGCTCCCTACCACCAGGCTTCAGTTTCCTCATCTAGGCAAGTGAGGAGCAAGGAGGTCTGCTGTGAGCCTGACTTCCACTAGGGAAGCATGCAGGATAGGCATCTAATGTCATCACCTTCCCTCCCCCCAAACAAGAACAAGGCAGGTTTCGTGATGCTCACATTTCAGATAAGGAACCTAAAGTTCATGGAATCTTTGACTTATTAAAGAGCAGGCAGCAGAGACAGAACATGGACATATTCTCAGAACTTCTGCAATTCTTTCACTGCACTGTGCTGCCTAAAACATTCTCAATTCCGAGGGGCCTGGGTGGCTCCGTTGGTTAAGCATCTGACTCTTGATTTCAGCTCAGGTCATGATCTCACGGTCTGTGGGACTGAGTCCCGTGTGGTACTCCATGCTGACACAGGGAGGCTGCTTGGTTCCCTGTCTCCCACTCTTCTCTGCCCCTCCCTCATCTCTCAAAATTAATTAATTAATTTAAAAAAACTCAATTCAGTCTTTGCACTTAAAAAAATAATAACTTCAGGCATCAATGGCTTATTAAGTAACAGACTCTATGTACTGAAAATGAATTAATCACTTGGTCATCACAATAATCCTGGAGTGATATGCCAGTATCACACCCATTTTATAGTTGAGGGAAGCAAGGGACATAGTAGAGCATATTATTGACTCTGTCTTTTATTTCTTCCTGAAGACTTTGGCTGAAATAGAGGCTGTAGTGTCTCCAAATACTCATATACACCTGGACGCTCAGAATGTGGTCTTATTTGGAGAGGGGGGTCTTTACAGATATGACTAATTAAAGATTTGGGTATGAAATCCTCTTGGATTTAAGGTGGGCACTAAATCCAGTGACTGTCCTCTGTGTAAGAGGAGGAGAGGGCACAGAGAGATAGACACACACAGAGAAGAAGGTCCCATGAAGATGAACGTTCAGAGAGCACATTCTGAAGCAAGCTGGCCAAGGTTCAAATCCTGGTCTACCTCCTTCTAAGCATTGGGGCTTGAGCAAGTTAGCTAATCTATTCAAACCTTTATTTTCTCATTCTTAGAATATAAATAGAGTATAAAGACAACAAAACAGTTATATTATTGTTTCATATGGCCACTATGTATGCCAATATTTCAACAAAGATTTTCTTAAGTGTACCAGGGAAACTCTAACCAATGAAGCCTTCTAAAATTTATGGTTTTATATATAATTTTAAAAAGCACTTCCATTTTGGGGGTGCCTGGCTGGCTCAGAGAGCATGTGACTCTTGATCTCGGGGTTGTAAGTTCAAGCCCCACGTTGGTGTGTGTAGAGATTACTTACAAGTAAAATTCCACCCCCCCCCGGCCCCAAACCCTTCCATTTTGTGGGGTTAAAATGGGAAAAATAAAGGGGTCACATAATGCTAAATAGATCTGATAGATAGACACTGATATTTAGATATAGCTCCTCATGATGCAATATTGGTTTTTTTTCTTCACTCTGGCTGTGAATAATGTAATTCTGTGACATAAGATTTACTAATAAGTATGAATTATATATTTGGAATTATACATTCCAAGTGCCCATAAATGTAGGAATGTAAAAACAATAGAATAATTATACTCAGTATTCAAAATCCAATAAGATATGTAGTACTTATTTTGGTTGTGTTCCACTTTGTTGAATTATCTACCATCTATGATTAAGGCCGATGGGATATCAGTACTATCTCCACATAGCTCCTGATAACTCCCATCCCCAGTGAGAACCTGTCTTTGGTGAGTCTTACTTTTTTCCAGGTCGTTTTATGGATTCATTTAATAAGCAGCTTTTATAGATAGGTTTTGCTATTAGAAGAATATCTCAAGTCCCATAGCTGTCTTCCACAACTAACAACTGCAATTGAGTCTAGTAAATGAAGCTATTGAACCATTGGCAACGTAGAGGAAGAAGCACCTAAGTTCACCTCAGAAAGTGAGAGCAGAGGGCTGGGATGTTAGCAAAGGATTTATCCGAGGTATTCATCAAGGTAGTATGTTAGAGCTTCCTTTTGAAAGAAGTTTTTGCCTAACGGACAAGGTGGAATGGAGTCAAGGTGCATGGGGAAGGGAGTGAATGCCACTCACAAGGCAAATGCTCAGGTAGAATGCTGTAAAGGCAGAATAGTGTGTTGGAGAAATTGTCTTAAGTTACGTACACCTCAAGTTTACAACCTAATAGAAGTCAGTGTTGAGAAGAAATGGTACTGGGAAGAAAGTCGGAGTTTGATCAGGAAGCAACCTACCCCCCCCCTTTTTTTTAAGTTATTTATTTTGAGAGAGAGAGAGAGAGAGAGAGAGAGAGAGAGAGAGAGAGAGGAGCAGAGAGAGGGAGAGACAGAATCCCAAACAGGGGCTCAATTACACAATAGTGAGATCATAACATGAGCTGAAATCAAAAGTCAGTTGCTTAACCAACTGACCCACCCAGGTGCCCTAGGAAGCAACCTCCTCTTAAATGGGACCCAGAGAAAGAGTACACATGGAGGTCCATTTATCCCGTGTTGAAAATTTTAGAAGTTTTAAATCAATGAAATAAAATATGTATCTTCCTACATGCCATATATACTTTCATATTGACCTGGAAGATCAGGCTATTACCCAGAAATGTTTGCCTTATTGGGTTTCAACAGAATGGCCAAACAACAAAAGAGCTGGTCCACAATTTACCCTTGTTTTTGTTTTTGTGTTGTTTTATTTTTATTTTTATTTATTTTTTGCTTTCTACACCTGATTCTACTTTGCACTAAGGCGGACCTGTTGTACGTGTATGTGGACACTCCAGCCCACAGCTTTGCCCCATCTCCACAAACAGCAACTTCTTAAGCATTCACTGGGACTAGAGATATACTTATTGGTGACACAGTTCACTCTTAAGAGAAGGAAACTTGGAAGAGGCCATTGCAGGTCCTGGAAGTAAGTTCAGGGGCATTTAGTCAACAAATTAACCCAGAAATCCTGAGAGTGATCTACATGGTGCCAGATTGTCTTCTCCACTTGACCTCACAGACTCCTCTTCCCTTGGGAAAGAGTAGGACAGAATAGAGCCATTAGTCTGAAGTGTGGGAACTAGAGCCTTATATGTACTTCTAGAGACCTGCAGACTAAAGAAAGCCATTGAAGACTTTTAAACAGTAGATGTTTTATATGTGGCTTTGTTTTTTACACAGCTATAAATTAGGGGAAGAGATGGATAGGAATATTTTTCCTTTCAAGGAGAAGTAATATTGCATTTTGTGAAACCTCTTCAAAAAGCCTGACTTTAATAAAGTGTCTCATGATAGATAGAATTAGCAAGCTACTAAAAATGTGTCCATGACCATTTTCATATGTAATGTTCTATTTATTTCAAGTACCCCAAACAATGCTTCTGAGCTGCGGATTTAATCCTTCTAGTGAGACTTCCTAACCAGGGAGATTAATAGATGTACTTCAAAAGAGATTTGCATATTTCTATGCTAAGCCTCCTACTACTACTGCTTCTGACGTTTTCTGTTTACTTTGACATGAAAGAGGCAAGAAGGAAGGAGAGAGTCAGAGAGGTATAAATGTAGAAATGGATTCTAGGTAACTAGGTTTAAAGTTTGTTTATTTATTTTTGAGAGAGAGAACTAGCAGGGGAGGGCCAGAGAGAGAAGGAGTGAGAAAAAGTCCCAAGCAGGCTCCACACAGTCAGCACATAGCCCAATGCGAGGCTTGAATCCATGAACCTTCAGGTCACGACCTGAGCCAAAACCAAGAGTCGGACACTTAACCAACTGAGCCACCCAGCGCCCCAGATAGTTTGGTTTAAAACAGCATCACCCAATTGCTCCTTACCCACCCCCTAAGGAAGCAGGTTGAGACTGGGCCCTGATCCCCATGCAATTCATCTTTGAAAAACTATTTTACCACATGGTGACCAACATACTAAATAAATGAATAATGGTGAGTGAAAGAATAATTTCAATATAATACGGCAAAATTTTAAACACATTGAAACTGTTATCTCTGTCCCTAAGGACTGAAAATAAATCTCATTAAAGAAAAACATACATTATAGGTAATGCTTTCAACTTTTCTTTAACACTGATCTTCCAACAAGGAAGGATTTGACCCTGAGTTGATCTCTGAAATAAAGGTAAACAAAAACACGCAAGTTGTCTCTGCTGATGTCCATGGTTTTCCTGTCACTCCATCTCCAATAATGTAGATGTTGAGTTTGCTGAGTCTCCATGGGGCATGGTGGCAAGAGTGCTAGAGACGGCTGGACTCAGATTCTGGTATCCTAGTTTATACAGCATGGACTCTGAATAAACTTACACTTTTCAACAGGGTAGAATTTCAGTCTTCCACAGGCATGAGCCTTCTGGATTTTAGTAAGTTCTTTGGGGTTTGTGTGGACAGAGGACTCACTCAAGCTGGGGATTCTAAGAGGCCTAGCTGAAAAGCAGACTTTTGTGATCCATTTCCTTCAGGACAGGGGTGATTAACAACTTGGGCTGTCACTGAGCCTTGGAAGAAGTGATGAAAGTTATGAACCCCAAGTCAGAAAAGCATGTGTATCCACATATGCTCCAACCTTTGCAAGTAATTTCAGGGAGGTCCTGTCCTTCTTAGAACTTACTCATGGGACCTCTTAGGGGTTCTGGGCATCTTTATTCCTTCAATCATGGTGTCCATGATTCCCTAACACCGCATAATCTGCACATGTTAGACATTAATAAGTATAGATCGAGTAAAGCTTTTGTTGTTTTTTTTTTTTTTTTGAGAAATGAATTGGGGATAGGAGGCCATACTTATAATTATTTTAAAAACCTATTTTCTTGTTTTCCATAAAAAATGAAGTCTTTGTATAAAGAAGTCCTTAAATGTCCTAGAATTTCAATTTAATTAAGACGTATTGTGCTTCCATAAAGTACCCTTCCTGCAAACATTTCTATGAGGGTAAGCACACAGTCCCTTGCAGCCATTTTGACTGGGTTTATTTTTCTTAACCTCACTATATCTCAATTTACCTATAACACACAGAAAGTCATGATGTCTAGCTCATAAGGCTATTATGAGCACTAAATAACATTAGACATGTCAAACATTTAGCAAATTATCTGACATAGTAAACACTCAGTAAATGTTAACTACAATTTTTATAAGAAGACCATTTATAAGCAAAAATTTTGTGTGTGTGTGTCCGTGTTTTTTTTTTTTACACGTGTGTATTTAAGAGACCATCAGAAAATGTAATATGTAATGATAAATATTGACATTTGCATTGGGGCTTGAAAGTACATTTTTAATGGGGTATTTAAGTAATGGGTACAGACTTCTTTTCCTGAGGCTGGGCAAGTCACAGGGCATGGAGTGAGGGAGAAGATCAAAATAGTAACATCTTTATTGCGCATAGATGTATGAAATGCTTTTGATAAGCAATCCTACTTTAGAAGTTTTAGCTCTGAAGGAAAAGTTTTGGGACGTTTAATAAGACAGAGACAGTTGTTTTCTTTTAAGAGAGAGCACTTTTTCAACTTCAGATTTCACAGATTTAAATTTGATGCGTGGAAGAAAAAAGTGAATCTTGCCAGTGAAGTCATGGATGATGTGATGAAATTTGAATGCTAGAATTTTGGAGTGTTTGGAGAAAACAAAGCTCATGTTGGCATTAACTCTATTTCTTTTCCACAAATCTACTTATACTGTCTTGTTTTCCATTTTAAATTTGTAATTTGAGGGAAGAGTGTCTCTATATATTTGAATAGCTATTATTCCTGTTTCAATACGATTGCACTGAATATGCAAATCCATATCATCCAGCCCTCTGTTGGTGAACAGCTTGGAAATGGAGATAACGGGGTTAATGCAGCTCCACGATTTTATTTTGCAATCCAGCTAGGCATCCAGGGAACAACACTTACTATTTTTTCAACCTCATTGTTATTTAGGTCCCACAAGGGATGTGCAGTTTCTTTCTTTTTCAGGATGTTCTAAGGGTTTGAGGCTACAAATCGCACTCACCAGAAAGGAACGATAACTTTCACAGCCAACATTCTAGGTTTATTTATTACAGGGATGCTTGACTTTGTATTTCTTTCTTCTGCTTCTATAAATCAGTGTCTTTTCTGTCTTCTATCAAGGAAAGGAAATCATTTCCTTTGTTTTTCTACTTGGCCTGAAGATGAAATTTTAGCAAACTGTATTTCACGTGTGACGGTAGTTTATACGACCATTTCTTCATAAATACTGGCAACGTCCCCATAACCTTTTTTCTTGGTGACTCCTGAAAAGCTCCTTGGAATTGTACTTTGCACTTTGGATTCCTACTTTCACGCTTTTTCCTACTTTCATTGCTTTTCAGAGTTCCGATGATTTTTCAACTGCCAATGTTTACATAAATTCTATTGGTGGTTCAAAGTTTTATTAACGTGTCATTTTCCCTCTGAAGCCTTCTCTGCCCACCCAGTGTGAATCAATAGTCCTCTCCTCTCTACAGCATTGATTGTTTGTGACATTTATTTAACATTTATAAATAGCTGCCTGTGCAAAATCACAGGCTTTTCTATATGCAAGTGTACAAGGTAGATTTGCCAATGAGAATATCAGCTCCTTCAAGACAGAAATTGTATCTTACTTTTTCCATAAACCTTCGGAACTAGTGCTCCACCATCTAAATGCCAGAACCCAGAAATATAGTTAATAAAACTTTAGCTGTAGAGCTCCTTTCCTTCCAGAACCCCTTCTAGGTCTCCATGTGTTCTTGTCCAGATATAGAAAGGATAGTGAAGCTCCAGTTATAGGCCTGAATCATGGACAGCTTCCCCAGTCTGGGTCATTCTTTGCCCTGGTGTTGATCCTGTGGCTGTGGGTAAACTTCTGGGTTGCCTGCCCTTCAAATACCCTCTGCCTTCCTCTGACACCCAGTGACCTCCAGCCTTTGGGAGAGCTAGTCAAACTTCTGGGCCCTAGTTTGAACCCAAGGAGTAGGTTAGAAAAAGATAATGATGGGGCGCCTGGGTGGCTCAGTCGGTTGGGCATCTGACTTTGGCTGAGATCATGATCTCACAGTCCATGAGTTTGAGCCCCGCGTCAGGCTGTGTGCTGACAGCTCAGAGCCTGGAGCCTGCTTCAGATTCTGTGTCTCCCACTCTCTGACCCTCCCCCATTCATTCTCTATCTTTCTCTGTCTCAAAAATAAACAAATATTAAAAAAAAAAGAAAAAGATATTGCTCTGCTTCTTGCTTGGAGCCCATAAAACCATCAGATTCATGGCCATTTTGTCTGCCTTCCCCCATTCCCGGGCTCATAGGGCAGAGAGGACCTGTCTAAGCTGAATGGGGGCCATATCAGGTGAGAGGAGAACATTGGAATTCCTCTGGGGATTGTTTCCTGGCACAGAAGAACCTCCTGGGTAAGAAACTACAAGAAAATTACATAGGCAGGTTATCAATAAAGAGTTGGAGACTAATTTCTAAACCACTATAACAAAAATAAATTTCAAGCATATATGCTGGAGGAAAGAGTGAATTATCTTCCTATCCTTTCAAAGAAAAGTGATATTATGAAGTTGTTCTTTATTAATTGAAGAGGACCTACCCAAAAATTGTAAGAAAAAAATTATTATGGAGGTGTCATTCAACATAGTAATTATAATAAAGGGTTTACATTACTTTTGGCTTTTGTGATATTTATATTATATTATATGTATGTGTGTATGTATGTATAGCACAGTTGGGGAGAGGGACAGAGGGAGAGACAGAAAGAATCCCAAGAAATCTCAATGCTCAGCACATGAGCCCAGTGTGGGGTTCAATCCCACAATCCTGGGATCATGACCTGAGCCGAAATCAAGAGTTGGTCGCTCAACTGACCAAGCCACCCAGGGGCCCTTATTTGTCATCTTTTAAATAATGTGGTATATTGTGATTTATTCTTTCAAATTCACTACAAGTATTAAACACTCATCCTTGTACATCCTTTTTATTTAAGGTTGTTTTCTTTTCCTAAGAAGATTTCTCAGATTGTAAAAGCCTTCAGACGCCACAAAACCTTTTTCCATCCCAGCCAAACTTGCATATCCACCTGCTCCTGATGCACTGACATGGATGTTCCAGTGGCACATCACAATTACTATTAATACACCTGTTTTCCTGAACCCCAGGCCTTTTCTTCTTCTCTCATTCTCTCTCTTGCTCCAAATGTGACCAGTTCCACCCAGTTGAGCCTCAAAATTCAGGTCAAAAATTATCTCTGACCACACGTTTTTGGGCTCAATTACTTCCTCTGCCTTGAGTTTCCATAGACCGTGATGCCTTGATTTACCAGACGGTTCACCTCACTGAACTGAAACCTACTGTTTGTCCATTTTCCTCATTAGCTTCTTACATCCTTGAGCATAGGGATTCCTAAATCTTGTTTTTCCTTATAGCCTCATTTAGCACAGGGCCTGACTTACAATTGTCACTAACATAATACTACTAAAAGGATGCATGATTTTTTTTCCTGACTCACCCACAGAATGTAACCCTTTCTTTCACTGACTCATTTAGTTAATAAGCAAATACTACATTCAAGACTACACTCCAGGGTTCGTGCTGGGGATGGATGTGAAATGAGCTTTAAGATGCAGAAATTGTTTTAAGTTGCCTTCAAAATTTATTAACCACTTTCTCTGCACTGGGCACAAGAACCCTATGAGGTCAGTAATAATATTATACCTTCTAGCAGATTAGGAAAGCAAGACTTTTAGGAATTAGTGTTGCATAGCCAGTAAGTGGCAAAGAGGGTTTGAACTTAGGCAGGCTGGCATCATTCAGGGCGGGTCCTCTGAACAACCTCACTCTCCAGTAACTCTTGGGGGACTGATACATAAATGCATTAGATATAATCCTGGTCTTCCACAGCTCTCTGGAAACAAGCAAAGTCAACACTTAATAAAAACTGTTATTACAAGTAAAAGAAGGATATTTAAACAATTAAACTAAAGGAAGACATGTCATATACATCACCTTTATCATTATGTTAGCCATGCCTTGTTTTTAAAATCTTATCACAATCATTAGGGCACCTGGGTGGTTCAGTTGGTTAAGTGCTGACTTTGGCTCAGCTCGTGATCTTGAGGTTTGTGAGTTCAAGCACCACTCGGGCTCTATGCTGACAGCTCAGAGCCTGGAACCTGCTTCAGACTCTATGTCTCCCTCTCTCTCTCTCTGCCCCTCCCCTGCTCATGCTCTGTCTCTCTCAAAATTAAATAAACATTAAAAAAATTTAAAAAATAATAAAATTATATCACAATCAAAGCACTTAAATTATAAGCACAGATTTAACATGTTAATTAAAAAAATAAAATACTATCTTACTACAAATTATGTTTTATTCTGTTTTATTTTTTTTCTAGACCTTGTCATTCTCACAAATCATTTCTCATTTTCAATTACCTATCTAGACTTTGTAGCAAGGAATGTACTATATTTTGGTATTCTTTTACCTTTGGACTTTTAATTGTCCCTAATTTTCACTATGAGAACTAATCCTGCAATGGATTATCAGAGCATATATTTTTCACATTTTGTATGTAAATGTATGTGTCCATTCTATCTCATTAATGTTATCATAAACATTTCCTAATATTAAAAATACATTTTTTTAAAAAACTCAAAGCCTTTTTATTAATAAAGGAATTCAGTAATAGGAATAGGGTCATTATTTTATTTTAAAGATTTGTGGATCTCAGAGGCACCTGGGTGGCTCAGTTGGTTAGGGTTTTGACTCTTGATTTCGGCTCAGGTCATGATCTCATCGTTCTTGAGATCAAACCCTACATCAGGTTCTGTGCTGACAGTGCAGAGCCTGCTTGGAGTTCTGCCGCTCCCTCCCTCAGTCTCTCTCTCTATCTCTCAAAATGAATTTTAAAAACTTAAAAAAAAAGATTTGTGGATTTCACAAAATGGAAAATTATAACATTTGCTGTATCTTTCCCATGACACATCACAGAAGATACTTTCCCCCCCTGGTCTTTGATGGGTGCTTGAATACATAGATGATTGTATTGTTTCTTCCTAGTTCTTCTTGTTTGTTAATATTTGGGTAGAGGTGATAGATTGTAATACCTCTTTCTTAGCTTTTGTGTCTTTCATTCTTGTTAAGACTATTTTTACTATACCATTATATACCTACTAATGAGCACTTTCTCTTTTAATATAATCTTTCAACTGGAGAGAATGGTTGACTTATCATAAAGTTCTTCAGCTGTATCAAGCCATTAGATCAGAATTTTGAAGATTTTACTTCACTAACTTATTTCCCAAGCCTTGTAACAACTGACTCAACCAGCGTGACTTAGTACTTCAAGGTTATTCTATTCAACAAATATCCTACCAAAAGAATCTTACTTTTTGACTTTTATATGTTTTATTTCTTTTCAGTTTTTTTCATGTTTTTTTTTTCCTTGACTATCTTGTGGGGGATAAGCATAGGAATTCCCTGAGCTTGCACCCATGGGTTAACAAGGCATAAAGAAATAAGAAGCCACAAGATGAAAGCATCCAAGATTAGGGAATCAAGATTAGGTCATCAGGGCGGAAGTGCCCCCCAACTTAGTACAATAACAGAAAGCTGCTTTCACAGGAGGGAAGGACCAGAATAGGTAAACAAGTAAAGAGGGCTATAGACTGCAGCAGGACAAAGTTGCCCAGAGCATAACTATTTAGCCAAAGAAAGGTGCCTTGTTGACCCTACGGTAGCAGGCTCTATCTGTCTTATACCCTAGGCAAGTTAAAATAAACAGAGGCAGTGAATCGTGCCTGCTGTAAACAACCATCTGCCCGGTCACCAAGATTTTGTTTTGTGTTGACCCAAACTCCTAACACTGCATATCTTTGAAACCCCCTTTCCCTCACACACATGACTTAATGTTCACAATTTCATTGTCTCTTTGTGCACGTCCATCACACTTTTAAGCCTTATGATCCAAATAAAAACAGAGCAAGGACCCTTTACTCAGGGCTGTTGACTCCTCCCGGACATCAGCTTCTCTTGCATTTTTATTTTTTTATTTATTTTTTTTTTTAAATGTTTTTTTTTTAATGTTTACTCTTTTTTTTTTTATTTTTTTTTATTTTTTTTTATGAAATTTATTGACAACTTGGTTTCCATACAACACCCAGTGCTCATCCCAAAAGGTGCCCTCCTCAGTACCCATCACCCACCCTCCCCTCCCTCCCACCCTCCCCTCCCTCCCACCCTCCATCAACCCTCAGTTCTCGGTTTTTAACAGTCTCTTATGCTTTGGCTCTCTCCCACTCTAACCTCTTTTTTTTTTTTTTTTCCTTCCCCTCCCCCATGGGTTCCTGTTAAGTTTCTCAGGATCCACATAAGAGTGAGACCATATGGTATCTGTCTTTCTCTGTATGGCTTATTTCACTTAGCATCACACTCTCCAGTTCCATCCACGTTGCTACAAAAGGCCATATTTCATTTTTTCTCATTGCCATGTAATATTCCATTGTGTATATAAACCACAATTTCTTTATCCATTCATCAGTTGATGGACATTTAGGCTCTTTCCATAATTTGGCTATTGTTGAGAGTGCTGCTATGAACATTGGGGTACAAGTGGCCCTATGCATCAGTGCTCCTGTATCCCTTGGATAAATTCCTAGCAGTGCTATTGCTGGGTCATAGGGTAGGTCTATTTTTAATTTTCTGAGGAACCTCCACACTGCTTTCCAGAGCGGCTGCACCAATTTGCATTCCCACCAACAGTGCAAGAGGGTTCCCGTTTCTCCACATCCTCTCCAGCATCTATAGTCTCCGGATTTGTTCATTTTGGCCACTCTGACTGGCGTGAGGTGATACCTGAGTGTGGTTTTGATTTGTATTTCCCTGATAAGGAGCGACGCTGAACATCTTTTCATGTGTCTGTTGGCCATCCGGATGTCTTCTTTAGAGAAGTGTCTATTCATGTTTTCTGCCCATTTCTTCACTGGGTTATTTGTTTTTCGGGTGTGGAGTTTGGTGAGCTCTTTATAGATTTTGGATACTAGCCCTTTGTCCGATATGTCATTTGCAAATATCTTTTCCCATTCCGTTGGTTGCCTTTTAGTTTTGTTGGTTGTTTCCTTTGCTGTGCAGAAGCTTTTTATCTTCATAAGGTCCCAGTAATTCACTTTTGCTTTTAATTCCCTTGCCTTTGGGGATGTGTTGAGTAAGAGATTGCTACGGCTGAGGTCAGAGAGGTCTTTTCCTGCTTTCTCCTCTAAGGTTTTGATGGTTTCCTGTCTCACATTTAGGTCCTTTATCCATTTTGAGTTTATTTTTGTGAATGGTGTGAGAAAGTGGTCTAGTTTCAACCTTCTGCATGTTGCTGTCCAGTTCTCCCAGCACCATTTGTTAAAGAGGCTGTCTTTTTTCCATTGGATGTTCTTTCCTGCTTTGTCAAAGATGAGTTGGCCATACGTTTGTGGGTCTAGTTCTGGGGTTTCTATTCTATTCCATTGGTCTATGTGTCTGTTTTGGTGCCAATACCATGCTGTCTTGATGATGACAGCTTTGTAGTAGAGGCTAAAGTCTGGGATTGTGATGCCTCCTGCTTTGGTCTTCTTCTTCAAAATTCCTTTGGCTATTCGGGGCCTTTTGTGGTTCCATATGAATTTTAGGATTGCTTGTTCTAGTTTCGAGAAGAATGCTGGTGCAATTTTGATTGGGATTGCATTGAATGTGTAGATAGCTTTGGGTAGTATTGACATTTTGACAATATTTATTTTTCCAATCCATGAGCAGGGAATGTCTTTCCATTTCTTTAAATCTTCTTCAATTTCCTTCAGAAGCTTTCTATAGTTTTCAGGATACAGATCCTTTACATCTTTGGTTAGATTTATTCCTAGGTATTTTATGCTTCTTGGTGCAATTGTGAATGGGATCAGTTTCTTTATTTGTCTTTCTGTTGCTTCATTGTTAGTGTATAAGAATGCAACTGATTTCTGTACATTGATTTTGTATCCTGCAACTTTGCTGAATTCCTGTATCAGTTCTAGCAGACTTTTGGTGGAGTCTATTGGATTTTCCATGTATAATATCATGTCATCTGCAAAAAGCGAAAGCTTGACTTCATCTTTGCCAATTTGGATGCCTTTGATTTCCTTTTGTTGTCTGATTGCTGATGCTAGAACTTCCAGCACTATGTTAAACAGCAGCGGTGAGAGTGGGCATCCTTGTCGTGTTCCTGATCTCAGGGAAAAAGCTTTCAGTTTTTCCCCGTTGAGGATGATGTTAGCTGTGGGCTTTTCATAAATGGCTTTTATGATCTTTAAGTATGTTCCTTCTATCCCGACTTTCTCAAGGGTTTTTATTAAGAAAGGGTGCTGGATTTTGTCGAAGGCCTTTTCTGCATCGATTGACAGGATCATATGGTTCTTCTCTCTTTTTTTGTTAATGTGATGTATCACGTTGATTGATTTGCGAATGTTGAACCAGCCCTGCATCCCAGGAATGAATCCCACTTGATCATGGTGAATAATTCTTTTTATATGCCGTTGAATTCGATTTGCTAGTATCTTATTGAGAATTTTTGCATCCATATTCATCAGGGATATTGGCCTGTAGTTCTCTTTTTTTACTGGGTCTCTGTCTGGTTTAGGAATCAAAGTAATACTGGCTTCATAGAATGAGTCTGGAAGTTTTCCTTCCCTTTCTATTTCTTGGAATAGCTTGAGAAGGATAGGTATTATCTCTGCTTTAAACGTCTGGTAGAACTCCCCTGGGAAGCCATCTGGTCCTGGACTCTTATTTGTTGGGAGATTTTTGATAACCGATTCAATTTCTTCGCTGGTTATGGGTCTGTTCAAGCTTTCTATTTCCTCCTGATTGAGTTTTGGAAGCGTGTGGGTGTTCAGGAATTCGTCCATTTCTTCCAGGTTGTCCAATTTGTTGGCATATAAGTTTTCATAGTATTCCCTGATAATTGTTTGTATCTCTGAGGGATTGGTTGTAATAGTTCCATTTTCATTCATGATTTTATCTATTTGGGTCATCTCCCTTTTCTTTTTGAGAAGCCTGGCTAGAGGTTTGTCAATTTTGTTTATTTTTTCAAAAAACCAACTCTTGGTTTCGTTGATCTGCTCTACAGTTTTTTTAGTTTCTATATTGTTTATTTCTGCTCTGATCTTTATTATTTCTCTTCTTCTGCTGGGCTTAGGCTGCCTTTGCTGTTCTGCTTCTAGTTCCTTTAGGTGTGCTGTTAGATTTTGTATTTGGGATTTTTCTTGTTTCTTGAGATAGGCCTGGATTGCAATGTATTTTCCTCTCAGGACTGCCTTCGCTGCGTCCCAAAGCGTTTGGATTGTTGTATTTTCATTTTCGTTTGTTTCCATATATTTTTTAATTTCTTCTCTAATTGCCTGGTTGACCCACTCATTCGTTAGTAGGGTGTTCTTTAACCTCCATGCTTTTGGAGGTTTTCCAGACTTTTTCCTGTGGTTGATTTCAAGCTTCATGGCATTGTGGTCTGAAAGTAAGCATGGTATAATTTCAATTCTTGTAAACTTATGAAGGGCTGTTTTGTGACCCAGTATATGATCTATCTTGGAGAATGTCCCATGTGCACTCGAGAAGAAAGTATATTCTGTTGCTTTGGGATGCAGAGTTCTAAATATATCTGTCAAGTCCATCTCATCCAATGTCTCATTCAGGGCCCTTGTTTCTTTATTGACCGTGTGTCTAGTTGATCTATCCATTTCTGTAAGTGGTGTATTAAAGTCCCCTGCAATTACCACATTCTTATCCATAAGGTTGCTTATGTTTATGAGTAATTGTTTTATATATTTGGGGGCTCCGGTATTCGGTGCATAGACATTGATAATTGTTAGCTCTTCCTGATGGATAGACCCTGTAACTATTATATAATGTCCTTCTTCATCTCTTGTTACAGCCTTTAATTTAAAGTCTAGTTTGTCTGATATAAGTATGGCTACTCCAGCTTTCTTTTGGCTTCCAGTCGCATGATAAATAGTTCTCCATCCCCTCACTCTCAATCTAAAGGTGTCCTCAGGTCTAAAATGAGTCTCTTGTAGACAGCAAATAGATGGGTCTTGTTTTTTTATCCATTCTGATACCCTATGTCTTTTGGTTGGCGCATTTAATCCATTTACATTCAGTGTTATTATAGAAAGATACGGGTTTAGAGTCATTGTGATGTCTGTATGTTTTATGCTTATAGTGATGTCTCTGGGACTTTGTCTCACAGGGTCCCCCTTAGGATCTCTTGTAGGGCTGGTTTAGTGGTGACAAATTCCTTCAGTTTTTGTTTGTTTGGGAAGACCTTTATCTCTCCTTCTATTCTAAATGACAGACTTGCTGGATAAAGGATTCTCGGCTGCATATTTTTTCTGTCTAGCACCCTGAAAATCTCTTGCCAATTCTTTCTGGCCTGCCAAGTTTCAAAAGAGAGATCAGTCACGAGTCTTATAGGTCTCCCTTTATATGTGAGGGCACGTTTACCCCTTGCTGCTTTCAGAATTTTCTCTTTATCCTTGTATTTTGCCAGTTTCACTATGATATGTCGTGCAGAAGATCGATTCAAGTTATGTCTGAAGGGAGTTCTCTGTGCCTCTTGGATTTCAATGCCTTTTTCCTTCCCCAGTTCAGGGAAGTTCTCAGCTATGATTTCTTCAAGTACCCCTTCAGCACCTTTCCCTCTCTCTTCCTCCTCTGGGATACCAATTATGTGTATATTATTTCTTTTTAGTGTATCACTTAATTCTCTAATTTTCCCCTCATACTCCTGGATTTTTTTATCTCTCTTTTTCTCAGCTTCCTCTTTTTCCATAACTTTATCTTCTAGTTCACCTATTCTCTCCTCTGCCTCTTCAAGCCGAGCTGTGGTGGTTTCCATTTTGTTATGCATTTCGTTTAAAGCGTTTTTCAGCTCCTCGTGACTGTTCCTTAGTCCCTTGATCTCTGTAGCAAGAGATTCTCTGCTGTCCTGTATACTGTTTTCAAGCCCAGCGATTAATTTTATGACTATTATTCTAAATTCACTTTCTGTTATATTATTTAAATCCTTTTTGATCAGCTCATTAGCTGTTGTTATTTCCTGGAGATTCTTCTGAGGGGAGTTCTTCCGCTTGGTCTTTTTGGATAGTCCCTGGCGTGGTGAGGACCTGCAGGGCACTTCCCCTGTGCTGTGGTGTATACCTGGAGTTGGTGGGCGGGGCCGCAGTCAGACCTGATGTCTGCCCCCAGCCCACCGCTGGGGCCACAGTCAGACTGGTGTGTGCCTTCTCTTCCCCTCTCCTAGGGGCGGGATTCACTGTGGGGTGGTGTGGCTCGTCTGGGCTACTTGCACCGTGCCAGGCTTGTGATGCTGGGGATCTGGCGTATTAGCTGGGGTGGGTAGGCAAGGTGCTCGGGGGCAGGAGGGGCAGGCTTAGATCGCTTCTCCTTAGGTGATCCACTTCAGGAGGGGCCCTGTGGCAGCGGGAGGGAGTCAGATCCGCTGCCGGAGGTTTGGCTCCGCAGAAGCGCAGAGTTGGGTGTTTGCGCGGAGCGAGCAAGTTCCCTGGCAGGAACCGGTTCCCTTTGGGATTTCGGCTGGGGGATGGGCGGGGGAAATGGCGCTGGCAAGCGCCTTTGTTCCCCACCAAACTGAGCTCTGTTGTCAGGGGGCTCAGCAGCTCTCCCTCCCTTTGTCCTCCAGCCTTCCCGCTTTCCGAGCAGAGCTGTTAATTTCTGACCTCCCAGACGCTAATCGCGCTTGCTGTCGGAACACAGTCCGCCCGGCCCCTCCGCTTTTGCAAGCCAGACTCGGGGGCTCTGCTTGGCCGGCGAGCCGCCCCTCCGCCCCGGCTCCCTCCCGCCAGTCCGTGGAGCGCGCACCGCCTCGCCGCCCTTCCTACCCTCTTCCGTGGGCCTCTCGTCTGCGTTTGGCTCCGGCGACTCTGTTCTGCTAATCCTCTGGCGGTTTTCTGGGTTATTTAGGCAGTGTAGATGGAATCTAAGTGATCAGCAGGACGTGCGGTGAGCCCAGCGTCCTCCTAAGCCGCCATCTTGCCCTAATCTTCTCTTGCATTTTTATCCTGCATCCGCTCTCTTGTGGGACAAGAGAGAACTCCAGACCCAGAGTCTACGACACTATCTGTTGAAATTAAGAACACCAAATCATAATTTCCTTTCCTTGCAGCAACTTGATGGATCACTCAGTTGGTTAAGGTTTTGACTCTTGATTTCCATTCCAGGTGGAGAAGAAGACCTGCTGCATGGCTGGAAATTCATCTTTGCAGCACTTTTTGGGGTGTAGGCAAATGGCATTATATATTTGACAAAATGTTTGAGTTTGACTCAGACCCTTGTTTTCCACAACATGATTATTTTCTTTAAAAAGTATTTCCTTCTTTTGTCCTGGAAGAAAAGCCAGCAGTTTTGCATAAATATACCATACATTGAAGTAAAATTTAGGGCAAAAAAAAAATTGTACCTACTTTTAAATTTCCTGCCTTTTGCTACCCTAGTTGGGGCACTATTTATGTCAATACTGGTTCATTGATTTGTTTTTTTAACCACTCCCATTGTAGTGGATCTCTTTCTGTTTAATCGAATCCTGTACACTCTTGCTACTCCTGTATATTTTTATCTGTAGCTATATCTATCCCGTTATTCCCTAGCTCAAACACCTTGCCTGGCTCCGCATTTCCTTTAGGATAAAACTAAAATGACCCAGCTCTTGTATAATAGCAGAGCAAGTCATAGAAACCTGGGTTTGAATCCTAGCTCTATGATTTGGTACTATATTGTGATCTTGGACAAGTTATTTCAATATTGTGAAAGTCAGTACCATCATCTACAAAACTGCCTAGCTCTGAGGAAGTATTGGTAACGTTAACTGAGACGATGTGTTTGTAATGGTTTGGATACAGTACAGTAAAAGTGTCTGTGTCTTCCATTCCTGTAGTTTTATTTTCAAGCCTTCCACTATCTTTCTGATTTTTAAAAATATTTAGTAAACATTTTATCCAACACTTATCACGCACGCTTCCAACACCAGTGAGGGATATAAGGGGGAAAAGCAACAATGTTCCTACCCTCAAAAAATGTAGGCTCAAAAACTACAAGGATAGGGCAGCTGAATCTCAGGGAACAAAGGTAAGAGTTACACAGGATGAGGCTCGTTGGGATGGTAAGGCCAGATGGAAAAGGGATTTGAACATTTTCTCCAGAGAAAGGGAAAGCTGTTAATGAGATTTCAGCAAGACAGCAACAGGATCAAATGAGCTTCTTAAGAGCAATACCTCACTGTGAAAGTGAATTAGAGGGACCAGAGACTGAACAGAAAAGGATCCTGAGGCAAATTTAAAGATAACAGATTTGAATAAGATTACTGGCACCCAAACTGGACAGAAGCGGTTGAATTAAATAAATATTTTGCAGGAACACTCAATAAGAATTGGTCATTGCAGAGGCCTCAGGGTACATAATATAGAGGACAATGCCAAGGATGACTCCAAGGTTATTCGATGATGGCTCTTTTTTTATTTCCTTTTTTTTCTGTGTGGATGCTCTTTCTTCAAATGGACTGGAATTTCCTTAGCCTGATAGGCTACAGCACAGACTTGTATACATTCTCCAGATGAGTAAATGCTTAGAAAAACAAAACTAAACTAAACTAATTGAGAGACTGGTGTGGTTGTTCAGGGACCAGGTGCCCTCTGTGCTATTAGCTAATTATTTCAATCTCATTAAAAAATATCAAGCCTTAATTACTTCCATCCATGGTGATAAGAGTAACTTTAACAAACCTCTGAAGAATCACACATCTTCATTATACTCAAATTAACTCCTCTTCTGGAATTGTTAACAAGCTGAAAATGAGTAAGTAAGACTTAGTTTTTTTCCTTCTTAATAGTGGCACCAGTGCAAAAACAATGGACTGCTATTGAAAGAGGGAAGAAAAGAGGAGGCTGGTTTATTTACTGAAAGGACAGTCACCTGCAAGTTTCTTGAATTCTAAAATTATATGATAAATGAATATATTTAAATACATGTTATTTTTTTTATAGTGAGATGCCCTCATAGTTTGGTATTTAAAATATATATGTATAAATGTATGTATGTGTGTGTATATAAATAAAACTATCAATGTAGTCTTTAAATTATTGATACCCTGACCATGGAAGAGGCAGTTAAAATATAAAATGAGAAGCAGGGTGGGGAAGAGAGAGAGAGAGAGCTGAAGAGAGAAGTGTTTATAGAATAATAGTAAGTATGAGGAGCCAACAGATTTGAAATGCAGATATAGTAAGTACTTGATTAGGAAGTCACAAGTTCGTTTCAGAAAAAAAAGGAAACATTATTAATTACACTGGAATTAAAAAAAAAAGAAACAGAATGAGAGATGAGTGAATAATCAAAATAGCTCTTGGTTTCTTTAAGGCAGGAGGTAGATTGAGTTGAATAGAAGAGAGTGTATGGAATGTAAATTCTGATTGTTAGTTTTTCTTTTTTGTAATGCCATGTCTGACTTAAGCTTTGACTGTTGACACTTTCACTTCAAATAGCATCTAGTACTCAAAAGACATCTTGAATAAACGCAATGCCAGCCACTGCTAGTCACAGGACTAGATGAAGAGCTATCCCTCTCCCCCCACCCTTGTTTAGAGATCTTGGTTGATTTCCATAACTGACCACTTGGGCTACTTGGTTTTTTTCTCTTCTTTCACTTTAAATATCTGCTTTTATGCTTAAAACTCGCCAATAAAGAGCCAGCCCATGAAACCCTGGGCCTTACAAGGCAGAACCCTATAAACCTTATATTACCCTATAAATGCAGAACCCTATAAACCTGGACCTACCCAGGTCCATTTGCCTTACTCTTCATTCCCCACACATACCCTGCCATGATCTCACTGTGTGGTCTCAGGTTTGCCATGTGCTTCCCAAAACTTGTGAGTAATACTCCCTGACACACATTCCTTTTTTTTTTTCAAAGTTTCCTGATAGTTATTACTGAGGGTATCTTGCAATCATAAGAACCACAAGGGCAGGTCCAGCCACAACACTCCTGATAACACAATGCTGGTTATCAGTAGGCTGAGATTGGCACACAATAGTGTGAGTTGTATGTAGTTCAGTTATCATATGTTAAGATGTTTATTACTGTGATCACATGTGAGATGCTTGATCATACTTTCAGAAAGAGCAGGAATCCACCCACATTATTGCTTGAGTTCTTACCTTTCAAGCATTCATCAAATGAAATAGTAAGTAACTCTTCTGCTTTGGCTGTCGATGATACAAAGATAAATAAAATACAGTCCTTCTCCTGAAGTAGTATATACCCAGGGGATGACAGGCATATAAACAGATGATCACAATATAATATGATAATCCTGACTTCTGTGCAGGATTGGCATAAATCCAGCCCTGTCTGTTGCCCATAGCAGACATCACGATCCTTCCTGGGCACTCATTCCTGAAAAGTCTGGACACAACTTCACAGTCTTTCACAACACTGTACTCCAGACACCTTCCACCAATTATTTGGTGTTGGCATGTGCATTAAAGTCTTTTTGCCACTGATGTCAGATTCTTATTATAGGTGTTTTGAAGAGTGTTGAGGAAGCACAGAGCTTCTAAAATTATTGAGACTAGCAGTTCTGTAACAAAATATTTTGACTATTGATGTTTTTTAAGTTGTTAGTTGAGTAAATAATACAGAGAATTCTTAGATATAATAGCATAAAGGGCAAGCCCATGAGACTAGCCCTTTGTAAATAGAGGAAATCCATTTGGTAATGACTGTGTTAATAACTTTCTACTAAGCAAGTTGAGACACCAATGATTGAATGAATGATATGGTACTATTCTATTTACCAAATTATCTGTTACATTACACTTTAACCTCTTAGTCCCTGAGACTTTTTTTTTTCTCTCCCAGAAGCTACACTGCTTTTGGCAAATGAACATTTAGCATTTAGCATCCACTCCATTTAGCATTTCTGAGTGCTTATTAAACCTTTGAATTTTCCTCACATCATCCTTAACTGTAAAGCATCCAGAAATGATTTTCACAGATACCTTAAGGTGATGTAAATGCAGGACTGAGCCAGTGATGAGAGCAGCTACTGTCTCTGTGTTGCCATCTGCTGTGTGGTCCTCGAAGGACAGGTGTGTGGTGATGGAGACAGGCCCCAGGCCACATGTCTTGCTTAAGGATGTTCCCAGAGAGGCAAAGCTCCAGCCTGTAAGTACGCTGTCCTCTTCACTCCCATTTGTTATATCACTGAAAATATAATTTTCGAGTTGAAAAGATCACTTGAAGTATTCTACTTTTCATGGGCTGAATATACATGACCAGTGGAGATGCTAAAAGTCTAAGAATTTGAACAAACAATTAATTTAGGAGGTCAGAGAGTTGAAGGGAAAGTGCCTGGGACATGTTACATATGCAATAAATTTTTATTGACTGTATGAGTAAAAATGTAATTGCAGCATCAGCTCAAATAAAGAGTTTTGGTTTTATTGAGGGCTAGAATCTAAATTGTCTCATTGGTCAGTAGGAAATCAGTAGGAGCATATATACATATATGAAAAAAAGAAAGAAAGAAAGAAAGAAAGAAAGAAAGAAAGAAAGAAAGAAAGAAAAAGAGAAAAGAAAAAAAAAGAAAAGAAAAGAAAAGAAAAAGAAAGGAAGAAAGGAGGGAGAGAGGAAGGAGAAAGAAAGGAAGGAAAGAACTTAACTATGGATTAGGAATTCTGCATAGTCACTTTGCAAGAAAACTTACAGAGAATAAGAATACTTAGGTGTTATGGGGCGCCTGGGTGGTGCAGTCGGTTAAGCGTCAGACTTCAGCCAGGTCATGATCTCGCGGTCCGTGAGTTCGAGCCCCGCGTCAGGCTCTGGGCTGATGGCTCGGAGCCTGGAGCCTGTTTCCGATTCTGTGTCTCCCTCTCTCTCTGCCCCTCCCCCGTTCACACTCTGTCTCTCTCAGTCCCAAAAATAAAATAAAACGTTGAAAAAAAAATTAAAAAAAAAAAGAATACTTAGGTGTTAAATCTAAAGTGTTATACAAAGCAAACACATTTGAAATGTCACTTTCAATAACATTAAGGAGAATATAGACCTAGCTATTCAACAGGTGTTCCTGCAATTTATTTTAAGCTTCCTCTTATCGAACACTCAAGCCCCAGGCTGAGACCTTTACATTTATCTCATTTATTTTTTTAAACTTACCTCTCATATACATCTAATTATCTCCATTTTACATGGCAAGGAAATGAAGTCTCAGAGACATTAAATAGCTTTTCCAACATCATACAGTTGAATAACTGGAAAACATACAATTTAAAACCAAGTTTCCCTGCTAAATAGTTCTTATAATTAACAATTAGTGTATCCTGTTTTATCATTAGAAATAATAATGTAAAAAACTAGCATTATGTACGAGCATGAAAATGTATTATGGCTCCAATAAGAGCTCCAGAATGGTCAGCAAACCTGTACCTAATCAAGTACAAAAATATTAACTCAGGAGCTGGATAATAATATTTTTTCAAGTTTTTGAACTTGAAAAAAATGATACTTAGGTGAGGGTTATAAGAAATCAATAATTTTCACAAGTCAAATTATTTTTTTACCTTATCTTTGTTATGATTCAAGTCTTATTTAACTAATTTAGATGTTGTATTTAAGCAAGCAGTTTTCTTTTTGAAAGTTTGTTGAGTACACCAGAGAACAGTATACCAAATTGTCTAAAACCAAAGATCCCATATCCTGTGCAGATACTTATTTTCAGGATGACATCAGAAAAATCACTTTAATTTTTGTTTTTGTCAATTGAAAATGAGAATTCGATACTTCTTTAAGCAGAATTCCATTTCATCATATTATTTCATTTGTATTTCTTGAAAATAATTACAACGCATACTTCCTGAAATTAATTCAAATCCCTATTCTAATATTTTAAAACATTAATTTCCATGGCTAAGATGGAAAAGTGAGGTAGAAGAAATTTTAGTTAGATTCATGCCTTCCTGTTGAAGTTGACAACTCAAAAATATGTGTCTAATTTTAGTGTATATTTTCTGTCATTTTAAAGTGTATGACCTGATGAACAAAGAGGTTTAAAGAAGATAATATGTTTAGTGTATAAATACAACTTTAAAATGGACAAATTTGCTCATTTCCTAACAGCCGTGATTGTATTTCTTATATTGGGTGTATACAAATAAATGAGTCCCAGACCCATAGGTATTGTGATAAGTAAAAAGAATTCAAGTGGATTATGCATTAGGCTTTATTTTTCTTTCTGTTTAGGAAAAAAACAAATTTTTAAGACTGAAGGGAAATATTTTTTAAATGGCCATTTCCTTTGTGAAGTTCAGTTATTTTTGATGTTCACCTCCATGCCACCCATATTTAAAATTTTCTCATTATTTCCCTCATCTGTTCAGTCTTAAATTAGTTTCATTAACTGTCAGAACTTATCTGAATCCAGAGAAAAACTTATCAAAATCCTTCAAAGCAAAATGGCTTTATCTTTGAAGTTATAGAGGTGATTACATTTCATTTTTTAAAATTCAAGTGTTTTTTTTAAGAAGGTGAAAGGAAAGGAGAAAAAAGTTTCACATTACTAAGTCAGAATTTAAATGAATTGCCTAATAGAGAAAAGGTGATCTAATAAATTAGAAATTCATAAATCATGGAATAATAGATGTACATATAATAGACATATCATAGGTATATCATAGGTATATTATTATATATACCTAATATATAGGTATATTATTATATACTAATAATATATACTGTAGTAATATATCATGTATATAATAATTATATGTATATTTTGTATATAATATACATATTATATGTATATTATAGTATAGAAGTTTTTTGAGATAAAAAGTGAGCCATCATAATCATTACAACTGTAGGTTAATAACACCAGTTCCTCACTACAATACCAATAATTGTTGGGGAAAACACTGGTCTTTCCAAATCATGCTTGAAATCTGTGTATTATCTGTTAGGACAAAGGTCCAATTTTATTTTAGAATATCTAGAAAGAAGAAATGATTTATTTCAAAAATCTGCTCAGATAACACCCTATTAAATAAAACAGTCCTGATGGATTTATTGGAAGCAAAATGGGTGCCTTTTTCCTTTTATTCACATATTGTCTTACTACAAACGTCTCTTTCAGAGGCAAACTCAAAAATCATTTAAGTGCTGGGTTACTTTAATACGGTATTAACTAAGCTGAAATTTTTCAGTTGGGTACGTAATGGATCTTTACTCTCCTCATTGAGCACACGCTTTATCATATTGACTGGACAAGTGTTTAGAATTCATTGACAATAGAAAATCTATGGGTGGGAAGAGAAAAGGAAGGAGAATGTAAAAAACACAAATGTATGTATTTGCAAGGCAGTCTGTAGGGTGATAATGTGAGTTCAAGCAAAGTACATTTGCCACACTAGGAGGAAAGAGTCAAGCATTGTTTATAAGGACCTGATGCAGAGTCTAGAATGTATTGTCTAGGTTTGTGTTCTGCCATGAAGTCATCATGATTGGTGTTAAATTTTTTAATTATGTCAAGTAGGAAGTGAAGTTGAGACTCACCTCAGGATGTTGAGTTGACTCCTTCTCAGTGAACATGTCCACTGAGTATAAGAAAAATATGTATTTCTGTCTCTTGAAATTGCTCCTTATTTTTGGATAATAGTGTATATTATATATAATCTTATATTTGAGATTCTCTAAGTGGAGCTAACCAGGAAAAAAAATTATTTTGCACTTGTCTAGTCTCCTTTCATAGTTAGGATTCAGTCAAGGAAACAGAAACCACTCTGGAATGTTCAAGTAAGAAGAGATTTAACAGGAGTACAGTTGGAAGGGCTGGTAGAGTGATTAGAACAAACACCATTAGCACTCACTCGCAGCAATTCAGATGTTGCTAGTGTAAACCAGGTCATGAAAGTGTGTTTCAGAGTAACCTGCACCAGGCAGAAAGGTGAGATTCATAAGGAGGACCCAGAAGCTGATGCAAATTGCGGGGTCTGATAAAATCTGCTATTTGTCTTTGCCAGAGCAGAAAAGTTCCTGCTGTCCAAATCTTTTTTTTTTTAATTTTTAAACATTTATTCATTTCTGAGAGACAGAGTGTTAGTGGGGGGAGGGGCAGAGAGAGAGACACACACACACACAGAATCTGAAACAGGCTCCAGGCTCTGAGCTGTCAGCACAGAGCCCCACATAGGACTTGAACTCATGGACTACAAGATCATGACCTGAGCTGAAGTAGAATGCTTGACTAACTGAGCCACCCATGAGACTCATTGCTTTCCAAATCTTGTGAGAGTGCCTCTTTTTAGTAGTTCTAAACTGGAATCCTGCACCAAGGAATTCTGGAAAATGCGGTTCCTGGGTTTCTAGATGCTGTTATATAAGAGGCAATCCTAAAGAGGCAGAAATGATCCCGAGTGTAGAAAATCTGATATAGCTTCCTTTCTTGGTATTAGAGACAAGGATTTGTTTATATACCTTTGTTACAAAGTTGTCTCTTCTTGGATCCTTTCAATAATAAATATGTATTGACTCACTGTCGGTGGAACTAGACATGTTCAGGACACAGTCACAACAATTGTCGAGTGCTATTCTATGACAATGTTTATCTGTGGTAAAAAAGTAAGCTTAAATGGAGACATGATTTTGGAGCAAATAATTAGACATGGAGTAATCATGAACTTTAAAGACCTGGGTGTAATAATTTGCTAGGGCTGTCATAACAAAGTATCACAGATTAGGAGGCTTAAACAACAGAAATTTATTTTCACCCAGTTCTGGAGACTAGAATTTCCAGATCAAGATGTCTACAGGACAAATTCCCTCTGGAGACACTAGGGAGAATCTGTTCCATGTGTCTCTCCCAGCTGGGTTGCTGTAAATCTTTGGCTTCCCTTGGCTTGTAGGCACATTACCCCAATGTCTTCATGTTTCCATGGAATTCTCCCTGTGTTTCTTCACATTATCTGTTCTCCATGCACGTTTCTTCTGTCTCTGTGACCATATTTCCACTTTATATAAGGATACCAGTCAAATTAGAGTAGGGGCCCACTCTGCTCCAGTACAACTCCATCTTAACTAATTACTTCTGACCTATTTCCAAATAAGGTCACATTCTGTGGTGCTGAGGGCTAAGATTTTAGCATGTGAATTATAGAGGGAACATGGTTTAACCCATAACACTGGGTTTGAATTCCAGGTCTATTACTTGTTAACATGCAAAACACTCAGCATTTTGTAGCTTCAGTTTTCTCCTACATATAAAAACAATGGTTTATAATCTATTTCAAATGGTTGCGTGAGAATAATTTTTTTTAATTAGAACATTTTTTCACATTGTCTGATGCAGGAGGTACCAACTAAATGTGGGGACTGTTTTTTTCTTCCTAAAATGGCAATTCAACTGGAATTTATTTATGAACTGGGCCATAAAAGGTAGATATGGAGTCAATATCAGAAAAACTGAGAAAGGAGAGATACGGTTTCACCAACCTGCTCTATGTTTGCAATCTGAGTCTAAGTTAATGAACAGTTGAATTTTTACTGTCATCTGAGGTGTTGGGACCTAAGAAAGCATCAGCTGTTTAGAAGTTCGGCGGATTCTCTTCTAAATGTATCACCATTGTTGTAGACCAGAATCCCAATTTTTCAGGTAGCATAAATATGAAATGTGAAATTTAGTAAATACAATACCAACAGGAAAATTGTTATTTTATATAATAGAAAAAATAATTTTAGAACTTGAAAATTTATGTTGTTTATTATATGGAAAATGTTAATAAATTAAAATGTAAGGAATATTTACACTTAATACCTTCCAGATTTTGTTCTGTGTTACAGAAAAAAAATGATTAAAATATAGAAAGATTCATTTTCCCCCCATAGTAACTTTTTCTTAAAATTAAATAATAAATGTAGACTGAGAAATAAAATTATATATTTTTGAGACTTTACTTCTGACAGTGCAGATGGTTCTTAAATAGTACTGAGTTTATTAAAATCCAGATAATAGCAATTTTCCAAACCGTGAATTAGTATTGGTTATAGGAAGAAAAGAGGAATCTATTAGTCAAATTATTCATTTTTTTAATGTTTATTTTTTTCTTTGAGAGAGAAAGAGAGAGAGAGAGAGAGAGAAAACAAGCAGGGGAGGGACAGAGAGAGAGGGAGACACAAAATCCTAAGCAGGCTCCAGGCTCCAAGCTGTTAGGACAGAGTCTGACGCGGGGCTCCAACACGGAACCGTGAGATCATTACCTGAGCCAAAACCGCACTACCGACTGAGCCACCCAGATGCCCCGAGTCAAATTATTCTTTAAAGCAAATTATGCATTTTAATAATATAAATTAATTATGTTAGTACTTATACAAATCAAATAAAAATATTGAGTTTTTATAAGCAAAGATAGCTAAGAATAGCAAAACACAGTTCAGTGTAAGAATTAAAAACCAGCAACTCCTTAATCCTTCCTACTTGCATCTGAGACAAAAAAAAAATCAATGCAAGGTTTTACAAATCACATCTGTAAGTATAAAAAATGATAACACTGACACATAATATTTCTGGATTATTTATGATGAACTCAGCAATACCCTAAGCATTAACACATTATTTCAAATAAAAAAACTATAAATTCTATTTTTGACTATGTAATCTGTCACAACTTTCAACTTTTCAAAGTTTCTCACCTGCAAAATGAGGTGTTGGTAGATGCTTTGATGACTGTCAAGTGTATCCAGTCTTCGTATTCTCTCTTCTATCTTTCTCATGACAGCAGGTAAATCTTTCATTCTTTTTATTGACTTCTTATAATCTCTTTTTAAAATTCTATTTAACATATATCAATTATAGTAATCAACAAACACTACTGTATCTCTTTACACTGTGTTCTCCTTCAGTAGGCAGTATGTTGGTTAAAACCACAAAGTCCACTCCACCAAGTCCGCTCCAAGTTTGTCATTGGCTGCTCTTTGGGCTTCTCTCAGTTTTCTGGGCAGGCTATGCTGCTCTGAACGTTTCTTCTCCCCCATCATGATGGTCTATTTTCCTCCCAATTCCTTCAATATTAGAATAATCTAGTCATGAAGGTAGGAGTGATCTTTTTCAATCAGTAATTCAATTCCACACCCATTTATTAAGAACCTGCCATGTACCAGGCCCTCTCTTAGGTGTTGCCAGTGATAGGAAATTCGGTGAGCTAGAATTACATCCTTAGCATTTACTTTACCTTTTTTTTTTTTTTGTATCTTAAGCAACTTATCTTCAAGTAATAATTTGAATTAATCTTTATGTATGTGCCTTGTGTCAGGTTGATGCTATAACCCACCTTGTGGTCATATAATGAGCATAGGAAATTGGCACCATTTTATTTATTTATTTTATTCATTTATTTTTATTTTTTATTTTTTAATTTACATCCAAGTTAGTTAGGATATAATGCAATGAGGATTTTGGGAGTAGATCCCAGTGATTCATCCCCTATGTATAACACCCAGTGCTCATCCCAACAAGGGATGAGCCCCTTACCCATTTAGCCCCAACCACAACCCCTCCAGCAACCCTCAGTTTGTTCTCTGTATTTAAGTCTCTTATGTTTTATCCCCCTTCTTGTTTTTATATTATTTTTGCTTCCCTTCCCTTATGTTCATCTGTTTTGTATCTTAATTCTACGTATGAGTGAATTCATATGATAATTTGTCTTTCTCTGACTAACTTCGCTTAGCCTAATACCCTCTAGTTCCATCCATGTTGTTGTAAATGGCAAGATTTCATTCTTTTTGATTGCCGAGTAACACTCCATTGTATACATATACCACATCTTCTTTATCCATTCATCCAGCGATGGACATTTGGGCTCTTTCCATACTTTGGCTATTGTCAATAGTGCTGCTATAAACATTGGGGTGCATGTGACCCTTGGAAACAGCACACCTGTATCCCTTAGATAAATACCTAGTAGTGGCACCATTTTATGGATGAGGGAATGGACATCTCACAGCTTTTAAGCACTAGAGCCAAGTTGTCTGATTCAAGAGCTGAGCTTTCAATCTCCCCACAATCTGGCTTTCCCAAAGTAAAGGAAGGATGTGTCAAATGCCACCGTTGAGATATATTCAATGGCTCTGACAAACAGAAATAGGAGATAAAAGAAAGGAAGACAGTCTTCAGCATTAGTTACATGATACAAATTAAAACAAAAACACTTCTATCTACCTGTGTATGTATGTTTGTATGTGTATGTATACTCATCCACTATGTAAGCATGTATATGTTTGTGTATAAGTATGGGTGTGCATATACACACTTAAACAGTGGACAAAAACACAGTTTAGGAGTCAGATTAAGCTAAATTTAAACCCTGATTCCACCCCTTAGTAACTGTGTGACTTTGGCACTCTAGGAATAATAACAAAACCTAATTTTTGGAATCACCCTGAGGATTAATTGGCATAATTTATAAAAAGCACATGGCTTAGTCTTTGATAAGATTAAAAGCTCAGTAAATATTTGTGGAATAAATGAACAGATAAATGTTTTCTAGATGGTCTGCTCTATTGGTATTCTAACAAATTCTTTTTCCTTTTTTGTATCTCTCTAATTTTCTAAATTTAATATCTGTTGCTTTTATGATAAGAGAATAAAAGATATATTTACATATCAGTACTTTTATATTGAAGTTAAAATTTAGCTCTAGCTTTCTGAATCAGGCTACTATTTATGACTAGGAAGTATTTCAGAAGGGCTTTAAATGGGCACAAATCAGAGTAGGAAGATTCTTCCATGTGGAGGGATGTTTGAATAAACGAAGGTACAGATGTGTGAAAGTTTGGAAAAGGACAATGCATGTAAAGTAGCAATAGTACTTGGGACATCAGTGAGTACTTGAGGTTCTGCCAGGAAGGTAGGCTGGGACCAGAATGTCAAGACCATAGAATGCACGCTAAATAGTTTAAACTTATAGGCACACAAGTTGTCCAGAAACTTTAGGAACTCTTAGGCCTGAAGCAAACTGACAATGTCATGAGAAGATGTAAAATGAGCAGATGAAATTCACAGAGAAAGAGGGACTTCTCCCTCTTCGGTGCTGTGCCTTCTAGGACTCATTTTCTCTTGCTTCTGTTTCAGGTCTGTGTTGCTCTGAGTGGGCAACTCCTATTCTGTGATTGATTTGGTTCCCTTGTGCTGGACTTAATTTTCTTACTCTTGTCGTTCACATTCAAGACTTTCTGCTGTTGCTTTTCTGACTAATTTCATCACAGCTGAAGAGCTATGTTTTTCCCAAAAGAATTCCTCCTTTGTCATAGGAGGGAAAAATGTGTGTCTTCCCAGCAGAACGACATAAGGGTGATTGATGCCCTGGGAACAAATACACAAACTCTCTCCAACGTGTCCTCTTCCTCTACTTTTAGGAGATGGGAGTTTTAAAAACTTGTCAAATACAGTGTTTGGGGTTTTTAACTGTTTATTGAACACATGTTAGTTTCACAAGTATTGCAGAGATTATCTAGGGATCAGAGGGCATTAGGAGTAATGAATCTCAACATCCCAATTTAAAAGTACTTACTTCACAGGAATAGATCAGAGAAATGGTGAGGGGATTTCACATTATATCTTTCTTGGATATTTTAGTCAATGACATGCTCTTTGAATTTACCAGTGGCACAAACAATCCAAAGTTTCAAAGCAGATGAGGTGGTAGAAAACTAAGATTTAAGGGGCCTGGGATTATTTATGCTGAAAATGAAAAAAAAATTGTTCTCAAAATTGTCAACAGAGACTAGGGATCATGAACCTTTTCTCTCTAATGCTGTTTCTGACTATAAAAGACAATGACAACTTTGGTGTGCTATGATTTATTTTCCCCATGAAATGTACTCAGGGAACAAAGATGGATGTGGCATAGGCTCTGCCCTTGAAAAATTCAAATTTAGAACACTTTATATCAAAAGTTATATACAATAAGTATAAATTTTGGTCTTGGATATTTTTATTTTGATGTATTTGCAATTGGTTTCAGATGAAATATTTGAAGAACACCTCCAGTCCTCTGGTTTTATGGAAACTTCATATATGCATTACTATTTGTTGTAGTCTGACTAAAATAAGAACTGATTCCTGGTAAATCTGAACTGAAAATTCTCAGTGGTTTTAGGGAATTCCAGAGGGAATGTCTATATTCCTGCATTCATCAGAAAGGCACTGATTCTCTGTCTTTATATTGCATGCTTTACAGAGAAAGCACTTAAAGAAAATTCTAATATTTTCTCAATATCTACTCAGCTCCTCTTGGGCTCTGGAGTGGGAAACTTATAAGCATTGCATACATCACTTAAACCTCACAGCAAACCCAAGAGGTAGGTCTCATAAGTGACATAGGACAGGATGCAGCACATTTGATTATGGTCCTGGGTGTGATTGCAGAATTAGTCATAAGAAATAATTGCTGCAGAAATAGCTGAGCAAATATGGAAAGACTGTCCTTGTCCTCTGATATGTAGGTTGTAATTTGGTACCAGGAGGAATGGATCATCCCACTTTCATCTAGCAATTACTCAGCTAAAATTGCCAAATATTGTTTTATACCAATTGAAACTCTAATTTTAACTTTATAATAAAAATGTTCAAAATACTAAAAAACAAGTAAAACAAAACTTTACCATGATCATGGCTACAGATATTCATGATTTGAGAAGTAAATTTAATTTTTTTTTAATTTTGTAATGTTTATTTATTTTTGAGAGAGAGAGAGAGACAGAGTGTGAGTGGGGGAGGGGCAGAGAGAGAGGGAGATACAGAATCCGAAGCAGACTCTAAACTCTGAGCTGTCAACACAGAGCCCAACACGGGTTCGAACCATGAACTATGAGATCATGACCTGAGCGGAAGTCTAACGCTCAACCGACTGAGCCACCCAGGCGCCCCAATTTTTTTAAGCCTAATTCTTAGAAATCTGGTCTTCCCAAAAAGGAATTGGGCTTCTGGAACGTTTCATGGTAACATGTCACAGATCAATGCCTACAGTAATCAATCTTGGTCAGCTGGTATCCTTCTCATACCAGTGGTATGAGATCAGACTCCCAACTCTGAATGCTAGTCTTATAGGGGCGGGGCTAAAGTCAGTGTTCTGGCATGACACATTGCCAGTTTATCCTGGAGGATCACAATACCTTTAAACACCAACCATCTATAGATATTGTCATCCTTTTAATAACTGTTAATGGAAATACTTAAAACTCTAATATGAAAGATATATATATATATACAAATGTTTGTTTGTATATATATACAAATGTTTATTTGTATATATATACAAATGTTTATTTATTTTTGAAAGGGAGAGACAGAGCATGAGTGGGAGAGGAGAGGGAGAGGGAGACACAGAATCTGAAGCAGGCTCCAGGCTCCAAGCTGTCAGCACAGCGCCCAACGTGGGTCTCCAACTTACCAGCTGTGAGATCATGACCTGGGCCGAAGTCGGGTAGTTAGCTGACTAGGTCACCCAGGTGCCCCTAAATATGAAACACTTTTATCCATGGCTGACTCTTTAACCCAATAAATACAGGTCTACAGGCTTATTATTTAATGAAGACTGGAATTGAATGAATACTTCCAGTCTGCCATTAATATGGGCATGAACCCTGAAATGTTTATGGCAATTTTTGCCAGATTATTTCATCTGGTGTTGTTTATGGTTTTTCTGAGATATTCTATCATCAGAAGCATAAGTCCCGGTGAAGTACTGTGCATATGTATGAAGAAGCAATGAACATTTGTATGTGAGTCTTCTTTTGTCAATATATTTGAAGATTTTATGGTTTTGTGGAGGTGACCTAATCTTCTATTCTCTGTCACCTTACTTCTGCCCATCTGACCCCATCTTCACTTTATTCCTTGATGTTAAGGACTTAGATATGTGTTCTACTGTTTCCAGCTGGCTTTTTTCCCATGGATTGCTTTTTTGTTTTCACCTAGATATTAGCAGGACTTTAGTCCAGAATAAGCAGCAGCTATAAATTTAATAAATCTTTTCTTACTCATATTATAAGCATTGTAAGCATGAGCATTTAATCATTATGTATCCGTGCATTCTTTTTCATCTTTCATGAATATAATTTTTATACCAAACATTTGGAGATTTTAATAATTTTTTTCTGAAATTAAAGCCTTTATGCACAGATACAGTCATTGAAGGAAGATGGGCCTTATTTCTATTAAGGATTACTATAATTCAAGCTTTGTAAACCAATTAATCCCTTTTTACAGCTAAACAAATAGAATTGTTTGATTAAAGTGCAAAATAAATACAGTTGGAAGCGAGGACACACTTATAGTATAGAAATAAATCCTTTAAACCCACATGATAAAGAAGGAATAAATTACTTGCAGTTTATTTTAAAACAACTAATGAAATAAGACATTACATCTCAAAAACACACAAGACTTTTGAACTTCATTAGCAACTGAACTTTTAACCGACACTTCTATTTTGGGAAAAATTCTAAAGGTCTCTGAGTTATACAGAGGAGTTGAAAATCTCCACTCACTCTTTTTAAGTTTCTTCTCACTCAGGAAAAAAAAAAGTCAACAACATATACTTATTTTGAAACTACCTAGTGATTTTCACTTGAGAAATGGAGATTTTACTTGGATTGGATTTTTTTTTTTTAATAAATGAGTTAAGGATAGATTGGAGAGACAAGAAAATGCAGGTGAGGCTCATGTTTTTCCTAAGCACTGTTCCAGGCACTCTTGATAATACTGAAACATAAAAAAGACTGTGTGAATCCATCCAGAACTCACCTAATTGAGAACCAAGTTATAAACTCATTACAATGTAACTAGTAATATTTTGAAACTGTTAGCAACAATGTAGGAAATGGCATTTTTAATTGCTAACAAAAATGAACAGACAATAGAACTAAGACTTCAAAGTGGGAGAAATCTCCATGAGAAATACTGGAGCACTTGTTCTATTTATGTTGACTTCTTACTGTCTTTGGTAAGAAACAGGATCAAATAATATTATGTTAGAAACCAACTTACATTTTGAATAGTTCTGTGCCTGGGGTTGGTGGGGGGGGGATTCTCTGCCCCAGGGGGAAATATATATATATATATATATATATATATATATATATATATATATATATATATATTAGGTTGATTCTGTTAAGAAAAAAGAAAGAATCACAAAATTCTTTAAACTAGACATGATAATTAAAAGAACTATATTAATGGGGTGCCTGGGCAGCCCAGTCATTTGGGCATCTGACTCTTCATCTCAGCTTGGTCTTGATCTCAGGGTTGTGAATTAAAGCCCAGCATTGGGCTCTACGATGGGCATGAAGCCTACCTAAAACAACAACAGCAACAACAAAGGACCATGTTAAGAAAGAGGAGAAAAAAAAATGGAAAGAAGAGGTACTCTTAAAATGCCACCAACTATATCTTATCCAATCGAACTCTCCAGTAAGATTTTGTTTATCTGTGAGTATTGATGGGATGAAGGTGATGGAGGAGACAATACTTCATAAGTAGGAGAAAGAAGATATTATAGGATAATAAACTGGAATTAGAAATTGAGCCAGAATAAACAAAAATGATATATCAGATTATACCATGAGGTCAACATACTTTAAGTTCTGTATCCTTGTGCTTCTGATGTTCTTACTAGAGATAGTAGTCAAGGGGCTGTTACAATTCAAAAGCTTAAAGAAGAAATCCTGATGAAGCTGCTAATGCTAGCTAAGACTTACACAGCACTTATACTATATGAATCCAAAGTGATTGGCATATTTAATTAATTCAGTCTTCTCAACAGTCCTGTGAGAGAGGTAACATCACTGACCCCCATGCTCAGTTATATTATACACATGAGGAAACAAACACAAAGCAAAAGCTAGAAAATCTGTGTGATTTTTTTCCAAAATAACTCATGGTTTGGGCTGCCGCCATTCTGTGGTGATCATAATCAAACCCTCTCTTCCACTTTACAGTTTAGACAATCGTTATTATTTATGTAAGTCTGGGCCAAAAAGTACTTTTGTGAGAAGATGTTAGGATCTAAGAGATGTTAGGATTCTCTTGGAGAGAATCTTGCTGTGGTACTACAGTCTACAGACTATTTTGTGGTTATTGTGTTTAGTTTATCCCATGACTATTATTGGAGGGGGTCTCGGATTAAGAATAGGTATTGTCATTCTACACAGACATAGCATAGCATTTGTTTAATATAAAGTTGAATTCATAGTATATTTGGCATTGTGCTATGATGTGCTAAGAATGCAAAGGTGGGAAAACTTAGAGTAGGCAGAATTCCAATATGGCCCCAGAGAATTCCAGCCCTTGTATATATACCTTCTTCCAGTTATGTAATCACCACACTAACCCAGGTATTTATTTGAAGGGACTTTGCAGATATAATTAAGATCCCAAATCATTTTACTTCAATATAGGGAGATTATCTGGGTAAGTCTGAACTAATCACATGAGCCCTTTAAATCTGGGTACAAATGCCAGAAAGAGAGAAGTCGGAGATTTGCAGCTTGAAGAGGACTCAGGGAGTGCTTGCTGGTTGAAGGTGGATGGGGCATGGGCAAGGAATGCCAGTGGCTTCTGAGAGGTGAAAGAGGACCCCTGCTGACAGAAAAGATACTGGGACCTCAATCCTACAGCTGCAAGAAAGCAAAACTTACCAACAAGAAGGAATTTAAAAGTAGATATCTATCTAGAGCTTCCTGATGAGAACTAAGTCTGGCAGACACTTTGATTTCAGCCTTGTAATGCCCTGCTTAGGGACCCCATGCTCAGTCAGACTTCTGACCTCTACAAAGATGAGACCTCCCTGATTTGTAGGTTTGGGAGGAGAAACTGGGCCAGTGTGTTCACTGGTTAGGTTGTACAGAGCCATGCTCCCTCCTCTGTCTTTTCTTTTGAACTGATTCCAGAAATGAGTATGTGATTTTGGTTACTCTTCTCTATGCCATTCACTGTAAAGGGCTCTCCTTTCCTATGGGATGAGTACCATCACCATGGTAGTATTAAAGGAGCTTATAGTTTGGGGAGTGGAAGGTCAAAGAAACCAATAATTGGGACTAATTAGCCAGATACTTTAAAAAATATATAGTGCACTTTTGAGGAACAAGGTAACTAATGAAAATTTAAATCTTAAATTTAAATCGTAATTAAAGATTTAGGTTTGGTTGGTACTTTATTAAACATAGTTTCCCCTTGGTAGTGTGCAGCCTATATTTCCAATGTCGCTATGCTTTTATTCACAGGCAGTTAGTTGTCTTCTAATATTTACAGCATGATAAAAGACCTTAAATCTTAACTCTCATGATTTTTTTTTAAACGAGATTGCAGTTTAAGACATCTTACTTTATAAAAGCTGAGATATATAGTGGCTGTTTCTGTAGAAGCAAAACCAAAAATATTAGGCCTTAGGAAAAGTAAATGTCCTAGGATTTTAACCAAACATCCTTGGGAGGCCCTAGCTAGATGCTGAGCTACTAATCATGGAAGACATCAATTATACTGATTAGGACCCAGGCCGATGCAGGATGACCTTTAATTCTGCAGGCACAATTAATCCGTAGTAAGCACCATGCATTAACACGCCAGTGTGGGTTGTTAATGCTAGGTAGGGAAGTGTGTTCAAAGGAGACATTAATTTTTTTAATGTTTATTTTGACAAGTGTGAGCAGGGGAGGGACAGAGAGAGAGGGAGAGACAGAATGTGAAGCAGGCCCCAGCTCTGAGCTGTCAGCACAGAGCCCGATGTGGGGCTCAAACTCACGAACCATGAGATCATGACCTGAGCCAATGTCAGATGTTTAACCAACTGAACCACCCAGGTGCCCCTCAAAGGAGACCTTGAAATTAAGAACCTTTAATATACTAGGTAGGAAATTAATACACATCAAATATTCTCCCATTCCAAATGTCTAAACTTTTCAAGAAGACAACAATGCCGCAGATGTCATTAGTAAAATTTTAAATCTTATGCGCTATTTTTCTAAATTTTTTTTAACGTTTATTTATTTTTGAGACAGAGAGAGAGCATGAACGGGGGAGGGTCAGAGAGAGAGGGACACACAGAATCGGAAGCAGGCTCCAGGCTCTGAGCCATCAGCCCAGAGCCCGACACGGGGCTTGAACTCACGGACGGCGAGATCGTGACCTGAGCTGAAGTCAGCCGTTTAACTGACTGAGCCACCCAGGCACCCCTAATGCGCTATTTTTCTAAACAATTAAACATGAAAGTTATTAAATCCATATGTGAGTGAAATCTATACATTTCTATGAAATAGAAATCTACTCATTGGAGTTTGGAAAATTAAATTAGACCAAAATCATGAAAAAATTTGGAAATTTGTCAAAAAATCCTCCTCAACATTTCACAGGTAAAATCTTTCAACCTTTGAAGATGTACAATTCCTACTGTTTGTTAACATTAACATGGAAACTCAGAGTTCTGGAATAAATAAGAATACACAGAATGATAACATCTTTGACATTTTATTATCTCTTAGCACTCATATCAAATCTATCACTAACTCCTGATTATTGTGCTTCCATTTGTTTTCACCTTCAATACATTTACTCATAGGAAGTAGACACAATTTGTTTTAAGTTTATTTATTTTGAGAGACGGAGAGAGCATGAGAGAGAGAGAGAGAGAGAGAGAGAGAGCAAGGAAGGGGCAGAGAAAGGGAGAAACAGAATCCCAAGCAGACTCCGTACGGTCAATGCAGAGTCCCATGTCAAAGCACCAACAGTGAGATCATGACCGGAGCTGAAATCAAGAGTTGGATGCTTAACCGACTGAGCCACCCAGGCTCCCTGGAAGTTAAGACACGATTCTTAAACATGCCTATAGATATTGCTTGCTCGGCCTCCACTTACCTCTCTAGATTCATCAGGTGATATGCATTACAACTGGCTCATGTCTTGTGGGCCATATGTGGACCCTGTAGAAAAGAACAGGATTTGTGTCAATTTGAAAGGAACATCACCTAAGTGTGGCTGGAGAGCTGGGATGACTCAATGAGTCATCTGTGTGGTGCTGACCACTGAAAATCTGAAGCTGTTGTGGTGCCCTTAGTGGCCAGCTGATAGGGCAAGGTCAGTGTCAAGAATCTGAAGGTGGAGGGAGAGCCCCCTGGTGGCAGCAGCTTTCTGACATTGTCAGCCTCTGAGTTGTCCCCTCAGTTCCTTCTATCAGCTTTCCCAATGTCTATACCTAGTACTCTGTAGTTATCCAAAGTTGCTTCTATTTCTTCACAGTCGCCCCTTTTAACATTTTTTATACTAAAGGTAACATAACTTTAAAAATAGTAAAACTATTTTGATGCAAAAAACAACCTACAGAATAGACATTACATATGAAAATCAATGAATATAAACATAATCAGTAATAAAGATAGATATCAGTCTTGTCAGTTATTTAGACGTCTTGCAAAGTTGCAAGAGTTCTCTGGTGTGTCCTAATTTACCTTCCAGAAAATAGCTTCATCATCAAGAAAGCTCAGAAAGTTTATGCAATTTAATAGTGAAAAATGAAACTAGAGAAACAAGTTTTCCTGTGGAGAAGAGTCCAAATTTTCCTCATTGCTAATAATATAATTGAAGAGTTTTGAAGCATTTTGGATTAAAAGACAAATACTCAGTTCAAACCCATTCCCCATCACTGTCCCTGTTGTCTTTCTCTATTCAATTCAGTTCTCTTGAGCTCTAACAGTTTCCTCACCCATAAAACAATAGCAACCTATTGTAATTGTGAGGGAGGGTTGAAACGAGGTCAGAAACCTTTGTAAATTTGAAAGAATATAGAAATATTAGTTAATGCTGTTAATTTCTTTCACAGTTAGCCTGTCTGGTCCTACTAAAAAGCCCAAGTATTTAGTCCATCTTTTTTTGTCTCTTTTCATAGAGAATTTGACTCATCCCTCTGATCATTTGTTAACCTTTTAATCACCTTTCCAGTCTCAACTGCATCTTTCTTAAGTTGCAACAATATAAATGCAGACAATTTTCAAGTGCAGAGAAACCAAATCTCTTGAATTTGAGATTCAAATTGAAAGAGAAATTTTTCTTGAATTTGAAGAGAATTCAAATTGAAATTTGAAATTTCAAATTCAAAATTTGAAATTGAAAGAGAAAGTCATGCTTTCTGTTTCTTTCCTTTCTGTTTATATATATATAGTGTTCACTGGTTAGGTAATGCATTTTGGAATTAGTTTGAAAAATGCTACGTAAGCTTCATTTGCAAAAGGCATGGGTAGGGGAGAATATGTAGATTATAGAAACCAATGTATAAGTATGTGAATATTATCATAATTTCAGAATCATTTCTTCATTTTTATTTTCCATTTTAATTATTTATGTACATCTGGAATTATGTTGTTCTTAACATATTTTGATTAGATTATTTGATGTCTAAGTTGCTTGTTTTATACTTAGAGTTGGTGAATTTTTGGGAGGATTTCTCTTCCTGAATAACCTCTACTGTTACCCTACACTTCATCTCCAGTGTTGGGTTTTTTTTCCCAATTCTGAATTAGCATATCTTGTGAGTTGCCCACACTTGCTCTTGGAAAACAGTGCAACATAGTTGAAACCTGACTTAGCAAAAAAGTGAAATTTCAGTATTATATTACAAAAGCAATTAAATAAAGGGTTGTAAAACTGAGAATCAAACACAACATAATAGCATCTCATGAGGGATACTGGCTCTGAGGGATACTGGCTCCTATTCTTTAAATAGCAGATAACCGTGTTTTTAAAAATCCAAAACAGTCCTTAGGGCTTTGCCTGTGAAGACATAGGTGTCACAGTTTTTTGTTTGTGATCGTTGTGGGGACTCTTAGTGTTCCTCTATATTCCCAACCTCCCCTGCTCTTGAGCCATGTGATGTGATCCTGGAAAATGGGATGTGGCCAACAGTGCTGTAGGCAGTTTCCATTTCCAAACTTGGCCCCTCAACACACACCACACGAACCTCTGGTTCGCTTTTGCCCTGCTGCTTGTAGCCATCTTGCTCCTGCATGTTCCAGATGGTATTGCTACAAGACCGAAGATGGACACCCAACCACCTTGTACTGTGCATAACTAAGAAAGAAGCGTTCCTCTGTTCAGGGTTAATTCATTGTTGCACATTAATGGTTACAGCAGTGGTTCTAGGAATGCAGGGATTAAGGTGGTGTCTAGTGAAGGAAGAGAGTTGAAGAATAAGAACAGGACCTGTAAGAAGGTAAGATAGCCAGTCCAAAAGTGAACTCATGCAGTAAAATCAGAAACTTGGTCCTAGAGATGACGGAGAGAAAAACAAACCACTTCAAACACCCCCCTGGTTCTTTTAATGAATGCTGACTTTCTTATGACAACTGGGTCTCAAATCATTTTTATCATAAAATTAAAAAAAAAGGTACATTTACTTATTGTGAGAGAGAGTGGGGAAGGGCAGACAGAGAGAGGGAGAGAGAGAATCCCAAGCAGGCTCCATGCTTGGCACAGAGCCTGATGAGGGCCTCCACCCCAGAACAGTGAGATCATGACCTGAACCGAAATCAAGAGTCAGGCACTACACCTACTGAGCCACCCAGATGCCTATTATTATAATTTTTTAATTCAGGCTTTTTACATGTCATTTTTAAGTCTTTTTTAAAAATTTTATTTTATTTTATTTTAATTAATTTTTGATAGAGAGAGAAGGGGAGGGGCAGAGAGAGAGGGAGAGTGAGAATCCCAAGCAGGCTCCACACTGTCAGTGCAGAGCCTGATATTGGGCTCGAAATCACAAACCATGAGATCATGACCTGAGCCAAAATCAAGAGTCTGACACTTAACCGACCAGGGGCCACTTTTTTAAAAGTCTTAGTATGAATATCCTGGAAAGGTACTACTATAATTCTACTTTAAAGATGAAGAAATTGAGGTGTAAAGGTTAAGTAAATTATCCAAGGCAACAGAACTACAACGTGTCAGAGCTGGGGTATGAACCTAGGTTTTCACTCCCCAGAGCAGAGGCTTAGAGCCTACCATACTCACTGCCTCTACAGGGGAGAGAAGTGAAACCAGCGAGCTGAGCTGGCATTTCTCTGAACTGTAGTCAGACTCATTTCTACTGCACCACTGGGCACGGATATAGATATTCCTCTGGTGACTATTCCTCCACATTCCATTAAGCTATAATTCTGACAAAATAAATCCTTTAAATAATATCCTAAAAGTTAACGGTGGAGAGAATTGAATGCCATGCCTTTACTTTGATAACTTTGCTGACCTCTTGACTTTTAACACTCATCACCAAGCAGGTAAAAGAACACATTTCCTCGAATGGTTCACCCCTACTTAAAATCCTCCCAAAGGTTTATCTATGTCCTTAGAATACTATTCAATCTTTCTTATCATTGCTTACAAGGTTTGACATGGTCTATTGCCTGCTTCAGTCTCCAACCGTTTTTCATTACAATCCCCTTCACCCTCCACATTCTAAGTACACTTACCTTCTATTTGTTCCTTAAACAGTCAGGATCCATTTCATCTAAGAGTCTCTGCACCTGCTGTTCCCTCTGCCTGGAAAATTCTCCTCCAGACAGTTTGATTGTTTGAGTTCTCCTCATTATTTAGGTCTAAACTAAATTGTCACCTCTACAGAGAGACTCTTTCTGGCCAACTAATGTGAAAGGGTCCACCTCACACAATACACAAACCTGTTTCATGCTCTTCATGAAGCTTATGAGGCTTTGAAATGACCTGGTTTATCTATTGGCTTACTTATTTTTTTTTTCTTGTCTTGACAACTTTGTGTGTGTGTGTGTGTGTGTGTGTGTGTGTGTGTGTGTGTGTTAAGAGCACTTCACATGAAATGCACTCTCTTAAGGGATTTTAAGTGTAAAATAGAGTATTATCAACTATTGCACACTGCTGTAATGTAGATGTCTAGAGCTGAGTCATCATGCATTACTGAAGCCTGATACCTATTGAACAACTCCCGATTTTCCTCCCCACTGTAGCCCTAGAAGTCACTGTTCTCCTCTGTGTGGCTGTGCACTTGACTATTTTACATACCTCATCTAAGTCATATCATGCAGTATTTGACTTTCTATGGATGGCTGATTTCATTCAGCAAATGTCCTCAGGTTTCATCCATATTTTTGCGTATGGCAGGATTACTTATGTATTCCCTGTCTTATCCAATTAGACAAAGTAAGAACTCAATACATTTTGTTGAATAAAGCGAATGACATAATATTTGGTGTTTCTTAAAGAGGAAACTGAGAAGAAACTTTGAAGTATGAGCAGTGTAGTAGTGAAGGGCTCAGGCTTGGGAGCTTATTTCTGTGGATTTGAAACCTAGTCTTGCCATGAACTCTGTGTAACTTTGTGCAAATGTTGAAAACTCTTTGCTCCTTAGTTTCCTCTCTTGTGTGAGGGGCATAGTAGTAGTCTCTTCCTCAGAGGGTTGTTTTTTATATTTCTAAATATAATTTAGAAATGTACCAGACACAGAATAAGAAATACATGTGCATCTGTAATATAAATAAACCATAGACAATTCAAGTTGTATTTCAAAAACTTCAGGTTTCTCTGTGTTTAGTTGTTTCAGATCACTGACCTCATTCTTCAATCAATGAGAAATATGGAATTGTGTCAAACCATCGAGCCAACCCACTTCTTATCAACATTCTTGAGTTTGGGGATATGTGCCCAGCTGTTGCAGACAGTGTGTGATGTATGGGCCGGGAGTGTGTAGAGCAAAGCTGCCTGTGGTCATTTCAGTAAAGAAATAGGCCATTTGTTCATCAGTCATCAGTTTAGCGGACAACATTTGTTAGGTAATTGGCATCCACACGTAATTTTGTTTGGATAGATTTTTATTTTTTAAAACTGGGGGAATAGGATTCTTTTCAGAGGTACATTGCAGATTTTCATTCTCTTAAGAATGTTCTAAACCCTTTCTCTGTGCATGACGCTTTCCTAAGGCATTTGCACTAGAGGAATTTAAGTTTGGCAGTATCATGAACGTGCTCATCCAAAACTCTTGTTGTCACATTTCAAGACTGGGGAAATGTATGTTCAAAAACAGATCAAACATTTGACAAGAGCCTGACATCTCCAACTGAGTCAAAAGTAACTTCTTCCCAGTTCTCCCTTAGTTATTTTGTTCTATTATGTTTAAAAAGTAAGCCCAGGGATGACTCCAGGCAAAATGTCAACTTGAAATCCTCACCCTGTCATTCAGAGCCTTCCACATTTTGTCCCTCCCATGGTTTTTCATTCTGATTCTGAGCAGACTCTCCCTCCCATCTTGTTTTTCAGCTCCCCCAAATTCCATTGTCATTTCTTTCCTACAGGCCATCACCCAAGCTTCTCTATGTTGTATATTCCCTTGCCCTCATATAAACCTAAAAACATTTTGGGTTTTACAAATTCTGTTTAAATTCTTCCCTAAAATTTATCAGTGTCTGTGTTTTTTAGTCTCCCTTGTTCCTTTCTTCTTCCATTATTTTCTCTTACATTTGTTTTCCACATTTAATTATTTTAAATATTACTTTAAAGACAGTAGTCAAGTGAAGAGGGCTGTAAAAAAAATAGAGACTTGTGCCTCTGATAGGGAGTCTCAGAAAAAGGTTATCGACAGTGTTTTGCTTCTCTATATGTACTTGCTGCTCCAACCCATCGAGAAGTAGAGTCTGTTTGCCTTTTCCTCAAATCAAGACTGGCTTTGTGACTTGCTTTGACTAACAGAATATGGTGGGAATGTCAAGTTCAGACTCCTAAGTCCAGGCCTGAAGAGGACTGGCAGTTTTTGCATTCTTCCTTTTCATGCAAGCCGCTATGTAAGACCATGGTTTATGGGACCATCATGTTGTGAAGAAGCCAAGCCAGTAATGTGGAGAGCTCGCATGGATGAGCACAGCCAGTGAAGCGTTCTTAGAATTTCTAGGCCACACCAGCGATGAGCTAACTGTAGTACCTCCCGTCAAAGATGTGGAGCAAAAGAACCTCTTGGTAAATGATGAAGTTTGAACATCTTGGTAAATTATGATGGTAGTGGGGGGTTCAGAGCTGACAGCCAAGAAAGAGGTCTTGAAGACGTCTTTGGTGCAAAAAGGTGATTTTATTGAAGCATGGGGACAGGACCCGTGGGCAAAAAGAGCTGCACTGTGGTTGTGACGGGTAAATCATTATATACCCTCAGGTTGGGAGGAGGTTAGGGACGGAGTGTCTAAAGTATTTTGGAAGCAAGGTTTCCAGGACCTTGAGGGGCCGGCTACTGTTAGGAAAACACCATTTATTACCGTTTAGTAAAACCTCAGTCATGAGACTCTTCAGATGTATATCGGGGGGCCATAAGCTTAGAGTACAATTGCCAGCATATATCTTGGGGGAGTTGGGATAAAGGAAGTTTCCATAGGAATTTTTATATGTTGAAGTAGACTTACAGGATCCTGGAGGTTGGATAATGGAAAGACAAGATTCTCTTTTGCCCCTAGCAAAGTGTCATCATCATGGAGGCAGCTGAGCTCCTAGAGGGAGGTCACTCTGTCGTTTTCAAGGACTTGTCAATGGGCTGTAGGCAGTAAGAGAATTTAATTTTTCATTTGCCTTTGTTTCCCACATCACCATGGCAAGCACTTAAACCCCCTTACATTTCGATGAGTGTGATATTAAGGCTCCAAGAAATGGAGTCTATAGGTTTCTGGACATTAGGCAATGGGTCAGACTGCTTTTTTCTTGCAGTTTATTAAGTTATCCATAAACTGAAGGAGACTCCTGTCCTGCATGACTGTGATCTCTATCAGTCAACCATTGGCTTTCTTTCTTTTCCCCTGTTCTTGGGCAGCCAGGAGTGTCTGAGGAATGTCACACATATTCACCTTGGGGGGTGGGGGGGGGGCGCTGTTAGCCTGTACTTTTCCCTTGGCTTGTCCCATGCTCCCTCATCAGTGAAGCTCAACCAATCTACAGAATCCTGAAGAATGTTAAATTGTAGTCGTTTTATGCCCTGCATTTACAGTTGGTTTCTTACTTAGCACCGGATAACTGAAATTAACCGCTTGTTATAGGATTTAAAAAAAAAAAAAAGTTTTTGCACTGAGAAGATTGGAAGTAGCAAGCAAACAAGTTAGGAATTACTGTGACTATATGTATTTTAAATATTATCTTTTACTGTTACTGATCATTGTTCAAATTTACTAATTGTAGGTTGAAAGTCCTGTCAATATTACTCATTAAGCTAAATGACCTTGGTCAATTTACCCTATTTCTGTGGCTTAGTTTAATCATCATTAAAATGGAAATAATAATATTGTGAAGTTTAAATGAGCTAATTTTAGGGGCACCTGGGTGGTTCAGTCGGTTGAACGTCCGACTTCGGCTCAGGTCATGATCTCACAGTTCCTGGGTTCAAGCCCCGGATCAGGCTCTATGCTGCCACTTGCTCAGAGCCTGGAGACTGTTTTGGATTCTGTGTCTCCCTTTCTCTCTATCCCTCCCCCGCTCATGCTTTGTCTGTGTTTCTCAAAAATAAATGTAAAAAAAAAAGGAAAAAAATGAGCTAATTTTAGTACTCTTAAAAAATTTTTTTTTTAATGTTTCTTTATTTTTGAGAGAGAGAGAGAGAGAGAGAGAGAGAGAGACAGAGCACAAGTGGGGGAGGGACAGGGAGAGGGAGACACAGAATCTGAAACAGGCTCCAGGCTCTGAGCTATCAACATGGAGCCCAAAGAGGTGCTTGAATTCTGGAACAATGAGATCATGACTTAGGCCAATGCTTAACCAACTGAGCCAACCGGGCACTCCAGTAACATTCTTAATACAGTGTTTAATGTATGCAATTATGACAGTGTTAAATGTCTGCAATTATGACTTTTACCATTTTACTCAAGAAGTCAACTAATCCCTAAAATGCCTGACAGGAAGGAAATCATTAGTGCAGGTGGAGCTCAAGAGTAAACCTTCTTTTTATATCTAAGAGGTGAAAAACAACCCTGTGTGCTTTCTCTGAAGAGCCTATCCTTCTCCCTCCATTTTTTTTTTTTCATTTGCCATTAAGAAGTTTCACACTCAAATTTATATTTAGCTGTTGCAAATGTGCAGAAGCCTAAGGCCTACTAATCTTTGTTACTTTGGAAGGAGTTTGTATCTCATAAAGAGGAAGACATGTAAATGGTTGAATTTTAAACAGATTTTGATTTAAATCTCTCCAAATTGTTTCTTTTGCAAACAGTATGCAAATTTGAGCTAAGAGTTAAAGTATGTTTACATAACATATGCAAATGAAGCTATTTGGTTTACTTGATAATGTAAATTTGTAAGATCTTATATGCAGTTTTCTCATTAAAACCATATTGGTAATTATAATGGTAAAGATTTCTTTCTAATGTGTCATTACCAGGTAAAATATATTCTTTAAATATATTTGATGAGCATTTAAAAAAAAATTTTAACGTTTATTTATTTTTTGAGAGACAGAGACAGAACATGAACAGGGGAGGGGGCAGAGAGAGAAGGAGTCACAGATTCTGAAGCAGGCTCTAGGCTCTGAGCTTTCAGCATAGGGCCCAACATGAGGCTCGAACTCACGAACCATGAGGTCATGTCCTGAGCCAAAGTTGGACACTTAAGTGACTGTGCCACCCAGGCGCCCCTGCATTTTTTTGTTTAATTAAAATTTTTTTTCAATGTTTATTTATTTTTGAGAGAGAGAGACAGAGACAGAGACAGAGAGAGAGAGAGAGAGAGAGAGAGAGAGAGAGACAGAGCGTGAGCAAGGGAGGGGCAAAGAAAGAAGACACAGAATCCTAAGCAGGCTCCAGGCTCCGAGCTGTCAGCACAGCACAGAACCCTACTCAGGGCTCCAACTCACAAACCATGAGATCATGACCTGAACCAAAGTTGGATACTTAACCAACCGAGCCACTCAGGCGCCCCTTGATGTGCATTTTAATCAAGTGGTAAATGAAAGCTGTAATATTATTTTTAATAAGATTTTTTTGTTACTTCATTTAATATGACATTTCATTCTACAATTGACCCTTGAATAATGAGGGGGTTATAGGTACCCACCCTTTCACAGTTGAAAATCCATGTGTAACTTTTGACCCTCTAAAACCTTAACTACTAATAGGCTACTGCTGACCAGGAGACTTGTCCATAACAAAATGATTAACATATATTCTGTATGCAGATGTGTTATATATTGTATTCTTTTAATAAAGCCAGTTGGAGGGGAAAAATTGTTGTAAGAAAATCACAAGAAAGAGAAAATATATTTATTTAAATACATTCTGTATTTATCTGAAAAAAAAATCCATGTTTAAGTGGACCTGCTCAGTTCAAACCTGTGTTGTTCAAGGGTCAGCTGTATATTATATTGTATCATGCTTAAATTCTTTTGTGGATTGAGCCAGAATTCCCCAAATGGTAACTAGTGGCCAATACATGGTTACTGTTGCATTGACTTTTTATGTTTCTCTAAGGATCCCTAGAATCCAAGTTTCCTAGAATCCTCTCCAAGGATTTTAACAGTTGGCAAAACAACTGTCTATAGGAGGTCTTAATTCTCACTGGTTAAAGAAAAAAGACAAATATAATAATACATATTTAGCACATACGAGGAAGAGTTGGATAATTTTATCTGCATAAATTAGTTCATGTTTACTACAACTGCATAAAGGATTATATCCACATTTTATTGATGAGTTACATTAAACCTCAAAATCAACAAGCAACTTGTCTAAGATGGCATCCTCAGGAAGAGGCAGGACTGGAAAACCCAGTCAGCCTTCTTCCAAATCCCCTGTTCTTTCTGCCATAACATCCTACTTGAGTGTAGGGCTCTTATCTGGAATTGATAGTTCTAATAACAGCTATACTCCTAACTCTGTCACATCTTGGGTAAGTCACTTACTGTCTCTGATTTTCTGTTTTCTCAAATATTTTATTTGTTTCCTGCTTTTGCTGCATGATTTAGTCTTAATTTCCTACATGTAAAATGGGAGTCGGGTGGACTAGATGTTTTTTAATCTCTCCTCAGTCCTGTATGAACACTTACCTTCTCTTGGGTTGAATCCTCATTGTTAGCCTAACAATATTTGTGAGACTCAAAATAATGAAGTTTTCTCTTTAAAAGTCTTTGTGTTCGTGTGTTTCGGCAAAGAAAAGGAAATAAGGAGAGGCCCTTTGCCATAATTTTGTCTTTTAATACCTGGCTCTATTTTACCTCGAGTACTGCACTAACATTTTCTCCTTTTGTCTTCATTTTCTGTCTTAATTATTGATCTGGGAGTGAGTTGCTCTTGGAACTCATGCACTCAGCAGCTCCAGGGGGGTGGAGGGAGACAGTTGCTAGGCAACTTTACCTGCTTTAGATGGGTTATTGGGCCTTACCTTTGAAAACCTTGTTTGTGGAGAATCTGAGGGAAAAACTACACCTAATTCTTGCACCTTAAGGCTTCAGAAAACACAGGGATTTGAAACAAATACATAAGGTATTTAAAAGGGATTATCAGAAGGAGAAAAATTGGATAAATTATTTGTGTTTTATTTTCAGGTTTTAGGTGATTTCTTTAAAAAAAGTCGTTTGATACTGTTTTCCTTTTCTATTGCCACATGACAAATCACCACCAACACAGTGACTTAGAGAAAAGTACACTTATCATCACATATTTTTATGACTTAGAAGTCTAGGCGTGGCTTAGCTGGTGTCTACTCAGTTGCCCAGGCTGCAATCAAGGTGATTCCTGGGCCTGTGGTCTCAGTTAAGGCTGGGGGTCTTCTTCCAAGTTTCTGTGGTTGCTGACAGAATTCATCTCCTGGAAGCTACTGAACTCATGGTGGTTTGCATTTTCAAAGCCAGCAACAGAAAAAGAGAGGGTCTCAGAGCTAAGAGAAGTCCTAAATCCTCTTTCAAAGTGTCTGATTAGGTCTGGCCCAAGAAGGATTATCTCCCTTTGGATTAATAGAATTCACCTGATTGGGGACTCTAATTACATCTTAAAAATGCCTTTTTTGGTTTAGTGTAACATAAACACAAGAGTGCTGTCTCAGAGGTCATGCCCATGCTAAAGGAGAGGGCCTTACACAAAGATGTGGGTCATTGGAGGTGATCTTAAAATTCTGCCTATCACAGATGTATTTTATGATCAGATCTGTGTTTTACTAAGATCTTCAAATCTGGGGCTGAGGGAATAACACACAGAGTTCTTTTATTTCTAAGTTGTTCTGATTGAAAAATATGTCAATTTTTACCATTGTAAATTAGTAATTAACTACATGAGGTGTATTTAAATAATAGTACAGTTAGAGTTGTTTTCTTGGATGCAAGCCATTCTTATCTTTATTTCTGGATAAATGACCGCATAATAAATATTAAAGAATATTATGGGGAGGATTTATTATTAGATGATCCAATTTTATGGCTGTATGTAGTAAATCAATATTGAATATGATTCAAGCATAGGGAAGGGATAAAAGCTGAAAATTTGCCATTTGGTTTGGTTGATGGTAGGAGCAAAGTTTTATACTTGAGTAGCCATCAAATATCTATCTCAAGCTTCTATATCAGAGCAATATTTCCTCCAGGGGATACCAGGGTATAATTTTCTGCCATTGTGCATTTCCTACTCTTCCAATATGTCAGCACATGAGGGGAAAGCTGGCTCAGAACTATGAAGCAGATTATTAAATGTAGTCAGCACTCAAGTGCCATGAGGATGTTGTTGGAGCAATTTTATTAATTTGTTTCCTAGAACCCAGGGAGTTGATGAATACGCAAACATGACAACAGTAGAAATAATGAGAAATGGTACAAAACATTATGCTCCTGGGGTTTTCTCCAGAGACATTTGTGAGAGATTATTGCACAGATATTCAAGTACATATTATGTTGGATTCTCATTCATTGTCATCTTCAGGTAAACTTACTTCAGAATTAAATTTGTTGTGTAGTTATCTATAAGTCTCACAAAATCCGCACCTTTGCTTATAAAGGAATGGTTATATGGACTTTACAAGGGAATTGAGAAACCTAAATCACCTCAGACTGTACCTGAATATGTTTCCCCTGGCAGATGGGATCCTGTATTCAGGGAATATGTCTAGATAACTGTTAGATGAGGAGAGTGTGACACTAGTTACCCACCAACCTTCTTTTCCAATTTCATTTCCCACTAGGATCCCTGGAAGCTGAACCACTTATATGAGGAATGTATTTCTCACAGGCAGATTGCATTACTATTTGTTCTATTAGCTGAAAAGAATTTCACAGGCCACTGGTAGCTTTTAAATGTAATACATTAGTCAAGGGCCTCAACTTTTAGTGTGCATAGGAATTACATGATTATACCCGATTCTTCTCTGGATGAGGTTCGGCATCCTTTGAAGTAGCTTAGACTTTAATCATGAAAAAAACATTCATTTCTATATGGAAATATAATTAAAGGGCAGTAATCAGGTTGGAAGGCAATTTTGAATGTAGCATTGCTATGGATTCTAGCTGACTTGGAGTGTTAGGACAGGAATCTTCTTTATAGACTATTACGAGAACACACATACAAGTATATACAAACATACATGTATATGTACACATGCATGTATGTATACACACATATATATACATACATGTGTGTATACATACATATATACATGTATATACATATATATACACATGAACAAATAATCATTAGTAGAACCTTTGAATATGAGTAAAATTTTGGAATTTCTAATGAGAAAAAAATAAAACTATGTTGTGTTCATTTTATTTTATTTTTTCAAAGATTGTTTTAATGTTTATTTATTTTTGAAGGAGAGAGACAGAACATGAGCAGGGGAGGGGCAGAGAGAGAGGGAGACACAGAAGCAGAAGCAGGCTCCAGGCTCTGAGCTGGCAGCACAGAACCTGACATGGGGCTCGTACTCACAATTTGTGAGATCATGACCTGAGTAAAGTCGGTCGCCCAACCGACTGAGCCACCCAGGCGCCCCAAAACTATGTTGTGTTTAAAGAGCATTGCCATCTGTGCAAAATGAAATGTAAACAATATATATAATTTTAATTTTCTTAGTTATATTAAAATATAAAAAGGAAAAATAATATTATATTTTATTTTATTCCTCAAAACCTTGAACACATCTTGAAAATTAGATTGGTGAAGTGTAACATAAAATGAGGTCTCCTGAATTCCAAATATTAATTGTCAAGATTCGCAGAAGACCGCAGGTACTCACGCTGCGTGGGAAGCAGCACTGCCCTCTACCGGCGGGCAGCGGGGAGGCTTCCTTGCCGTTCCTGGTGAGGCTCTTCAGCTGTCTTTGCACCACTTTCACCATGGCACTGGCTAAAGGGAAAAGCGATTTGACTGCAAACGGATGTCTGTTATCCCAGGAATCTGCTTTGTGGCCTTTCATGGAGCATTTGTGTTGGCTCATTGTTTTCTCCAGCTGTGGCCTGTCTCTAATGGGGAATCTCCTGAGCCTCTTTTCTTTGTATCTTTTCTTTGGATTCTTGATCACGTAGAATGATGATGGTCTGTCCCTTGAAGGTGTTCCTAAGGCCCAGGGTGTTTGCAGGGACTCAGTGCTGCACACCCTGGTGGCCACCAGAAAGCTCCTCACTTTGGGAAATCCCCAAAGCGATTTCCTGGTTCTCCACCAGCCTGTATCTTAGCCCTAACCATCCTAAGCATATCTAGATTGATGAAAATTCACATAGCCATGGTTAAATAATGTCATAAATAGGCAATGGAAACATTTTTTAAATATACAGAGAGCAAAATTGATTTAAAAAAATTTTTTAACGTTTATTTTTGAGACAAGGAGAGACAGAGCATGAACAGGGGAGGGTCAGAGAGAGGGAGACACAGAATATGAAGCAGGCTCCAGGCTCTGAGCTGTCAGCACAGAGCCCGACGCGGGGATAGAACTCATGGACCGCAAGATCATGACTGACCTGAGCTGAAGTCTGCCGCCTAACCGACTGAGCCACCCAGGTGCCCCGCAAAATTAATTTTTAAAAAATAGATTGAATAATCTCATAAACTTTTCTTAAGTTATCAAAATTCTTTACCCAGAGGTAACATGATAGATTAAATTTTACTTTCCTTTTAAGCTTTCAATCCAGAAACTATTACAAGGGTTTGAGAACTTGATGCTTTTCATAAAAATGACCCATTATCAACACTCTGCATGTAGAACTCAATTTTGCATTTTTTATAAGCTAATGTAGAGTAACTAAGAGCAACAAAAGGTCCAAGGGTCCCTTTACCCACAAATTATTCTGATGCATGACTTTCATTGGTTGCCTTTTCCCTTTTGCTCACTCTTATTTCTTATAGTTACTGTTTTCTGTATAAAACCCTTACCTCTTCAAACTTAGTTCCAACTTCCCCTAGGGCTGTTTTATATTTAGATTTTGGGCTGAGAAGAAACATAGGATTCAAATTATATGGAATATGAGTTTGAAAACTGTGGGCTCAGGACTATTAAACATACACGTTACTTCACATTTGGTTTCCATTTTAAACTGAGGTTGAATCCTCCTTGAAAGAAATATTTTATTGGTAACACTTGTAACTCACGTGGAGAGTGATAGCTCCAAGTGTTGTCAGTCTAGGGACTGTGTCAGGAGGAGAGAAGGTGTGAATCTTTTCACATGAGTGCCACTTTTTATCTTCACTGAATCTAAAACTATAAAGCATGAATAATAAACATATGAATACAATTTTGAAAAATGTGTGATCTGTTTATTTTACTTTACAATTCAAAACAAAATTGCCAACAGTGAATTTCCAACTTACAGAGTCTGCCACTTCAATCTATTCTTTGTGAAATGTTCCAGCTTCCTTTTGTATATTTTGTATTCATAGTTTCTACTAATGCAATGAAAATTATTTCAATAGAATAAATTAGGGAAGCATGCCAGTGTGGCAGAGCTGAGCTCTCTGCCAAAGTATCACAAGGCTGAAATTAACATGTCATCCAAGCTGGGTGTTTGAAGACTCTGGAGACGAATCCACTTTGGGGTTTACTTTTGGTGTCAAAATTTAATTCCTTGCAATTGGAATGTTGAGTGAATAAACATCATTTTATGCACTCTAAGAAAGGTTTTTTAATTTTTTTTAAAATTATTTTTGAGAGAGAGAGAGAGAGAGAGAGAGAGAGAGAGAGAGAGAGACTGCAAGTGGGGAGGGGCAGAGAGAGAGAGCCGGAGACACAGAATCTGAAGTAGACTCCAGGCTCTGAGCTGTCAGCACAGAGCCCGACGCAGGGCTCAAACTCACAAACTGCGAGATCATGACCTGAGCCGAAGTCGGACACTTAGCCAACTGAGCCACTCAGGCGCCCCAAGGTTTTTTTAAATGTACACTATTTTTGATCATTACTATAATTAATTAAAATTATTTTTCTTCTTAAAAAACATTTTGAACAGTTTTCTGAAGGGTAAAGACCTATAGCTTCCTTTTGTAAATTGATTAACTTAAATGATGTTCAATAATTTTTTCTAGTAAAAAAATAATTCATTACAAACGTCCTCTCTAAATCACAATTTGGTTGAAATACTCTCAGAGATAAATCAGGCCAGCAAGTGACAATGTATTCAGCTGTATCTGGTAGAGAAAACCTAATACCAAATAATACCATTACAATCACTATTATTGAAAGTTAACGATCATACATATACTCTATCCTAGTACAAGTATTGTGTATAAGTATAATAACATTTTTATAAAAAAAAAGGACTAAGCATTTTCAAATTCATGCAAAATAAAGAAGTTCTCTGTAGCTATCTTGATCGCTAATGTAATAATCAGACTTTCTGGTGATTCACCAGGAAGATGAGGGAGAGATGTTATAAAATCTAACTGCTTCAGAACACTTTTAGGAAACTAGTTCTTTGTACAACATTTATACAAATAAATATTATTTCATACAATATAATAGCGTAAGTACTTATGAATTTCGGAGCTTTCTAGACATAGTCAAGCGAATAGTGTTCAAAAATTCCTTCCCCTGTTAACAAAACTTTGAATAGTCACTAAAACACTTAAAAATTTTTATTGTAAAATGAAATCATATAAATGTGGTTGGGAAGCTTTGCAGTATTTAACAACTTGCATATATCAGAATAAGTAGCTTGAAAGAGAAAACCGGTGCATCGTTAGAAGGAAGGTTTTCATAATATTATACTTGATTTGAGTATAGTACATGAAGAGAAGTCAAACATATGAGAAAGGAAGATTTACTTTGAATAGGTCAGTCATAATGAATAGGATGATCATTCAAATATTTTGAGAATCTTTGAAATATGTCAAGTATAACAGTACAAAACATATATGTATAGCCTACTGGAAAGATAGCAGAATGTTTTCACATACACTTTGTTGAGCCTCCGAAAACTCCTATCAGGTAGATGATTGTTTTAGTTGAGGAAATAAGGATTATTCCTTATTAATTAATTAAATTAAATGATTTCACCCATATCACATAGAATGTATGTTAGGCAATACTATGGATATGTAAAATTTGCTTCTGAGGTCATGGACAAGTTCATGTTTGGTAAGTTTAACCCAACATCCAGCAGTTTGGTGAGTGGCACAAACTAGTGTTAAGTTAGCTAGTACAGCACTGTGAGTATAGACTACTGTACAAAGTGGAGATGTGCCAATATACCTCTGGCTTTGGTAAAGAATAATATTTGAATTGAGTTTGGGCAATGAATTTTTTAACTTACATATGTATTGCATTTATGCAAGATAAACCTCTTCCATTGGGTTCCACTGTTTAGGAATATCACTTTCAATGCTATGCAAAAGAAATGTCTTACTGTGTTAGACACAGTGATCAAATCACAAGCCTGTATCTTTGTGGTAAATTTCTATATCTCCTCCAGGATCATCTCCAGCAATAGTAACGACCAACTCGGTGCATGTGCTATTTCGTGTGTGATGATTTCTGCATTAAATTGATATAGAAGTTTTAGTCATTTAATAAAGAGAACATTTGAGTTCTAAGTAAGAGAAAATAAGTGATATTTTAAAATAAAAACTGTAGGTATACTTGGTATTCCAAGGACAGAAATTAATGCTGGATATATAATAGGTATTCAGTAGATATTTGTTAATGATCAGATAAATGATGAGAAGCAGCTCCCACAGACTGCCTGAGGTCACCCAGGAGTTGTAACTTAGGAGTGTGAGAGGAATGTAAAAATAGGAGACAAAGATGGACCCAGGTAATGAGGAATCAAAATTAATGTGACTTGAACAAAACTAGGCCATGGGAGAAGGGAGGCTGTGCGGACTCTGAGTGTCGGTATCAGATGATTTCAGTTATTTAAGCTTATTTTTTGTCTTGGCACAAGACTCAATTTCAGTCGCGCCTGGTTTAGGATAACTTCAACACCTCGTATGTTCTGTAGAACAGCCTGAATGGAGGGTGGGGTTGACATAGTGTGAAGATGCTCATCTTTATAGGATTTAATGACTCAGACTTAAGATTTGCACTTACGAACCCAGTAGTCTTCTCGTGCCATTGTTCAGAGAGTGAAAACCCATTTCTCGTGTTTTACTCTGCAATTAGGTATGTGGCATGCCACAGGCAATGACATATTTGGGAATGTTTTCTTAGACTGATGAGTTTGCTTGTGGCTTTTCTAAAAATGAATAGGAAAGGCCAATGCAGGACTGGTAACCTGCTATTATACCCATTCTGAGGTTTCTCTTCAGAAAGATTACAAAGTCTACAAACCACGGTCCTCTCAAGTGGGCAGAAAAGCTGTTTTTAAGGAATGCAAGACTGCAGTTGTATCAAGAAGAAAAGCCCCAAAGGAGGAGCTTGAATCTCAAACTCTAGGCACTGTGACATCTTGGGTTTGACAGTTGAGGACCTTAGACTCACTCCTTCCATTCTGTCCTCTGCTTTCCCGTGGGACAATGTGACACTACCTGACAGCACTGAAAGCTTTTCAGAAGGAAACGATATGCTGAATTGTGGTCCTTGGACAGCAGTAGGGATGATCAGTGCATTCCTTAAGATTTATCCTTAGTCACTTGCTGCAGGCCTAAAGTCAAGGTAAGTAATAGGATGTGGATCAATGTAACAGGTGCACAGCAACATACTGTCTCCACCACAGTGCAAGCTCACGGTGGGAGATTTTGTCTCTTCTGTTTCTTGTTTTATCCTCACCTCTTAGCATAATATCAATTCAAAACAGGCACATGTTGAAAAGGAATTATATTGATGTGGCCCCTCTAACACACGAGGGAAAAGACAGTGACCACTAGCGGTTACTTTGCTACCCTTGTCTGCAGGTCCCTTGCTCTGTGAGAAGTACTCTGATGACTGAACTCGGGGCATGCTTTCATGAGAAACGGGGAAGCATCTTGCCAAATTTAAAGTCAGGTCAGCCATTTTTGTGGTCTGTCATTGACTGTCCCTCTATCCAGTCTCCCTTTGCCATCAGGTAAACATATTTATAATTCCTTTCATTAGTTAGTTATGATGCTGAACTTTTGCTTGGCGAGTACAGAATTCATCATTGCATCCCCGGTGCTTAGCCTAATGCCTAACCTGGAGAGAGTGCTCAATAAATACTCCCTGAAAGATAAATCAAATGAATCATCGGTAAATCCTAGACCCATTTCTTTATGACAATCCACAGTTTGGCCAGTATTAGTTGAAAATGCAGTGCTTACAAGTCGCGGTGTGTGCCAGATGCTAAAGGCAATGAAATAAATGTGAGACGTGATCAGAACTCTCTGGGGACCAGCTGAGTGGAAAACCAGATGTAGTGAAGACAGTCAAGGAAGTGAAAATATGAGACTGTATCTAGAAGTGTTTTGGAATGAGTGATACAGAGAAAAGTGGCTTTAGAAATTCAAAGAACTGAAACATGTTGGGGTACAGAGGACAGAGAACACGTGATTATGAAGGAGAGTCTTTGAACTGTCCTTCAGAGGTAGTGTGCATTGGCACATGGGGGAGAGAAGGGCATTGCCCTGGAAACCATCTATCTGAGTGTCATTCTTTCGCTAGCTCTCTGTGTCCCAGGCGCACACTCTTTCAGGTCCTCACCCGAGGGCCTTTTATTACATGTGCTTTCCTTTGCCTGAAAACACTTTCCTCCCCTTGCCTCTCTTTCCACCACAACAGTTACCTTTCAGTCATTCAACCTTTCTGTTAAATGTTTCTTTAGCAGGGACAACTTCCTGCCTCTCTCCACCCTCTGATCAGTTACTCACTGCCTCTTCCCTGATTAAGCAGCTTCTCTTACAGTCCACTTTCATAGAATTTTATCAATTCTCCTTGGACATATTTACTATTCTATTAATTAAGTAAAACAAGTAAATTACTGCAAGCTCTTGCTAGGAGGAATTATGTCTTTTGAATTTCCATATTTGAATAAATGACACTCATTCGATATTATTAAATTATTTAATGAAAAAAGATGAGCACTCTAGGGTATTTGTCTGAAGATGCCTGGTTTGATTGATCTACATGAGCCCAGAGATCCGGGAATGACATTTGAGGCCCCCAGTTGTCACTACAAGAAGTCGTGGGCTTGCTGGGCCCCATGGACAAAATGCCAACTAATTCAAAACTTCCAACTAATAAATCTTGCCTACAACTTGTGGGAAAATAAAGGAAAGATAAGAGGGAAAAATCCTAGTGCCCAAATTTAGGTAGGAAAGGTGAAGGAGGGAGCCAGCCACACTAGCTTTCTAAATTTTGCGCTCTGAATTCCCATGCAACCCATGTTCTAAACAGTATTGATCATAAGGAACTTCAAGGGCATACTTGCACTTTCATGGTTCAGTGCACCTGCGGTTTTTATTCATTCAGTTTGAGGTGCCTTTCCACCCTGTCCTCCTACTCTGGACGTGCTGGCAAATATCAAGCTCTTCTCCTTTGTTACCTCAATCCCAGTAATGTGAACTTTATGATAGAAAACATCCTATGTCAGTTAGGCCTAAGATTAAATTAGACTTCAGTTACTGAGAAAATTAAGCCTTATATATGTGATAACATTGCTACTCACCATATATTTACAGCTACTGTACTTCCAATATCTATGGTAGTATCTGGGAAACTACAAATGTCCCAAAACATTTATGAAATGAGTAAATGAGTGAATGGGTGGACAACCTGGAAAGTGAAACTTCACTTCTAAGGCAGGTTTCGGTTCATTCAAAAGTGCCATTTAGTGATGGAGCATTTGACTGCAAGAGTGCCATTAAGATTAATGAACTATTGGGCACCTGGGCGGTTCAGTCAGTTAAGCATTTGACTTTGGCTCAGTTCATGATCTCACAGTTCGTGAGCTCGAGTCCCGCATCCGGTGAGCATGAGCTCGAGCCCCACTTTGAGTGAACAGGAACCCTGCTTTGGGTGAGCCCTACTTCTGTCTCTCTATCTCCCCCTAATGGGATACCCTCTCTCCCTCTCTCTTTCTTACTCTTGCTCACTTGCACCCTCTCTCTCTCTCAAAAAAAATTAATGAACTATTATTTTAAATTGAAAAGAATATTCATGTTTATAAGAAAGGAGGGTAATAATTTTGGACAACTGTTTGTTTCAAAGATTAAAAGTTCCTTTCACTCCCCCTGGAAATTTTTCTAGGAAGTCCTGAATATAATCAACTGGGTAGATGTTATAATAATACATTCAATGTTTTTTAGAAATAATTTTTTTATTATTTATTATATGAAATTTATTGTCAAATTAGTTTCCATACAACACCCAGTGCTCATCCCAAAAGATGCCCTCTTCAATGCCCATCACCTACCCTCCCCCCCTCCCACCCCCCATCAACCCTCACCTTGTTCTGTTTTTAAGAGTCTCTTATGCTTTGGCTCTCTCTCTCGCACTCTAACTTCTTTTTTTCTTTTTTTTTTTCCTTCCCCTCCCCCATGGGTTTCTGTTAAGTTTCTCAGGATCCACATAAGAGTGAAAACATATGGTATCTGTCTTTCTCTGTATGGCTTATTTCACTTAGCATCACACTCTCCAGTTCCATCCATGTTGCTACAAAGGGCCATATTTCATTCTTTCTCATTGCTACGTAGTACTCCATTGTGTATATAAACCACAATTTCTTTACCCATTCATCAGTTGATGGACATTTAGGCTTTTTCCACAATTTGGCTATTGTTGAGAGCCTGCTCTAAACATTGGGGTACAAGTGCCCCTATGCATCAGCACTCCTGTATTCCTTGGGTAAATTCCTATCAGTGCTACTGCTGGGTCATAGGGTAGGTCTATTTTTAATTTTTTGAGGAACCTCCACACTGTTTTCCAGAGTCGCTGCACCAGTTTGCATTCCCACCAACAGTGCAAGAGGGTTCCCGTTTCTCCACATCCTCTCCACATCCTCTCCAACATCTATAGTCTCCTGATTTGTTCATTTTGGCCACTCTGACTGGTGTGAGGTGATATCTGAGTGTGGTTTTGATTTGTATTTCCCTGATGAGGAGCGATGTTGAGCATCTTTTCATGTGCGTGTTGGCCATCCGGATGTCTTCTTTAGAGAAGTGTCTATTCATGTTTTCTGCCCATTTCTTCACTGGATTATTTGTTTTTTGGGTGTGGAGTTTGGTGAGCTCTTTATAGATTTTGGATACTCGCCCTTTGTCTGATATGTCATTTGCAAATATCTTTTCCCATTCCATTGGTTGCCTTTTAGTTTTGTTGGTTGTTTCCTTTGCTGTGCAGAAGCTTTTTATCTTCATGAGGTCCCAATCGTTCATTTTTGCTTTTAATTCCCTTGCCTTTGGGGATGTGTCAAGTAAGAAATTGCTGTGGCTGAGGTCAGAGAGGTCTTTTCCTGTTTTCTCCTCTAGTGTTTTCATGGTTTCCTGTCTCACATTCAAGTCCTTTATCCATTTTGAGTTAATTTTTGTGAATGGTGTAAGTTTCATTCTTCTGCATGTTGCTGTCCAGTTCTCCCAGCACCATCTGTTAAAGAGACTATCTTTTTTCCATTGGATATTCTTTCCTGCTTTGTCAAAGATTAGTTGGCCATACTTTTGTGGGTCTAGTTCTGGGGTTTCTATTCTATTCCATTGGTCTATGTGTCTGTTTTTATGCCAATAGCATGCTGTCTTGCTGATTACAGCTTTGTAGTAGAGGCTAAAGTCTGGGATTGTGATGCCTCCTGCTTTGGTCTTCTTCAAAATTACTTTGGCTATTCGGGGCCTTTTGTGGCTCCATATGAATTTTAGGATTGCTTGTTCTAGCTTCGAGAAGAATGCTGGTGCAATTTTGATTGGGATTGCATTGAATGTGTAGATAGCTTTGGGTAGTATTGACATTTTAACAGTATTTATTCTTCCAACCCATGAGCACGGAACGTTTTCCATTTCTTTATATCTTCTTCAATTTCCTTCATAAGCTTTCTATAGTTTTCAGCATACAGATCTTGTACATCTTTGGTTAGATTTATTCCTAGGTATTTTATGCTTCTTGGTGCAATTGTGAATGGGATCATAGAAATAATTTTTGAAAACAAATTCAAGAGCTATAAAATGCTTACTTATTCCAATATATTCATTCATTCATTCATTCATTCATTCATTTTAACAAAATAGGATGCATAGAATTAGATAAAAATAATCAGTACCATGGTTATCTTCAAATTATGCAGTGATTCATTCTTCAGAATTTATCTTAAGAGATTAATCAGATAAAAGCAGAAATCATATGCTGGAGGATGTTTATATAGTGCTATTTATCAAATAAATTTAGGCACAAAACTTTAAGAGAATGCAACAATAAATTACTATAACCCTGTTGAAGATGTATCATTCAACCATTATACATAAATGTCACTCATGAAAATATTTAAGTGTAACATAAAGAAATGAAACAATAGGGGCACCTGGGTGGCTCAGTCAGTTAAGTGTCCAACTTCAGCTTAGGTCATGATTTCATGGTTCCTGAGGTCAAGCCCCTCATCGGGCTCTCTGCTGTCAGTGCAGAGCATGTGCTTCAGATCCTCTCTCCTCCTCTTTCTCTGCCTCTTCCCTGCTCACACTTTCTGTCTCTCTCTCTCAAAAATAAATAAGCATTGTTTTAAAAATTAAAAAAATAAATGAAATAATATAAAATTAACTTTAGTGAGATTATATATTTATAAAACATATTTGTGTTTGTGACAGAAGACTATAAAATGGTAAGTAAAGATATAAAGGTATATAAAGATATAACTAGCAGTCTTTTCTTAGCATGTTAGAAATTGGGGTAATGTTAAAGATTCTGAGTCTGTTAAATTATGTATGACTTGGCACAGTATTCTGAGTAATAAAGTTCAATGATAGATCCATATTGAGAATTAGAAGAGCAAGTATTAACCATTTTTTACAGAAAGATGATCTAAGTCTAATAATATCAACATGGTTAATGAGAAAATGAAAATATTGAGATTTCAGTCCATCATGTGATTTTTCAATGAGGAATTCTCTCTTACCTATCATGGAATTGTTTGGGAAATAAATTTAGGTATAAAACTTTTGAGACACCTGGGGAGATAGTATTAGCTTAGATCTGATTGTTTTGATAGTTATAAAAATGGCTCCCAAAGAAAAGGGATGGGCAAGATGGGTGAATGGGAGTGGGAGATACAGGCGTTCAGTTATGGAGTGAATAAGTAATGGAAATAGAAGCTACAGCATAGGGAATATAGTCAATTATATTGTGATAGTGTTGTATGGTGCCAGACGGTAGCTACACTTTTGTGAGCATAGCATAATTTTTAGGCTCGTCAATACACTATGTTGTACACCTGAAACTAATGTAACACTGTGTGTCAACTATACTTCAATAAGAAATGGCTCCCCAAATATGTCCACCTCCTAATTCTTACAATTTGCGAATATGTTATCTTATGTGCCAGAAGAAACTTTATGGGTGTGATTAAAGTAACCATCTTTAAATGAGGAGATTACCCTGAATTATCCAGGTGAATCCCAAATAATTACAAGGTAGAAAAGGCAAGGGGATGAATTCTTTCCTTGAATCTCCAGAGGGAACACAAATCTGCTGACACCTTAATTTTAGCCCAGTGAAAGCCATTTCAGACTCTGAATTCCAGATATCTAAGATCATAATTCTGAATTTTTAAGCCACTAATTCTGCGGTAATTTATTACAGCTGCTATAGGAAACCAGTACATTAATAAATAACTAAATGTTTTTAGGAATTTAGAATATAAGCTCAATGAATTCCAAGTATGATAAACTCAAATAGATCCACATCTAGAGATCCCGTAATCTAACTTTCAGAAGACAAAGACTCAGAGACAATCATGAAAGCAGTAAGAAAGATGACTTAACTGACATTCCATCAGACACGGTGTAGGCCAGGAGGCAGTGGGATGGGACATTCAATACTTAAAGGAAAAAAAAAGACTGCCAACCAAAATTCTAAAGGCAGCAGAAATTTAAATAAGTAGAAGAAAGTAAGACATTTCCAGATAACATCTGAAAAATTTTGTCACTAGAATACCTTCCCTATAAATAACACTAAAGGATGAAATGAAAAGCTACAAGATGGTAATTCAAATCCACACAAAGAAATAAAGAGCACTGGTTAAAGTTAACTGCATAGGCAAATATAGAAACAGTATAGTATACTTTTGCTTGTACCTATTTTCTTATTTGATTTAAAAGAAATTGCATAGGAGAACCTGGGTGGCTCAGTTGGTTAAGAATCCAACTTTGGCAAAGGTCATGATCTCATGGTCAGTGGATTTGAGCCCCGCATCAGGCTCTGTGCTAACAGCTTAGAGACTGGAACCTGTTTTGGATTCTGTGTCTTCTCTCTCTCTCTCTCTCTCTCTCTCTCTCTCTCTCTCTCTCTCCCCTTCTTCCCCTCCCCTGCTTGTGCTATCTCTGAGAATAAACATTAAAAAAATAAATAGCATAAACCAATGATCGTGAAATAGCGTTAATGGGTTTATAATGCATAAACATGTAATTCCTATCTCAATAATAGCACAAAAGGTGGTGGAGGGACTGGAAGGTTTGGACAAGGGACTAGAGCTACCTTGGAGTAAAGTTTCTGAATATTCTTGAAATCCTTAGTTTTAATCCAAATCTGGATTGTTGTAAAAAGTTAATTGTAATCCCAGGGCAGCCATTAAGAAAATAACTTAAAAAATGTAGCAGAAGGAATAACAAAGAAATTAAAATGGTATAATAAGAAGTATCTATTTAACACAAAATAAGGCAGCAAAAAAAGAATAAAGGAACAAAAAAGACATGGCATGTAGAAAACAAATAGCAAAACAAACAAAAGAAAACCCTACCTTATCAGTAATTATATTGTATGTGAGTGGATGACACACTGAAATCAAAAGCAGAGATTAGTAGAATGGGAGAAAAAATATTCAACTTACAGACCTGTCTATAAGAAATACGGTTGGAGTTCAAAAATATGAATAAGATAAAAATAAACAATGGAAAAAAATATAATGTATATGAGGTAAACCATTCCCTTAACAAAATGGGTGTGGCTGTACTAACATTAGACACAAATGGCTTTAAGAAGTAAATCTTATGTTAAGCCTCTGAGACTTCAGTTTTATTTGCTATTAAACGTGGACTCTCATAATAGATACAATAAATTTTGGCCACATTAAGGAAAATACAGTACTAATTTCACAATATGAAAAAGTAGCTCCCAAGTTATCCCTAAAAAGTAAAAAAACAAACCAAAATCAGGATTTTCACTCTTTGAAAAGGTTTTGCGATAATCATAGTCCCCTTGAATATATTATAGAAATGAAATGAGTGAATAGAACCTAAAGATTACATGAAATGGATCCTGTAAAGTATCGATAACAATATCTGGATCCTAGTAGATATTTAACAAACATTGATGGACTCTGTTACCTATTTTTAATGCCACCAATGTGTCAACTCTTTTTAGTTTTTATTCTGATTTCACAATTTTGCATTTAAGATTGTTATGTAAAGCAATTAAATATGAAAAACGGGACTTAAATTTTTAAGAAAAAAGTCAGTAAGAAATGTAGAAAGTAATAAATGAGTTTGTGGCAGGAGTAGCCAATTCTGAAGCAAGACTAAACTATAGACTAAATATCATAAATATGGCCATAATAAATATATTTTCAATAATTGTTATTAGCTTCATTACAGAGTTGCATTAGTGGAAAATATTTGTGTTTTAACATGAAATCAATACAATATTTCAACCATGAATATTAAGGTTTAATTAAAAGTAAGCTTTGGTAAAGAGAAGTTCATGTTCAGTATGCAGAGAATTAAATATCACTGAAGAGATTAGGGGCAACAAATTGCACTAAAGGGGAATAAGATTTTCCGTGATACAAGGAGATATAAAATACCTACTTCTGACTCTTGAAAAAAAAAATGAACACACTAACAGTCTCATTATATGAGAAAATTCTCGGAGGAAATCACTTTGTAGGGAGCAGAATTTATATGTTTTGTGCTTCATCTTTTTTGTCCGCTTGAAACAAAGGGGTATATGTAACATTTTTCCTGGATTCCAGGAAGATGCTAGCATAAGCACTTCACTTCTTATTAAGTAGACAATTTCGAGAGAATGAATCTGTCATGCCACAAAGTAGGAACCTTTTTTGTACAAGCCCCACCATCAAAAATAATAAAAATATCAACACAATGAGATACCATTTTCATTTAAATATATTTTATTGTGTTTGTTATTCTTATTAATGTTTGATTTGTTTATTGTCTATTTATCTTCACCTCCACCTTCTCCCCGGCACTTCCAGTCTTCAAACACACACACACACACACACACACACACAATTAAACATGTGTTAGATACATTCAAGGCACTGTGCCCTTTGTTTAATTTAGTTTAGTAAACACTGGAGGAGTTATTGTTATTAAATTTCCAGGTGAGGAAAGTAAGATTTAAGGAAGTTAGGTGACTCTTTTAAGTTTAATCGCACAACTAGAGACTGTGGTTCTGGAATTCAAAATAAGAACAATCTGATGATAACCCCAGTTTTTAAATATAGAATTTGAGCATAAATATAATTATCATCAGAAAAAATAAGAAAATATATTGCATCAGTGAAAATGAATGGATTGTTCTAAAGTCAAATTTTCATAACAGAAAAAGCCAGTGGAAATATATATATATTTCTATCATATCATTTATAATATATATACATATATATGTATATATATACATACATATATGCACATATGCTCTGATATATATATACATACACACATACATATACATACATATATATGTGCATGTGTGTATATATATGTATATATATATATATATATATATATATATATATCAGAAATGTAAAACCCAATAGAAGTATCATAAAAAAGACTGAGGAAATCTGCCATAAAATAAAATAAAAAGAAAGAAAAGAAAATAGAAGCAAAAAAGGAAATTGAATGACCAATCCAATAGGTCAAAGCACACCTCCTCCTGCCTCCTCCCCAGCTCTTCTGTAGGCCTTGTTCCTACTCACAGTACCAAGGAGAGGTCCATGGTAACTTCTGTTATCTTTAATTCTGGTCTACAGAAGATAGTCTCACCACTGAGCTTCTCAATAGGGAGAGAGATACCACACCACATGGGGAAGAGTTGAAGAAACTGTACATCTTTTTCTCGAGGTTCAGAAGGCTACCTTGGAATTAGAAGGAGATATTTTGTCCAAAATTGATGACATTCAAACATCACCTAAATTACAGTTTGTCAGGACAATTAAAGATTGTATTGAAAGGCAAGATTGAGTTGGAGTAAGTTTTAAGGTATGTTCCAAGCTTATTTTTCTTCAACTTAAAATTTCTCCTAACCAGATTCTTTAAAAAAAATTACTTTTTTATTAACCTACTGCCACATTCAGTAAGTTTCTTTGTTTTATCTATCATCTATCTATCATCTATCAATCATCTATCACCTATCATCTATCATCAACTATCTATCATCTAGTTAGTAGAGGGAATAATTGCTGTTTAATATCACAGAATATAATGTCCCTTCTTCTCCAGGTGCCTGGATGGCTCAGTCTGTTAAGTGTCTTACTTTGGCTCAGGTCATGATCTCATGCCTCGTGGGTTCAAGCCCTGCATGGGGCTCTGTGCTGACAGCTCAGAGCTTGAAGCCTGCCTTGGATTCTGTGTCTCCCTCTCTCTGCTCCTCCCCCACTCACATTAATTATGTCTTTCTCTCTCTCTCAAAAATGAATAAATTAAAAAAAATAAAAAAGAATAATGCCTCTTCTACTCATGCAATTATTCTTGTAAATGCTGAAATTCCCCCCCCCCCCCTCTAGCTTTTCAAAGATTTATTGCTCTTGAGTTTGGCTTTTCAATTCCACATTTTACGTTCATGTTTGTGATCACTTCTTCCAAAATGAGTTGATTAAAAAACAAACAACCAAAAAGCCTCAGTGCTGATTTCCCTAGCACAATGAAGTGCATGTTAAGAAGAACTTCTGTCTCTTGGTGTCCTCTGTACCTGGAATGCCATCCTTAGTGGTTACTTTTTTTTCCCCGTATTTGAAAATGAGCTCAAATGTATCTTCCTTAGGAAGTGTTTTCTCTGGCACCTGACTAAGAATTAATGTAATTATTGAACTTATTTTGTAAACTCTTTAGCCTTGATATGACATCTGAAATATCCATTTTCACTTTTGCCACAATTGAGCTTAGCATTAAGCTTTCAGAGTGATGTTATCAAAATTGGCTTAATAAAGTCAAATGCCTTATTTTTTAAAAGATTCTTTAGAAAATCAAACTTCACAGTTACGTTAATCATGTCTCTTTTCAATTGACTACCCACAAAAAGTCAAGTGTCTCTTAAAATCTTCAACTTAAATTATATTGCTTTCATGGTAAATGTGGAGATAGCAACTATCTGAAGCCTATTTAAACAGAACTTTTTCTATTTTCTTTTGGTATAACCTGCTATAAAGGCTGGAAAAAAATAGTTTATTTGTGGTTGAAGTTTTGTAACTTCATACTGAAGAATCCAATAAAACACCCTTTAGCTACATCAGTGAAATAACTGCATATTTTAAAATGTGAAAATTTAAGAGAAATATCTGTTTTAAGCTCTGAGTTTGTATCTACGTTGACCATCACAGACTTGCTGCAGAAATATGCCTGAGCAGATTCATACTCACAACATTAAATAGTCAATATTTATTATATATATTCCACCTTTAAAGGGAATTTAAAATGTCACTAAAGGTTTAATAAAGTAGAAAAATTTGAACAAGGGATAAAAAGATAAGCACAACAGTGGTAGAGTTTTTGTCATTCAAGCATAAGCTTATTTTCTGAGCTCTCTAACTTACTTTCTTTTATCAGACAGGGGAAGCAATATCAGCCCCTTAATAAATCATAATACTTGCTATTGAATTATTCTCAAAATGAAAGCTACATGTAGTATTATCATCTTGCTTACTCCTTCTTTCTAAATATATCAAAATATGCTCATGAGATAATTAAATCCTAAAATGTATTGTGATGGCTAATTTCATAGGTCTGTTTGATGGGGCCAAGGGATGCCCAAATGCCTGGTAAAAACATTATTTTGGGTGCGTCTGTGAGGGTCTCTGGGAGAGCTTAGCAGGTGAATCAGTAAGCTGAATAAAGAAAATCACCGTCACCAATGCAAGCGGGCATCAGCCAACCCACTGAGCACCTGAATAGAACAAAAAGGCAGAGGAGGGCAAACTACCTCCCTGCTTGACCTAAGACATTCGTCTTCTGTCCTTGAACATTAGTGCTCCTGGTTCTGTCTTTCTCACTCAAAACAGGACATACACCATCAGCCCCCAATTCTCAGACCTTTGAACTCAGCCTGAGTTATACCACTGGTTTTCCTGCTTCTCTAGCTTACAGGTGACAGATAATGGGACATAATGGGACATAACAGCATAAGGCATCTACAGCATGAGCCATCTACAGCATGAGCCTAATACATCTCCTCAAACATAAGTATATATACAAGCATATGGATATATATATGTACACACACACACGTCTTTATGGTTTATTTTCATAATATCCCAAATCACAATTTCCATTGTGATTAATGTGCATTTTGTACAGGCAAATAAAAATAGGTATATTTTCTTTCTAATGTCTCCATTTAAAAAAACATTGTTGGCATTCCTTCAAGAGTTGAGGTCCACCTTACTTCTTCTTGAGTCTTGGCAGGCCATTAACTACAGTGGATGGGATATTTTGTGATTGTCAAGGCTATCAAACAAGGTGATACAGCCTCTGCCAGGTTCAGAATGCTTGCCCTTGGATCCTAGTACCCATGCTTGGAGGAAGCCAAATATCCTTGTCAAAGCTGTATGACCATCAAGAACTTAAGGGCATTATTTGGTCCCGTTAAAATGGTGCCATTATCTTTTTATGTCACAAAAGAGGCTTTATGTATTGTAAAAAGTAGGATGGAAGAGGGCAGTATTGTGTTCTTCTTTGGTACAAAAAAGGCGGGGTAAGGAAGAGATAAAACTTTTTTTTTTCACAATAAAAAATGTTGTTTAGAATAATTTTGGAATTTGAGAGAATAAAGGCTCAAACTTTTGTAGTCTCTTCCAAAGAGGTATAGGCAATAACCTATTTTGAAAAGGAGGATGGACTCTACTCCTCACTCTACATATAGGGCAGACATTTTTAATAATGATGTAACTTTTCCTGTTCTGAATGCCCTGATGCAGACTGTCGAGTTTGCCCTTGGGATCATGGTTTTTCTCCATTCTTCTTGAAGTAATTGTACTTTCTGGTATGGAAGACAGTATGTCAGAGACAATGCATTTTGGTTCATAGAGTCTCTGAAACTTTCTGAACATAGAGGGCAGCACTTTCCAACAACCCATTGAGCTGACTTTTGGTTTGGTCCTAATAATTTCTGGGGGCTACAGTTTGGGCTGCTCCCTAGTGTCCCGTCAGTCTATACCAGCTGACTGTCCTTAAGGTTGAATTTCAAGTAAATCTTTTGTTCTCATCATTTCTCAGCTAAATGAAGGGAGTATAGTCTTATTGTCTATGGATATAAAATGTTTAAAATTGTCAAATATTTTATATTGATAATAACATTTGATACTTATTTTGTTGAGGACACTGCTCACATGTCATTTCCCCAGAGGACCTTTTTGTTACTATTACTAATTTTTTAAGTAAGCTCTAGACTCAATGTGAGGCTTGAACTCATGACACTGAGATCAGAGTCTCATGCTCTACTGACTGAGCCAGCCAGGTGCCCCCACAGGGGACCTTTTTGGATCACTATGCAATCCCTTTTCTTGCCTGCTTTCTTTTCCACCATAAGATATGTATTCATTTCATTTTAAAAGTTCATTTGTTTTTGGGCGCCTGGGTGGCTCAGTTGGTTAAGCGTCCGACTTCAGCTCAGGTCATGATCTTGTTCTTCGTGAGCTCGAGCCCCACATCCAGCTCTGTGCTGACCACTCAGAGCCTGGAACCTACTTAGGATTCTGTGTCTCCTTCTCTCTCTGTCCTTCCCCTGCTCATGCTCTGTTTCCCTCTGTCTCTTAAAAATAAATAAACATTAAAAAATTTTTAAAAATTCATTCGTTTTCTCTTTTCCATTGAAATAAACAGTTCATAAGGGCAGGCAATTTTGTTTACCCTATTCACTATTGTATGCCCAATATCTAGAATTATATTTGGCACATAGTCAGTGCTTAAAGTAAATTTATAATTTGAAATAGTACACTTGGTGATGAGGTACCAAACTCAGTAGGGCCTCTTGATTTGATCAAGGTATAGAGCTAATATATAGCACAGTCTATTTTCTTGTGATGCTTTCTAACTGGGTACCTGTAATGATTAATTTTTAACCCAAGCTCTATTACATTTAGTATTTTGAAAATGCAACTTGATATGCAGAGGAATGTGAGAACAATTTAGAGTCATTAACCTGTAAAAGGAGGCTAACACTTTTATGGCTAGGCATAACATGGGCAATGTAGATAAACAACCTTTGGGAATTCCCTGGGCTCATTAAAGTGTACCAGTTAGGAAGTTTAGTAGCTCAGGATTCTCTAAGACAGATATATTGGAGGTTTTGAAAGAAAACCTCTTGCTAAGCATCTATCACACACATCTCCCAAGTCATTTCAGTTTATGATTTATTTTCATAATACCCAAAGCCACAGCATGTCATTCAATTTCCATTGTAATTAATATGTGCTTCATCAAGGCAAATAAAAATAGATATATTTTCTAGCTTTCTAATATCTTCAGTTGTCCCTCCAAATTTATTAGACTTCTTCCCTCTTTATGATAATTTTGGCTCCTATTTCCAGAAAAGATTTCAGATGTCAATATTAAGTTTGCTGCCTTCTGTGTGGCTGTAGATTTTTAGAGGCATGATTGTAGATTTATTAGAATCCACACAGAATGGCATGTATCTATTTCTATGATAATTTAATACCTTTGAGGATGCTCTGTGACTTTCTACTTCACTAAACATAAAATATAAATATACGGGAGATTTAAAAAAAATATGTCATTACCAGAACTCTCAAGGATTCATCAGATAGTTTCTTATGTGCTATTTCAAAGCAGCAACCTTGAGATAACTGAAGCGGGCCTAAAGGTTCACCGACTGAGGCCATACTCAGTAGCTTTCCATCCAGCCCCTCTAAAGCTGCACAAAACACAATGTTGGTTAACACCATATGAGTTTAAGGTTTCGGAATCCACCCAGGTGTGCTGTTTATCCAGCACCCTTCAATTATACTGACTTCTCTTAGGTCTGGAAGAGGTGAACAAATTGACACAAGGTTAAACATATCTTCAATATATGAGTTCCCACCCTTTTCTGAACACTCAGAACAGGACCTATCTTAGTGGTGAATTGCTTCCTTACTCCCAACCCCTCTGTAGACCACTTTTTCAGTTGGACAGTGATGCATGACCCCTCTGCAGTTATGAGCCAGTGCCCACTGGTTCAGAATAGGATACTTCTGGAGGGAACCTGGGTGTCCTTGTTCATATACACTGAATTCAGCACAGCCCCCAGTCAAAATTTGTCCCTTTCATTTTTCACTCCTCTCCAAGGGATTGGGCTATGCCTCTTCTTGGAATGGGGGCATAGTGGTTTGTCTCAGACTATGAACATTGATGCTCAAACTGCCTGGAATCAAAACCTGGTTGACTACTTACTAGACGTGTGACATTGAATTAGTTTCTTAACCTGTCAGTACTTCAATGTTCTCCCCTTTCAAATGTAGATTAGAATAGTACTTCTGTCCTAGGATGTTTGGTTTGTTTAAATCATTAATTAAATGAAAAGTGCTCTGAACAGGACTAGCACAGAGTACCTGCTATGCAAAGATTTGCTTTTACTCCAGTCACTGTACACACACACACACACACGCGCGCACACACACACACACATCCTGACACACACACTCCCAGTATGTGAATTTTGGCTTCTTTGCCTCTTTTATCTAAAGTTCTAATTTCTCTTATTAATCTCATTAATCATTAATTTGATATGCTAGATATTCTAATGCATGACAAGAGATTCTCAGGTGAGGCTTCCTGAGTGAAAATGTTCCACGGTTCTCCACACTGGTTAGCCTAATGTTTAGAGTGTTCAATGAAATCTTTCCAAGTCATTACTATGATAAAATATTTACCCTACTGTCTAATGAAAGTAGACTCCCTATTCCCTGAGGATTCCCTGCACTTTATACAAAGTCATATTTTGTTCTTACTATTTCCTCTATCATCAGAAATTGCCTAAATCTTTTCTTTTAGTGACCACCTCAAAATTTACTTTTATTATGCAGACTTTCTCTAATTCTCTAGTCAAAATGACTTAATTCCTGCTTCAATTACATTTTGGTTAGGTTTTATGCCTCTTTCTTTACCAAAAAGAAAAAAAAATAATTACTTGGATGTGCAATTTAACTACAGAGAAATGTTCACATTTTAAGTTTACAGTTCAGTGGGTTTTGACAAATACATATACCTTGAAATGCAGATTCCTTTACTCCAAAAAGTTGTCTTGAGTCCCTTCCCAGGAAATCCTTACCATCTTTCTCAAATAAGGCTGTTCTGATGTCTACTATCATAGCTTAGATCTGACTGTTTTAGAACATCTTATGAAATCAGGCAATGGATATTCTTTTATGTGTGTTAATAAAAAATTAAAGGCCCCTAAACAAGGTCATGGTAGAGGGCAGCTTAGCAATAGTCTTTCTACATTATATGATGCCTATCTTAAGTCTCTCCTGTGGAATCTGGATGGGGTCTCAGAGTGTCTGGCACAGAGTAGGTACTCTGCAAATGATTGAGTTGAATTACATATTAACTGTGGGATTGTAGAGACAGTGATTTCACCTAATGCTGAAAATTCAGTGAGACAGGAGAGAAATATTACAAGCAGGCATTTCTCACTCTTCTCACATGATGTCCATTTTTCTCTCCTGTGTCTTAGAGATTACCCCACATTGCATTCCTGCCGCCATACATTCAGTCAATCATGAAAGACAAACCCTTGACTTTGGGAAGAAACAGGCTGGGCCTTGAGAGTGCTTTACCTAGTGTTCCATTGAAAATCTGCCTAGAGTACCTCAAGGAAGTTTTACATAAAATAAGACTCTCACAGTGTTTACGTACAGCATAATGAAATGCCAAGTTGCCTATCTTGGCACATGTTATACATTATCTTGCTGTCACTGAATTGGTAATATCTGTTTAATATGTATAAGTAATATAGCCTTCCCCAAAGTATATCATCTTGTCAAAATAAAAAAAAATTCAAATCCCTCTTGGCTATATGTTTGGTATGCTGTTGAAGGAGAACTTTCTTACATCTGGAAGGAAAGGAATCTGAAATATTCAACATTGGGACTGTAAAATCTATGGAGGTTACACAAATTCAGATTATGCCTGGAAACCTCTTAATTAGATTTTTTTCAATCAATATTATATAACAACAGCCACATGACTGTACCTACATCTTTGTGGAAAGTGATACACTTCTTTCTTTTCTTTAAGTTTATTTTTATTTATTTTGAGAGAGAGAGTGCAAGCAGTGGAAGGGTGGTGGGGGTGGGGGAGAGAGAATCTCTGCTCTGACAGAGTGGAGCCTGATGGAGGGCTCAAACCCATGAACCGTGAGATCATGACCTGAGCCAAAAGCAAGAGTCAGATGCTCAACTGACTGAGCCTTCAAAGCACCCCCACTTAATGTCTTGCTGCAAGACTCTCTGGGGTTGGTTCAAGCACAGAGTTATAGAAAACCAGCAAAATATTTTCCCTCACTGTATTGCCCAATCATTGTTAATATTTTACCCATTCTAATCACCCAATCCTAATATCACCTCTACAGTCAAGTGACAGAGATATGCCAAAGCTGAAGAAAGTCTTTTTTTTAAAACATTTTTTTAACGTTTATTTATTTTTGAGACAGAGAGAGACAGAGCATGAACAGGGGAGGGTCAGAGAGAGAGGGAGACACAGAATCTGAAACAGTCTCCAGGCTCTGAGCTGTCAGCACAGAGCCGGATGTGGGGCTTGAACTCACAGACCGTGAGGTCATGACCTGAGCCGAAGTTGGCCGCTCAACCGACTGAGCCACCCAGGCGCCCCTGAAGAAAGTCTTTAAGAATGTGTTTTACCTCCAAAAACAAACCCAGAGGAAAAGTTTTAAAAACGTAAATAGCACACAACATAATTTGAATGAGAACATAGCTTGTGAACATCACATTACATACATGGAGTATAAGTTCAGAAAAATTGATACCTACAGAAACAGAAATATGGTGCGAACACATTTAAAAATTGCTATGTTAGCAATGTCAGCTCTCTGATGAATCCAGCCCAACAGAATGTTTACTTAGTCTTCCTGTGCCAGTCACAGGATCTACAATATCAAATAAAACTGACACTTTTCCTGCTTTTCTAGGGCAGAAACATTAAAGACATACTTACAAAAATGGTCATTGGATTCATTTGACATGTGTATGAAAAACTCTCTGAGAAGATTTAAAATCTTCCAAATGCATGGGTTCTTTCGGTAGGCTCTCCCTCAGATCTTTGACTCTTGTGCAGTGAGTATGATTATGTAGTTTTCTGGTGTGTAGCAGTTCAAAAATCGAGGTTAGAGAGAGTATACCCAGAAGAGATTTGCTAGAGGCGGGCATGTGACAATAAATAATATAAGTGACAACAGACAACTCACACCAATGTAGAAAAGAGACATAGAACCGTAGCTTCGTTCAAAAATTCAGTATTTTTCCAATTTATATATTTATGTATGTGACATATTTTTTTTCAAGTAAGCCTTGCCTGAAAGTTCAAACAATAAAATGCACGAATGTAGGGCAACTCTTATGGTGATGGGGAAATAAAGAATGAGGAGTGGTAAAGCATTAAGAGCTCTTATTTATTTTCATCCATGACCACTTCAAACACCAAACCTGATGAATCTCAAAGAATGTTCCTCTGAAATCTTAGGTTTTCCTTAAAAATAACTAAAAAAATGGATACCGTTGTGCCATTAGAGTTTCAATTCAGTCCAGCAATCTTCTTTATAAGATTACGACCACTAGGGGCTCCTGGGTGACTCAGTTAAGCATCTGACTTCGGCTCAGGTCACGATCTCATGTTTTGTGAGTTGGATCCCCACATCTGGCTCTGTGCTGACAGCTGGGAGCCGGGAGCCTGCTTTGGATTCTGTGTGTCTCTCTCTCTCTGCCCCTCCCTTGCTTGCACTCTATCTCTCTCAAAAATAAATAATAAACATTAAAAAAATTATAAGATTATGACCATAAGAACAATACAAATAAAGAATTTATGCTGACAAAATAGAAAGAGAACTTGACTGAGGTGGCAAGCTTTAGATTTAAAATTAGTTTTGCCTTTTGCTGTACATCCTTGTGACTATTAGTCACGGTCTATGCTTCTAATAGTTTCCTATTGTTTTTGTAACAAATTATCACCAATTTAGAGGTTTAAAGCATGGAAGTATATTATGTTACAATTCTATAGTTCTTTTTTTGTCTATCTATTTTGAGAGAGAGAGAGAGAGAGAGAGAGAGAGAGAGAGAGAGAGAGGAAGAGAGAGAGGGGCGGGGGAGAGAGAGAATCTCAAGCAGGCTTGGTACTCTTAGCACAGAATCCAGTGTGGGGCTCTGTCTCATGAACCATGAGATCATAACCTGAGCAGAAATCAAGAGTCCGACGCTTAACCTACTGAACCACTCAGGTGCCCTATATTATGTGACAATTCTGAAGGTCAGAAATCTCATGCAGATCTCACTGGCTAGAAACAAGCTGTTGGCCTAATTGCGTCTTTCTTGGGGCTCTAAATAGAACCTTGCTTTTTCCAGCTTTTGGAGGCCACCTACTTTCCTTTTGGCTCATGAACCCCTTCCTCCATATTCAAAGTTAAGAATGTTGGGCCAACCCTTATTCTTGCTCCCATACCTCTGATTCTTTCCCCTGATTCACTCTTCCATTTTTAGGGGCTCTTGTTGTTCCGTGGGGCACACCTAGATAATTTAGGATAATTTCCCTATCTTAAGACAAGCTGATTTAGGAAACTTACTATTGTGCGATCTTTAATTCCCTTTGCCATTGTACCTAGCATATCCACAGATTCGATGGATTAGAACACAGGCATCTCTTGGGAATCACTATTCTTCCAATCACAGAGCTCTTTTTCTCTTATCTATTTTGCTAATATTTTTTAAAGCAAGTTGGTTTTAAAGCATAATGAATTTTAAGTTAAATGTTGTATATGAAAGTTTTTTTGAATACTATAAAGTAATATATAGAAATAGGTGGAGGGGATTGAGAGGCACACATTTTCAGTTACAAAAAAGAATCACAAATATTTAAAGTACAGCACAGGGAATATAGTCAATAACATTGTAATAACTTTGTGTGGTGACAGATAGTGACGAGACATAGTGGTGATTATTTTGTAATGTATATAAATGTCCAATCACTGGGCTATACACCTGAAACCAAAGTGATGTTGTATGTCAACTACACTTCAATAAAAACAAAGTGATATTTAGATTTAAGTTGATATTATAACATGATTTGTTTTTTGAATTTATGAGAAAATATCTATAGGACATGTCTAGAATTTTTTAAAAGTGGTGTGCCTTTAAAATGATTTTCTTCACAAAAAATGATTTATTCACCAATTCAAATGAGGAATCTGATAAGAATGATTAATAATAATAACAGCATTTACTGTTTATTGAACAGATATACTAGACACAGAGTTAGGTTCATTTCACACATTAGTTCCAATCCTCACAACAGTCATGCGAATGAAGATTTAAAATTTGCATTTATAGATGTTGTGATTGAAAGCAAGAAGAACTAAGTAACACAACCTAACAACACCACAATTTAAGCAGCAGAGGCAGAATCTGGGCTTCAAATTCCACAGTCTTTGCACTCCTACACTTCCCCCTGTTTTCTTGCAACATGAAAAAAAATAAAATTTTTATTTTTAACCTACTGAAATATACCTTGTTTTGGGAGTTTAACATAGTCTATTGAGACAGATAAGATTTCCAAATTAAAAAAAAAAGTTGGAAAAGAGTTCTAGAAAGATAGATTGGAATTCCAGGAAGAAGATCACCACAAACAAATGCAAAACTGTGAAGCCTTTTAGATATATATTTAGGAACATTTTTGCCGACATGCAGGTTGTGTGGAAGGAAAATAAGGATTGGGAATCAGGGTAGAGACAGACTGCTCAAGAGATTATACTATTAAGGTAAGGTTTTTACACTTAATTTAGTAGACATTCGGGACCCTGGAAGGCCTTGAGGTTAGAGGAGATTGTATATAATATAATTCATATTAAAGATTCTGGGGTTTTCACTTAAAAAACTTTTTCTTTTTTCTTTTTCTTTTTCTTTTTTGAGGGGGGAGGAGCAGAGGGAAAGGAAGAGAGAGAATCCCAAGCAGACTCCATGCTCAGTGTGGTGCCCAACCTGGGCTCAATCTCTCATCATGAGATCCTGACCTGGGCCGAAATCAGGAGTCCAATGGTAAACCGACTGAGCCACCCAGGTGTCCCTCTCTTTTTCTCCTGAGAGATCCTGCCACTCTCCCAGGACAGAGGCTTTCAAATATATCTCTTAATTTTTTTCTTATATGATGACACAGTTTGTTTGTATTCATGATGATGTGTAGTCAGCAAAAATACTTGTGTATATTCAGAGGAAAAAAATTAAAAGCAATCTTTCAATATCCTATAAATATCTATAGCCTTTTAATTTGGGAAAAGTTGAATGCACATTTCTGAAACCAACTCATCACACTCTATAAAATAATGTCCCAGGCACACATACCCACAAGCATATTAAATATTCCATGAGTCCCTATAAAAACCTTAATATATATTTTCAATCGCCAGAATGTATGTATATTTAATGTCAGACTGAATCAAATCCCAAATGTATTCTAATGATTTTGAAGATATCCAACCAGCCATTTCCAGGGAGATAGGCTATCAATCAAAGTAAAGATGAAAAATATAACTTTATCATAGAAATCATATGGGTCTAGAGAAGTAGGAACTGAAGTGATAGTTTAGAAAAGTTACTTCCAGCTAAAAAAAACTCATTATTGGCAATGCCTTGAAAATCATTAGGATTATTGTCATTTGTGTGTGTGTGTGAAAATACCTATCAAGCTTCTTTAAAATAAGCACCGAAAAGCATGGGAAAAAAAATTCTAGGTTCTTGCTCAATATATGTCAAACCTTGTCTCTACTCTGTTACCCACCTGCCATATATTGTAAGATATATTCACACTGCAAAGCAATTTCTGACCCTTCATGGGGTCATTTTTCCAGGTTTTCTGTCACTGTGAGTGGTATAGGTCCAAAGAGCCATTCTTTCCTGGGGCAGCTAATGTAATGATATGTAGATATAACTGCAGATACAGAATATCTCACTAAAGCCAAATTAAATGTATCTCCAGGTCAACCTTCCCTTAGCTGGACATCAAAAGTGCCCATGAGGTCTATAAGCAGTGTGGCACAAGAGAAGTTGAAGTGGAAATAAAAAGCAGTCATAATTGATTGCAATTAAAATATTTTATATTTCGCAGATTTGACAGAAACATAAGACCATGTGCACACATTTCTTTAGAGCACCTTCTAGGACTGTGGGAAAGGTCTAGGCAAGGGGCAGCTGGGTGGCTCTGTTGGTTAAGTGTCTGACTTCCGCTCAGGTCATGACCTCACGGTTTGTGGAATCCAGAGGCGAGTCAGGCTCTGTGCTGACAGGTCAGAGCCTGGAGCCAGCTTTGGATTCTGTGTCTTTCTCTCTTTGCCCTCCCCCACTCACTCTTTCTCTCTCAAAAATAAATGAACATTAAAAAATGTTTTTAAAAATTAAAAAAAAAAGGTCTGTGCAAGTGAGGGTCTCTGGAGTTTTGTTTCATCAGCTTCATGGTTTATATGGAGAACATTTTCCATACCATATAATTTTTCAAATATCAGCACTCTATCTATTATGGTAATTTTATTGTTCATGTATATTTTATGGTATGCCACTGTAAAACCTTTGAAAAGGCAAGTGGTATATAAATTATGAATTAAAGCACAAATAGGACTGGGGGTCAGAAGCTTTGCCACTCACTAGCTACATGTATGACATTAGGTTACTACTCAATCTCTCTGGGCTCCAAGTTCCTAAACTCAATGGTGTAAAGCCAATTAAGGCTGAATATAAGGTTATGTGGTAAAGTGGGGTGACCTCAAATGGCCTAACCGCAAGTTCCCTCCCCACTCTGCTGTAGCAGGTGAGACCCCACTGACCAAACACCTTCCTCATCAAGGGACCCAGGCACAGTTCCTATTTAACCCTGAGTAGTGACTGTCGGTCTTTGCCAGCCCAAAGAATTATCCTAAGAAGCCAATCAGTTCCTCGCATGGAGACCAGGGGTCACATCACTCTCCTGGTACCACTATTTTACAAACGAAGGAACAGAGTAGATAGTCTAAAAAAATAACCTGAGCTGACACAGAACCAATAACTGAACAAGCCGTGCATGACCTCCCCCACCCCCTGCCAAGCAAGTTTTCCATCATTTCAGAACAGACTCCAGATTATTATGAACATCAGGGCGCAGATAGCAGTGTGAACAGAACTAATTTTCTCAGGGGAAGCAGTAAGATTTACTTCTTCTCTCTGTCAGTACCCACTTCCAGGCCTGCAACCCCAAGAAGCGTTTGCCCACACAGATGGGCTGTCTCTTCCAGATTCTGCTGAGACCTTTCCTGCCCATCTCTCTTGCCCTTTCCACTATGGCAGAACCTCCCATAATGGTACCCACACTACACCACACAGGTGACCTTCTTATCAACCTTCCCTTCTCCCCCGAAACAGCACGTGACTTCAAATCACTCTGGGTCTTTCTCCTATATCTCTGCCATGAGACAGGCGTGTAGGACCCCCTCAGCCCACTTTACAGATGTTCATCCCAGCGATAGTGGACCAACATTCTGTGAGATTATTTGCATAGAAGAGTGCATGAAACGCTGAGGGGCCTATTTTCTGCAAAGGCAAACTGGAGAGGAGTTTCTGCAAAAGCAAGCAAGGAGAGTTTCCTTTGAATGTCTTATGTGTTTTTTGTTTGCAGCCTCTTGAGATGCTGGAATCTGTTTGGAAATAAAGGAGCCTCAGCAGGAGTGTTCCCAGTTTCCTTGGTAAAAGAATCACAAAGAAAATGGGGTTTGAATACTTGACTTTTGCTGTTCTTTTTATGTTTTTTTTGTTTTTTTAATATTTGTTTTCTTAATGTTTATTTATTTCCGAGGAGAGAGACAGAGTGCAATCGGGGGAGGGGCAGAGAGAGAGAGAGAGAGAGAGAGACAGAATCCGAAGCAGGCTCCAGGCTCTGAGCTGTCAGCACAGAGCCCCATGTGGGGCTCGAACTCACTGACCGTGAGATCATGACCTGAGCCGAAGTGGGATGCTTAACCCACTGAGCCACCCAGTTGCCCCTGCTGTTCTTGTTTTTATTTTTTAATTTTTATTTGCCCTTTAATGAGTAGAGTATTACATCCATGAAAGGACAGGATGAAATTGTGGCAACATATGCTTTCTTATGTTAGCAAGATGCTCCAATACTAGAAGACTCTTAAAAACCTTTGCCTCATGATAAGCAGGTATGGGGGGGGGGGCGGGCAGAGCTGGAAGGAAGCAGAGCAGCAGCAAGGCAATGTGGGGGAGAAGTTAGGGGAGCAGCAAGATGTAAGAATTGCAGGGCTCTGAGGATCAAAATGGTGGATCGAGGCAAGTAAGGCAGGATGGCGGGAATTCTTAGGTGGGATGTACATGGATTTGAAAACTTATATGTAATGTTACAACACTATTCTACGTATGAGAAACAAAGAAATGCCATGCTCAGAGAGATTTCTTGAGTGAAAAATCAGAAGTTACAAAAGAATTAGACTGTTTTAGAGAATCTGTGTATTTAATTAAAAGTACCTAAATAAATCCTTTGATTCCAATCTGCCATAATTGATTACATTTGCTTGCCCTTAATTCTTTAGCATAATAGGAAAAGTTACAATGCATCGTTTTAAATACCACAAGATGGCTTAGCAGTGAACTTGTGACATGTGCAACAAGATGTAATGGGGTTTTCAGTTAAGAGTAAGGAATAAAGAAGGAAGAAAAGCCATGAGGCTTTAAAGTCCTTCTACTAAACTAGCACCTTCTACCTCTTATAATTAGCAAGGTGAATGTTGATTATATTAACAGAATTAATTGAATAGATGAGAAATGCAATTGTTGAGACATGCTTGGAATATGAGTTTTTGAAGCACGTGAGTTTTAACAACGGATTAACATCTGCGTATACTGAAATAATTCTCTGCAGTTATCAACAAAGCTGAAAGCTTACTTGTTTTTCTTCTTTATCTTTGAGACTAGGGGTACATTGTAACATAGTGTTAAGACTTCTGCTCTCCAGTGAGACTGCTTGGTTTGAAACTGATTTCCCCAGCTCACCTGCTCTATGACCTTGGTGACATTACTTCCATTTTCTGGGTCTCAGTCTCCTCATAGGTGAAAATGAGAAAAGCTAAAAATGCTTTAATAGAGGGCATAAAACAATAAAGCTATCAATAAATGTTAAATGCTTCATAATTGGTTTTATTTTGTCTGTGCCAAGGACCCGGAGAATGCATTGTACCTTCCATTTTGTCTGACCTCGTACAAGCAATTTTGCCTTATAATATGAAATCCATTTCAAATACAAAGCCTGGGGTTTGAGTTCAGGATTCCCTGTTTACTGCTGGATTCTATTCACGGCTTCGTGTTTCAGATTTATTGGTTGTTCAATAAAAACAAAATAATGTTTTGGGGAAGATTTTTTTATAAAAATTAAATTATAAAAAAAATAATTTTTTTAATAAAAATTCATGAATCACCTGTCACAAGGGGACATTTATGTACCCTTCCTTTTCTTTAGCCTTTCCTAATTTTTACTGCCAAAACATACTACTCCTAAGTTTTAACAAGTTTCATATTCAAATAGAATTGGAAATGAATTGAAAATACACCAATCTGCTCAACTTTTCTTATTTAGAGCTTGGGGAAGGTTGTAAGGCACAATGCCTTTGAATGTCCCGTTACATCCAAAAAAAATTTATTCATTCCTTTTGCAATGCTTATTAAATTATATTACTTTTATTAAGGGGACATTTCACCAGAACTCAAACTAATTTTTACCACACTCTCTATTCAGAAATAGAAAGGCTCCTATATAAGGCTGTATATGGGAAAGAGGAAGTGTTTAGACTTTCCTTATCAAGCTTATAATATTCAGAATTTTAAAGTTTTAAATAGAATTCCAAAATGTTTAGTAAAGTTTGAATAGTTCTAGTTTATTGCAGGATTAAGATTGTCAAATGATGTGGAGAGCTAACAAAGAGAAGCCTGAAAGAGAGTTCCCATGGGACCTACCCAAATATTTACAGACTCCTTGGAAGAGGTAGTCTTTAAAACGAGACACAAAACCAAGACAGGGTGTTTAATGGTGATCTGGGGTGGAGGGTAGATAAGACAAAGTGAGGATTTAGTGTGTTTACAATTGCTGTGTAACAAAACATTCAAAATTTAGAGGCATGAAACAACCATTTTACCCTGCTCACAGACTCTGTGGGACAGAAATTTAGGCGGTGGTTTGTCTCTGTTCCATAACTTCTGGGGCCTCAGCTGGGAAGACGTGAGGTGACATGATGGCTGGGGCCAGAAATCATCAGGAAGTTTGTTCACCCATATATTTGGCACATGGCCAGAGTTACTAGAAGGCTGAGTTTCCCTGGAGCTCTGAATTGGAATACCTATACCTTGGGTCATGATGTGGCCTGGGCTTCCCAAGCATGATGACTGGATTTTTGAGAAAAATTTCCCAAGAGCAAGTGGTCCTAGAGAGCAAGGTGGCATTGCATGAACTTTCCTCTCCTAGACTCAGAAGACTCAACAGTGTTACTTTTAGTGCATTCTACTCCTTACATCACTAAGCCTAGTCTCGATTCAAGGAAAGAGAGAATAGTCAAAATTGCAGGCTTACTTGAAAATCACCACATAGAGAAGCCCAGTGACCTTATCTTCCTATTTCTTACACAAATATATATGAGATATTTGACCTATTGCTTTGGAATGTATGATGTCAGAGGCAGACCGTAATATTTTGGGGATAATGGTTGTATATACTCAGAGGGAACTAGCAGTATCCAGATTCTTGTGAATTTCTTGTTCTTCAGTTCACAACTGAGATACGGTAGTTGGTTCAGAAAGTTGAAACTAAACAGTAAACTGAGCTTTGAGCAAGACTCTCTAAAAGACCAGACTATTTGCAATCTCATGACAGCAGAAAAGGTTAGGAAAGATCTTCAATGTCAGATGTGTGATATTTTCTTTTTATGTATAATCATTGTGCTTTTATGATCGAAGGTGAGTTTTGCCAATAGGTTTATTTCCTTTTAAGGCAAATAGCATGAATAAAGCAAGGCTTTTTTATGGATCTTTCATAATAGAAATCACCTGTGATCTTCATTAAACGTCAGACTCTCTGGATATCCCATAACTTTTTTAATATAGTAAAAGACAAGGGTCCTTGCATTTAAATTAAATTACATTTGCCTAGCTTAGCTTTGACAGTAGGGGTTTGTTCCTGCCCTTACTTAGTTATAATCCTGGAGATGGGGCAGAGAATCAGAGAATCTTAAAACTTCAAAGAACATTGGGAAATATCAATCTAGTCCCTGTATCTTATGTTGTAAGGATAATAAAAATCAAAGCAGTTAAATGACTCACCAGAACCATAGAGGGAATTAATAGCACAACTTCTAATTCTAAAACTTTTTTGGTGAGTGTCTTTGTCTCTTCTCCCTGTCTTTCTTAGGTTTCATTCCCTCAGCTCTCAAACTTTTCTGTCAGAAAAAGAAACCACTTTTGTCAGACTTGAAACATTCTTTCTCATCAAACTGTAAAGAGCACAGTTTTAATATCACATTCTGACACAGTTTAAGAAACTCATTATTGTGACCTTTTCACAAATGTTTACATGGAAGATGGCTGGCAGCGTTTGACAGTTGATGTAAGGTTTCATGTCTCAGAAAGATTGGGATGGCAAACAGTTCCTCATCATTTTATTGTTAACAATCTGCAGATGATGTGGGTAACATCCTAAGCGAGTTACTTAGCTTTTTATTCATAATGTAGAATGGTTAAGCAGAGAGAAAAAACACTTGCTGATAATTTAAGTATTTTATATAGGTACCTAAGTAAAATTTATTTTCTTTTAGGATGACAGTAGGAGAAATTTGCTTATTGTCTAATAACTTTCATCTCTTGAACTTTACTTTTGTTTTAAAATAATTTTATAACACATCTGTGATGATCAGGTCATACATTATTCGAAGTTGAAATAAATTTAAAACTTTGCTTTCAGCAACAAGAGTTAAATTATAAGTGAAATAGTTTTTAGCATTCTTTCTCATTGATTGATTGGTTGATTTATTGATTGATTCAATAACTAGGTGTTGAGTTCAGTTATATGCTAGGGACTGTGTTAGGAATTGAGGATAGTAAGTGCCCTTACATACCTCAAAGTGGTTCAAATACTATTCATATTTTTCTTCCCTGGGAACAGAGAAAAAGAAAAGATACTTGACTTGAGCCATTAGAAACATGGATTAGTGGCCTGGAAAAACCGGGAAGGGGATGAGAAATCAGGGATTATATGTTATGGTCCTTCTTCTCCTGAATCCTACCTAGATCTCTCTATGGAAAGCTGCTGCTGATGATTCTAGATTTCATAGATACCTTTCTTCTTGTGTTTAAAATATTTGTTGGTATGAATCTTTCATTTGGTGATTACTTAAAGTGATAAATTTTGAAATAATTCCCTCTCTCTCTTTCCACAACACACACACACACACACACTTACACACACACACACACACACACACACACACACACACCTCCAACAACACTGAAGCTCCTTTGGGAAGAGAAGGAATGAGGGAGAATGCGTTAACTGTAAGGTTTCTTCTAAATTATCTGCTAAAGTCTTTTGGGAATACAGATAACAAAAATTATTATTTTTTAATTGTTTAACTCACACCAACTAATGTCCAGAACATTTCTTTTATAATTCATCTTAATTCTGTAGTTCATTTTTTTTTAATGCAGGGGAGGTGCAGAGAGAGAGGAAGTCACAGACTCCAAAGCAGGCTCCAGGTTCTGAGCTATCAGCACAGAGCCTGACACAGGGCTTAAACTCAAAGACTGCAAGATCATGACCTGAGCCAAGCAACTGAACCACACAGGCACCTGCTGTAGTTCACCTTTTTATTGCCTCTTTGCAAGCATTCTCCTCTTTACCACTTCCTTTTCTTTGTCACGTTGTCCTTAGCTAACCTCCAACTCAGATTTATCAGTGAGCTATTACCATAAGAATACTCCATAACAAACCATCCCAAAGCACTTAAAACAATGATTTATTCTCATCCATTCATTTGTGAATCTGCTAGACTCGGGTGGACATAGATTGAGTATGTCACTATTGGGCTTTTAGCTGTAGATTTGACCCAGGTCTGCTCTGTGTATCTCTAGCCCTCATGAACTGGCAGCTAACCAAGCTCTGCTCTTCCCATGGGAAAGGGTGGGTGAACAAAGAACATAGCAATCGTGAAAACATCATTTAAGTCTCTGAGACTGTCAAGTCTGCTATCTGATTGAACTAAGTAAGTCACATGGCCATGGCCAAAGTTTCAGGGGTGCTTAGAATGAGGATAAACACATGTGTGGATTTGTAATTCTTTGATAGGAGTGTTAAAGGATGTTAGTGATAATTCAATCTAGTATCATTATTAAGCCCTATTATCCCTCTATTCCAGTGTTGCTCTGGGAAGTTAAACAGGACCAGAGAAAAACCTCCAAACTTGCAGATTGGCCTCACTTTGTATTCATGACCATTGACGTCAAAAAGCAGTCAATACTGCTCAATAGTCCTACATGATATCCCAGAAAGTTCATTTTCTCATTCTCTTCAAAACAATTTTTTAAAGAGTTCTTTTTTAAATGTTTATTTATTTTGTGTGTGTATGAGAGAGAGAGAGAGAGAGAGAGAGAGAGAGAAGAGGAGAGGAGAGAGGGAGGGGCATAGAGAGAGTGGAGGAGGGGCAGAGAGAGGAGAGAGATAATCCTAAGCACTGACAGTGCAAAGCCAGACTCGGGGCTTGATCTCTCGAACCTTGAAATCATAACCTGAGCCAAAATCAAGAGTCAGACTCTTAATCAACTGTCCCATCAACTGAGCCACACAGGTGCCCCAACAATTTTTGTACTCACTTGCCTCTTTCTTCAAATGTGGTTTTGGTTTGTCCTCTCCAGTAGAATGTAATCCAATGAAAGCAGATATCTTTGAAGGTTTTGATCACTGATGCATGTTAAGTTCTCTGAACAGTACCTAGTATATAGTGTGTATTCACATTTTGCTGATATAGATTATTCTAATTTTGATTAAATAATTAATTGGCTTAATATACCATGTCTCTTGCTAGAATATAAGTTAGATTAGTGACCTTTCTTTTTTAATTAATATAAACCCAGAAACCAGAATAGTTTCTTGCACAAGGCACTCAATAAATATTTGTTGAATGAAATAGCTTACTGTAGTATTGCAAATATTATTCCAAACTAGGAAAATCCAGTGTCTGAGATTTATTTAATGCAGGTTAAGGTGACACAAATTAGAAAGAATATGTGTTTATTATGTTATTTATTGGAGAACCAGTAGCTTGTTTCAAAGCTAGCAGATTATTTACATAATTCTATAGTAGTTTTTTATTGTATAACTTTATTTTCTATCAAGAATTACCACTAATGCCAAATACAAAAGGCAGAAATGTAGTCTACACTTAATGTGTATGTTTTGCTTTATCATGTTCCTCCAGCTCAAATTGCTTTCAAAAAACCTATTTATAAATGTATTAACATATTAGATGGCACGAAGTTAATTGCTGAGACACAATAGGTATTCAATTTAGAAATGTAAAAAGAAGTGGGACCAGAAATAATGTGTGTTATAGTTTTGAGGATTACTCACCTTGTTTAATTGTTGCAAGCAAGACACTGGAGCCAATGATTAATGATCAGCAGTCTGCGGGCAATTTCTTGGGCAGCATTTCAATGGACAATCAGTAATGAGAATGTTGAACTAAGAATGGACATAGACGAAAACTTGGAGTTACTTTTAATGCATTATTGTCCTTCCCTTTGATGTTTACAAGTTATATTTCAACGTCAATATCTTACATATTTCTGAGTGGCAGTAGTACGATTTCCAGAAATGTGCAAAAGTTGAACTTAGTAGATAGATTTTCCTAAATTAACAGTCAAAATCTAAAAAGATCAGTTGATATAGAAGGGTTAAGATTCTGTGATACGTACCATCATGCTTAAGGAAAACAAAGTACAAATAATTTGAATTTTCAAATGGACCATTTATCACTTTCCTATTGGTTTAAGTCCTAGCCTCAAAACCTTGGAATTTATTATTATTATTATTATTATTATTATTATTTACTGAACATTACAGGAAAACAAGCTGATGACAGTGCATTAATACATAATTCAACTATGTTTATTGACTGCCTATGCTTTGCCAAATAGAAGCCTGGGCATTGGGGATATTACAATGGATAAGATATGGCGTTTTCCTTGAAAGAATTCACTGTCTAATGCAGGAAGACAAATAAGTATATTAAGTCATATTTCAGTATGGTAAGCCTGATAGGAACTCAAGACAGCACTGAGGAGAAAGTTAACTCTCTCTGAGACCTTCACAGCAGTCCTAATGTTAGACTAAGGATTCAAACTGAGTCATGTATGGTATGCTTAAGGCTACCAGGTGTATAAAGCATAAGGCAACACTATCATAGAATAAATCACAGAAGAGACATGAATATAGCTTCTTCATTTTAATGATTATAAAATTGAAGGCCAGAGATGGTGTAGGATTTAGCCAATGCCATGCAGGGATCTTGAAATGAACTCTGGACTTAGAACTCATAACTGCCAGTTTATTCACATTTCTATTGTATAACAAAACTTCTCTGCAAATGAAGAAAGATGCTGTTAGTTTTGTTCACTTGTAGTAGCCACTACCTGCTTCCCTAAATTTAGATATGTACTTGTTTAATAACAAAGCCTGTATTTGTTTGTGTCACACATCTTTTATAAAATACTGATTAGTTCAAGCAAATATGGCAATCCACACACCCCCCCCTTTTTTTTGGCCCCCCTGTGGTGTAGCAGAAAGGCTGCTGGAAGGGACCTTTGGGGAATGTTTTCTCACCAATTAAAGAGAAGCAATAAAGGAAAATGTTTTCTCTTACTGAAAGAAGTTGTTGTGTGGGCTTGTAATGCCCAGTATTTAGTCAATAGGTTATGACCCAGAGAAGTGAACTGACACACTGAAGATAGGAGAGAACAAAGCCGAAAAGTACTGTGTCCTTGATGACACTAATAGGCCATTGGCTTAAGCAACCCTGGAGTTGTCCTTTCTAAGGGACTTTGTTAGTGACATGATTAATATTCCCTATGGTTTAAACCAAATGAATCAAAATGCAGCGTTGCCTCAAATAGCTCATTCGGAGATACCCATCACTCCAGTCACTAGCAATTCAGAAAATGCATTAGAATAGAAACAGTTTGGGGCGCCTGGGTGGCGCAGTCGGTTAAGCGTCCGACTTCAGCCAGGTCACGATCTCGCGGTCCGGGAGTTCGAGCCCCGCGTCAGGCTCTGGGCTGATGGCTCAGAGCCTGGAGCCTGTTTCCGATTCTGTGTCTCCCTCTCTCTCTGCCCCTCCCCCGTTCATGCTCTGTCTCTCTCTGTCCCAAAAATAAATAAACTTTGAAAAAAAATTTTTTTTTAAAAAGAATAGAAACATTTTTTTAAATTGTCAGTTGTTTGTGCTAACTTTTCTTGTTGAAGTTAGAATATATATTTTTAAATTATTTAAAAAATTTTGAGGTCATTGTTCATAAGTATGTATTTGTAACAAACAATGCAGATAGATCACTTGTACTCTTTTTTCAAAATTTTTTTTTTTCAAAGTTTATTTTATTTTTTGGGACAGAGAGAGACAGAGCATGAATGGGGGAGGGGCAGAGAGAGAGGGAGACAGAATCGGAAACAGGCTCCAGGCTCCGAGCCACCAGCCCAGAGCCCGACGCGGGGCTCGAACTCACGGACCGCGAGATCGTGACCTGGCTGAAGTCGGACACTCAACCGACTGCGCCACCCAGGCGCCCAAGATCACTTGTACTCTTTACCCAGATTTCCCCATTGTGCAAAACTATAGTGCACTATTGAACCAAGATATTGACATTGATACAGTTAAGATATGGAACAATTTCCACCATATGTTCTTCTGTTTATAACCACACCTGCCACCAGCCTCCTACTTTTGGGGACCACTAATATATCCTCCATTTCTATACTTTTGTCATTACAAGAATGTTACAGAAACGGACCATACAGCATGTAACCTTTTGGGATTGGCATTTTTTATGCAGCATGATTCTTTGGAGATTAATGCCAGTTGTATGTATCAATAGTTTGTTCCTTTTTTGATGAATAACATTTCATAGTGGTGTGTACTCCAGCTTGTTTAACCACTCACTCATTGAAGGGTATCTGAGTTGTTTCTATTTTGTGCTATTACAAATAAAGTTACTATAAACATCCATATACAAGTTTTGTGTGGACATATGTTTTAATTTCCATGGGTAAATATCAGAGGTTGATTTCTGGTTATATAGAAGTCATATGTTTAACTTAAAACAAAACAAAACAAAACAAAACAAAACAAAAAACTGCCCCTTTTCCAGAGAGACTCTACTATTTTATATACCCACTAACAATGTATGAATAATCTAGATTCTCCATATCCTCACCAGCATTTGATTTTGTCATTATTTTATATTTTAGACCTTCTGATAGGAGTGTAGTGATATATTCCTGTGGTTTTAATTTGCATTTCCCTAATGGATAATTAAGTTAAACATCTTTTCATGTTTTCATTGGCCATCTGTATATCTTTTTTGAAGATATGCCTGTTCAGATATTTTCTTATTCATTTTTAATTAGATAGTTTGTTTTCTACTGTTGAGTTTTTAGAGTTCTTTATATATTCTAGATACTGGTTCTTTGTCAGAAATGTGGTTTCAAATATTTTCTTGCAGTTAATAGCTTGTCGTTTTAATAATTTCCTATGGGACTTAGAACCAATGTATGTAATTCGATGTTATAATTTATCACCTTTCTCCTTTTATAAGTTGTGCTTCTGGTGTCAAATCTAAAAACATTTAGCCTAACCTCAGATTCAGAAGAACTCTTATGAATTTTTTCTTCTAAAATGTCCATATTTTTACAGTTTACACTTGAGTCCATAATGTGTTTTGGTTTATTATGTAAGATGTGAGGTAGTCAAGGTCCCTTACCCACCACCTCAAGGGTATCCAGATGCTCCAGCGCCTTTTGATGAAAAAAAAAAAAATCAAACCCTTCCATTGAATTGCTTTTGTACTTGTGTCAAGTCACATTTTATGGATATATTTCCTATGGAAATGCAAAAACTCTGGAGCAGCTAAAACAAATTTAAAAAAAAAGAATAAAATGGAGGAATCACTCTATAATTTCAAGACTGATTTTGCAGCTAAAGCAATTAAGAATGGAGCAGAATAGAGAACACAGGAAAACACAAGCTTTCAAATTTTTCTTCCCTTATGTTTAATTGTTAGAAGCTTAATTGTGAAGTGTCTTGACATGGATTAATTTGAGTTTATGTTATTTGAGATATGCTTTGGGTTTGCGCCTTTATTTTTTTGTTGTTTTAAGATTTTATTTTTAAGTAATCTCTGCACCCAACATGGGGCTTGAACTTACACCCCAGGATCAAGAGTTGTATACTCCACTGAGCCAGCCAAGTGCCCCTGAGTTTATGCCTTTCACCAAATTTCAGAATTTTCACTTTTTATCCTAATACTCTTTCTGCTTAACATTCTTCAATTCCTCTGAGACTTGAAATATATAACTTTTTGATCTTTTTTTAATGTTCTGCTGGATTCCTTGAGGCTCTGCTTATTTGATTTTTAAGTCTATTTCCTCTCAGTTGTTCAGATTGGATAAATTGTATTGATCTGTCCTCAAGTTCACAAGTCCTCCTGTCATCTCCACTCTACTACAGAGCCCACCAGGAGAGATTTTGATTTCTGGTACTGTATTTTCTCAGTTCTGCAATTTCCATGTGATTTTTTAAATGATTTTTGTTTCTTTGATGAGATTTTCTAATTTTTCCATCTGTCTTACTGGTTCAGTTTGGTGTTATCACAGAGACATTTGTCCAAACCCAATAGAACTGAACCTCTTCTGAACCTGTTTTAATGCTAGTTTGGGGATCAGGAGACATTGGATCTGGATTACCTTCTTCTTTAGTATGGGGTTTGTAGATGCTATATATTGCTGTGTGATTTCTCTAGTCCTGAAGACTTCAACCAATTTGAATTACTCTTTTTTTTTTCTCTCTCAGAATTGCCTTGTGTCTATTTCTTGCTACATATTTCTGGTTTATAGTTATACTTTGGGGGAAAGGGGTAAGGAAAGATGAATCTGTGCTATCTTGTTTGGACTAGAAGTGTCTACTTAGTTTCATATCTGAATTTTAGCTACAACTATACCAGGGCATTGAGTGTAGCTTATGGTTGATTTAAAATGTTTATTCAACATTCTGGTCTCAAATGGTTTAATTGTAAAATATCCATGTGCTCTGAAGAAAGCTCTTTGATTAGTGAATAATGATTTTAGTCCCAGTTAGAATACTACACTATTTAATTAGCTAAGTCTAGTGGCCACCTGTAAATTTGTGGGCCGCTTGTTAGGTTAAAAGTTAAAGGAAGAAAGATAGGAAGGATATTTTAATCAAAACTGAAGGTGGAAAAGATGGTTGTTGACCTGCTAGGAATTAAGCCATCTTGGCTAGTGGTGAGGATACATGACATAATGCGTATAAACTGTGTAGTAGGGATTCAATACATAGTAGTTGCTATTATTTTCATTACTGTTGTTGCAACTATGTTTAGAATCTAACCAATTCAACTTGAGTAGTGAAGTATTTAGCATTAGGGTTCTAGGTGCAGCAAAAGCCCTTTACAACTTGCAAATTCCCTCATCTGCTGCCATAATAACACTAATTACTAACATTAGCATACTGCAGTTACTAGAATCTGTATGAAGAACAGTCTCTGAAGTGTAGGTTATCACCACTCATAAAGGGCTAAGTGATTGATCTCTCTGGTTCCTTGCAGGTCTAAAGTTCAAGCTTCTTTGCATCCCCCTAGTTGGATTTAAAAAAGAAGAACAGCAATCTGAAAGGTGGAAAAGATTAAAAATGAAGTCAAGGCATCTCTAAATTTTCTTTGAGTGGAGGACAGTCAGAAAGATCCTGTATGTGGAATGTCAAGGGCTCATTCTTCTATAATGTATGCACTACATATGCACATAGGCACTGCAACATCAGAGGCAGAGGCATTGTGACTGGAATGACATCCTCTGAAACAGTCCTTGGGGCTCTCACCACAACATGACGATCATATTTTGCTTTTAGCTTCACTTGTGCCGTATATCGCAGGACTCACATTCTCATAAAATAAGCCCGACACTAACTTGTGTTTCACAGTTTGTATGGCACAGCAGATTTTATGTTAATGCCAGGCATGGTGGATGGCATTGTTTTGTCCTAATACATAAACTTTATGTAAATGTTACATAAACATTTTACCCTCTGAGGGTGTGGGGAGGTATGTGATAAATATCTGCCCTGAATTGGCATGCATTAAGTTTATATGTGAAAATAAGTTTAAGAAGTATTAAATAACTATTATATGGCTATAATAGGCATTGAGGGATTTTTGGAGACAGATGGACTAAGAGCTGAGACCTGACGAAACTGTTTATTACTTGCATGCATTTGGTCAAGTTGTTTGGCTTTTTGGAACCTATTTGTTTTTCTCTGTAACAGATGTGATGATTCCCAATACTCAAAGCCATGTGGCTGAAATAAAAAAAATATAGCCCCTAACCCAGGCCTTGTACATATATAAAGACTTTCTTCTTCTCATTAATTCATAATATTTCAAAAACTGTGTATACTCACATACACACACACACACAGACACACACATATTTACGTATACACACAGACACACATGTGTAGATAATTTTATGGATGCGTTATGATTCAGAGACTAGGGATTCAGAGGCTGGGATAGGGTTATTTAATACGTTTCCCAAGCATTCTCAGATTTCTTGAGTCCCCCAAATTTAGAAAGGATAATAAATTTGATTCCAGAGAAAGTATATTTCTTGGAAATATTTAAAACTGTGGGGTTAGTGGCAGATGAAGTTGACTGTCAGCATTGTAAAAAGGTTTAATCTTTTAGGCCTCCTAGTCTTTATTGCTATGTTTGGTGCAGTCTATAAAGTGAATCGGGAATAAGCACCGCTTCTTGAAGGAGGGGCAGAGTCTAAATAAACAAGAGTGGAAAAGCTCATGTAGGACACATTCATGCTATGGTGACACATTCATGCTAGCAAGACTACTCAGGGTTGAAAAAGCCAAGTCCAGGATACCTGTTTTTCCCAGTGGCAGAGGCAAAATTATGCCTTCCCTGTTAAGCTGATGCATTCAAATTCTGGAGCAGAAAATGACTTGATCTTATCTGTAGCAGCTTTAATTACCTTTATCCATTCTAGTCTGACTATAATCAGCTCTCAGAGTACTTGATAGGACAGTGTAAAGTCACTAAGTTCTTGTTCTTCATGAATAATTTTTCTATTCCCAGGGAAGGCATTTCACATAGTGAGACTCATTACAGCCCAACACCTCTTTCCAATCAAGTTGTCCATTGGAATTTCCAGGGCGTAAGGTGTGCTCAAGCATCAAAGTAGGGCTATTCACTGAGCCTCTTCTGTTGCCAGTAGAATCACATAGGGAGTTATTTGGTGCATAACATGAATTCCCTGACGTGTTAAGTGCAAATGCCAAGAAGACTCCAAGACCAGTGCTGATACTTGAAGCTAATGAGGAAATCTGCCAGAAGAGGGAGAAATACCATGTTGAGAGTCAGCTCTGTTACAGTGAACGTGACAAAGGGTTTGGCCTCAGGAACTCCAGTGTCAGGACTGCTCTGTCACTTGCTGGTTACAGACCTTAGACAATTTAATCCATCTAAGCTTTTAGTTTTTTTTTTTTTTTATCTATCAAATAGATCTTTATGTAACAAATGTGTTCATTGTGAGCAATGAATAAAATGCTTTAAAAATGGTGAAGTAAGGTCCAAAAGCTTGTTTTATTATAAAAAGTCAATATGTATCAGACATTTTGAGATGTATTAGATGTAGATCTTAAAAAAATTTAAAAACACAAAAGAAAGACAATAAATAACTCCATGTAATACAAAAGTTGAAAAAAAAACCAAGAAATATAACCAGATTTCCTTATGTGGCTCAACCGTGGAAAACATTTACATGGTTACAGTAATGGAAACATGAAATAATGATTTGATCAAAAAGCGTAAAATGGTTATACTGAAAAAAATAGAGGAAGAAAAGCTGAAGGGGTTTGAAATGGCATGAACAGGGGTGTATAAGACAGCTAAATTCTCATTCAACATTCTTGCAAATCAATGTATAATGTCTAGAATTCAAAACTCATTAATGGTAGTATACATATTATTAAGAAGTATGAAAGTAAGTAAAAAGAAACAAAAAAAGAAAGTGACTGTTTCTAAGTGTTGGAGACTGGGGTTGAGGAGGGTGGGGTAGAAGATTGCCATAGTCCATTCTAACCTTTGTCATGCCATTTTAAAAAATTTAACTTGATTTTATTGTGGTAAGAACACTTAACATGAGATCCACCATCTTAAAAAAATTTAAGTGTGTAATACAGTATTGTTAACTATAGGTACAATACGGTACAGAAGACCTCTAGAACGTATTCATCTTGTGTAAGTGAAACTTTATGCCTATTAATTAGCAAGTCTCCATTTCCCCCTCCCATCAGCCCTGGCATCCACCATTCCACTCTCTGACTGAGTTTAACTATTTTAGATACTTCATACAGGTGGAATAATGCAGTGTTTGTTTTTCTGTGACTGCCATTTCACTTAGCATATTGTCCTCAAGCTTCATCCATGTGGTCACTTATTGTAGAATTTTTTTTCTTTTTTAAGACTGAAACATTCCATTGTATGAATATGCCACATTTTCCTTGTCCATTCATCCACAAAAAGACATTTAGGTTGTTTCCACATCTTAGCTATTGTGAATAGTGCTGCCATGAACCTAAGAGTGCCAATATTGTTAAGATTTTGATTTTGATTCTTGTGGGTAAACAGCAGAAGTGAGGTCGTATTGTGTTCCGCCGGGGTGTGAGAATTCTGGTAGGACGGTATCTCAAATTTCGATATCAGCTTGGATGTTTCTGGTTTTGTGCTTGCTTGGGGTGCAGGAGCCTTTCAACTGATTCCTGGATATCTTACAAAGGGATTTGTCCGCCAACTGATGAACTGGTGTTTTTGTTGGGAGTGGGGAGAGGAGGAGCCCAGGATTTCTCATTTTGCTATCTTGCTGATGTCATGCCCCATCATGTTATTTACCATGTGAACATACATTAATTATAATAGTCCCAGTATATAATCTTTACTGCAAACTACAATAAAACCTCTTAGGAAATGATGAAGGATAGTTTTACTGTGAGCAGAAACATAAATTCTCAATGGAAAGATTTACAATTGAATTTTGTTCTTCCATTTACTAATTACATGAATTTGGGAGACTATCTTTCTGAGGATAAATAACAAATAAGCATATTTGAAGTATCCAGTGTTATTTAATTTATTTATATTTAAATTATTTATATTTATTTGTTGATCTAAACAAGCTTATAGAAGATATTCTAATTTATTCTGTGGCATGATGTCTAACTTATCATGTTCATTATTCCCTCAAGCAGGGAAGCACATTTTATGGCAATTTTGAGCTTATATTTTGCTCTCTGTTTTTTTAATGTGTTCCTTCAACAATCCTCTAAATCATGTGTCCTCATGTTTATACACAAGGAAGTATAGAAAATAGAGTTCTAGAATAATAGCACTCAAAGGGATATTAGAGACCATTTATTTCAAATGCCATCTAAAGTATGAAGGTATATTTCTTTGTTTCTTTTGAGACTTTGTTAATCCCTTAATAAATAATATTTAAGTGGTGTCTTTTGAAATGAAACCAAAACCTGACATTCTTAAGATATACAAGTCCCCAAATATGCTTTATTTTGATAGTTTCTTTGTATTATGAATAGGATTTTTTCTAATTCCATTTATCCATTGGATATTGATGGTCTAGAAAAAAACCCTTGGGGGCGCCTGGGTGGCTCAGTCAGTTGAGCGTCCGACTTAAGCTCAGGTCACGATCTCGCAGTTTGTGAGTTCGAGCCCCGCGTCAGGCTCTGGGCTGATGGCTCAGAGCCTGGAGCCTGCTTCGAATTCTGTGTTCCCCTCTCTCTCTGCCCCTCCCCATTCATGCTCTGTCTCTCTCTGTCTCAAAAATAAATAAACATTAAAAAAAAAGAAAAAAAAAGAAAAAAACTCTTGATTTACACACACACACACACACATATCCCTGTTTTGCTGGCCATTTACTAAACTATTTTATTAGTTTTAATAGTGTTTACAGTTTTCAATTTTTCTCTTTTTTAAAAGTATTAACAATTTCATCTGCAAACTGAAAATTTGGATTATCTTTAATATTCGAATTTAATTTTCTATGAATTAATTCAACATAAAAATGTCTGAAAATATTTGTAGACAAAAGTTTATTACAACATTATACAAAAGAGTAAAAATTAGAAACAGCCCAAATGATGCCCATTAATGAAAACTGGTTATAGTCTGAAATAAATGACATAATTTCATATATCTTGACTTTAAGAAGGTGTACCGGAAATAATACTCACTTTCAAAATCTTGTTGCAAACTGTGGGCATTACATGTTTAATTTTTGTCTCACCAAATTATTTTGGATTTGTCCTTTAGAGGTCTAGAGTTTACTGTAAACAGCCATTCTTAGCTGACAGCTCACATCTAGCAAAGATCTAATAGATAGACACTGCTTAAAATAGGCAAAATTTGTAATTGCAGAATATTACAATAGGCTAAAACTGTTGGAACATATTGGCTTATACAACTGAAAATTGTATGAATATGCCACACTGTCCAACTGAAAATTTAGTTGGTGTTTCTGTCATATCTTCATCTTACTGGTTGTAGGAAACATCCTTGTGATTGCTGGATTGTATGCACCACATACATCTACATTCAGGTACTAAGCCTTTAAATAGTTCTGATCTAGATCTTGTATCTCAGATTGATACTTAGTTGAACTGGAAAGAAAAACTTACTTTCCTCACTTTATGGGAGGTATTTCCCCCAACCTATTTTGATAATAGAGAGAATCATGTACTTCATTTTTTAACATTTTTTTAAAAGTTTATTTATTTTTGAGAGATAGAACAGTGTGAGTGAGGGAGGGGCAGAGAGAGAGGGAGAGAATCCCAAGTTGGCTCTGAGCCACCAGCACAGAGCCTGATGCAGGGCTTGAATTCACAAAACCATGAGATCATGACCTGAGCTGACACCAAAAGGTGGGTGTCTAACCGACTGAGCCACCCAAGTGCCCCTAGCACCAAACACTTTAAACCTGATATACTAGGGCATATGCTGACCCATCAGAAAGCAATTGAGAAATAGGAGACTAGGAAGCTGCAGGACAGAAGGCTCTTGCTTTAGGAGAGATGATGCTTTGTTAAGTACCTCATGGGGTTTACTGAAAGAGGTAAGAATCTCCTGGAAGTCCCCAGGGAAGAGTTGCACACACCTTCACCTTCACCTCGTGTTTATATGGTTCCACAGGACTGAGATGTTTTATTATGGAGGCAAACACGATTTATTATGGATGGTATTTTTAACTTGTTTGCCAAGGACAAATGTGGAGGTAGTAAGACACCCAGTTCAATATTCTCCAAAATGCCTGAAGCTAAACTCCTGATTAAATCTTTTGATTAGTGCCTAAGATGCATTATTTGTATTTCTTTCAGCATGCAGCAAAGTCACCAGACAAATGCTTTCAAAACACAATAGCAGAAGCATTGACCTTAAGAATTAAAAAATCAATGGGCTTTTAACTGTTCATTTGCTTAAAGGTGCAATATTTTAGTATTTTGTAATGAAATTATAATAATAATGGTAGAGATCCGCTAATGTCATTTAATTTTAGAGAAACTTGTGTCGGGTCTAATTATTGAGAATTGAATATATTTCCAGTTAAATACACACCTATATTTTAAAATAGAAGCAATTCAATCTTTCACTCTTAAGTCATGATATCATTATGTTCAGGAAAGCCAGGATACTAATAATCAGTATTGCTGCTAAATAGTTTAGCCACTAAAAATAGTTTTCAAAATAAAAGCTCCTAAAACCTATTTTATATAAATTGTTCCTCTAGAGCATGCTGAGCTGTACCTATCACAAGCCCTCTGGAACCTTCAATTGAACAAACCATTTTAGGTTTGTGGGTCAATGAAGCAGTCGGTTCGAAGTGGGAGAAGAATTGCTCCAAAACTAAAAATTAGACAAAAGAGGCTGTCCTCCATAAAAAAGTTCTGAGAATGTGAGGAAAAAGAGCATTCACACTTACAGGGTGAAAAATGCTCATTTCTACTATGAAGCTCTTGGGGATCCCGTATTACCCAGGAGTAATGAGGAAAGGTTCACTGTGTACTCTTGGATATTTCACGACGTAGGTAACTTAGTAACATTTTAAGACTTTTTCCTTCAATATATCCTTGTTAAGTATTTATTCCTTGCCAGAATCTGTCATGAAAATATAAATATTGGAGGAACTAAGGCCAAGCACATCCAAGGAGTTTTTACAGTTCAGCGCACAAGACAGATGTGTAAACAATCATTCCAAGCACTTGTAAGGTGGGAGTGTTGTCCACACTGTAGAGAAGTATAGCGTAAAGGAGAGTGATCAGTTACAATAGTAGCAGTGTGAAGAGGGTGGTGGGAAAGGTTTCACAAAAAGGAAAGAAGCAATTTGAGGCTTATTTTATTTTGGCTAAAATATAAAAATAAAAACTAACACTATTGATTCCTCAATATGTGCTAAGTAAATTAATTATCTCACTTAGTCATAATAACTGCTCTATAAGGTAGGAAAAATTGTCTCTGTTTTACTAATGAGGATCTGAGGCCCAGGGCGTATAGATGAAACAGGACAGAGTTCATATTTGAACACAAGCATCTTGCTTCTGAAGCCATTGTTCCCAAGCACTCCCTGTGCCACCTCTCATTGTAAAAGGAAGGAGAGCACATTGCAAAACCCAGACTGTGAAACAAAACTATGCTTTGGGGGAAGTAAAAATAATTCAGCACAACTGAAGCAAAGGCTGTATGTACATGAAAGAGTGAAAGGGTATAGGATTGGATCAAAGGATTAGAAGACAGACCAAATGGGACCACGTAGGCTGTGCATATGGCTTAAGAAATGAGGAATGTAGGACCAAAGGCAAAGAGATCAGATGACAGACAGAACAACCAAGGTAAGAGAATGATGGCTGCCTAGAATAAAGCAGACACAGTGATAAAGGGACAGGAGTGGATAGAAAAATGGTTAAAAAGAAGAGTGGAAAGGGGCGCCTGGGTGGCTCAGTCGATTAAGCATGGGACTCTTGATTTCAGCTCAGGTCATGGTCTTATGGTTCCTGAGTTCGAGCCCCACCTCAAGCTATGTGCTGACAGTGCAGAGCCTGCTTGGGATTCTCTCTCTCTCTCTCTCTCTCTCTCTCTCTCTGTCTGTCTCTCTCTCTCTGCCCCTCCCCTTGTCTCTTTCTTTCTCTCTCAAAATAAAAAATAAACTTCAAAAAATCTTTAAAAAAAAGAAGAGGGGAGGACTAGGGGGTGTATTAAAGGGAGGCTGAGGAAGACAAGAATGGATCGTAGGTTTGTAACCTGAGCAACTGATTGTATATTAGAACCACACAAGCTAGGACACAAGGGAGAGAGTGCTTTCCCAGAGTCAATGCCCTTGTGCCTTTGAGGGTTTTGTGTGCATCTTTCAGAGATGCTTGCGCCTGGTGAATGCTTAAGAAGTCATTATCTATTCATTAGAGACCTCTTTGAGAGAAGCATACAGCTGTCTTTAGGACACAATAGAATGTGTCTCCTTTGCCAAGGTAACAAATGATTCTCCATTTTCCCCAATTTGTGTAAATATACAAAAATAATCCAATATCACGGGTTTATTCTTTAGATTCTGAGCCCGAAAGTCCAACAACTTGCTTTGAAAACATCCAACATCCTTTTATTGTGAGACATTTAAATTGCCCTGCAGACGTGACCTCACAGATCGTTACTTCGCCACCATGAAGTGGGCCAAAGAATAATTTATCACTATTTTTAAAAGGTATAAAAAGGTTAAATGACTCATTGGATTGCTCAAAATAGAAGCTGAGCTCTGAAGTCAGCTAGGTGCATGTAAGAACAACCACCAAATGGCTGCATGACAGGGTGTAAATTGCAGTTTATTGATACTTGATATAGCTTGAGTTCTTAGAGTCTTAGTCTGCTGTGAGCAATGAGCTTAGAAGTGAAAAGGGGAATTGAAGAGGTATTTTTTCCAAGGTAGGCAGTTTATTCTTATTCTTTGTAGGCTTTTCTTCTGACCTGTGCTTTTCCATCAATAGGAATCTCAAGGTGAGATCCAATATCAAAGAAATAGGCACAACACTTTTGGCAGAAATGTTTCCTATGTAAAAACGCCTTTATGTTATGTATTATCCAATATTCTATTTGTCCCATACAATTTTATATTTTATAATTTTATATCTAGGTCATCTCATTTAGTCTCTGCTGATGAATATGTATGTCAAATGCAATCCTTTTCTCTGGATGCCAGACCCACATAAGAAACTGTTTTTGCAATTCTTGGGTGACGAATAGGTCTCTCAAGGTCAGTATATTCACAACTTGAGTTACGTATATTCTTTCTATTCCAATTTTGCTCCTCCTACAGTCTTGTACAACTAGTTAATTGAAACTCTGTTCTTCTGTTGGTCAGGCCAAATCTTAGAATCATTCTCAATGCCTCAGCTTTTCTGAGGTCCCAAATTGGGTCTCTGATGAAATCCTGTAGCTACATTTATAATCAAATAGCTATTCCATTTACTCTTCCCACATCCACTAACTTACCAGGTCGAACCATCAATGCTCTTGTCTGAAAACATTGGAACAGCCTTCCAACTTGTCATCCTGACTGTGTATTTTGCCTCCAAAATCTATTCCCACCATAATAGTTAGAATTACTCTGTGATAATCGACGCTATATTATTCTTTCACTTAATCCCTCTGGTGCCTTTACTTCTCATTTGAAGTACAAATCAAAGTAGTTACAACACAATTTAATCTGGTCCTACCATATGAATTTCCTCCTCCTACATTCCCTATAGCCCATTCCTTTCTGTCCACACTTGACTTCTTCATACATGAGGCAAACTCCTGCCTCAGTGCCTTTGCACTCATGGTCCAGTCTTCCTGAAATCACATCTTACAAACTTTTGCATGATTTCATCCATTATATCTCTTAAGGTCTTCACTTTTCTTTGAGGCTTTCCCAAACTACCTGTTTTAAAATTGGAACCATTATGGGGTACCTGGGTGGCTCAGTCGGTTAGGCATCCAACTTCTGCTCAAGTCATGATCTTACTGTTCATGGGTATGAGCCCCGTGTCAGGTTCTGTGCTGGCAGCTCAGAGCCTGGAGCCTGCTTCAGATTCTGTGTCTCCCTCTCTCTCTGCCCTTCCACCTTTCAACGTTGGTCTCTCTCTCTTTCAAAAATAAATAAACATTTAAAAATTAAGAAATAAAATGAAATAAAATTGGAACTATTACTCATATACAATATCCTCCTTCCCTACTTTATTTTTCCCCTTAGCTCTTATTGTTATGTATAATAGGTAATATGCATTTTATTTATTTTTCTTATTTATTTTTTGCACGATAGAATTTAAGAACCATGAAGACAGGGATATTACCTGTTTTCTTAATGGTCTTGTACATGTAGTTACTCAATATATATTTATTGAATGAATGAAAAGCTATGCATTTTATACTTACTAAAATGACCTAGAATTTTGTACATTTTTTGTACATTTTTAAGAATCCTCATCATAGAAGAATGGTTGCTGTCTTTGCATGGATCCATGAAAAGTTGTATGTCTAGTTCATCTATAAGGTTGAACCATATAAAATTGCCAACTTTCAATATCGGTTTTGATTAATTTCTAAATAAAATTAATCACTTTTTTTTCTTAGTACTGATTGCTTTTCTCCTTTGATTTCTTTTTTTTAAGTTTTCAAAATGTTTATTTTTCAGAGACAGAGTGCGAGCAGGGGAGGGGCAGAGAGAGAGGGAGACAGAGGATCTGAAGTGGGCTTTGCGTTGATGGCAGAGAGTCCCAAGCAGGGTTTGAATTCGTGAACTGTGAGATCACCACCTGAGCAGTAGTCCAATGCTTAACCAACTGAACAAACAAGGGGCCCCTCTCCTTTGATTTCTTGACAGCTCTTAACTATAATTCCCGAATTCTGAATTCTGTAAAGCAAATGGCTATAGGTTACTTCGGTTAAAGAAAAAGAAAGGTTGTCAATTACTCAGAAATTAGCTACTCTATGATCAGCTTTATGTTTGCAAGCATATGCAGGTTTAAGGCTGATATTCATAGCCTGGAAAAGATAAGTTCTGGGCTCCATTCTGCTATTGCAGCATCAGGAAGATATGATAGTGTAATCACTATATTATTTTATTTTTTTACTTTTTCCAAAAGAAAAATGTCAATATCATCTACTGAAGAATTTGAGACATTGGGTTAAGTTCTTATTTTTGCCTTTTATCTATGTAATTCCTTTTAAATTGGGTTTCTCCTGAGTAAACCCAACTATTTTACCTTGAACAAAACTCTGTAGCTTGTCTCCCTTCACAGAAAAATTTAAAAAAAGAAAAGAAGTTATTAAGTGTTTTATCTTTTGGTGAAAAATAATCAGGAGTGAGCTTAACACTTTGAAACAAAGTATGCTAGTAAGCTAGTGAGTACACACATGTTGCCTCTATTATTTACTTCTCCTCTATTTAAATTTTGTTAATGTTTATTTATTTTTGGGAGTGAGACAGAGGGACAGAGCACAAGTTGGGAAGGGGCAGAGAGATGACAGGAAGACACAGAATCCAAAGCAAGCTCCAGGCTCTGAGCTGTGAGCACAGAGCCTGACACGTGGCTCGAACCCACGAACCGTGAGATCATGACCTGAGCTGGAGTCAGACATCTCACTGACTGAACCACCCAGGTGCCCCAATTTCTGCCCTACCTTAAAAATGGACTGTGATGCTTTTATTTCATCTATTTCTATAAATATAAAAAACAAAATCAGCAAAAACAAACAAATAAACAAACAAACAAAAAAACACTCCTAAATGTACTGAAAGCCAAGGAAAACAAGACTTCGTTAAAAGTGGCTGATGAAGTGATGAAGTATGGACAAGGAGGAAAGGATATCCTTGGCATCTGGGGGTAAGTTTGTGTCAGAGGCTGTGATAGGTAGGGATGTGGAAATGATAACTCACGTTGCAATAAAATTGTGTTAGTTCTTTTCCATAACAACAGTCTGGCAGGGTAAGATTTTCCTGTCCCCATTTTACAGAAAAATAACCTAAGATTCTTGTCTAAGAAAAAAATATATTGTATATGCGTAGGTAATGTATGGAGTATTCATGTATATGTAGGTGTGTGTATGTATATTATTCTTTCTGACAAAATACTTTGTTAGCTTTAAGGTATTTTTGTTAGCTTCAAGGTCTTTGAGACAGTAAGCAAGAGAGCTGAAATTGGAATATTTTCATCTGATAAATAGAATTATGCTTCATCTCACCTTCTGAGTCATTCTTAACGCCTTAGGAGTATGAACTCTTGTTAATCGCAGAATATGTGTTATTAAGGATTTGCCTTTCCTGCATCCAAAAGGTATAGTGTGGCCAAGGTACTAAAACAGACATCAATTTTCCTCCTAGTAGAAATAAAATAGTTCTAAGAAGCTCTTTTTATCTCTAGGTTAAACCATAATACTTTTATGACAACACAGAAACTTCTGGAAAACTTTTGACTTAGAAAAATTTGCCTCCTTAATATTTTGTCCTTGAGGTGATATATTTATTAGGATCTGGGAGAAGCCTTGGTAAGGAAAACAACAAGAAACAGCACTGCCCATTTTATTTAAAAGTATATTCAATACACTGGGGAACCAACAGCACTGCTTTAAGATCCTTCAGAAGGAATACATGATGGAAATGGAAAGAAGCGTTTGGACACTTCATTATAGAACTCCCTGTGGTTGGGGGCCACTTGAGAGTTTTGGCTGCCTCCCCGGCAGGAAAGAAATGCTTGTGATTAATAACCTCGATCTTCAGTGCCTACCAGAGCTGGTGCACAAATATCCCAGGTCCCTCACATTTTGTGTGGTGCATTTTACACTGATTTCCAAAGTTTCTCATGAGAGATTAGCCTCCATTCACTGGCAATAGTAGCTGGCTTGAAAAGGTTATCTTTATTGGCTGCCTTTTCTCTTAGCCTCAATTCTCTACCACTGGTGTTTCTTTCACATCTTTACACAAGCTACTTGTGCTTGAGTCCTTGCCTTGGGGTATACCTCTGGGGAACTCAAACTGAGACACACATTTTAAAAACTGGGTGCTTTCTGCTCTACTTTTCAATGACCCAAATATCTAAATGATTACTCCTGACAGCCTCTGAGCACCCATGTCCAGGTTTCTGCATCTTAGACGCTTCCATTTTGTCACTCTCCTCTACATATATTTTAAGAAGTTAAATTCTGCTGACATCCCATTCTAGATATTTGGTGTCTGGGTCCTTTTAAAGTCTGTCAGAGCAAAATTTGCACTGGATAGTTAAGCAGGCAGAAGCCTTTATACAAAACTAGTGTAAAAAGGAGAAAGAGTGAACTAAACTCTGGGAGCGCTCTTAAGTGTGGGGGTGAGCAAGTGGAAAAGTCCTGGATGACATTAGTGAGAGCACACTTAGTCCTGTGTTGGCAGTTGTTTTTCTCCATGATTAGGCCATGTGTGATTGCTCCTTGATGTCTATTTAGGTTAGGTTCCCACCTTCCACGAAGACTGGGAGGTAGGGGCACTATTTCTTTCAATGTTCACATTTTAAAAAGGTGGTTCCCAAGTCGTTGAGAAAGACATTTCCTTGATTATAAAACTGGTAAGAGTCTGGGAGAAGACTTACATACACATTTCAAATAATGTGTACATAATATACAATTGCAAACTTTCTAAAGTAAATGCTCTAAGAAAAGAGGTCAAAGGCCGATTGTCAGGAAGAAAGCTGTCCAAAGTTTAGTCAGGCTAAGGGGAATATTAAGGCCATCTTGGTCAATTCCTATTAATAAACATCCAAAGACATGCTTTCCTAGTCCTCTCTCATGCAGTGGTAAGAGTTGTCCAGAGGTGTCCTTCATTAGTTGTGTGATTCTGGTAACTTTACTTCACATTTCTAAGCCTCATAATCAAAAAGCTGGTAGTAATCATATACTTTCTTCAGTATTAGAACGTATTAGTTGGCTAGGGTGGCCCTAACAAAATACCACAAACTAGAAGGCTTAGACAACAGGAATTTATTTGCTTATAGTTCTTTGGGCAAAGTACGAAGTGTTAGCCTGGTTGGTTTCAGGTAAGACACCCTTTCTAGCTTATAGACGACCATCTTCTTACTGTGTCCTCACATGGCCTTCCTCTATATGTAGCATCCCTGGTATCTCTTGCTTTTCTTTTAAGGACATTGGTCCTATTGGATTAAAACTCATTTGACCTTAACTACTTCCTGACGACCCCACCTTCACATACGGTCACACTGGGGGTTAAGACTTTCACTTATGAATTTTGGAGGGACACAATTCAGCCCATAACACATAGTTTCGGGATCATAGTAAGAAACCTACAAATGGTAATTATTATTAATAAGCACACGACAACTGGAAGCTTTGAATGAAAGGTAACTTTAGTAGCGTGTCAAGGAAATTTGAAAGCACAGAAGATGAGCTCTTTGGAGGCAGACAGCTCTATTCTAAAGTGCAGATGTAACTAATTCACTTACCAGCCATGATTAAGAAAACATATTTCTAAAAATTCTTTCACCAGTACCTCTTTGATTTGATAAGTTTTACATTGATTTGGTAGGCTGATATTTTCTTACACTACGTAATTATTCAGGATAAATAAGCTTATAAAGAAATGTCCTTCTGGCAAATTTGTATATTAGAGTTAGACTAAAAAAATTACCTTTAGGAACTAGCCTGAAACCCAGAAGAACCTCAATAGATCCACCTAGCCCTTTTGCTACCAATCGTATTGATTGTGGGAGTAAATACACACAGAACACATAATTGGCTTTAAGTGACATATTTGCTAGTAAACCTATAACCACAAAGTAGATTTAACTAAAAAAATATTTGACAGAACAAACCTTTAGAACAGGGGCAGTGGGTGGGAAGTATTTCAGGAAAAGCAATGCTAAAATTAGAAATTTTCTCACAGAGGATTTTTTGGGGAAATCCCATTTATTCCCTATTAATCTCATATTTTAGGAACTTCCAACTTGTACCATTGGAATAATTTACATGATTGTCAAAACGTCGAAAAGGCAAGACGCATAGCCTTACAGTCACTACTCATTCTTGTACCTGGAGGAACTCCAGATATCTAAGAATACTCTCAGAAAAGCAAAGTACATGTAACATTCCCAGAGTCACTGATGGGTTGAATGGAAAATGCTAAAGTTGAATATCTACCCACCCTTTTCCCATTTATGTTCTTCTAGTGAATTTAATAACCCTTGCTTGAACTTGTTGTCCTGAGTTCGAGCCATTGAGCAGGTTTTGGTGATAACATAACATCATAGATGTGATTGGCTTTTGAATCTTTGTCAAATTGATAGTGTGAAGCAGATATTGCAGAATAATATGATGTGATAGAGAATCAAGGAGTCTTGTATGTCGTACAAGGCAGGAGGATTCCTCAAGCTCCTTTACTATAATATCCCTGCAAATGTTTCAGGGTTATTACCTCAGGGCTTTAAGTGTGTATATAGAGATGGGGTGGGGAATGTACTTGACTTGTCCATTGCTTCCCAGATTCCAACTCTGACAAATCTTCTTCTTCCTTACAATAAAAGTAGAATAAAAAGAACATGGGAGAATAAGGAATGGGAAGCAAGACCAAAAAGGAGAAATGCAGCAGAATGAAGAGCACCAAAAATCTGAGCTGCCTCACTTCTTATGTCCTCTGGTATTGTTTATGCCATTAGCTAAATTAATTAAGCACTTAGATTAAAAGTCTTCTTGACCGCTGATTAATCAGCAAGATTTTCAGAGTGTTAAATTACTCTCTGAGGAAACATCAAATTTGATTAATACTTCTTGTCACATTCACTCACACACACACACACACACACACACACACACACACACCCCTGTATACACATGCACACACATAACACTAATTACTAAAGTATTATTTTGGTATCTTAAGGATAAGTCTCACTTCCAGAAGCATTTTCATCATTCTTTTGTTTAAAGTTCACATCTTTGTGAAATAGCTATTATCATTTGCTCACTTTCCGGAGGACGAAAATGAGACTTAGTATGTTTGTTACTTGACCATAGTCTCCAAAAGAGTGAAAGATGAATTTAATAATGTAACCCACTCCTGTCTGATTCCAGAGCCATTACAGGGAGACAATAGATTTTAGTTATCAAGAAGTAAACTCTCAAGTCATGGCATATCTTGAGTGCTGAATGCAACTAATTACAATCTATGGAAACCTCTGCATGTTAATTTCCTTCTTTCACCTCTCACTTCCCCTTCTGTGATATGGAAATAATGTATTGTGTACCTCATGTAAATGTTGTGACAATTAAATGAATTAGTGTATGTACTCAGAACACTGCCTAGAATGTAGCACATGTCCAGCAAACGTTAGTCCTGAAGACAAAACAATGATAATGATGATGATTAATGATGATAATGAGGACCCATTGTCTCTAGTGATGAAACAGCTCTCTCTGCAGTAAGTGAATCTTCTACCCCTCACACTTTTTTGACAATGATACATATGTGTTGAGAAGGCTTGCCTCTGATGAAATAAGCCTATCTATTCTATATGTATTTCCTGCATTGCTGTTACTAGTTTGATCAATGCTGACCATTGCTGTGGAGAAATGTGTTACGATGTCTCTTCCAGAAACTGAAAATGCAGGTTATTTTTCCTATCTATACTTCAAACCCTAGGAAACTTCTTCGTGTCATGTCTCCTAATGACGTTGAGGGAGATAGCATCCAACTGGAGCAGGATGAAGGCTTCCACAGCCCATCAATGTGGTTTAAAGAGGAAAGACCTTCTTTTTCCATTTGAAGTTTCTGTGTTGATTCTCATTGTTCATTCTACTTTTCTAATCACCCTCAATATCAAAGGGAATTTAGGGGATTCCTGACACCATCTTCTGGTTGAAAAGATTTACAAGACCTTTAAAGTAATTAAAGAAACTGGCATCAAAGACAAAAGTAGCCAAAAATTGGAATTATTCAGAAAATTTCTTGAAGTACTTTTATGTTTGTGTCAGTGCAGTACCAAGAAAAATATGTTTTAAACAGAAACACTCTTTTTGTGGACTTTCATATTTGGGAAATTGGCTTTGTTTTTAGAGGCCCTTTTTACATTGTGCTTGATTTAATATCAGTCCAGAGGCAGAGTTTTGTCTTCCCAAATAATGATGACATTGAACATCTTAAAATTAGTAAATGACAGAAAAAATGCAATTCAATAGAATGTTCTGAATTTTTACCAAGACCTTTATTAATGATTTGCTGGCAAATGTTTTAAGGGAAGTTGGTCAAGAGAGCTCTTAAATTATTTCAGTTATTCTTTGTGGATTTTATGGGATACGTCTGAGAAGATTTTTATTTATTTATGTATTTATTTACTTTATTATTTTTGTTTGTTTGTTTTTAGTGACAACATGAAATTAAGAACATATGATTGTATCTGGTCATCAACTTTCATCATCAGACTGAATGCCAAATGAATTCTAGCTGTTTCCTAAATTAAAACTTGTAGTCAAAAGACAGAGTTATGCTACATTAGAGAAAATTAAAAAAAATAATTGGTCTCAGTATCTGAAGGCAAGGCCATGGTTTGTGGAAGGAAATGGATCTCTAGAGAACCCTTAGGACAGTAGAGTAAGGAGTTTGGATCATTAACCATTTGTAGTTAATAGAATATGGTTACAGTCACTGTATTTCAGTGCTGTCTGCAGTGACCAAGTCATGTTGGAATTAACAGGATATAGATTATGTGGTGGCTAATATTGATGTTGCTTGGAGAGGAGGATTGGGCTGCATTTATATGATCACAATATAGTTAGTTTAGTTCTCTGCACTATTCTGTGTCTTGCCAACTAAATTCATGTGTGTGAGTCCAAACTGCATAGGAGACTTGTGTATGTGAGAAAGAAGTGTGTACACATACTAAGATACTGAAAAATCAGTGATGGGGTGTCCTAGAAAGTGCTCAGTCTTTAGTCAGAGATCTGGTGTCTCATCACTGCCATTAGTTAAGTGTGAGATCTGTGCTGAGTAAAGCATTCTTCGAGCTTTACTTCCCTGATTGATAAAATGCAAGCAATAAATTCTAACTACATAGCTGCTATGAGAATTAGACGTGATGCAATTCATCAGAGTGCTTTGTAAGAGGTAAAAATTCTACATAAGGTTGGCACTTGAACGCAGGTTTGAACAGCCAGGTCTACTTATACACCGATTTTTTTCGACAAATACAGTATAGTACTATAAATATATTTTTATCTTCCTTTAATTTTCTTTTTTTAAAGTTTATTTATTTATTTTTGAAAGAGGAAGAGTAAGGGAGGAGAGGCAGAGTGAAAGAGGAAGAGAGAGGATCCCAAGTAGGCTCCCCACTGTCAGTGCAGAGTCCACTGTGGGACTCGAACTCAAAAACTGTGAGAGCATGACCTGAGCTAAAATCAAGTCTTAATTGACTGAGCCACCTAGGTGCCCCATCTTCCTTATGATTTTCTTAATAACATTTTATTTTCTCTAACTTATTTTATTGTAAGAATACAGTATATACTACATATAACATATAAAATATATGTTAATCAACTGTTTATGTTATCAGTAAGGCTTCTGGTCAATAGTAGGCTATTAGCAGTTAAGTTTTGGGGGAGTCAGAAGTTATATGTGGATTTTTGACTGCATAGGGGTGTTGGTGCTCCTAAGCCCTGTGTTGTTCAAGGGTCACTGCACAGTTGTAACTTATTATAATTATTTTTATTCATATTACTTTTATTCTATATGTGCTCTAAATCTCAGCTAGAATCAATAAATAACTGGTAATAGTCATAGGTATAAAAGTATATATTATATCACTGATCTCATACTAATTTTTCCTTCAGGAGGAAAAAAAGACCCCCCCCCAAAAAAAAGTAAAACACAAATAATCGAGGGAAGAAAATTAAAAATTAGTTTGAAGATTGGAGACCAGTTTTATGTAGCAGAAGATATTGAAAAATAGCAAGAAATAACATCACCCTATTTGTAAAAACTTGGTTTTCATTATTCAGATGTGTGTGTGATCACCATGCCCACTGAAGAGAAATAATGTTTTACAGACTTTTATGAATTAAAGGGAATATTCTAGATAGTGAACTGGGCTAAGGGTTTGAAGAACCAAATTCTTGGCTTATTTTCTGGGTTAATTTGAATAATAATCTCACAGTGCCCAAATCTCTAATAACACAAATGAGAAAATCAGCCGTGCTAAGTGATCTCAAAAAGTTGTTCAGACTTCAAAATTCCAGACCGGACACCAAGTCGCGGCTTCTAAACTAATGCAGGCTTCATATCAATGATACATTTATTATTCCATTTTATTAGTAAGATGGCATCATACATTTCTATAGCTCAAAGTGTACTTTGATCTCCATATTTTTGATTCATGAAAAACTCCCTGAGTTGTCTTCAATTTTTCATCAATGTTTTATAATTTTCAGATTACAGCTCTTTCACCTCCTTGGTTAAGTTTATTCTAGGTATTTTATTCTTTTTGGTGCAATTTTAAACAGGATTGTGTTTTTATTTTTTCCGTGTCACAATAAATTTTTTATGGAAACAGGCTGGTGTGGGGACAAGGGGACAAACAAGTGCCTTTAGGTCCAGTGCCTCAGGTGAACTAGTGAGGCCTCTTCACATCGATGCCATACTCCGCTGACTGCAGGGGTCAAGTCCTCCATGGTTAGCGTGCTGCTTGCGGTCCTTGCTGTTGCTTACAGAGCTGCTGGAAGCTGTGCCCTTCATTTTTCAGTGCTGTAGGGCATCACTGGCAATATCTGAGAGGGATTTCTGGGCAGCCGCAGCTAGGGAGATGAGCTGAATTATGCCTGGGTCCAAGGTCTCAGAGCCAGCGCCGTGCAGGTAGTAACTAGGCACCGCATCTGGGATCATAGGTGTGTAATCCTCTAGCTGCATCAAGAAATCGACCACATGGGGCGCCTGGGTGGCGCAGTCGGTTAAGCGTCCGACTTCAGCCAGGTCACGATCTCGCGGTCTGTGAGTTCGAGCCCCGCGTCAGGCTCTGGGCTGATGGCTCAGAGCCTGGAGCCTGTTTCCGATTCTGTGTCTCCCTCTCTCTCTGCCTCTCCCCCGTTCATGCTCTGTCTCTCTCTGTCCCAAAAATAAACAAACGTTGAAAAAAAAAAATAAAAAAAAAAAAAAAAGAAATCGACCACAGGCTTCTGGACATCACTGCCTTCACCTCTCCATTGGTCCTGCTCCACAGCACGTAAACCCCTGTAGACCCAGCCCCCTCGACCTCGGTGCCTGGCAGACAGTGAAGGCGCCCAGCACCACCCCAGTCACGTGCCCCCTGCCACAGCTCCAGCCCCAGGTGCCCCCTGCCACAGCTCCAGCCCCAGGTCCGCCCCCCCCCCCCCCCCCCCCCCCCGCCGTCCCTGTGCAGCTGGCCTTGTTTTCCCCAGTGGTGCTCATGGGGCAAGACTAGCGGTACTGCTGAGGCTCAGGCGGCAGAGCTCAGCACAGACGTGTGATGATTGTATTAATTTCTCTTTCTGCTACTTTCTTGTTCAGAGTTTGTTGTTGTTGTTTTAAATCATGAACGGATCTGACATTTTGTCAAATGCTTTTTCTATATCTATTGAGATAGTTACATGGTTTTTATCTTTTTTTGTTGTTAATGTGATGTATCACATTGATTTATTTGCAACTATTGGACCACTCTTGCATCGCTGGAATAAATTTTACTTACCTGTTAGAATGGCTAGTATCAAAATGGCAAGAAATAATAAATGTTGGCAAGGTTGTGGAGAAAGGGGAACACACTCATGGTTGGTGGGAATGTAAATTGGTGCAGCCACTACAGAAAACAGTACGGATCTTTCTCAAAAATTGGAAATAAAACTACCATATTATCCAGCAATTCTACTTCTGGGTATTTATCCAAAGAAAAATAAAATACTAACTTGAAAAGATATATGGACACCCATGTTTATTGCAACATTACTTATAATATCCAACGTATGAAGTAACCTAAGTGTCCACTGATGGATGAATGGTATACATAAACAATGGAATATTATTCAACCATAAAAAAGGATGAAATCTTGCCATTTACTACAACATGGATGGACCTCAAGGGAATTATGCTAAGTGAAGTCAGACAAAAAAAAGACAAATACCATATAGTCTCTCTTATATGTGGAATCTAAAGATAAATTAATTAAACAAAAAAAGCAAGGTCAAAGTCACACAGAACAGGTTGATAGTTGTCAGTGTTAGAGCATAGGAGAAATGGGTGATCTGTTTTTGTTCGTATGTATTTCGGAAATAAATTAAAAACCAAGCCAAACAATGTTAGTTGGCATAGTGTAGGTATAACATCAGAATGCGAATCAGAAACTTGCTGAATTTTGGAATAAGGTAAAATAAAGCATCTTGCATACACTTAATAAATTACCAAGCTAAGGTTCAAATTCAGGTCTGTCTATAAAAGTCAAAACCTTTGTCATTATTCTAATCTCTTTTTCATCAAGAAGAAAATGTTGAAGCAAAGGGTCAAGGGGATCAGTTAAGGCACTCTGTTTAATCTAAGCAAGTAGCCAAGGATAATAATCAAGAGTAATCTACCATTTAGATTATAGACATTAAATCTAGAAAATGGATCCATAGTCCAGGAAACATGCAGCCAATGTTTTCGGAACAGATATTTGGATACAAGAAATTATAAATGCAGATTATAGAACTTGATTCTGAAGACAGCTTCTATCCCATCCAAAGGAAGATATTTCAGTGAGCATTTTTTTACTGAATAAATTTAAGATTGCCAATAGATGGTATATTGATACATAGATACATAGATATATAAATATAGAAATAGGATATATGTAGCTTAAAAGATTAGAATTTAGATAGTGGGTGGTAAAAGTGAAGAACAGAAATGAAGACATAACCTAAGAAAATGAAGCTCCTACTTAATGAAAATTTAATGGGTTCTGGAGACAGATGGACTGGGTTCACATCCAGTCTATATTATTACCTATGTAATCATAGGCAAGTTTTATAACCTCTGGAGCCTCTTTGTACTTTTCTATAAAACAGAGACCATGAAATTTACCATGTGTGGTTGTTGTGAATATTAGAAAGAATATATCCAAAATGCCTAGCTGTGCCTCCATAAAGTAGTTACCCAATGGATGGCAATAGAACTTGTCTTTATTATTAATACTGTCAGCTTCACATAAAGTTGCATGTCCTTGAGAAGCGGTGGGGGGGGGGCGCAGAATGATAGATTCTGATGGCTAAATAACACATTCCTATGCACCAGAGAACTGAAAAGATAAGGGAGAAGAAAATGGATGTATCAGAATAGGCAGGTTCCATTTCAAAGCACTCAAGGAATCAGCAGTTAAAAACTTAAAAAAAAAAAAGGTCTTATCCATTTGTGTTGAAAAAAGAGACTAAGTTGGAAAGTGACATTTGTAACATTAAAGGACCTGCTCAGTTCAACTTTGCTATTTTTACTATTTCGAGTCTGGAACACAGAGAAAAAAGGGTCTTTGAAATTTAGTTCCATGTTTCCAATTAGTAAATGGCTTCTTAATTATTATGATTCTGATTTAGGAAGACAAAAATAATGGTTCATAGATATTTTTATCCTTTCTAATAATAAAGAATAACTGGTAAGTTTGTAGTTAAAATAAACCATAGATGGATAAATGAAAAGCTGAGAATGTAAATAATCTAAAGAAAATTACATTGTTTGCTAAAAAGATCATTTTGGCATAAAAATCTGAGTCTAAGCCATATCTGATGGTAAGTATTTTGAAAAAGAAATAAAAAAGACAATGCATAAGAATTATGTGATGTGTCAGCCAATGGCTGCCTGATAACTTTAAAAAATGGAGTCAAAGATGAGATTTCTCTACTAATAAAGAGAAAAACAGGAGTTTTGCAGGTTAAAAAAATAAGGTAAACAACTTATATATCTATTTGTTCTAAGTGCACTTATAAAAGACAATAAAATAGGTAGACAGAATATAATAACAATGTTGATATTATGCTCTCAATTTAGTAGAAAATAGCCTATATATAGCCTCCCTAATATCATGACACATGTGACTTATGTATACGTGGCAGTCTTCCCTTAATGTTATGGCTATGTGTGTATAGACACCATTTCAGAATTCAACTCAGAAATCTCATTATGCTCTATTTAATTGGGTGTGTTTTTAAGTAAGTTGAAATCCATAATAGGAGACATAATACATTTCTACCTTGTAACAGATTTATCCCATCTTGAATAATAATTGCCTATTCCACAAGAGTAACCATTTGAGCACCTTAATATGGATGACTGGTAAAGAATAAAGAACACCAGGAAGTCAAATATCCTCAAATGAGAATGTATATATATATATATATATATATATATATATATATATATATATATAACATAAATGGTATAGAGTTGTGACAGCCTGTGAAGGATTAAAGATTTTGCTTAAACAGATGTGACCTGGAATTTATTGTAATTACTGTGGGTCTATGGTTAATTCCAGAGAAAGCAAATAGGAAATAAGAGTAAAAGATTTTATTTTCTCAATTAGGCAAGGATCAAGCTGAGGGAGATCAATGAAATCGTGATCAGTAACACCTAGCTTATCATTACTGAAAAAATAAAAGTCACTTGGAAAAAGACTAGGAGAGCAGAAGGTAGGCAAAGAATCTTGCTGGAAATTTATGGACAAATTGCTTGAGCCAGATATGCCATGAGTCATAGGCTCACTATTTCACTGTTTGTAGACACATCAAAACATAGAATGCCTTAGCCTACAGTTACACTAAACCTAATTTGAATAGTGGAGAATCTCCAGAGTTGAAACTTTTTAAATTATTTAATTGCGTATACTTTTTTACTAGGATTGTTATTACTGAATAAATATGCTTTTGAAAAATGTGTTTAATTTTTCTTTCTGAATAACTATGCTTAAAGGGAAGCTATTTCTGTAAACCACAATGCATACTGCCCCCAATCCACCACCTGATAATTAACCTGAATTTACTCATCCTAATTTGCAGAAATGTGGAAAAAAGTAACTTCCTTTTTATAAATCTGTAGGTTATGATAAAATTAATGATAACACAATCAACTAGTCATTCATTAACTCTAATTTTAATTTAATGAAGCAAATCTAATCTGAGTCTTTTTTTGCATTTTACCCTTTATCAATAATAATCTGAAACTATGGAATGCCATTAGAGAATGCATTAGTAAGTTGAGATCTGCGCCCTCTCTTCCAAATAGTCAACAAGATCCACAAAGTCTATGTTTTGCTTTTGATCTTAAAAAAATGAAATTCAAACTAAAGTTTCAATTTAATGAGGTTAATAGATTCAGAAAAAGCAAAAGTACAAAAAAATAGAACATAGGATAAATTAGTTCAGACACTGAGATTAATGATTTTCTTTCATAGCTAAATTATAAAAACTATTTATGAAATTATAAATAAAGATGCTTTTCTTTTGGTTATACAGGAAAATAAAATATATTAATCTAATTTTGATATTTAAGTAAAGTTAAAATTTAGAGTTTTCCAACTATAGCATTTTGATCTTTTATTAAACTTAGATTTAAAATTCAAAGAAACACATTCTCATTTTATAGCATTATCCTCCACTTTGTACTTAAATATCTATCATTAATAGGTTATATTGGGTAAATATAATGCACTAATGAATAAATCAAGCTGTGTGGGATCAAATTAAGTTGTTTTAGAAAATAAGCTGTTATGTGTTTGAATTCTGGTTTTTGACACTTAATGTCGTTTTGACTTTGAAAAGTTACTTTAAAAGTCCCTGATCCTTATTTTTTTCATATCTAAAATGAAGTTATTAGAAGTAAGTTTATTGTGAATACTAGATATGCTGTATTTGCAATATTTACCATTGAATATGGCTCATGGTGGGAACCAGTCTTTAAAGTGTTGGGGCACCTGGGTGGCTCAGTTGGTTGAGAGCCTGACTCTTGGTTTAAGCTCAGGTCATGATCTCACAGTTTCCTGAGTTTGAGCCCCTGCGTTAGGCTCTGCACTGACAGTGCTGTGCCTACTTGGCATCCTTTCTCTCTCCCTCTCTCTGCCCCACCCCCACTCGCTCTGTCTCTCTCAAAATAAGTAAACAAAAAATTAAAAAATAAAAATAAAATGAATATTACTCCTCTTTCTCCCTCCCCTTTTGCTTCTTCTGATTCCCCCTTCATCTTCTTTTTTGTATCATTATTATCACCAATTGTTTTAGCATGAATTTCATTTAAACAAATGAAAACACCATCATTCCCATGTTTGAACTACATCATTTTACATCTGGGTAGACTAAAGGGCTAAATGTGATGAATGAGCTGTACTGATTCCAGATCAGAGCCTCTAGTGACCTTATTACTTTAGGGTAGAGTATAGAAAATGCTTTCAGAAAGAAAGATGATCAAATTGATATAGCCAAAATAATCTTTTGTTCAACTTGTCAATCAATTTCATAGCCACAAATGATATATAATAATGAAGATTCTATTCACCATGGATTCTTTATGGTCTCTAGTTCAAGCTCTTGCTATTATTGAAAGTTTTATTCCTTACATTCATTTTTAAAATTTGACTTCGTATTTGGATATTATACGGTGATGTTCACAAATGAGAATAAAGTACATGAAGACTTAGGGTCTTTGGGGAAAACATTATCAACTTAAGTATATGGTCCATGGTGATAGAGGTCAATCTGAACAGATAAGTCATTTGTTCCATCCAATGTTAATTTGGGCTGTATGCCTGAAGACAAGGTGTTGCCTAATGGAAATCATCAATTCTGATTTAATTCTGGATCTCATTCTAAATTATATTGTGAGCTTTCAGGTGGCATTTAACTTCTAGGACTAATGAACTTCCTCTGTGAAATCTTTAAGATACTTTTTTTTAATTCTAAGGTAGCTACAAGGATTTTAACCTGGGAAATAATGATTTTTGGAGAACTAATAACTGTGAAATGAAGAATTACAGTCTTTGCTTTTCAGGTTATAAAGGGGTCACTTCTGAAGCTGGGCCAATGAATTAGCAAGTATCTATATCACTACTCTATTTGATCTCTATGACTATATCCCCTCCCTCCCCCCACATTATGCATCTGTGTGTTCAATTTGAGTTTTGTTACACAAATGCAACTTTAGTTATCAGAACATAAAACAATGTGGTAGACTAAGCCAATAATGAAAGGCCAAATTTTCTGCAGCATTGTCCCATTTTTTGATTACCTTGATTGCAGGGTTTTCAGCCGAAAAGTGGCAAGATCTAAGTTATATTGTGAACTGATCACTATTTTCATTGTGTCAATGCAGAGAAACTAGTTAGGAGGCTACTATAATAATATAGGCAAGAGATGGTTGTAACTTGGACTTATATGATACTTTTGGAAATAATTATCAGCGGTAAGATTGTGGATAATTTTGAAGAGATAGCAAACCAAATATTTTCGGAGTATGAGAGGAAGAAAGTCACCAAGGATGATTCTTCAAAGTTTTGTTTCTGTTTTCTGAGCAACTTCATAATAAAGAAAACTATGGAGGGGAGTAGTTAATGGTGAGTGGGGGCAGAAATACTATTAGTCATGTCTTGCACATTGGGTTCTCCAGATGCATACAGGTTCAAAAAGCTTATTAGAGATGAACAGGTATATATATATATATATATATATATATATATATATATTTTTTTTTTTTTTTTTTTACATTTTTTAATGTTTATTTATTTTTGAGAAACAGAGAGAAAGAGCATGAGTGGGGGAGGGGCAGAGAAAGAGGGAGACACAGAATCTGAAGCAGTCTCCAAGCTCTAAACTGTCAGCACAGAGCCCAACACAGGGCTTAAACCCACGAACCATGTGATCATGACCTGAGCCGAACTTGAACGCTCAACCAACTGAGCCACCCAGGTGCCCCAGAGATGAAATTGTGTAAACGGAAGGTGGACCAATAAGGCTGATGAGAGAAAAAAGTTTAATTGCAATGCAGGGCTGTCAACACCATGACTAATTTGATGGAGTCCTCTGCAATGAGCATTGCCTATCAGGGTGTACTACAGAAGCTGAAATGGCTGGGCTTATCTATCCTGACCCTCTGTCACTGGATGTGGCTTCCCCCAAACAAGGTAGCTGTCTGCAGGTGAGGCAGACTTTAAAGATCTGGAAATTGGAGGCTGTCTGCTGACCTCACAAACTGCAGCTGGGCAGCAAACCTGGCTTGGAAAGATCTGGCGTTTTTTATTGACTTTTCCATATTCATTAAGAGAGCTGCTGCTCAAGGATGCAAATGGACCTTTCTTTCTGAGGAGAACCATACAAAATAGACATTAATTGGACAAATTACAGCTGGTCTCAGGGCTAAAAATGATGCTTACTGTCTCCCTCTTTCACTATCGATTTCTAATTTCCCAACACTCTGAGCTACTATCTCTGTGGCCTTAGTATCTTGCATGGCGAAGTTACCTAGACCCTGCTTTCAAAGGAGTCTGAGCCCGGATCCTCTGCTCTTCTCAGAAAATGGTTGTTGTTATATATTTATAGTTATAATTGGTCAAAAGTATAGTAAGAAGCATCCAAATGGAACAACCAAGTTTAACATGCATTTTTTCTGTGTCTCATGTAACAGCAGCACTACATTCTCATAATTGTCGGGGTCCATTACCATTGCCTAGGGAGTAATTCCTCTTCTTGTGTAGAAGTCCTGGAAACAAAAGGCACCCTATATGCTCAGGAATCATCGGATTTTATTTTATTTTATTTTATTTATTTATATATTTATTTATTTATTTATTTATTTATTTATTTATTTATTTTAAGTTTATTTATTTTGAGAGAGAGAGAGAGAACACAAGCTGAGGAGGGGCAGAGAGAGAGGAGAGAGAGGAGAGAGAGAATCCCAAGCATGGTCTGCATTGTCAATATAGTCAGAGGCAGGACTTGAACTCACAAACCATGACATCTTGACCTGAGCTGATATCAAGAGTTGGATGCTTAACTAACTGAGCCACCTGGACACCCCTGAATTTTGTAATTATAGTTACATAAGATACTTTTATGTATCCTATGTGAAAGTAATTTCTTTCTAAAGATCAGGATTTCTGATCCTACAGGGTCCAGAGTTGTGGAGACAGAAAGCATCAAATCCCTCTTAGGTCATCAAAAATGATAATGAGACCATTCAGCTTCCTCACTTGGTTTCTAAATGCGAGTGTATTTTTTCTACTGGGTAACATTTTTTTTTTTGTATTGAATATATAGTCAGAGTCCTGAAGGATAGTATCTTATCCTTCAGAGTATCACCCTAAAGGGGAAAATCAGCTGTGCTTTCAGCAGGCTGTCCCAACAATCTATCAGGTGATGAATGCAATATGAAAAATGGATCTCCCAATCATAATCCCAAAACCACACCTTCTTTGCTGAAAGTGAGTGCCCTAGTCTCCTGCGATGTGATGTGGGATCCCATTCCAGTGCATCAAGTCGTGGGTAAGCCTTGAGAAATTGGAGTTCAAAGTCCAGGGGATAGAAAAAACAAATCCATTACCCAGAATAAGTGTGTGTGTGTGTGTGTGTGTGTGTGTGTGTGTGTGGTGTTTTTTGTTTTTTTTGTTTTTTGTAATTCTGTTCTTTCCAAGGAAGGGCTCTAGAGAAATCAACTTTCCACTTGGTCTAGTCAAGAAATGATATCACATGGAGGCACCTGGGTGTTCAGTCGGCTAAGTGTCTGACTTTGGCTTAGGTCATAATCTCACGGCTCATGGGTTCGAGCCCCACCTCGGGCTCTGTGCTGACAGCTCAGAACCTGGAGCTTGCTTCAGATTCTGTGTCTCCCTCTCTCTCTGCCCCTCCTCCGCTCACACTCTATCTCTCTCTCAAAGTTAAAAATATTTAAAAAAAAAAAAAGAAAAGGAAAAAGAAAAAAAGATATGGTATCATATGAAGACTTCACAAGGCTCTCTGTTGCTGGCATTTCAGACATTAGGCAATAATGATGATTAGATTAGTCTTGGGAAGTAGAGTCCCTGATATTGGGCTTATGTGTAGCCTCCATTCCTATAAATAGGTCTTTTTAGTTCATATGTGCGCATCAAGGCAGAACGATGTTGGCTAAAGACAGACGATAACTGACATCAACTGGCTGAGATAATTTGTCTACTTAGTCGTTCAGTGTTTTTTGTACTTGGATGCTCTCTAGGGGATATTAACATGTTACAGACAGATGTCCAAATGTAGACACTGATTAATTAAAGATTTATGCCGGAAAACATAGGATGGCTAATAAAAATAATTGAATCCTTATGTTATAATGTACAATTATTGGAAGAACACTGAACTAAGAGTCACAAACACAAGGTCTCATCTTGAATATGACATTAGTAGGACCTAGACCTTGACCAATTGTAACTGCATTTGTGAAAATAGGAATATTACTTGCTCTGAATGCCTCAATGTGTTATTGTGGTAAATAGTAAATTCTGGTGAAATTTAAGTACTGTTTAATATGGAATAAGAATAGTTATAAGCAGAAGTCCAGCCAATGAGGTTTTTAGAACTCTTATTCATAAGAATATAGAGAGTGATTCTTCCTTGTGGAAACTTGATTTCATTCCATCTCTCCTATAAGTCTACTTTTGTCTAACTGTTTCCTTAGAGTAATAGTCTCTAATAGTTGTGACCGCATAAATGCCTTTCAAGTTATAGCACAGGGTGGTTTTACTAAATTGTTTTACCTCAACACTTAGTGGTTTTACCTCGGTACTTAGAGGTCACTTGTTTTGTGTGTTTCTTTATCACCTATTCTCTGATACTAAAGTGAAGGGCACACATTTTAGTTTTTGTGGTTGTTGTTATATCAGTATTTCACTTCTAGCTATAGTGTAAATTCTCTGAATTAGATAGTGTAAATTATCAAGCTACCTCCTCCAGACCTGCAAAAATATGGTTAAACAGTATGAAATTTTATTTTTTCTTTATGTAACCACCCAGAAGTGACTGGTTGAGGGCCAAGGGAGAAGTTCTGCCATATTATTCATCCAATGACACCTAAACTTCCTCTGGTCATCACCATTTTCTAGTCACTATAAAGGAACAGAAAGTACAGAACAATGGTTTGGGCTTTAAAGAGTGATTTATAACCCACTGAATCTAATAAAAGTGTAATTTTGGCTTATCACATCTGATCTCGGTAATTGGAACTAAGAGCCCCTTAGAGAGAGCTGGCCAGTTATCATCAGCCAAGGTGGAAAAAGTATGTCTGTCACAAAGTAATCTTGAGCCTAGGTCAAGACGAATCTAATATAATAAATTATAAACAGGTTGGTAATGAAATAGGAAGCAGCAGCATGAGCTGATAGCTGAGTCATATAATTAGAAATTCTTGAAATAAAAATCTATTAATTCTTATTATTGAGGTCTTGAGAACCTGCAAAATTTCTACAACCAGCTAACAGACTTAAACCATGCTTTAAGTTCTGTTCTTCCATTTTTATGAAAATACATTAAAACTTATCTAACATCTGCTTACTCCTTTTCTTCTCTCTACTGGGATCAAGAAAGTTCTTACGCCATATCATGTGCTGAACCTTTGCAAAAAACTCAAGTCAACTAATTTTTGAAGCCAAAATGACATTTAATTCAAGATGAAATCTATCATATCCATTATGTTGGCCAAACTAACTTTCAAGGAGAACTTAAAACTATGGAGATTCTGTCAGTGCAGTGACCCAAATTACTTTTTGCCACTCATCGCCTCATCAGTGCAATTCAATTGATTCAACAAAGTCATAACTGGGCATATAGGCAAAGCTATAGAATTTCTTCCCAATATACAAGTTGATGTCAACTTCCAACCAACATGTTTTTATTACCAGAATTGTTTGTTATGCTATGATTATTTTTCAATATGTCATAAATTACTTAAAGCTATGCTCATATTGACAAAGTTCTTATCTACTGACACCAATTATTTCCCCTTTAATCTTGTCAGATGGCTGCTGTTCAGTATAAGGTGTCCTTAATTAACAACTAACTGTAATTAAAAGTATAATGAAAATATATTACATTGTCAAGACTCTGTTCATCTTGATGTTATACAAGGACAATAGGACTGTTTCTATGAGAATGTAATGCTCAGGGGCGCCTGGGTGGCGCAGTCGGTTAAGCGTCCGACTTCAGCCAGGTCACGATCTCGCGGTCCGTGAGTTCGAGCCCCGCGTCAGGCTCTGGGCTGATGGCTCAGAGCCTGGAGCCTGTTTCCGATTCTGTGTCTCCCTCTCTCTCTGCCCCTCCCCCGTTCATGCTCTGTCTCTCTCTGTCCCAAAAATAAATAAATGTTGAAAAAAAAAATTAAAAAAAAAAAAAAAAAAAAAAGAGAATGTAATGCTCAAATATTTAGCCCTCAAAATTTTCTCAGTGCATTTCAAGGATTAGCATTTTGAAATCATTGTTTTAAAATTGCAATAAGTACTAACTCCACTAAAAATAATATATACGACAACAGCTGTTTATGAAATAGTTCTCAGAAGTAGCTGTTTATTTTTTGTGTGGAAGAAAAATGGAAAAATTAGGAAATAATTTATTCTTAGTAAGAATCAAAGCTTGAAGCCATCTCTTATTTATTTAGGCCAATTATCCAATTATATTCTTGATATTAGGTCAAATTAAGCCATAAAAATTAATAGTAGTGCAATTCATCAAAAACACATTAATATTTTTACTTAGACTACATCTTTGAGTATATTCATTCTGTCTTGGCAGTGTATTGAGGTTTTCTACTGACACAGGATTTGAAGTATTTGCTTCTTTGTTATCTGCTTTGAAGAAAAAAATGAAATGTAAAAATCTAAATAAGAAACGTTTTCAAACAGTATTGAAAGAAAGATCAGAACTTTTTCTTTTGATTTTTTAAAAATTGACCTTCCTTGGGGCGCCTGGGTGGCTCAGTCGGTAAAGCATCTGACTTCGGCTCAGGTCATGATCTCACAGTCTGTGGGTTCAAGCCCCCAGTCAGTCTTTGTGCTGACAGCTGAGAGCCTGGAGCCTGCTTTGGATTCTGTGTCTCCCCCTTTCTCTCTGCCCCTCCCCTGCTCACTCTGTCTCTGTTTCTCTCTCTCTCAAAAATAAATAAACATTAAAAAAAAACAACACCACTTAAAATTGGCCTTCCTCTATATTATGTAATTTCTCATCTAATATCCTCTTACATTTTAGCATTTTACTATATCCTTACTAAGTACCTGGGGGCTTATGATATATTTTGCACACAAATATGCACTAATTTTTTTGTGAATAAACGATATGGTGATCTGACACATGTTTCAGAGACACTCTGTGAAGTAACAAAGGAAGATGCATAATTACTTGATCAGAAATAAAATTAAGGGTCTCTGACTAATGATGAAATCACAACCATTAAGACAATTAAATATTACAAAGTCAGTGTAATTTTATTTTTTCTCTACAGTGTCAATACCCTACATCCAGTGACTACCAGAAACATAATATTTGGCTGAACTATTTGCGTTTATTACTCATCTCAACAGAGGAAAGAAAAAAAAAGACCAGGGTTATATTGTGATTTATTATAAAACAGATATATTTGGTCTTCATATCCGATTCCTGCACAGAGTTCCTAAAACCTTTGGAATTTCTTAAGTGAAAAGAATGATAGAGGTGTCTTGATATTTGTAACAACCCCCTTTCAACCACATCTGAGTTTAATGTTAATGAGGTGACCTTTGGATCTATCTAAGGATGGGGTTGGTTTGCCATGTGAACCAACCTATGTTTGGAAGGTTGGTAGTTTCAGTTCCATCCTTCTGACCTCCTGGGAGAGAAGATGAGTTAGAGGTTGAATGGATCAACAACAGCCAATGATTTAATCAGTCATGGCTATGTAATGAAGCCTTCATAAAACCCCAGAAAGATGGGGTTTGGAAAGCTTGCAGGTTGGTAAACACACGGAGATTTGAGGATACTAGTGTATTAGGAAAGGTCGTGGAATCTCTGCCCTTTTCACATACCTTACCGTATGCATCTTTCATCTGGCTGTTTCAAAGTAACTCACTTATACGATCAACCTGTAATCTGGTAAGTAAAATGTTTCCCTGCATTCTGTGAGATGCTCTAGCAAATTAATCAAATGTAAGGTGGGAGTCATTGGATAGTCCAATCTATAGTTAGTTGTTCAGAAGCACAGGTTACAACGTGGACACACAAATTGGCTTCTGAAGCGTGGGGCTGGGGGGTGCAGTCTTGTAGGGCTGAGCCTTTAGCCTGTGAAATCTAGTGCTATGTGCCAGGTAGGTTGTGTCAGAGAGTGAAATTGCAGGACATCCAGCTGCTGTTGGAGAACTGCTTGCTGGTATGAGGAAAGAACCAACATGTTGTAAATTGGAATCAGAAACATTAGACAGCCTGATGGGAATGAGAAGAAGGACTTAGTACCTCTGATTTTCTTTCTCAAACTTTCTTTCTTTTTTGCGCAGTACATCAGTTTGAATCCCAAATTTTTTGCAAGAATTACTGAAAAATGACAGGATAGTTTTTTACTCCTGGAGTTGCTAAATTTTGAGAATGTGTTTCAGGAATGCTTAGCAGGTATTTAACTTTTCTATGGAGAGATAGCCTACCTGTTACAGAAGCTGACAAAGAGGAAAGACAAAGAAACCCTGCATGAATCCAGAAGGTATCTCTTGACCTCCTGCACCTAAATATCCTTGAATGTTTTCAAGCTTGAGGTCCATATAATGAAAGCCAGGAAATTCCCTTTACTCCTAAAGTTGGGTTGACTTGGGGTAATTTGCTGCAACTGAAAGATCCCTGTCAAGTTAAAGAGGCTGAAACCAGTGATTAAAGGGGCAAGAGAATGGCAGGGTTTTCCTTTAATAATGCAAATCAAACCTGCACTAAGGGCTCCTTTAGGGGAAGATTTATTTTCTATTCAGATCCTGTAGCACAAAATATAGTACCTCCCAGATATTTTATCCACTGCTGTTCTATTATGTTTTTCTTCAAAGTACTTCTATTCTGATGTCTTGCCATCTGATCCCAACCTCTCATTTGGGTGGGGTAGACCCTATCTCTGATAGATGCCCTGCAGTTTTCCTTTATATTGATAATTTCTCTTTTTTTTCTGCCATATTTTCATAGATGTATTTATTGCTCAAAAACTTCCGGAAGCAGTTAAATGGCTTGAGTTGGTTGCTGAGAAGTCAATCCTGTCCTCTCAATTTATTCAGGAGCATTTCTAAAGGCACTGCTCATTTTCAAGAGTTCATAAATTCCAAGCTGCTCATAGGCCATATTGCATAATTTTGACTAAGCCTATTTATCACCTGATGTGAATGTTCACTTGCTCCCAAACAGATCTTTAGATTGCATGGTTACAAAGAAAAACTAGAGCTAGTCATTAGTTACAGAGGTAAAAACAGATTTTATTCAGGACTATTGCGATAGGGGAAAAGAGACCTCATATAGAATTGGGTTCAATCCAAATATAACATGGTCAAGTCAGAATTTATGGCTAAGAAGCAGGGTAGGGTCAGTGGATGGAAAACTACTAAGAGGAAACATTAAGGTTAAGGAGGACATTGGCTAAAGCAATATAACAGGATTCTTACTGAGGACAAGACGGGGTAATCAGGTGTCACCTAGGGGATTGGGGAGGATGACTAACCCAATCAGATATTGAGGGTGATCAAATATTGAGTGTGGGAGGTTCTGGTTAAACTGAATTAGTAGGTTTTTTGCTGAAGCTGGATTTTACAAGAAGTGCACAGATGTGCCTAAGAGAAGGATCCTAAAATCTGGATGAGAAATCTTTGTCAAAAGAGTTAAATGTTCTTGGAACTCTAGACTGCAGAGAGGGGAAATCAGAAATCTTAGAAATGCGAATCAGCTCCTTGAAATGGCATACTCTGTGCATCCCGCCATCTTCTCCCCTGCCCAGTCTATAAAATGCCTGATATTGTTTCTTAACTTTGTAGGTATTTGATCAACGTGGTTAATATTATACATCCAAGCAGCACCTACATGATTTGGAGATTTGATATTCCATGCTTATTTTCTATAAACAGATAAATAGTCTCCTCTTGGACAACATTACTAATTGTCCTAACGTTCATACAGAATTTTCCAGTTTTCAAGGCATGTTACCATACATTGTCCCATTATTTTTTTTCTTTTCGTAAACCTCACCTATACACAGACACAGGGGTGCAGTGAGGGTAATGACTTGTGTGAAGCCTTGGGAAAGTGAGCAGTAGAAAGAAGCAATGCCTGGAAACTGGTAGTCAGGTCAAGTGCTCTTTTCACTTTGCTCTGCTGCTTCTGGATTTTTCAATAGGATGCTGTTTGCTTTTGCATTAAAATAAATGCTTCATCACTTATTTAGGAGTAATACTTAAAAATATTTTGGCTTTCAAACTTGCAGGGTAAGAGATTCTTTTTAAAAAATTCTTTTAAGTTGTATTTTAGAGAGTGAGGAGTGTGTCTGAGCAGGGCAAGAGGGGTAGACGGAAAGATAGAGAGCAAGAGCGAGAGCGAGAGCGAGAGCGCGCGCGCGAGAGAAAGAGAATCCTAACCAGGCTCCACTCCCAGTAGCGGAGCCCAACTTGGGGCTTGAGTCCACGACCCTGGGATCATGACCTGAGCCAAACAGGCTCCCCAAAAGATTTTATAATGAATCCTTCTGCACACATTTCTCTTCTTTTCAAATGTAAATCAATTTTAGGGAATCCAAATTTCCAGCTTCTTCGATCATTTCTTTATTTTATGCTAATTATTATATAATGCTAAAAAGGCAATTCATCTCCGAAAAGTACAGATATTTATTATGTTTGAATCTAAACATAGAGACTGCGTTAAATGGGATTTTCAGCCACTCACCTGTCTATCTTGGCTGACACACTGAAGATTGTTTTTCCCCTTTGGAAATAACAGTTTATGTATCAGTTCCTCTGCAATCTTTGTTTTATGATTCTTAAGTCTTTTCATAATATTTTTGTTTTTGTTGTTCAAGAAGAAAGTTGACTCGGTGCTGATAAAGATGGTATAAAATAGGCAGTCTCAGTGTTTAAGTAGAAACATAGCTTACAGGAAATTTTCTATTGCTGCAATCCCTCCTCTCCTTCTGTGAGCCTCTTCCTTGCATAAAATGTTGCACACATACAGATTTGAGCTGCAGGTGAGGGGACAAATGATCAATCTCAGTAATCCTGAAGGATAGTAGAATATGCTACCCAAAACAGGCCACTTTGGCTTATTATTTTGAGACATAGGCATTTGAAAAACAGCAAATTCAGGGAAAAGTTTTCTGGACTTCCCATGGCTGCCTAAATAAAGGTCCCACAAAAGGAACTCAGTTGTTATAGAGCCTCTCCACTACAGTTTCATCACTAGGGAAGATTGAGTCTTATCACAGGGAAGGAAACTAGAAGTGTCGACACCCCATCCAGACACTTTGTCACAGACTATTATACCTTCCATCTATTCTTCTAAGGGTCTATTTATCTTTTCTAAAAATCATTTGCTCTCCCCAGGAAGCCTACATTTCCTTCCTCTTTTCCTATTAAGATGATATTTAATCCAGAATTGTAAGCCACTTTGGAGAGTTGCTCGTTTTTTACGGTCTCCCGTGTGCATAGGAATTCAGAAAAGTATACGGAAAATTCTTTTTTTTCTCCTCTACAATACAGATCAGCTCTCTGAAAGTATGTAATTTGAGGATTCTACCCACCCCTGCCAACTTCAATTACTTTAATGCCTTTTCTAAAGAGCTTTTATTATAGGAAAATGTTATAACACTTAAAACCTGTCAGAATGGCTAAAATCAACAACGCAAGAAACACCAGGTGTTGGTGAGGATGTGGAGAAAAAGGAACCATTATGCACTGTTTGGGAATGCAAACTGATGCAGCTACTGTGGAAAGCATTATGGAAGTTTCTCAGAAAGTTAAAAATAGACTACCTTACCATTCAGCAATTGCAGTACTGGGTATTTAACCCAAAGAACACAAAAACACTAATTCATAGAGATACATGCCTTCCTATGTTTACTTCAGCCTTATTTACAATAGCTAAGATATGGAAGCAACCCAATGTCCATCACTTGATGAATGGATAAAGAAGATACATATATCACATCTTCACACATATATATATGTGTGTGTATACATATACATACAATGGAATATCATTCAGCCAAATAAATGAATGAAATATTGCCATTTGAAGAGACGTGGATGGAGCTAGAGCATATAATGTTAAGTGAAATAAGCCAGACAGAGAAAGACAAATGCCATACGATTTCACTCATATGTGGAAAAAAACAATTGCTCATGGGGGAAAAGTGAGAGACAGAGATAGTCATAGCAAGAAATAGATTCTTAACTATAAAGAACAGTCTGATGGTTACCAGAGAGGAGGTGGGTGAGGGGATGGGTTAAATAGGTGGTGCAGATTAAGGAGTGAACTTGTGATGAGCACCAGGTAATGTATGGAATTGTTGAATCATTATTTTGTACACCGGAAACTAATATAACACTCTATGTTAACTAACTGGAATTAAAATAAAAGCTTAAAGTAAAAATAAATAAATAAATAAAATACCTCAGAGAGCTCCAAAAACATTAAAAAATCAGAATATAAAATTGGATGTAAGTTATGATCGTAACTTTCTAAATACATATATGGCAGAAAACTGTAATAATTATAGCTCTCTGTTAATGATAATAATTTTATGTCAGTGTTATGAATATTAGATTTTTTTATTTGTTTTCTTTTTCTTTTTTTATGATTCTGTCAAATTAGTTATTCATTAATTAATGATTCTGAGGTATTAAGTCTGGGTGACCCACAGCTTAACATGGTAGAGCCCTTAATATAGACAGTTCATTTTTCAGACCGTGATTTTTTCTTTTGGCAAGTAAATAGCTTTGATCGAGTCACTTAGTTGTATATGTACTATAGCTACTATATATTAACATACTTAAACTATACTTAATTTATATATTAATGTATCTATTATTTATTAAGGTCTCAACAAATTAGATTACATTAATGACTAAGAGATGTCCCCACCCTTTAAAGTGTTTGAAGTTTAATGAGAAAGATGGAGAAGAAAGCAGATGATTGAAATATAGGACATTAAATGATACAAAAGGCCGAATCTGAAATGTGATAGGAACAGAAAAAAAGGGGGGGCAGTGCTTTCAACTTACAAATGTCAGAGAAGGATTTGGGTAGAAAATTACTAAGAAGTCAAGGTGCATATCAGTTGTTTGAGATTGGAGAGTGAGGGGTGCTTCAGGCATAGAGAACAGAATAGGTTGGTGAGATCCTGGCATGTTTAGGTGACTAGAAGTGAGTGAGCATGTCTGGAGCTAGGATTTCAGGGTGACATGACAGAAGACGAAAACAGGCAACAAAGATGCTTAGACTTCATTTTGATAGCAGTGGTGGACTCTGTTTTGAGATGTACATCACCAATTAGAGGTTGAAATGTCAATGTCCTGCAAAGTTTGAACATATTTAAGGAATATTATGTTCAAGCTGAAGTTCTCCTATTTCAGGGCAGAGGCCAAACAGAATGTTAATACCTATTTCAGTGTGACGATGGAATAAAATCTTAAATCATCACAAGTTCCCATGTTACACCTTCATGGCTTAAAAAATGAGGATGAACTTTAGATTTGGGCACTGTTTTGTTCAGTTGTACTACTTTGTTCAAATATCAGCATCTCCCATGAATTGTGTACAGGGGACAAAGTTATTTAATCTTCCAGAGCCTCAGTTTCCTTGTTTTCTAGTTGGAAATTAATTCCAACCAGAGGGGAGTTAACAGATTACAGGTGACATCTTACACAAAGTTAAACTAAAAGGGTGCTTAAGAAGAAGAAGACATTCAAAAAGTACTCTTCCTATTCTTGCCTCCGAGATTTCTAAGAACACACATGAAAATGACTCCAACAGGTCAAAAGCAAAACATTCTTTTAGATGTAGCCAACTCCACTTGGCAGTTGCTGGGTACTATTTTCTAAACAAGGAGTCTGTCCTCTAGCTCTTAAAAATATGCAAATGATCCCCTTGAAATTCCCTACACTGCATATGAACTCAGCAATGTGACACCTTACTTGGCACACATTTTCTCATGATATGTCTTGTAAAGTGCAATATTTTAACTTCTCCTTCACCAATTGTTACACTATTACTTTGTATAATATCCTATTAAGTGTCCCTTCTAAAGAGATTGTAATCAACAGGCCCTGAATGTTCAACCCTGCTGAGCCATTCATCACCCCTACTCCACTTTTCTTCCCACGTCAACATCCACAATAGTCTCTGTGCCTCTATTATTTAGAAAACTATGAAACCCTGTATCAGTACACAAACAGCTGTTTCTCAGGACACTTTTCAGCTTATTTAAGCACTTGTCATAACTGAAATCACGCATAATTACAATTCTAACTGCCTACATATATTTACAAAGACCAATCTTTGCTTTACTTTCTGACAAAGGCCTCAGTTGGTACAACACAGGTCAATAACTTAATTATACCATCGTGAAATTGAAACAGAGAGGCCAAACATTTTTCAGGTTTATTGCCATTGGTCTTACAATGAAGGAAGGGATATTCATGTGAATTACAAAGCATGTTTTTATGTCTTTTTTTTTTGTATTTGCATTCAATTACACATACTTCAAATACAATGAGATTGTGTGGAAGTGACTTAAAATGTTTTCCGGTTTATTTTCATCCTAGAATCTCAGTATATAAAAATGGGAAAAGTGGGTTAAGACCAAAGTCACAGCACCTTCTTATCTTGAGTACAAATTTTTGGAAGTCTTTATTTTTCTTGGAATAAGCTTCAGGAATTTCACCAAATTCTCAATTTAGAAAACATTAAAAATATTTTTGCAGTAGTTATTTTTTATAGGAGTACCTCTGTAATCATGATAACCACTTTTTTTTCATTTTGTTTTTTATAACGACTATTTTTAAGACTTCTTGGAGGAGGCAGTTCCATGTGTTGTTAGTGAGAGTGAAATCTGGTCTAATATTTTTCTTGAACTCTTTAACATTGTTATTAAAATTTATATAAATACATATATGCCCTCTATTTATAATTTCTTATACTTTATCCTAATAAAATTATCAAAGATGTAAATAAAACTTCAGTCAAAATGCTACTCAATGCAACATTCTTATAATAATAAAAAGAAGCAAATTAGTCTTACATCATACAAAAAAAACACCTCAAAATGAATTAAGGATCTAAATATAAGACTTGAAACCACACAAATCCTAGAAGGAAGCACAAGCAACTAATTTCTCTGACACTGGTTGTAGCAACATTCTTCTAGACATGTCTCCTGAGACAAGGGAAATAAAAAAAAAGCAAATAAATCATTGGAACTTTATCAAATTAAAAAGCTTCTGCAAAGCAAAGCTAACAACCAACAAAACTAACAGACAATCTACTGAATGGGAGAAGATATTTGTAAATGACATATCTGATAAAGAGTTAGTATCCAAGATATATAAAGAACTGATACAACTCAACACCCCAGAAACAAATAATCCAATTGAAAAATGGACAGAAGACACGAGCAGATTTTTCTCCAAAGAAGACATACAGGTGGCCAACAGACACATGAAGAGATGCTCAACATCACTCATCACCAGGGAAATGCAAATCAAAAACACAATGAGATATCCCTTCACACTTGTCAGAATGGCTAAAATCAACCACACAAAAAACAACAAGTATTGGCAAGGATGTGGAGAAAAAGAGACCCTTGTGTACTGTTGGTGGGAATCCAAACTTATGCAGCCATTGTGGAAGACAGTGTGGAGGTTCCTTAAAAAATTAAAAATAGAACTACCCTATGATCTAGTACTTCCACTACTGGATATTTACCCAATGAATAGAAGAACACTAATTCTGAGGGATATATGCACCCCTACATTTATTGCAGCATCATTTACAATAGGCTAACTATGGAGCAGCCCAAGTGTCCATTGATACATGAATGGATAAAGATTTCTCTGATCCATTTTAAGAGTTGTTCACACTCGATTCCTTTTCTCCCACCTCTCTGGAACTCACTTCCATTTAGATTTCATCCCTATAGCTTTTCTGAACTAACACTTGTCAAAGTCAGCAATGACCTCCAAATCACTAACAGCAGTGGTCATTTCTTCATTCTAATCTAATTTTGACTTGTCGACATTTTTAAATATATTTGATTCTCTCCTCCTTGAAATACCATATTCACTTGAGTTTCAGAAATTAATACCTTGCCTCTAATTAAAGGAGAGTTTTATGGGTCAGTCATTGGAGCTTTTCTCTCTTCTCTCTACCTTCATACTCTAAACTGGGACTATGTAGCAAAAATGTCAAACCAGCCACAGTTAAGTGTCCTGATCTCCTGGTTCATGAGTTTGAGCCCCACATCAGGCTCGCTGCTGTCAGTGCAGAGCTCACTTTGAATCATCTGTCCCCCCCCGCCCCTCCCCTGCTCACACTCTTTTTCTCAAAAAAAATTGTTTTTTTAATAAAATTGTATAAAAAGTAAAAATAGGCAATTTTAATTTTAAAATATATTTTATTTAAGACAACATATTAAAACATGATTGAAAGTACAATCAATATAAAATCATTAGTGAGGTATTTTAGATTATTATTTCACACAATGTCTTCAAAATCTATGGTATTTTATGCCTACCGTACATCTCAATTCAGATGACTCATGTTTCTAATGTTCAAAAGCCCTTTGTGGCTAAGTCTACCATATTGGTCCATGTGGGTGTAGATAATCTCATTTATGGCTTTAAATACCATCCCTCTGGGCTGAGTGCTGTCAAATTAACATAAATGGAACCACTTCCCTGAAATCCTCTTCCCTTAAAAGCTTATTTGATATCTCTACTTGGTGTCAAATAGTTACATCAATATGTGTGTGTGTGTGCACATACTATATATATATATATATATATATATTTATATGTATGAATATATATACATACATATATAAGCATTTAATATAATGATTTAATGATTACGTACTATAAAAGTGTGTGTGTGTGTGTGTGTGTGTGTGTGTGTGTGTATACAGACAGTTAACCTTGTTAGAACTAGAACTACTTCTATAATGTGCATAGAGTCTGATCATTTATGTCCATTACTACGCTCTATTATTTCCCTGCCACTAGGTCCAAGTAGGAGTTGCTATTTTTCATGGTGCTTGCACTGTTCCTTTTCTACAGTGAAGTTTTTTTTCTCTTTCTCCAGAATTCTATAAAAATTAGAAAATAAAAGACAAATTCATACGGTGGTGTAATTTAATGTTTGCACCTAATTGAATTTACCATTTTCGTTTTCTGCCTGGTCTCTGTAGGCATTTGTGCTTAGAACACTAGCTGTAGACCGTAAGACATGACACACAGAAGGAGGCTTAACATGTCTTAACCAGCATCTGTCCTATTTATCACATTAAAGATGTGGGTGATGTTTGTTGGCATTGCTATGTCTGTAAATCATTAAATAAAATAATGACAACCTTTCCTTTTGAACTCCATAGTTGAATTCTTTTTTACAATTGAATCTAATAGTATGAGCAACATTTAGGAGAATTTAGACAAACATACTTGAACTATGTTACCCACCACAGTAGTTTCAAACTTAATGCTATGTTTTTGATTCCTAAAAGAGCACTTGTGACATACAATGTAGAGTAATTACGTGTAATTGAATATTTTATTTCTATGAATAAAAAGAGTATTTGCAATGTGTTATTTGTGCTGAGGTACTTATCTGTAATAAACTGAAACCCTTGCACTCACCTTGCTATTTTGTTATATAATACATAAAAACTAAATAACCATGAAGACAACAAAAGATGAGTTTTAAAATAATCAAAGGGGTTCATATTCATGTGTGGTTTTTTTTATTATTTATTTTAAGAGAGAGCGCATACATGGGGGAGGAGCAGAGAGAAGGAGAGAGAGAAAGAACTCAAGTAGGATCTGCACTGTCAGTGCCGAGCCTGATGCAGGGCTCGAACCCACGAAACATAAGATCATGACCTGAGCCCAAATCAAGAGTCAGATGCTTAACTGAGACACCTAGATGTCCCTCATGTTTGTTTTTTTAAATGTCATAATTACAGACAAATTTCAATTTATATTAAACATAGATGTAGATATGGGTGCCAAACTAATCAAATAAACCATGGCATCGTCAATGCATTTGTAGACAAATCAAGTTTTCTTTTTGAAAGTACTGATTTAAATTAGATGAGACCCATTATCCTCCGGCTAAATATATCAGAGCAAAAGGATTTCCATCTGCATTGCCATCACTGAAATAATCCAAAGGAAACCAAGTAAATAAATTTCAAAAACAGGCAAAATGTGAAAACACCACTCATTAAAAAAAAAAAAAAACATTTGAAGTAGTCATAACACCTAACCACTAATTGGAAAGAATAGCTGTTGTAAAGTGTGAAACTTGAAACAAGTCAAGGGGTGATGATAAAGTAGATGAGGCAGATTCTCAGACTTGACTAGAGGTACCTTTCCCTCTGGATTACAATGTGAAGGTTTGTTCTTCTGGGATTCAATAGAGAAGCAGAAGAGCTCAGGTGTGAGTGTGGGAAACCTCTCATTTAGTAAGTTCTGTTTTATTCTCTGATAGCTTATTAAATATTCTGTTAAGTGTTCGGTACCAAAGGAGGGTTTATATCTCAGCCCACGGAGAGAAAGTCTTGTAATTTTCATCGTAAATCTATTTTTCAGCGTCAAGGATAAGAGTAAATGCTTCCATTAGAAAGTTATTTTCTTAATCACTTCTCCTGTTTCTCCTTAGTATTATGGTTAATTAAAGTAATTTGTTGGATTACGGTTACAAAAAGATAAGAAAGTATGAAGATAATTATGTGCCACCTGGGTTTAACTATTATGCCAGTGAAGATTGCTGCAGTCCTTATGTTAAACTTTTAAAATGAAATCTTGTGTAATAATTACATAGTCCTTGTTAAGTTACATTATATTGCAATAAAATATAATAAGCATAATGTTTGGGTTTTTTTCAACCAAGAGTCAAGGACTTGTATTATCAAAATAATTATGAAAAAAGCATTTAATCCGACAAGTAAATATATTTGTAGTGTTGTCTACATATGCTATGCTATCACACAGGAGAAGGAAGGGGACATCTTCCAGAAGGAATGCTCGTTAAACCTTATGATGTCCGTATTTCACCTGAAGGGATGAGTAAGACATGATGACTATTTGGTATCGTTGAATAAGTAGTTCAGAGAAGAAATCAGCAATGTGCATTCATTAGTTATTTCAGCAAATATTTGATAAGCATCTACCATCAGTCCAGCCCTGGTCAGCATCCTAATGGCAGAGAATAGACAAAGACTTATTCTAGAGGGATAAAAGATGGTAAGTATGGAAACAAAAACAGATACATCAATTTTAAGTTCTCTGAAGATAAAGGAAGGAAGAAATGAGAAAATGAGGACTGGCTGCTATTTTCTGAAGGGGTAAGGAAGCCTCTCTGAGAGTCACAATCAAGCAGATACCTCAATGGAACAGGCTGCTTATCATTGACATACTTGATGATTCAGTTTGAATGCTGAGATTGTGTGAAATTTGTCCAGGTTATCAGTATATGAGTTTAGATATTTTGTATTCTCCATAAAAAGAGTACTTTGTACCACCATCAACACAACTGTAAAGATATGTATTGGCATTGTTTCCGGTAATATAAAAGCAATAGGAAGGGCTCTTAGGGGTACAATAACGCCCTTATTAATTGCCTTCATACACCCATGAGAAATTTCGTTAATGAGTATTAATGGTTAAATAGATGCCTTACTCTTAAAATCCATGTAACAGAATAACATGTGAAACATGAACTAATTCTCTTAACTTTATTGTAACTCAATTTTCTTATTTGTGTAAAGACTTTTTACTGTCAAGTTTCTTCTTTGAGTAGTGTATGGGCTTGAACTGACAGATTGCTGGGCTCTTGAGCTCCTTTGAAATGCAGATTGTTTTGAGGTTCTTGGGCACACAGGGCTCTGTAATTATGCCACAACAACAGGGAACCTCTAGCTCAAGAAAGACATTGAACAGCTGCGGTGACCGTGTACAAACGTTTTCTCAGTTTCCAAAACAAACAGAAACACACGCTGTTCAATGGCCTTTATTAGCAGACTATTCTCTAATTTCGTCTCATAACAATCTGCCAGTGTTTTCTTTAAAATTGCTTTCTAAAAGAAAAAATATATATTACTTAGCCATTTTAATTCAAGTGAGGCTAATGCTTGGCACTCCATCAAGACTGCTATTTGAGTCCACTTTTCCCCCTGCGAGACTATTAACTACTCATTATAAAGACCATGATAAAAACATATATATAAATACTAAACCTTAATATGTACAAGTAGATTACATGTACATGTACCATATGTACATTTAGAGTCACTTTGAATTTATCCTTTTTCATATCAACTCTGAAGGAATCGGAATTTGTACATAAAATCTCATTGGTCTGGTCCACTGAATCTTATGTAAAGAAATGGCTCATTAATTCTAGGAGACAGTCCTACAGAATGATTAGAGCCAGGGGCCCTGGAACCTGGGTTCAGACCCTGACTCTGCCACTCATGAGGTGTTTGGCTGTGGACTGGTTACTTTGCATTTCTGAACTTCTGATTCCTTATCTATAAACTGTGAATGTTAGGAGCACCAGCTTCATAGTGATGCTGAAGTGATAAATACATCTGGCTTTAAGAGCTTCCCCTGGATCCTGGTAAGAGCTCAGTGCACGTGGCTTCCTCCTGTTTGTGCTCTTTGAAGTCGGGGTGAGTATACTGAGCACAAGTACAGAGTGTATCCACACCCCTCAAAGTAAAAGTGATCCTTTGCTATTTGATTAGAGAAGAAATCATCAAATAGTTCTAGCAATTAGGAACATGTATGAGCGACAGAGACAGAAAGCCTGACTACATTGAAGCCATGTACTGCTTTCTCAGCTAACCAGTAGCTGAGTAACTCAGTAAATGCTGTTACTTGTCTAGGTTCATTTGCACTGTGGTGTTATCAGAGAACCTGGCTTGTAGCCTAATGATTGCAACATAGCTGCTACAGATGGATACACCAAGAAAGTCCTCAAGGCAGAAGAGGTATGGGAGTGAAGGCAATCTCTTCTGTTCTTGCTCTTTTATCAGGAAATCAACAGATTTCCCACAATTTACCATCTGAATTTTGTTGATGACTTACTGTTATTCTCTGTGTCATATGCCAATTCTCCACGGTAAGAGCTACTGAAATAGCAAGCTGGGACCTTGCAATCTCCAACAAACTTTAGGTTATATTAATAGGAATGGAGGTGAGAAACACAGGTTGGGTAATATTTTAGTGTGTGCCATAATAGCCATCCAGGGAAACATCAGAATTGAGTTAGACTTCCATATACTTATTTTATGGTTTGGTATTTATTGTTTTAATATTGAATTGCCTATTGGAGAGTGATACTATAAACTTTTCATTGCTTAATTCCTCTGAAGTTTTAATTTAGCAGTAGTACAAGATTTTATTTTGTAGCTGAAATGTTTTCATGTGCTTTTGTTTGTTCGTTTGTTTTCCTGAAAACCATCAGCAGTTGGGCAAGGTGTCCCTAGAGTTCACTCAGTTCATTCATCGCGCTTCAGCTATACTGGCTTTCTATTTCTCAAATAGGCCAAGTTCGGCCCTACTTCATGGTTTTCCCACTTGTTCTTCCTTCAGGTTTGGAAAGCGCTCTTCCAGCCCAAACCTACACCTATCACCACCATCTGCCCACCTCTGATTCCTAACCTAGGTTTGGTTCAAATGTCTCTTTCTCAGAGGCTCCTTCTCTGATCTGACGCCCCTTCTAATCAGCCTCTATCTCACTAATCCTATCTTATTTTATTCATTCTCTTGTTTTAATTTTCTTTCTTTAAAACTGTCTTATTTTTTATGCACTTACTTAATTGTCTGACTCTTCCAAATTTACAGTAAGTTCCTCCAACTGAGGGACATTTGTCTGATTCATCACTACAGTTCTCAACCTAAAACTGTACTTAGCACACAGTAGCAATTTAATAGATACTTGTAAGATAAATGAAAGAATTCTTAACACAGGGTTGTTCATTAAAGCAAGAGGAGTGATTTAAATATTAAACACTGAAATGTTTGATTACAGCAAGAGAAAAATGGGTCAATCTCTCCATTCCAACAATTGGAATGTACTTGAGAATACGTCTTCTTACACCTAACAGAACCTGAATGGACATGGTAACAGCTCTCACTTAAATTATACCATGGCTAAAAAACCTCCTTTTATTGACACAGACTTCCATTACCCCTGGTCAAATCTTGCTGGCTTTCGCATCATTGCCTTTGTCTATGTCTGTCCTGAGGCATCAAATATTTATTTAAAAATGCAATTCTATCCAATTAAAAGATGGACAAAATATCTGAACAGAAGTCTCACTAGAGAAGATAAACAGATGGCAAATAAGCATATGAAAAGATGCTTAACATCATATGTCATTAGGAAATTGCAAATTAAACCAACAGTGAGATACCACTACATGCCTGTTAGAATGGCAAAATTCCAAAACACTGGCAACACCAAATGCTGGTGAGGATGTGGGGCAACAAGAGCTGTTGTACGTTACTGACAGAAACGCAAAATGGCACAGTCATTTTGTAACCCAGTTTTGCAGAATTTCTGGCAAAACGTAGTATCATTTTGCCATATGACCTAGCAATCATGTTCCATGATATTTAACCATATGAGTTGAAAACTTATTACTCAAAAACATGAATATCAGCCTGCAGAGCAGCTTCATTCATAATTGCTAAAACTAGGAAGCAATCAAGAGGCTCGTCAGTAAGTTAATGGACAAACTTGGCACATTGATGCAATGGAATATTATTCAGCAATAAAAAACTGAGCCATCAAGCTCCCACAAGACACGAGAAAACTTAAGTGCATATTGTTAAGTGAAAGAGGCCAATCTGATGATGCTACATGGTGTATGATTCCAACTATTTGACATTCTAGAAAAGGCAAAACTACGGAGACACTAAAAAGATATGTAGATGCCCAGAATTTGAAGGGAAGAGAATAGATGACCTATACGATGTTAAACATAAAGAATGAACCTTAATTTAAACTATGGATCTTAATGAATAATAATGCATTAGTACTCACCAATATTAACAGATGTACTACAATAATGCAAGATGTTAATAATAGAGGAAACCAGAAGAAGGGTGTTGGGGAACATGGGAATACTTTGCCTATTCTGTATTTTTCTATAAACCTAAAATTACTCAAAATAACCCAACTAACATCTATTTTTAAATAATGCTCACAGAGTAATATTTAAATACAGAGCACCTGTCTCTAGTGTCTTTGTATTAACAACTTGTAACATGAAAACTGGAAACAGTGATTGATTGGCTTGGCCATACCTATCCACAGAAGAATTGATTAATTCTCTTTCTCCCTTAGATTAGTTGAATAACCAAAGGCCAAAAATGTTACCAAACCCCATTTAATTCTGGACTCTGAGATTCAATGTTTTTCAAAGTTCTGTTTTGAATGGCTTTTATAAGTGTTAACAAAATGTCAGACTTCTCAGAGATCAGCATGTCTTGGGAAATTTTAATAAAAAATAATTGTAATAATAATTGACTGTATTTTAACTAACAAGTAGATATTTCATTTTCTTCCTCAAAAAAAGGACAATTTTGGCTTTGAGGAAAAAATAAAATTCTCAGGTACAGTAAAAATGTGCACAGATTGAAATGTGTCATTCCATTATCCATGAAATAGAGAATAAATGTCTTGCTTACTTACTAGAAAAACAAATTTCAACCCTAGAAGAACACTAAAATTCAGATACTTTAATACCTCTTAATGCTTCTGGATTATATGGAACAATGTAGTTAGTGTAGCTCATGTTATTTCACATAAACATGGAGAATATTTCCTGTGGGCTTTTGATTTTTGGACACAATCCAGGATGAATCAAGGCTTGAAAGTTCAAATACATTAAAAATGAAAAAAAATATTAATTGATGTAATAGTCATCAGAGCTACCAGAAAGTTGTCATCTTCTATTAATCTTAATAATCACGATACTATGTAGCTTTATCACTGTTAACCAGTAGAGTAGTTTCACAATGGTTTTTCTTTCTTTTATTTATCTTTCCTAACAAATATCTATTGTGCAATAAAGGTTAGAGATCATGAAACTGCCGTGTCATTTACAAAGCCTGAGTGATTCATTGATTGCTGGTCTCTTGACTCACCGTTATAACTATCTAAAAGGTTATCTTCTCCTTGATGAAAGTCTTCCAGCAGGCAAGGCGATAGAATGTATCGATGAAATGTCTAAAGGCAAAAAAAAAAAAAAAGAAAATGCAATTGCAATCACTGTGAAATTCTAATTGGGAATCTGTTTTAAGACTTCATAGTTGAGAGACATTTCCATTTGTTTCTCCCGCTTGTAAGCCAGTGTCTTAAAGCCAGCTGATGCTGGGGGAAGCTGCAATAACTTACCCTAAATTTCTTTCCTAGTGATCTGATGGCACAATCCAAAAACTAGAGGTTCTTTTCTGATAGTCTTAACCTTAACTGAAACCTGACTCTTGCCAGGACCACATGCGTTTCCAGCTTTCTTTTTTAGAGGATAATGAAAAGTGCTGCATACGTGAGGTCTGCTACTGAGCCTTTAATAAAATTTATCTCATGCAACAAGATAATAACCCTCTGAAGTAGGCATTACTGCCCTGTTGTATAGTTGAAGAACCAGAGACTCAAGAACTTACATATCCTATTCAATGTTTCAAAACTACACTATGGCAACAATTGATTTCTACGTCCCTGATTCTACACTATACATCCCTGTTCCCCCTCCTGGTGTACTGCATAGACTCCTCTGACACGCACCTGTGGTTATCACTGTCAGCTCTCTTATGTGCAAAGCTCTACCTCTGAGTCATCACCATGCAGTCACGGTGGGTCTCCAATGCTTGTAACTATCTCCATGATTGTAGTCAGCTTCCATTCCTAGCCACCTCAACTGTGGCTGCAAACGTCACTTTCTCTTTAACTCCTCAAACCCTCCACCAAACAAGTATCTATCATCAGGCACATGCCTGCTCTCTCTCTCTCTCTCTCTCTCACACACACACACACACACACGCACACACACACACACACACACGACTTTGCATCCTACTTTACAGAGTAAAATTCAGGTTTTCTGGCAAAAGATTTCTCAGCATGCTGTCCCTCCCTTAACCCTTTTTTGAACCTATATTCATCACAAACCTGTCCTTTCTGTCCTAGCAAAACAGACATCCTCAATCTTCCTGTCCAAAGCTAATCTATGCCTGGGCTCCTGAGTCTACCGCTCAGGAACTGGCTCAACATTTTCTTCTCTTTCATGATTTCATATACATACATCTTTTGGAGTTTGTACTAAATCTATGTATATGTAAATTTTAGGAATGATTTTTGCCTCCAAGTAACAGAAAACACTTCTATATATGGCTTAAGGAAATAGGGGTGACTTTTTTCACATAGTAGGAAATCTAGAACTAGAAAGTTACTGTCATTGGTTTAAAAGCTTAGCAATATCAGGACAATGTATTCTTAATTCTCTCCTCTGTATCCTGTCATGTAAATATACTGCCATTGTTTCGTACATTACACCCTTTTAGAAAGATCTCCAAAAGGTTTCCACTCTGATCTTATTGGCTGGAATTCATCAGCCAAACTGGTTGCACAAAGCTACCCCAAACGCTTTAGAGAACGGGAAGGGCAGGTATGCAATTTTTTAAGGCTAAAGAGTGAAGGCAGGAGAGAAAGAAAGGAATTGGGAAAAGGTACTGTTTTAGTGAACCGACGCTGTCTGTCAAAGCACGTGTGCGTAATTTAGTGTCTTGTATCTTCGAAACAGGAGAGTTATGCAAAAGAAAACTGTGATAGATCCAGATTCTTGATTAGTGTCCCTGTGTTCAGCTTGTGTCTTGTTCCTCCTCTGTCGTACCTGGACTGCTTCAGGTCTGACCCTCTGCAGGAATTTGTTGGCAGTTCCCTAATTTCTGGATCCATCTCCTTGAACACTTGGAGCTGTGACCACTTCTGCCCAGACACAGGAGTCACCTCTTCTGTTCATTCGCTTCTGTCTGAAAACACACGACGGAGCAACCTTGTGTGCTCAGTCCTTTTGACTTTGCTTTGACGTTATTAGTTTTTTCCATATTTTATTTCTGTGTTGCCATTTTGGGACTGTAACTGGAGAGACATTGAAAACTGTGTTGAATCTGCCTTCTTTAACTGTGAGCTTTATCTTATTATGTTGAGTGATTATTTGTATGTCTGTATTGGCTCCTAGGTTCTGAATTATGGAGGCAGGGTCATTTATTTACTTTGTTTTAGTTCTTAGTGTGCTGCACAGTTCTTAAGTACTCGATTATTGATGAATGTGAATATAAATTAATTAATTAATCACTAAATGCTCAGAAGGATTTGAAATCCAAATACCAGACTTGGAGTACAGGATTGCCCCTTTCCACCTGCCTGAAGCAGCAAAGTTTATTTCACATCTCAGATCTTCAGTTTCTCAATATTTAAATTAAAAATAATACTAAATGCACCATGTACTTCATTCATATTCTATCCTAAAATAAAACCAAATAACACAGAAAGTTGCTTGTTGAATTACAAAATGTAAGCAGTTATTATTTGACACATTTTTCTTTTGAAAGTCTTTAGGTAGAATCTGACAAAATGATTAATTAATCCAAAATTATTAATTGAAATTCATCAACAATTTAGTGAATATTTACTATGTACCAATCACTATTCTTGGCACAAGAAATATGGTGACCACTAGATCAGTTCCTGTTCACATGAAGCATACTTCCTGGTGGGTGAAACAAGGTAGGTGTATTCATTTTCCATTTGCTGCTGTAAAAACTTACCACGGGCTTACTGTTTAAAACAAGACTTAATTATCTTACATGGCCAAAGCCTGACAGGTTTCACAGATTAAAGTCGGGATGTAGGCTGGGCTGTTCTCTTTTCTGGAGTCTATAGAAGAGAATTTGTTTTTCCTTTCTGCTAACCACTCCCTGCTTTTTAAAAACACATTGATAGTAAGAATCCTGGGAATTCTTTCCCATACACCATTAGGATGCATTGGAAACTGATGAAAAATACAATACACTAGCATTGCCAAGAGTTTTTTTCAAAACCATTTATATTCTCTCTCTCTCTCTTTAAAAATTTTTTTAACATTTATTTATTTTTAAGACAGAGAGAGACAGAGCATGAATGGGGGAGGGGCAGAGAGAGAGGGAGACACAGAATCGGAAACAGGCTCCAGGCTCTGAGCCGTCAGCACAGAGCCCGACATGGGGCTTGAACTCATGAACCTCGAGATCATGACCTGAGCCAAAGTCAGACGCTTAACCGACTGAGCCACCCAGGCGCCCCTCTCTCTTTAATTTCTAACTGAAATCTCCTTATTTTAAAAGAATTACATACAAAATCAGTTTACTAAAATTCCTTCAGGGCTAAGTCAAGTAAGGTACATTTATTTCTACTACCAACCCAAGAAGGTGATTATTATTTCTATTTCCTCTTAGCATATGAGAAAACTCATAAGTGTTCAAAAAACTGTAACTTATCCAAGAGAGGCTACCAGCTGGGGGTTGGCCAGGATCTGGATGAAGGGCTGAGCAGCCGTTGGTACCAGCCTTGTGGTACATATTAGGCAGGCACACCCACCTGCCTGAAGTCTGTGGGCCTTTTCCATGGCATTGAAAAAGAGGTCACATGTTTAGGAAGAGTAGAAGAAATACCAATTTATAAACCACACCAGGTACAAGTTACATTTCTAAAAAAAACTTTCTCTTGGATAATTTGATGAAGACTAAGACCAGGGGTTCCTGGGTGGTTTAGTCGGTGAAGTGTCTGACTCTTCACTTTGGCTCAGGTCAAGATCTCCCAGTTTCGTGAGTTCGAGTCCCATGTTGGGCTCTGCGCTGGCAGTGTGGAGCCTGCTTAGGATGCTCTCTCTCTCCCTCTCTCTCTGCCCCTTCCCCACTTGCACTGTCTCTGTCTCTGTCTCTCTCAAATAAATAATAAATAAATAAACACTTAAAAAAAGTGTGGCACAATGTGAAAGATCAGATAAGGGGAAGAGCTGGAAAGGCAGATACCACACCACTCTATTGTGCGATACATCTGCGCAAACAATGGGAATTGTAAAATGTTTTCACAGAGTAAAGACTTAAAAAATGTCACAGGCCCAAAAAAGAACAAAAGAAAGAGAATACTGGAGCATAAAGCATTCAAGCCCAAGAATCGTTTTGACAAATGGCCTGGAGAATCCCAAACCTCAGTGGCTTTTGATTTGATTGCTGGATACAGAGCAGAATCTGTGTTGCAAAGATTCATATGGGATAAACTTTAGAAATGGTTTAAAAAAATTCTCAAATCTCAGTGGAGAAAACCGAGTCAGAGAATAATGGGGCTGCTCGGTGAACCACAAACGCCCATGGGCTATGAGGCTCAGTGGGAAAGGAAAGATTTATTCCTCACTTGAAATGTAATGTGAGGCCATTGCGAAGATACAGATTTTGGAATCAGAGAGACTCCGCTCAAATCCAGACAGTTGTTCTGTCTAATGGTGATACTCTCTCTGAGTATCACTGTTTATGTGCCTGAAACAGGAATTAACCAAGATCAAATGCATTTAATGGTCACACATGGTCTCGTATACTAAATCTCAACACATGAAGCCTACTTATTCGTTCATTTGTGGATCATTCCCTGAGTGCTGGAGAACTTTGATAAGGAATGATCAGTCTTGGGGATAAAAAACAAGTAAAAAGGCAATGTATTACAGTACACAGTGATACACGCTTTAGGATGAGACTATGGCACGCTGGGAACACACAGGAGTGTCACCCTGAATGCCTAGGGTGTAAATAAAGGCACCTAGGAAGGGCAATATCTCCTTAGATGCCAGCGATGCATAATGGCAGTTCGCGTGAGGAGACTGGAACATATTATGAGACTAGAGAAAGAATTGGGGTGCTGCAACAGTCCAGGAGGGTCTATCTCCAGCAATGGGAACCGGAAAATAAGAAATGTAGAGATCAGAAAGAAAAGACCCGGTTAGGAAGCTCATCCCTTTTCTTTCCCTCCTCTGTAAAGTTCAAGCCAGGTTAGGAGCAACCCATATCTCGTTTTCTCTTTCATCCTTTTTTCTACTTACACAGTTAGGAAAAGGCAAATATCAAATATTTATCAAGATGCCGACCAATCAGAACAGTAGTTGTCTTGGCAATGGGGCAGGGTTCTAGGGGAAAGGAGTAAGAGGAAGCAGTGGAGAGTTTTAACTCAAATGAAAGCATAATATTTAACAAATGGCATGTCCATGTCATTGTACCATCTGAATTTGAGCCCTGGATCAGGTTAAACAACTGAGAAATAAGGTTGTCATCACTGACATTGATTTTTTTATGTTGCACTTACTTTGTAGTAGGTTAACATCCTCCTCTATATAACCCGTGCACGTGCACGTGCACACACACCTCAGAACACTTTATATCCCAGCTATGAACAACTGGGTCAAATGTTGAAACAAAGCACATTATTTAATTTCATGGAATTAACTGATCTAAAGGTCGGTGATTCTAGCACCATTAAGACTGTCCCATCAGTCTCAAATGACCCACAATTCAAAGATGATATGATTAGTATAAGACTTTTCTAGTTTCAAAGCACTTTCACATTATCAAATGTAATCCTCACAATAGCACAGTGAGGTAGATAGAGCGGGAACTCGGTCATTTACAAATGCTCTGAAAGTCAATTTCCACCAGCTGAAAGATGGCCAGGAGCCAAAGAAGCAGGTGGTATCATGATGTGTACGTAGAAAATGAGAAAATTGAGACCTATCAAGATAAAACTGATATCCTTTAAATAATATGCACTACTCTTGAAATGAAAAGATACAAATAAAGAAAGGGACACAAACAGAATTTTATTATTAAAGACATTTCACAAGTTGAGTGAAAAAGGACTGAGAATGTTAGAATTCAAATGACAGGACTAACTTCTTTTTCTAAAAGCTTTTATTTGTGGGCTATTTGGAGTTGCAAAGGATTACAATTGGGTTTTAGGCTCGCTAACTGATGTGTGTCTAGTTAAATCCTAAAACAGAATTTACATAGTATTCTGAGTGGACAGGAGGCAATGGCATGTTTTCCAAATAAGAACAAAATAGTGGAAAGTCTGTTGCTTTCTTAACCAACATTGGTTTAAAAATATAGTCCCAGTTTTTGTGAGAGTTAGTGCTGATGTCCACACAATTGTAATTTTTTTATATAGTGTGGTCCACAGAATTCCAGGGTAAAGGCAACATTTCCTGAGGGACCAGGGCAGGTTTCCTTGGAGGAGTTGGTACCTTGAAGAATGGGCTAAATTAATCCAGGCGCCTTTCAGTTTCAACAACCATTTTGCCACAATACACCTCAACGTTTCTTTGGGATTTATTCACTCTTGCCTTCTGTCTAGACCACATTGCAACCTTGTCATTTTCAGCCAGAAGAATGAAGACATTTGTGAACAAATCAAGAGGAAAATTGTACCCACGAAGGGAGAATCGGTGAAATGAGAATACAGATATTCCTTTTGGTGTCTGTTTAGGTTATCTAGTACACACTGAATACAGTGGACTCTGGGAGGTGCTCTATAGAGGAGGCATAAGCCCAAATTAAATCTAGACCTTGAGGAAACATAATATATGGCACAAATACATTATCTTATATGATATTTTATATTATATAGTGTATATCGTATTGCACTACGTTATCCTACGTATGATACAGTATATGATTATGCACGGGAGAAGATGTGATGAAATGACTTAGGAAGCATCTGAATATATTGTATGGGATTTTTGAACAGATAGCAATTCATTTAAGCTTAAGGGGCAGAGGTGGGGTAAGTGACAACAAAGACACATGGAGATGGGGACACAAGGCAAAGGACTGCAGATACAGGGTATAGCAAAAGAAACAGGAAATGCAGGGCAGAGATAGGCAATCATGTGGCACGAATGTTAGGAGGCAAGCTTGAGGGCGGTGAGGTGGGACTGTGAAGCATTGGGGACTGGATCAAGGAAGCCTTGAACATCCTTATCTGGAAAGAAATTGGGAGTCAATCTTTTGGAGGATTAGCCCCACAGCGCTCTGAAGGATGGTGCTTGGAAGGCATGAGAGAAGCCAGGAGTCTGACTCCCTGGGAGAGCAGCAGCACCGCCCCCCAAAGACTTACTGAGTGTGAGACACCACGAAAACTCTGAATGGGACAAGCCTCATAAATAGGATTCTGCTTTTTATTATCACTTTTCATTAGTTTTCTGAAACAAGAAAACCAGATTCTACAGACAAGTCAGTGTCAAATCTGTATCAAATCTGACTGGGAGAAAAAAATCAGTATCAAATCTGACGGGGGTGGGGAGAACAATAAAAAAAGGCCCATTGAGGCTGTAAGGCATTGAACAATGGGTGGTGTTTGACTTGGGTGGATTACTGATGTGTGTTTTTAAAAGATTTTATTCTGAAAGGGACAAAGCGTTCTCCTGAAAGACTGGCCTCTTTTCTCTCTAATTTTAGTCCCCCTTTTCTACTCTGCTATTATATTGCTCTAACTTTTAAAAGGAATATTTTACTAACTCTCCTCACACCAGGTAATTCTTTCATTGCCAGGACAGTTATAAGGTCATTGCTATGTGCTCTTTTTCAATCAAAGAGTGACACCCAGACAAAAGTCCTCCCCCAGCACACTCCCATTGCTTGGCTGCACTGCCCGGGCTGAGCTGCAAATGTGTCTCCTGTAACAGTTTAGCATTCCCCAGAACCTGTCAGGGGCACTGAGCAAGAGCGGGAGAAAGGCTTGCTGATATATTCATGGTCATTTATAACGTCGACAGCCATGCCGAGCAATGAGAGCTGAGGCATTTCTAAAACTAAAGAAATGTAAAAACGCTTGCCTTTAATCAGTGTGTCTCATGCTTTTGCATGCATTGTTTTAAGCAAACGATTTCATCTGAAAGCGTTCTATTCCTGACAGTACTCCTCTGGGAGAATGTTGAAAACTCTAAATCTCAAATCAAGTGTGAAATGTTGCACAATTTCTAATTACCGAGTTCCGTGGAAAGAGTAGATCCGATCGAATGTGACACCGGGGGACTTATGGCATGGCGTATTAGGAACACCTGTTGTCAGGCAAAGTGACATCTAAGATGCTGGCACAATCTCCCAATTAAGGTGGTTAAAGCTAGCTTAGCGTAAAGCCAATAAAATTCACAGTAAAACATGCTGTCAGCTGAAAGATAACTGCACAGAATGGGCCTTGGGGGGGGGGGTTGCAGTTTTTGTTTGTTTTGCTTTTTGAATTTCCTGCCAGCACCATTACCACACAGTTTATTTTCCCAATGGCTCCTTGTTAATCTACAGAGGGTGCAACAAGTATATTAAACTACAGCCATACTTTGCTGACCTGAACGTGAATGAATACGGGCAGACGTTTGTTTCTCATGAAAGGACACTACGTCCCGAACAGCAGGTTTTCAAATCTCCTTAGTGAATATCTTGGAAATAAAAGTTTTAAATGCGGTTGCTGCCATTACTTTTTATTGCACAGGGTTCCTGCCTTCCCCTGAGCTCAGTCTGCTTTGTGGGTGTTACTGTGTTTGTCTTCACAGTATGGTGTGCAGTTGTAGGCTATTATTCTGGTTTTACAGATGTCAAAACAGACATGCAGGCAGGCTGTGACTTCCCCAACATCACGAAACAGAACTGAAGCTGCCATTCGTTCCTGGACCTACTCGATTACCCATACATTTAAAGGAGAAAGAGGAGGGTGCGAAGCAGTTAGAGAAGAGTCAGAAAAAGAAGATGGGTATAGTTTTTATTACCGACCATAATCTCTATTTTTACAGGCTCATTTAACCTTATTTGTCAGATCTGTGTATGGGAAGACTTAGGGCTTTGGGCTTCTGAATCTTGTACATCATCACAAAGCACATTAAAAGGCAGAGCCAGCATTTGAACCAAGCTGACTCTTGAGACTTTTCACTGCATTTTGGAGGTAAGTTTGTCATTACTCCCCATGGTTTGGTTTTCTTTATCTGTCAGAGGGGCTGCACAGAAACAACAGCTGTTGCTTAGATAAATGGGCTTTATTTCTTTATAGAAGTTAGGGATAAATCCTAGAAAGGCAACAGAGGCCAGGTAGAGGAAAAACAGAGGTTTGGGTTTGGGCGAATGTGCGCATAAAGTGCACCTCTGCTCCTCACTAGGTGATAAAATCTTTTTATCAGGTACTTAATTTTTATCCCTCTCTGTTTTTCCATCTGAAAAGAGATACAAGCCTACCTATTTTGAGGAACTGACATAATAATAAAAGATAATGTGATTTTCTAGTACATTTACATGTCCAATAAATAGAAGCCATCATTATTTCATGTAGTTCAGATGCGTTCATCAATCGAAGAGGGGATGCCACAATTGAATCTTACATCTCCAGTCCATGTGAAATAGGGTAATAGAGATGCTAACGCGTTGTTAGGAAAATATGTATCATGTGATCGATTTTAGAAAGCATTCCTATTGTAAAGTATTTCCTATTCCTAATTCTGTCTCCGTTTGCAATCTTACATTAATAAGTCCTATGTTTTGAATTAAAATGATACATGTAAGATTTAATTACGGAATTAAATATATTTTAAATGGTAATTTAGTCTGAGAACCAAAGCCAGTGAAAATTTTTGTAAACATGAAGCAATCAGTATCTACTAAATTCTATTTATCATGAGGTAAATGTGACAATGGAGCCATTAGAAATTAAAGTTCCATTAAAAAGTTCAATAACAATTAACTATCTCTTTCTCAATTGAAAACAAGCAATTAAACACTAATATTCAGTAAAGAAATGTAGATATTTTTATACTTAGCAGCTTTATTTGTAGGAGGATCATCACTTCTACTACAGCTAAAAAAGGCGAAGCAGAGTGTTCAAAGACGTGACTTCCAAGAATCTTACATTTTGCTAGCTTTTTACTCTTTTCTTATTTGAAAGTGGTAAGGTGATTCTGCTATAAAAATTCTCCATAAAAATTTAATATTTTATAATGGAATACTGAATGTTAAGTACACTGAATTGGAGGGTAAGATTTTTTTAGTTGTAAATCAAAGGCAAAAATAGAACAGTTTTGTTTGCACATAAACCAAATATCCTACAGATTGAAACATGGCCAATGTACCAAAATGTTAGAAGGTATTCAGCGTCATTTCACCCTCAATAGTTCAGCTGTGAACATTACTGCTGTCATTTAATACCCCAAATTTGTTTTAGAATTAAAAATGTTCAATTTGGGATTGGATGAACTGAACAGGCCTTTTTACAATAGCCATCATAAGCCAATTTGAAATTTCTTGAGACAATAGGTACAGCTCAGACCAAGGAAATAAGAGAAATTCTCTATCATCTAAAACTTCTTAGTGGCCCGATGTCTTTAAAAGTGAGCTACAGTGGTCTACTGAGACTCGCTTCAGGAAAATCAGAAGACCTTTAAAATAAGGCAACCCAAGCAAGAGTTGAGAAATTAGCCTTCTGAGTGCTTTTAAGTTCATTCTAAGCACTCATTAATTTATGGAATGCTTACTAGAGTCTGCCTCAGTGTAAACAGAGGCATTTGAAGTCCAAATCAGGATTTTGAACAGGAAGCTCATAACTTAGAGATCACAGAATCATTGATCCATGGGAACTTTGGAGATTATCTAGTCCAATCCTCTTCAATTGAGAGAGGAGAACATTAAAGGTGTTAAAAACTTCAAAAAGTTTTTGCATACATCAACTTACGCATTCTCAGAGCACCTTTTTCTATGTAGAGGCATAGGTAATGGTCATGTCATTTTACAAAAAAGGGAAACAACTCACAGAAACTATCTCCTAGTTGGTCATTGGAAGAAATAAGCAACCCTGGGGAACTAAGGATACTAGGACCTTGAAGGCACCCACAGAAACTTCAGGAGTATCTGTAGAGATGAATGGCAACTGAGAATCACCAAAAGTCTATAGGACCATTTCCAAAGGAGATTCAGTTGGGATGTCCATTGGCCATAGCACTGTGAGCCCTACGGCTTTGGCAGGGGCCATTTAGCTACTAAAGTTGAGGAGCAGAATGAAATAAATGGGCAAGTGGCCAAGTTAATCACAAGTTAATCAGTGTCCAGGTGAATTTTAAGCACCAAGAGAGCTGAGCAGCCATATTCCCCACCAGTCAGAGGAAGAACCCAAATGATGGACTGCTTGCTACTGTGGATCCAGCAGAAGCCCAGGGAGGCTGAAAATGCCGTTATTATAAGAGGCTTGTAGCAAGACAAACACAGATGTGAGGTCAGGCTCTGCCTCTTTCTTCTGGCTTTGGATTTGGAGAAAATCACTTATTTCTCAGAGTCTGAGATTCTTCACAGTTTTGTCTCCAGAGAATTTGCTTTTTAAATAATATAATTCATGTTCAAAAGCTTTATTGCAGAGTGCTTAGAACGTAAGAGCTTGAAATAATAAAAAAACTATTATTTTCGTTATTATTATTGTTTAAAATATACCCCTTAAGGGGCGCCTGGGTGACTCAGTTGGTTAAGAGTCCAACTCTTGATCTCAGTTCAGGTCATGATCTCATGGTTTGTGAGTTCAAGCCCCATGTTGGGCTCTGGAACCTGCTTCGGATTCTCTCTCTCCCTCTTTCTGCCCCTGCCTCACTCGTGCTGTCTCTGTCTCTCTCAAAATAAATAAATAAACTTTAAAAAATAAAAAAATAAAATAAAATATAAAATATACCCTTGGAGTCAAGAAGTTTTTGTTTTGTTTTGTTTTGTTTTGTTTCCCCAATCACCAGGCCTATAAGCAACATGATGACATCTGAACATGGAATAGGTGGATGGCAAAGGGGTGGGCAAAGGGGTGGCAAAGGGGAATATATTCCTTACAACTTAGGTGACTAATCCAAATTATTGGAGACAGAATGGAAAGCAAGTTTCCTTCCTTCTAAGTCATTTATTCCCCTTTAATAAGCCATTAGAGTTTCACAAATTCTTTTTGCATTAAAAACAAAAAAAAGTCCCTTTGTTATTCTCAAAGCTGTATTTAAATTAACCCACAAATATCTATTAGAACATTCATATCTGTTATTTTGAATTTTATGGAAACTCTACCACTGCTTTTGTTAAAGTTGCTAATTCAGTTAAACAATGGGAGGCTCTCATGTCACTATTTTAATGCTCTGCCTTGTTGAGGTTTATAAATATTCATGCAGAAGAGCCACTCAACATACTCAGTATTGTTGTCTTGACAGATAAATGCCTAGCCTTCAATTACAGGAGATTTTTTCCCCCCTGAAGCAAGCATTACATTTGACTAAAGTATGAAAGAAAAATCAAGTTTGTAAACAGATTTACCAATCAAAGGACATTTAAAAAAATTTTAAAGCAAAAACTATACTTTTTTTGCCAAATAACACAATATTTTTCGTTTTCCAACATATATGTCCTGACACTCCTGATCTTGATACAGCTTTTCCCTGCTCATGGCTCCTTTATCACATCTTACCAGAAAACTTATTAAGTCATTAATAAATTAGTTTTGACTGTTCTAGAATTTCAAATAAATGGAATCATACAATATGTACTTGTTTGTTTCAACTTCTTTCATTTAGCATATCTTGTGGTATATACACACTACTACATGAATAAGTAGTTTTTCCCTTATTTCTGAGTAGCATCCCGTACACAGAATGATCGATTCATTTATCCGTGAAACTTTCATGGACATTTAGTTTGTTTTAGAGTTTTTGGTTATTACGAATGCAGCTTCTCTGAATATTCAGACACATGATTATTTTAAACACATTTTAGTTTTTATTAAGTAGGTATCTAAGAGTAGACGTATATGGTTGTAGGTTTGTTTGTTTTATAAGAAACGCTCAGACCAGTAGAATATTAATGGGTCCCTAAAACTCATTTTCTATAACTATGGTTGTCCAGGTAGCTATGGGCCTAAATGGGAGAAAAGTGAATAAATAACTTAACCATATTACATGGTAGAAGCCAGAGCAAACACTTTCACCAAGAAACCTGGTTTAAGTGTTCCTGCTGTTAAACAACACACGATCCTGCCTCTAAAATAGACTCTCTACGTGTTCCCATGGTCATTGCAGCATTATTCACAATAGCCAAGACATGGAAACAACCTAACTGTCCATCAATGGATGAATAGATCATGAAAATATAGTGTGTGCACGTACATTTATATATATATGTGTATATATGTGTGTATGTGTGTGTGTATATATACACATATGTATATATATGTATATATACACATATGTATATATATGTATATATACACATATGTATATAAATGTGTATATACACACACATATACACACATACACACACACACACACACACATATATATACACTGATATCCTCACATGTGTGACAACATGGATGAAATTTGTGGGTATTATTGTTAAGTGAAATAAATCAAAGACAAATTACTATATGATCTCATTTATAGGTGGAATCTAAACAAATCAAACTCAGAAACAGAGAATAGATTGGTGGTTGCCTCCAGGGGCTTGAGCGTGGGAGAAATGAGGAGCTGTAGGTCAAAGTATACATACTTTCAATTACAAGAGGAATAGGTTCTGGGTGTCTAATATATAACATATTGTATACTTGAAATTTGTTAAGAGAGTTAATGTTCTCACCACACACACACACACACACACACACACAAATGGTGACTACGTGAGGTGACGATATGTTAACTATCTTTATTGTGGTAATCATTTCACAATATGCAGATATCAAATGATTATGTTATACACCTTAAAGTTACGTGGTGTTGTTTGTTAATTATATCTCAATAAAGCTGGACAAAAATTTAAAAATGAAAAAGAAGTGCACTCTTTATAACAGTGTGAGAACAAAGCCTGTAGTAGAGTGAAGAATGAGGGGACAGACTAAAACCGCATTTGTTCATTAGCTAAGAAATCACATTTTTAGCTGATTTTTCATTTATTTTAACTGTAGAACATCTTAGTACTAGGCCTGTGCTGCTATGTACAGTCTAGGCACTGTTAGCAAATTCTTAAGGATGCCAACTCAAAGTTTGACTTTATTATGTTGGACACAAAGGAAAGCCAGTAATCAAGAGAGGAGGATGGCCAAGATTTAGCTTCATAAGATTCTATGAAAGCATAGTTTGCACTGTCCTTCACACCATTACTTTCCCTTTCCCAACTCGGTCAGACCTGGAGACTGTCTACATAAGGTCAGCCTGCACAGATATTCTCTCCTCGTAATATAATTCTGTTGAGTGAATCCAGCTCAGGTTTGTATATGCCTTTACTCATTTGGAATTGAGAATGATTTGCCTAATTTGACCATTGTATAAGTAAACACACTCATAAGATATAAGGAAAGTATTAGAACTTTTTTACGTCTTTTTTTGAAAGTTTATTTACTCTGAGAGAGAGAGACAGAGAGCTGGGGAAGAACAGAGATAGAATCCCAAGCAGGCTCCACACTGCCAGCATGGAGCCCAATGTGGGGTTCGAACTTATGAACTGTGCAATCATGACCTGAGCCGAGATCATGACCTGAGCCGAAATCTCGAGTTGGATGCTTAACCACCAAGCCACCCAGATGCCTATGAACGTTTTTATATCTTTAACATGGGAGTGGTCATGCTGTTGTACTTATTTGTCAAGACTCAGCATTTTGCTAACAAGCACTTTTCAATAAAAATGTAGAAAAAAATAATGTAATTTGGCATGAAAGTCAATTAGAGAAGCTTATTAAATTCTCTAGATTTGCCAGTAATCTGAATGATTACTGTATTGAATACATGTATTGAATAATTCATCAGCTGTTTATTACATTTAACCCTCCCCCAATTCTGGAAATTTTTTCTTTTCCTTTTTTATTTTGTAAAAGGATTAAATTTTTTCACCTGGGAGATGCCAGAAGTTTAATTGCAGTTTTATTAACATGAAGCTTTTGTTACTAGAAAGGGTTTTAGCTAACACTATGTTCTGTGCTCAAAGTAAGGGACCTCACTACAGCATTAGGGTATTTATCATAAACCCTCAGTCTATTTATTTATAGGACAAGCAATGGCTAATTCTTTCCAGTATTGTAAGCCACAGATAGATGGGTATCTTGCTTCTAATTGTCTGATTTACTAATTTGAAACAAATAAAAAAGAGTTAAGTAATGCTGTTTTTAAGCTGAACCAGAATAATAAAATCTAAGGTAATTTCATTCTATGTAAGTGGACTGCTCTTCCAGAAATGTAAAAAAGAAAAAAAAAGATTAGTAAGATAAGTACATAAACATATAGAATATACTAAAGCATAATTAAATATCAGGTGAATGCATGATAACTTAAATTGTACTAAATAGAAATCATGTTATATTAACTAGGCTATCCTGTGCATCTGTTAATATTATACAATTTGACAATTTAAATAATCTGTCATGAATTCTTTTAAAATGCAAATTATTAATTTATACATATTTTATATTAGTATAATGAATTCCTATGATAAGCATGGGATGATTCTAGCATAAAGGCTCTTGCAGTCTATTTTATAGGCAAAGCTGAATTTCATATATGAATAAAGCAAGAACTTACAACTGGCACTTAGAATCTGTCTATAAGGGGTGCCTGGGTGGTTCATCAGTTGAGCTTCTGACTTTGGCTCAGGTCATGATCTCATGATCTGTGAGTTCGAGCCCTGTGTCAGGCTGTGTGCTGACAGCTCAGAGCTTGGAGCCTGCTTCAGATTCTGTGTCTCCCTCTCTCTCACCCTCCCCCATTCATGCTCTGTCTCTCTCTGTCTCAAAAGTAAATAAACATTAAGAATTAAAAAAAAATCTGTCTTTAAGAATATAATACTCTTACCTGGACCAAAATACAAATTTTGTCAGTACTTGTGGTATAAATTAATAAGCAGAATACATTATTCATTTTTAACATGTGTTTGAGATTAATTTAAAAAAACAGGTTTTAGATTGGTGACATTCATTAACATACTTGCTTTATTTCTTTTGAAAGATAAAAGCACCTCAATAGATTTTCTAAACTGCCAGCTTCCTAAAAAACACAACTGATTCTTTTCTTAATGTATATGAGTTTATAGGTCAAAGAAAATAAAAGATAAATTAGAATAAATGTAAGCATCTAAAATTACCTTGCTCCTTGCAATTCTGCACAGAAAGGCTTACATCTCTATAAAAATGGGACAATGGAGATCAAAATAAATTAATTCATCTACCGTGGTCTTGAACTTGAATCAAGCACACAAAGGTAATTGTCTCCTACACCTACAGAACACATTTCTCACATCCTTAAAATTTCACATGATGTTTTCAGTAGGGTTATGCGTGCCATATTATAAATGTTTTATAAGTTTGCAATTATAAGAAATAAAAAAAGACATTCTTCAGGTACATTATGTTCCCACCATGTTTTTATAAGATTTTCCTAATGGAACATTTAGTGTTTATCAAGTCCTACTACAAGCTATTCAAGTTTTTCATTTGTCTGAATCTCAGGAAATCCAGATGATGTGCCATAATATAGCAACTAAGAGCTCTAGTTTAGACTTTGACAAACTTGGCCCTAAGTTCTAGGCCAGTCTTTTGGCAATTGAGGACTCAGATTTCTGTCAGAACCCCGACAGTCTCATGGAATCGCCACCCTAATCTGAAATGCCTACTTCCAAACCTCTGGGTAAGAAAAATAAAATCTGTTTTAAGCCACTGTTTTCCAGATTTGTTATCTGTGGCTAAATATGGTTATTAACTAATATGCTAATTGTGTCACTGTTGGTAGATTCTAATTCCATTCTGAACCTCCTTTTTATTCGTTCATAAAATAAGTATAGTAAATATTGAAAGAATAATCGTACTGAGTGTGCTGGAAGAAGTAAATGAGAAGACACATCCAAAGTGATTAACCCAATTGTTGGCAGTGAATTTGCACTCAACAGATTGCAAATATTAAATTTATGTACTGTTTAAGAGGCAAGGCTTCCTTTTCTTGCCCCATCCATTTTCAGTGTTACATTTGAGAGAAACTATCAGCAGTCAAATACTTGAAGATGGAAACAATCTTGTGTCTTCACATCTCTTTGTATTTTTTAACTCTAACAATACAACAAATCAGGAATCATAGAAATCAATCCAAAATTGCTGTGAATCTATGCCCTTGAGAACTCTTCAGAGCAACACTGCTTACTCAAAATATAGAGAGGAACTGATGCTGTAAGGCTGGATGTAGTTAAACTTTAATGAAAGCAAAATGTGAGAAAATAAAGTACAATCAGATATTCCATACCTTATAAATGAATAAAGTTAGATGGTTTTATTTTTACAAGACTCTAAAAAGGCAGAAGTAATGTTAATTTAGACAGCTGAATTGTTTCAGATAAACAATGACTTGAGAGTAATTACCATAGCAAATGTGCTAATGATTTTGAAAAGATTATTCTAAGTAAAATCCATCTAACTGAGGAAATAAAAACACAAAGCATTAAATCTCAGATCCTTTTTAAAGTGAAGCATTACTTATTTACTGCTTTTAGGAGATTTTTCCTCAACAGAGCAATTAATTTTTCCTAATTTAATATATAATGAAGTTTCTTATGCATAATTATATTCCTTTCATTTACATTTCTAAGAAACCATTGAACTTCAAAATAAAAAGTTCATTACAATGCTAATATTTAACACTTCAAAAAAATCCCCCTGTGCAAGTAACTAAATTAGTTGCTTGATTAATTCTATTTACCATATTCCTTTTCTGTTTCAACCATGCCATTTTTTTCCCCCAGATTCATTCAAGAGCTTAATTCTCTATGATTTATTGGAAAAGCAAACATTTTTCTTGGTTTATTTGGTTGACTTGTTTTCATGTGTGAACTCTGCATTTTTTATTTTCCTGCTGTCAATTACTTCCAAAAAGCAATTTTTAAAGTTGTCCATCAGGCATAAACTGTGCAAAGGTATATTTTCCCCACCAAACCCTTCTGAAAATCGTCCACGTATCACCCATTACTTAAAGTCTAAAATATGTTCCTAAAATCTTTGTAATATAAGATGAAGGTATCAGATTATAGAATAAAGTTGTTCTAAATAAGAGCTGACTTGTTAGAGTTCTAAAATATCTAAAATAAAAGATTAGAGGATACTTTATATATTTTTGTATGTGTAAGTAGAATAATGGGATGGGAAAACTGATCCTCTCTTTAGGTTACATGGGGGTTCGTATATTTTATTTGTTCCTTTACTTAAAATATCCAGTGAATGTTAAATGCATACATAGCACTGTGGTAAAATGAAGGAGGAGCCTATGCAGTATTTGAAAGCAAGGTCTCTACCCAATTCCTTGTTGTCTCCCCCAGCCTCCAAAATGATAAGGAAAGAGAAAGGAAACACACCAGATAGTAGAAAAGAAATGGAAATAAAGGGAAAAAAGGATGGAAAGAAGAGAGAGAGCGTCTTGAGTTGGTTAGAAGCATGGCCTATGGTAGAAAATAAGTTTATCTTCAAGGCCGGCTCTTGTACTTTAGACAAGTGTGTATTCCTGGGCCTCATTTTCCTCATCTGAATAATGGGAATAATATCATCCACTTCATAGAGTCCTGGGAGAATTAAATGAGATCATGTCTACAAAGTATGTGGCAATACCTAATATTTGCCATATCTGGCAGACCCTATCAGACAAGTCATCAATTTGAAGTAGATTCTTTCTCATATCTTTGTGGACAGCTTGAATAAAGGAATCAAGATCAAGCTAATTTTATCTCAGTAAGTGATGAATTAAGTGAGCTCATAATTTGAAGTCCAAAAGAATTCACTGATATTACAGAGCCAAATAATGAATGGCAATAGAGCAAGTAAAAATTCAAATATAGAATAAGGAAGAACTGGCTCCAGGAATTTAAAAAAAAACTGATAAATTAGGCCATGGAAGGCAAAGCTAAGTATAATTAGAAAGGAATACTAGATTCGAATATTTAATGATTCAGGTGTCAGTCTTTTTATTCTGTAATGAACAGTTCCTCCTTAGAATCCTGCGTCTTGCTTCAGCCACCTGGATTTAAAAAGGGTAAGTTAAAACTGGAAAAGGTGGAAGAATGAATAATAGAGATGGAATTAAACCCTTGTGAGTAAATGACAGAGTATTTTAAGCTCTTTGACTTTACAAAATGCTATAATGTGATATGATTAACAATTCTATCTTTGTTTCTCAGCAGTGAAGTGAGTTATCCAAGCAAAAATCTTATAAGACAAAATTAAACAGGCAAGATGGACTTTAGTCAAGGTAACTCTTATAGGGAAGAGAGTCTAGCACTTTGAACTCTGTTGAAACAAAGGGAGGGGGCTCTAAGCGCTGGGGTGAGCTTGTGGAAAAGTACTGGAAGACATTAGGGGAGGTTGATCTATGGAATATGTGTAGCACATCCAGTTATTTCTCATTTTGCAAATGTTTGTTCCTATGATTATGCCATCAGTGTTTGCTAATTAGTGCCTGAGGAAGTTGGGCTCTGACCCTCCCACAGATAGGGACACTACCTTCCTTGATATTTACATTTCAAAGAGATGGCCCCCATTCCAACATGAGTCCTGCTACCAACATTTCCCATGGAAAATAAAAAAAAAATAAGAGATGGCTCCCAGGTTCCTGAGAAAGACATTCTTGGGCTACAAAACTGGCAAGAAGCTCTTCAAGAGATTGACATCTTAGATGGGCAATAAATAAATAAATTAATATAATATAAAAATGATGTACAATTACAAGTTTTCTAAAGTAAATGCTCTTAGGAAAAAGGGAGGTTAGGGCCAATGTCAGGAGGAAGTCTGTCTAAAGTTTAGTCAAGCTGAGGGGAATGTGAAGCCAATCTTGGTCAGAGTATTTGTTTTCCAAGGCCATAATAAAGCAGCAAAATAAGGATAAAAAAAGAAAAGAAAAAAAGAGAAGAAAAGAAAATGCAAAACAAAACAAAACCAAAAGATTTCAAATAAAAAGAGATTTTAGTTAGAATTAAGAATCATGAAATAAGTCATCACTTCCAGTGTATTGCAAGTATAATAAAATCTTGAAAAGTATAGTTTGGAGGAATTTATTTATGTTGTACCTATCCATGATGAGCATCTTCGTGAAGAAAAACTTTTTTTCCCCCTAGATAGCTAACATTTATTGCTCCTCAATGATGGGAAGGTAGACCAATGGATCTCTCATTTTCTGCCTAATAGTTTCTTAAAAACACCAACCACCTTTAATTTAATAATCCTAAGAGAATGAACTAGTTGTGTGGTCAGTGCACTCATGAAACAGAGTAACTCTAAGACTAGAGTAGAAATTCAATTCTTAGTGTGGTAAATGCAGCTTCCAGATAATGAGAATGGTTGATATTCCTTGAACATCCACGCTTGTCCCATAATGTGGTAGGATCATATGAAAATTTTATTAAAATTTACTTCATTAAAATTTAATCTTACAGGTTAAGTTTACAGATTTCTCCTGTTATTATTGTCATTTTGCATGTTTTGTAATACAGTTTTACAAAAGGACACACATTGGTAAATTTGATGGGGAATTCAGTCAGTCAGAGAAGGGCAAATACTATATGATTTCACTCATATATGGAATTTAAGAAACCAAAAAATGAGCAAAGGGAAAAAAAGAAAAAGAGAGAGAGAGAGAGAGAGAGAGAGAGAGAGAGAAACCAAGAAACGGACTCTTAACTGTAGAACTGATGGTTATAAGATAGGAGGTGGGGGGGCGGGGGGATGGGGTGGGGAGGGATGGGGATTAAGGAAGGCACTTTTGATGAGCACTGGTGATGCAAATGTTGAGTTACTAAATTACACCTGCAACTAATATTACAGTGTATGTTAATTAACATGAATTTAAATAAAAACTTAAAAAATAACATAAAAAAGGATAATTTATCCTAATTATGAAGAAAAAGAAAAAGATTTAGAACCAGAGTTCTTCTTCCCAATTGTATTATTATATCTTTGCCTCAGAACATAAAAATAAATAAATAAATAAATAAAATAAAATAAAATAAAATAGAAAGAAAGAAAAAAGTAAACCCTCTCTTTTGGAAATGGCAAATATTAGCCCGTAGGATTAAATTTAAATTTAATTTAACAGAAAATTCTGTTTTCTACAAAAAATAAAAGACTCAATTATTTCTGACTTGTACTTTAGTGCAATGTATATAATATAATAAAATGAGGCAAGCCATTGGGTAAGGTTTGAAGTAAAAACATGATGCAGTTTGTATTTTAAAATGTACTTATAAAGAGAAAATAAGGCTTTATAAATTACAATATGAAAACCACTGAAATAATTCAGCTTGCTACATGGTATCTTCTAGTAATAAAGAAAATTCATAAAAGGTGAGAGAGAAATCATGATGAACTGATGCCTCTAGATGATTCGTTTGTTTCATTCCCCTGACAATTTTATATTGCTAGTGAAAATAATGTCCATTACACAACAGTGCAAATTCATATACATTGTCCTATTTACTACTTATGCTAATAAAAGACCATGTTGCAATAACCCACTCCAGATAGTTTAGGAAGAGTAGTATCACAACTCAATGTTCAGTCTTTTCCCCCTCCAAAAAGTGAAATGACTTACCCCAGGGGCATCCTCAGTTGAAATAGTCCTCATATAAATGGCTTCTTAGAAATATTACAGAAGCAGTTATAGCACATCATTCTGTAAAGAAAGTCTGGGAGTAAATAGTATCCTACCAGTAACACTCTGGGGATTTCTATACATAATTCATGTTTATGGTCTTCAAAATCTGATGAAATCAATAGAATTTCCAGAGAGTCAGCAATTGCTCCTTCTCCAGAAAGTGGAATTTTTAAAAAATACAGTTGACACACAATGTTACATTAGTTTCAGGTGTACAACATAGTGACTCAAAAAGTTTATACATTATGCTATATTTATCACAAGTGTAGCTACCATCTGTCACCATACAACACTATGGTAAAACCACTGACTGTATTTCTTATGCTATACCTTTTATTCCTATGATTTATTTAGTTTCTGCAACCTTGTATCTTCCACTTTCCTTCACCCATTTGAACTTCCAAATCTCATAGGCAAATAGTGAAAGGTGTGATAAAGGCAGTTTTACAATTTTTCTAAGCCATTACATGTGCATGTTGCTTTGTTTATGCCACTCATAAAATCTTTTATTGATTGATTGATTGAATATAAGGGATAGCCTGTACCAGAATCAAGTGCTCCTCGTTTTCTCTCACCTACAACTAGACCTCAGATTTTTTTTTAACAGAATCGTCCTGGCAGGCAATAGTAGTCATTTATAGATGATATTTGAGTTGACATTTGTTTACTATATTAACATAATATTTGGGCAGGAGGGAACAGAAGAACACATTTTTATGATATGGGCACTTTTTTGCACAATAGGTTATAGAAGGAAATGGAGGAATACAGCAGATTAGAATTCAAGTTGGCTATACGCACAAAAGAACAAGGACAATGATACTCAGCAGGACATTTCAAATATACTTTAATCATGATGTTCCATAGCCTCGGGGGGTACCAGTGAAGAGATTACTGTGTATGATAAACCAAAGTTCCTCAGAGCTGAAAAAGTTCTGAAGGTTACCTCCTCCAACTCTGTATCTGGTATATTTGTCTCTGTATCACCTTTAAAAGTGGATTTCAAGATTGTGCCTCAATATCTTTACAACTGAGAGAAGTTGTTTCCTAAAGGTAACTCGCCTTTATTTTAAAGCAGCTTTAATTATGACATTATTATTATTATTTTTTTTTACTGCATAATCCTTAGGCATGGGCTTTCCAGACATTTGAACACAGGTGATTTTTTTCCTTATTTATTTTATAGTTCGCTCAACTGAATGTCTCCTCTTTTCATGTGATTTAACACCTTACATGGTTTCCTTATCTGCAAATGGAGAGGTTTGTGCTACATCCATATAGTTATTAGTTTTTGTTTACTTTTTAAGTAATGGAACTCTTTATATAAAACAAAAATCCCATGTGATATCCTTTTAAATAAAATTCAGACCAGAAGTGTTAACTTGTGACTAGAGAGGGTGAAAAGCCAAGAACTCAATTACTTGACTTCCCCTTCGGCCTTCTTGGAAACCCTAGCTGGAAGTCCAGGGCTCTCTGGCAGGAACACTGAAAAATATCATTGCATGCAACTATGAAATTTATGTGTAGCTGAAAATATTAGTATAATTGCTCAAGGTGAATTATCTCTTTCCCCCTAGATGGCCTTCATAGGTGGTTCTGCGTCTGTTCGGCATTCTGGTCACTTTTTTGGACACACCCCAATGTGTCTCACTGCAGGATCGATCTTCAAATGCCCCATTTTAAAAACTCAACATTGAAATTGAATTTAATATATGTAAAACTGACTATTTTGCTGGCTTTTAATAGAAAATAAATCAATTATAAGTGGTTTACCCCAACATAATTCAGATAAACACTGAAGATTTGATTATGTGAGCCATCATGGATGAAATATAACATTCCCTAGTCACAAGACTCCTCTCAAATAATATCTTTAAAATTCTAAGAAAAAACAATATTGCTGAAGCAGCTCACATGCCTGTATGATCTTCACATGTCATTAGATACTAAAATACCATCCATACCTAACCTTACATTTCAATAAGCAAAGTATATATAGGTGTGGGTGGTCACATTGATTTGTTTTCCCAATCTAATGCCTTATCCATCTAGAAATGGTCAAAAGAAAAATGAGTCACTTGGATGCAAGGCTCTGCTACTCTGCTCTCTTTGATTACACAGGACAGAGTCGTACCTTCTGGAGCAGCAATTTGAATTTTAATGTGCTTTAGGAATATGTAACTATGAAAATTATGTAACACTTAGAATACTGAAGAAAAATATTGTTTTTTAGAGGTAAAATGAAACATTTTCATGCTCTTTTCTAAGAAATTTAAATCTCAACCAAGAGTATAATATTTGATTTAAAAATATTTTGTATTGGCACAGTATTAATGTTGTATTTTCAAGAACATTATATTTAGTCAACAATTTCTGTAGTTTCCAGCATTTCTTTTAGTTTGTTTTCCATTGGTATTCTAGGGAAGGAATGGGGAATTTGAATGAGTATATCTATAACCATCATTTTTAAATTTTTTTTTCAACGTTTATTTATTTTTGGGACAGAGACAGAGCATGAACAGGGGAGGGGCAGAGAGAGAGGGAGACACAGAATCGGAAACAGGCTCCAGGCTCTGAGCCATCAGCCCAGAGCCTGACGCGGGGCTCGAACTCCCGGACCGCGAGATCGTGACCTGGCTGAAGTCGGACGCTTAACCGACTGCGCCACCCAGGCGCCCCTATAACCATCATTTTTAATTGAAAGAAGATATTTTCTATTTTTCTGCTCTGAGTTACTTTGAAGATGTTTTCTATCAAAGTGTCAAATGAATCAACTTATATTACTATTTAAAGTATCCTATTTTCACTGGAATCAGTAACATTGTATATAAAAATAACAATGAATCACTAACGAATTGTGCCATTCATTCTGTGGCTCTTAATTTTCCAACCATTTAACTTTGTTAAATGAATGCATTAGACCAGGTGTAAGTGACTTGTAAGTCTCCTTAAGATTACGAAAAAAAAAAAAGTAAATGACTGAAATGGCCTTTGAAAGTCAGATAAAATGGCCCATGTAAGCATAGATAATAATTCTGATATTTTTCAAAATCAGATTAATGCCAAACAAAAGCCAGAGAGATCTATTTAGCGGTCAAAAAGAGCAGAATCAAAGTCCTAAAGACCTCTGTATCACCTAAGGTATATACAGTTTAATTAACAAGCTATTCAAATTAGTTGTTTCGTACCATTTTTATTTAGAATTAATCAAAGTTGCATTCATGTCTGAGTTACATGTTCAAACATTCATAATATACTAAAATAATTCAGCAAGTATTTATCAGGGTCCTATATATAAATAGTGTTAATAGTACTGCTTTGGATACAATGATGATAGGGACAGATAACCCGTCCCCAAACTGGGGAAAGACCTACATTAAATAAATTAATACACAGGAAAATCCCACCTAATAACAATACTATAAAGAAGCTAAAATGGAGTCATGTGGAAAAGAGACTGAGAGGGCCTCTCTTGGAGGTAACCTTTTTTTTTTTTTTTGTATTTTCAAGTTTTTATTTAAATTCCAGCTAGTTAACATACAGTGTAATATTAGTTTCAGGTATAGAATTTAGTGATTCATCACTTACATACAACACCCAGGACTCATCACAAACAGTACCTTCCTTAATACCCATCACCCACTTAACCCATCCCCTTGACCACTTCCCCTCAAGCAACCCTCAGTATGTTCTCTATAGTTAAAAATCTATTTTCTGGTTTCCCTCTCTCCTCTCTTTTTTTCCCCCCTTATGTTCCTTTGTTTTGTTTCTTAAATTCCACGTATGAGTTAAATCATATAGCATTTATCTTTCTCTGACTTATTTCACTTATAATACACTCTAGCTCCATCCACTTCATTGCAGATGGCAAGATTTCATTCTTTGTGAAGGCTTAGTAATATTCCATTGTGTGTGTGTGTGTGTGTGTGTGTGTGTGTGTGTATACCACATCTTCTTTATCCATTCATCAGTCAGTAGACATTTGAGCTGTTTCCATGTTCGGCTATTGTTGATAGGGCTGCTATATATATGTCAGGGTGCATGTGTCCCTTCAAATTAGTATTTTTGTGTCCTTTGGTAAGGTAAATACCTGGTAGTGAAATTGCTGGATGGTAGGGTAGTTTTATTTTCAACTCTTTGAGGAGCTTCTATGCTGTTTTCCAGAATGGCTGTAGCAGTTTGTATTCCCACTAACAGTATAAGAGTTTCCTTACTAACATCAGCATCCTTACTAACATCCTTACTAACATCAGCAAAGTGCAAAAGAATGAAAATGGACCACTTTCTTACACCAGACACAAAAATAAATTCAAAATGAATGAAAGACCTAAATGTGAGACAGGAAACCATCAAAATCCTAGAGGAGAACACAGGCAGTAACCTCTTTGACATCGGTTGTAGCAACTTCTTACTAGATACGTCTCCTGAGGCAAAGGAAACAAATTAAAAATGAACTATTAAGACTTCATCAAGTTAGAAAGCTTCTGCAGAGTGAAGGAAATGATCAACGAAACTAAAAGGCAACCTTCAGAATGGAGAGGATATTTGCAAATGACATATCTGGTAAAGGGTTAGTATCCAAAATCTACAAAGAACTCATCAAACTCAACACCCCCAAAACCAAATAACTTAGTCAAAAAGTGGGCAGAAGACAGGACTAGACACTTTTCTAAAGAATACACATAGATAGCTAACAGATACATGAAAAGATGCTCAACATCACTGATCATCAGGGAAATACAAATCAAAACTACAATCTCACACCTGTCAGACTGGCTAAAATTAACAAAAGAGGAAACAACAGATATTGGAGGTAACTTTTGAGCTGAGAACAGATGAGAAGGAGACTGTTCTGTTGGGGGAGCATTTTATGTGTAAGTTTTATCAAGTATGGGTGTACTGGTTGGAAATATATGTGCCTGTTGAAGTGACAGGAAAAAAAAAGGCTAGTACAGCCCAATTTGGAACCAAATAATGTAGAGCCATTTAACTGAGAAAAGGAAAAAAAAAAAAAAAAAGGATTTCTAACAAGTGGAAGCTGGCTTGACATTCATAGCTAGTCAGTGATGTTTTCCTATTGAACAAAATGTCACAGAATATCAGCATCAAATAAGACAACTCTGGAGTCAGGATGAATCAAGAAATATAAGGCCACTCTGTAATAAAGTCTGAATGCAGACAAAAAGCATGAACATTGTCTAAAAGTGATCAAACCTTCTATCCAGACTAAGAGTGACTTCTGCCTTTTTCCCAATCCCAGGTCCAGTCTCATTCCATTCTTCCTACAGTTTACATAAGAATTGTTAAGGTACTTAATGGAATGCCTCGATGGCTCAGTCGGTTAAGCATCGGACTTTGGCTCAGGTCATGATCTTGTGGTCCCATGGGTTCAAGCTCCGTGTTGGGGTCTGTGCTGACAGCTTGGACCCTGGATCTTGCTTTGGATTCTGTGTCTCCCTCACTCTCTGCCTCTGTCTCCCTCATTTGTGCTCTGCCCCTCTCTCTTCTCTCTCAAAAATAAGTAAGAATTTAAAAGAAAAGTATTTTTAAGATTCTTAATAATTCTTGACAGCATTCAACCTAAATCAACACCCCACCTCCTTGAACCCTTCTCAAAAGTGACTAACACATGCTCAAAATCTTTGTAAGTCATTTCTAATACCCTCCTACAGAGATGACTTGTGGTTCTCCAATTAAATATCATCTCTGTCATCAAAATGAGTCAATAAACAAAACTTTGTTCAAGCAAGTAGATGCTGAGAGATCTTTCATTGAAAGGAATTGACAAGACCATTATAAGAAGGAGCATGGCGGGGCGCCTGGGTGGCACAGTCGGTTAAGCGTCCGACTTCAGCCAGGTCACGATCTCGCGGTCCGGGAGTTCGAGCCCCGCGTCGGGCTCTGGGCTGATGGCTCAGAGCCTGGAGCCTGTTTCCGATTCTGTGTCTCCCTCTCTCTCTGCCCCTCCCCCGTTCATGCTCTGTCTCTCTCTGTCCCAAAAATAAATAAACGTTGAAAAAAAAATTAAAAAAAAAAAAGAAGAAGGAGCATGGCATAGTGTTTCTTCTGATTACAAGGAGAAATTTGCAGCACCAAATACTTATATCAGAAAAGTAGGAAAGATTTCAAAACAGTGACATCTGCAACTACTTTAATAGCTGAAAAAGAACAGCAAATTAAATCCAGAATAAGAAAAAAATACATATAAATGCAAAAAGGCATTTGACAAAATTTAATTTTTATTTGTGATTTAAAAAACAACTCTTCGCTAACTAGAAAATACGTTGTCTATAAAAACCCTACAGCTACCATCACAATAATTGTAGAAAGTGAATATCTCATCTGTGAGATCAGGAATAAGTCAGATATGCCCAATTTAATTCAAATATGCCAAATTTAATTCAACATTATTGAATAGAAACCTTTTTGCAGCTATTAAGATGAACATATGATTTAAAAATGTTAATCTATGAAAATATGAAATACATTAATTGATTTTTACATGTTAAATCAAATTTAGATTCGTAAGAGACCAAACTGGAGGTCTTAGCTGGTACTGTAAAGCATGGAAATAATAATAGTATCTAGGAAAGGAGGAAATAAATCTGTCTTTATTTGCAAACAGCACATTGCCTAAGTAGAAAAGCTATCTACAAAAAGCTAATATGTGTGTTATCATGGTTTCAGGTCATATATCAGTTTTTATGTCTATACACTAACAACAAAGTATGCAAAATTGAACTTTCAAAAATAAATAGCATCTAATAGCATCAGAAAATATGAAATAGTTTAAGATAAATATGACAAAAATGTGCTAGGTCTGCAAGTGCAAATGTACAAAGCGTTGTTTGAAAAACGAAAAAAAGGGGCGCCTGGCTGGCTCACTTGGGCATCAGACTTCGGCTCAGGTCATGATCTCACAGTTCGTGGGTTCCAGCTCCATGTTGGGCTCTGTGCTGACAGCTCAGAGCCTGGAGCCTGCTTCGGATTGTGTGCCTCCCTCGCTCTCTGCCCCTCCCCCCCTCAAAAAAAATAAATGAAAATTAAAAAAATTTTTAAATTAAAAAAAAAGAAAAATGAAAAAGAACTAAATAAATCGAGAGATTCACTATGTTCATTGACTGAAATACTCATATTGCTTACATGTCAGTTCTCTCCAATTAATCAATAGACCCAAAAAAATCCCCATCAAATCTGCACCTGATTTTTTTGGTAGAAATTGGTAAATTGATTCTAAAATACATATGAAAATGCAGAGAATCCAGAATAGCCAAAATAACCTTGAAAAGAAGCAAGGATATGGAAGGATTTATACTACTTAAGTAAAGCCTTATCATAAAGCTACAGTAATTGAGACAGAGTGGCATTTGCATAAAGATGACAAAAAGATCAATAGAACCAGATGAGTTTAGCATAACCACAGGCATATGATAAGTTGATTTTCAACAGAAGTGCAATGCTATTCCAGTGAATAAAAGATAATTTTCCAACAATTGATGCCAGAACAATCGGGTATCTGCATTCAAAAAATTGAAACTCTACATATTGTACAACGTATAATATTAACTCAAAATGGATCATAATTTAAAAATAAACTATAAAAATCAGAATAAAACATCGGTGAAAATCTTAACTTTTGGTTAGGCAACTATTCCTGAGATACAGCACCAAAAGCACCACCCATAAAGGAAACTTTTTCAAAGTTAAAAATACCTGTTATTCAAAAGGTAAATTGAGTAAATTCACTAAGTAAATTGAAAGACAAGCCATAGACTGAGAGAAAGTATTTGAATAGTATATATCTTTTGTTCTTAATGTTTTATATATTTTTGAGAGAGATAGACAGAGCATGATGGGGGCAGAGAGAGAGGGAGACACAGAATCCAAAGCAGGCTCCAGGCTCTGAACTGTCAGCACAGAGCCCAATGTGGCGCTTGAACTCATGAACCATGAGATACTGGCCTGTGCAGAAGTTGGACGCTTAACCGATTGAGCCACCCAGGTGCCCCTTGAATAGTATGTATCTGAGTAGAACTTATATAAAGAATATATAAAGAATGACAAAAACTTAAGAATAAGAAAACAGAGAGAAAATAAGCAAAATAGTTTTATCTACACTTTACCCATTATTGCTAGATTGGCAAATGGATGACAAAATAGCTCATAAACGGTTTCAATACACAAAGACTTGTACAAGAATATTCATAGCAACTTAATTTATAACAGCCACAAACTGGAAACAACACAAATGTCCATCAACGGGTAAATAGATAATTAAATCATTATATATCTCTAATAGAATACAACTTAGCAATAAAAAAAAATGGCTAACTGCTAGAACATGCAATAACTTGGTTGAATATCAAAATAAGTTGGCGGAGTGAGAGATCCCACACAAAAAAAGGACATAGTGTGCATATAAATTATTATAAAATGTAAACCAATGTATTTGACAGAAAGCAGATTAGTAATTTCCCGGGGAGGGGAGGACAATCTTAAGTTCCACATGTTAAGCCCCCTGAGTAATTCTAGAATCTGCTCCAGAAGAAAAAAAATCCAGATGAATGAACAATTGCTGCATCATAGACACTTGAAAATTTTAGATTTATTCAAGGCTTCTCGACTCTAGTCTCTGTTCGGAAATCTGGGAAATGGCAAAAGGGGACATCTCAGCTTTCTTTTCTTTCAAGCTCCAGTGCTCTTCTTACTGCTGGAGAATTTATGGTAGTGGTGATTTCTCAGCATGGCCATGAATATTCCCAACAAGCAGTCCCATTACTCCTTCCTCCCTAGGACTCCCATCTCAAGGCCACTGTTCGATACTGCCTTCACATTCTGCCTAAATAACATGACCCTCTTCCTCCTAATGTTTGGTCTTAGGACCTTGGATTTCCTGGAGGTAAGTCATTCAAGCAACAAACACTGTGTACAATTTCCAGCAGTGGGATTTTCTCTAACACTCATACACGGGCATTCTTCCCAGGAATGGCCTGATAGTTGTTTTTCATGGGCTATGACTGGATCCGCATAACCTCCACTCATAACTCTTGAGAAATTGTGAGAGGTAAGACAAACTATCCAAGACAAAGCTATATTGAGAAGTTTATGTAATAAAAGCAGTTTGAGTTCTTTGTGTATAATCTCCTATCCACATGGTTTCCAATACTTTGCTTTTAAGAGCGTATTTGAAGACATTAAAACATTTCCAAAGCAACAGCAAACAAGTCAGACATAATTGCATTTCAATCATCTCCTAATGGTAATGATGTCTCACAGCATCAATGAAAACATACTGTGTGCGCACTATTTATTTGATTGACTTTCAGCTTCTGTTTGACTAGTGTTGTCTACTCTAAATTCCTCAATCTTTCCTATACTCATTTTAAAGTTCTTAATGTTTAAGTAAACATGCTCTTTTTTTGATGCAGATATGACTCATTGCCATAGGTCTTCCTTTTATTTAACAGAAGAATATACCCATTCTCTTACCTACTCAGCACAACTATCTTTCTTTCTTTCTTGTCAATAAGAAGGAAGGAAAGAGAGGAGAAAGAAAGAAAGAAAGAAAGAAAGAAAGAAAGAAAGAAGAGAAAGAAAGAAAAGAAAAAAACAAGAAAATTTTTAAAAGGAAAAAAGATAAAGAGAGAAAGGGAGAGAGGAAGGAAGGCCTTGAAAAGAAAAAGAAGAGAAGAGAAAAGAAAAGAAAAAAGAAGAGACCTAAGAATATGCCATATATGTGAGAACAGATACAAATGATGTTTTGCAAGGAATTTCATTTTAAAATGCTGAAAGCAAAATAAGGAAGGAAGGTAAAAAAGGAAGAAAAGAAGGAAGAAAGAAAGGAAGGGAGGAGGGAGGGAGGAAGGGAGGGAGAAATAGGAGGAAGAAAGGAAGTTGTGTCTAATTGGGGTGTCTCTCCATCGGATGGGGAGCCCCAAATGTGGGGTGACAATAGGGTGGATGCCAGTGACTGGAGGAGAAAGAATTCACTTGGGGCAGAACAAAGGAGATGGAAGTTTACTGGACACACCTCAGGCGCTGAGGGCCTGACAGCAGAGGAAGCCTGTCTGCAATGAGGCAGTGGGTGGGGTCGTTTTTAAAGTGGGAAGAGAAGTCCCAGGCTCTGCACTGATAGCAGGGACCCAGTCTGGGCTTCTCTTTCTCCTCCTTCTCTCTGTCCCTCCCCTGCTCATGCTCTCTCTCTCTTTCTCTCTCCCCCCAAAATAAATAAACATTTAAGGGGGGGAAGATAAGGAGGTAAGGTGATGTGTGGAATCTTCCCTTTTCTGGCAACTGTCCCTGGTTGTTAGCAGCCTATAGAGCCTATGGGTATCTTGGGGTGTGTCGCCTAATGGGTCTGCCTGTGTTCAGCCAGGTGGTCTCTGTGGCCCTTTCTACATTTCATTGCTCAAGCTTGTTTGCCCGAAAGTGGCCTCTATGGAAGGGAGGAAGGAAAGAAGGAAGGAAGGAAGGAAGGAAGGAAGGAAGGAAGGTTGGATGGAGGGAAGGAGGGAGGAGAGGAAGGAAGGAGGAGGGAAGGTAAGGAAGGAAAAGGAAGGGGGGAAGGAAGGAAGGGAGGGAGGGAGGAAGGAAAGAGGGAAAGAGGGAGAGAAGAATGAGAGAAGGCAATGAGAAAGTCCACTTTGCAATACTGCTGACTGTAGGTCACTGCACCAGCATTCAGAGAATGTCATCTGTTAATTGCTTTGCGTAGTGTTTTAATTAGCCCAGTTCTTAGATCTCCCAAATCAAAATGCGGGGTATTCCTTCACTGATGAATGTGTCCAAGAAGTTAAGACAGGTCATTTGGGGGTTCCAGAGCTTTTATTAGTTGCTTCCACATTTCAATGGCTAATCTGCTCTCTCTGACTTCCTGCACCCTATCAGACACTTGTCAGAGGGCAGGGCACACTGAGAATGAGACCCCTGTAGTGCAAGAACATCACTTGATGACAATTTCTTCTTTACCTCTTCATTCTCTTTCATTATTTTTGGTCTCTGTGCTCCCTGAAATTTACCTGTCCACTACTGCTAGGGTTGGAGGGAAACACATCTCTGGAAGGGAAAGCCATTGGTCCCTGAGTTGGGAGCTGCCCAGTCACTTTCTCCAAATGAGGCTTGCTTCTCCCCTAGTGTTTTAGATTCTGAATAGTAGAGACACATTTTTTTAAAAAGTATAATTTATTGTCAGCTTGGCTTACATGCAACACCCAGTGACAAGTGCTCTCCTCCATGCCCATCACCCATTTTTAACTTAGGCGAGGACCAAGCAGTTGCGGTGCCCAGGCCCCCACTGGTGACAGAGAGCAGTTGGCTCCCGTCACTCACGCTCCGGGACCCACCTGGTGCTGAGGCCCAGCGCCTGCAGAAAAGGCAGCATGTAGTGCGCGGGGCTGAGCGGCACAGGGCGCCTGCCAGGGTTCTACTTCCCAGGCGTCCTGTCGCTCCCCGCTGCCCGGCTCTGTCACTGGCGGCTGCAAGCCCTAACCCGCGGTGGGCAGACAGAGATGGACGGAGGAACAGGCCCCGCTGAAAACGGGGAGTGAGACCCGAGGTGGTGTCCCCTGAGTGGCCAGGCCTGCCCCGGACTGTCTGGCACCACTGCTCCCGAGTCCGGAGGGCGCGTGGTCACTCGCGCTGGAGGCGGCGCGGGGAGAGGGAAGAGACCCAACGAAGGCCCCACGCTAGGGTGTACCAGCTGCGCACCTGTCCTGGGCCACCATTGATTCCAGCTTCTGTCCAGAATGGGAAGGAACAGGGGGAGGGGATGGAGGCCAGAGAAATCGAATCTGACAATAACTAGATGGGTATACTTAGAAGGAAATGAGTCCAGATTCACAGGGAGAGACTGTCGGGCATTTAGAGTCATGGGTAGGTGTCCCTCACTGGATTAAACAGTTTGGGGTTGTAGAGTGGGCGTTTACACATATTTTTCTAATTAGAAATGCATAGCACTCCCCCTAATTCAGGTGCGTGGGTAGCAGGAGTGAGCGATGTCCAGAAATGTACCCTGGTCCCAAATGCAGCTGCAAATTTTTTTCTTTCTCTCTCTTCTCTCTTTCTTTCTTTCTTGCTTTTCTTTCTTCTTTCTTTCTTTCTTCTTTCTTTCTTTTTCTCTCTTCCTCTCTTTCTTTCTCTTTCTTGCTTTTCTTTCTTTCTTCCTTTCTTTCTTTTTCTCTCTTCCTCTCTTTCTCTTTCTTTTCTTTCTTTCTTTCTTTCTTTCTTTCTCTTTCCTTCCAAACATAAAATTTTTTATGTTTTATTTTTGAGAGAGACAGAGACAGAGACAGAGTGTGAGCGGGGGGAGGGGCAGAGAGAGAGGGAGACACAGAATCTTAAAGCAGGCTCCAGGCTCTGAGCTGTCAGCCCAGAGCTCTGTGTGGGGCTGGAATCCCAGAAAGAGTTAGATCATGACCTCAGCGGAAGTAGGACACTCAACCCAGTGAGACACACAGGCGCCCCTCAACCGCAAGTTTCTTAACAGGAAAATGTGGATTATAAAAAAAATTTTTTTTCAACTTTTTAAATTTTATTTTTGGGACAGAGAGAGACAAAGCATGAACGAGGGAGGGGCAGAGAGAGAGGGAGACACAGAATCGGAAACAGGCTCCAGGCTCTGAGGCATCAGCCCAGAGCCTGACGCAGGGCTCAAACTCACGGACCGCGAGATCGTGACCTGGCTGAAGTCAGATGCTTAACCGACTGCACCACCCAGGCGCCCCAAAATGTGGATTATAAAAAGGGTTCTGGGCAATAAGGAGCCGCTGCTTCTACCTTTTGCAGATTTCTGATCTTCCTCTGGCTTTAACTTCTCTCCCCCACTGGCGGCTGACAGTGGCCTGGAACGGGTGCCCAGAGTGTCCACTCACCTGCAGGGGCTCATTTCCTCAGGTGAGGCTCCTGAGGGAGACATAAACTGAAGAGAAATTAAGCGAAATGCTAACAGTAATTAACAAGGTTTGGTGGTGTTGGAAGGAGGTTTTTGTTACTGCATTTTTTAAAAATATTCCAAAATTTCCATAAAAAATGGAAAACCCAGTGGACTCTAACTCAAGGGCAGTCCTTTCCCTCAGGTGAAACCCACAAAGGAGGAGTAACTGAAGAAATAATCATAATAATAACAGTCATTAATGGAGAGTGATGGGATTGGAAAGGAGAGGATTTTATTATTCGATTTTCTATTATTTCCAAATATTCTATCAGGTGCATGCCATATGCAATAAACTTTACTTTGAAAAATAAATTAGAGAAATAAAATTATGAAACTCTTCTACAAAAATCTTTTGTAGAAAAAAACCCTGGAAAATCAAAACCTATTTCACAGTCTGAGATCAACAATTGTGGACCTTTGCAATAAAATAAGTAACTCGGGACCCTGCAAAATAACCTGGCTAAATTGTTGTTTACACAGCATTACCTATTCACTATTTCACCGCATTCCCTCAATCTTGAAACAGACATGGGAATTAATCACATGCTTGTTGTCAAGTTAAGAAAACGAACGTCATTAATGTAGCTTATTAATTTTTCTCTGAAAATTGAGTTATTGGGTTTTCCTGCACCTAAACAAGCCTTCCTCTTGAGAAAAACACAGGTAACCTAGCGCTTGGATCAAAGTTGGGGTTTAGATTGGGGTAAAGATTGCTTTCAATAGAAGGGCATACATGGGGGATATACATTGGAATGCTTGTACGAAGGATTCACCCCAGGTTTTTCATCTTGGGAGTATACTAGTGACATAAGATTTGTAAATACAATAGCTCCCTTTAACTCATCCTTCTTCTATGAATATATGTAAAACTCCTTCCTGCCTTTGCCAAGCCTTATTATGAAGAGAAAGCACATACACTAACCTATTATTTCCTTATTTTAATGGAATTGAAGTAATAAGCATTCATGCAGAAATAATATATTTAAACCTCCATATCGCTAAAATAACTGAGAAGGAACATATGCAAACTGGATACACTCCATTGGCTAATAATAAAAGTGACACAAATATAAGTAGGCAAAATCAACTCGTATTTGAACTGTATATCATCTGGTAAGCGAAAATGACAACACCTTTTGCTAATACAGGACTCTGATGTCAAGGTTACAAAAGACAATTTTATTCTGCCCTTGCTAGACTTTGCTAACAATAGCTTTTCCATTCAGTTTGAAAATTAATAATCTGAGATGCATTTTCCACAATGACATGTGACTATTTTCCATTAAGAACACGTGTAAAGTAGGAAATACTGTTCTCCTATGAGGCTATCATTATGTTTGCATGATGAATTTACATTTATTATCTCATATGCTCATCACAGAGGTCAAGTGAATCCAGGATTTTAATTTTTGCTCTCTTTTTTTGAGGAGCAGGTGGTCACAGAGAGGTCAGGTAATTTGCTCACAGTCACTCAGTTAAAAAAGAAAAAAAGAGAGTGTGTATTTCAACTCTGTTTCACTTTACAACTTGTTGTGATAAAGATTCCTCTGCAACCACAGAAAGGGAAAACTTTTGCCTCAACTCTACTCGATTTTAATTACTTTCTTCTAGACATATTAGCATAAAACAGCAATCCTCAGCATCTTTATCCATTTAAGAAAGAATATCAAAATAAACTTTGTTTAGACGTTTTCCCACATTGTCTTTGTAACTTATATCCAAAAATAATCCCTAAATTTAATTGACCCGCTGTTCATTTTCTGTAGGGGGAAAAAAAAAAAAGCTACCTATCTAAGAGAGAAGAGACGTGTGTCAACAAACTTTCTTCGGAAATGAACCCATATAAAATTTTGGAAACACTTTTGGGGGTTAAGAATTATATCTTTAGTTGTTATCATTCAGTCACACATCAGAAGTCTTTTCTTCTTGTGGGGATTACAGAACCGTAGGCCTTCATTGTTCAGGATACTCTCCTCTGTCACAGGGAAACTACAAATTCAGAAATTGATTTTATGCCTTCAGAGGGTTGATGTATGAATTTTAAAGGTCTAGCAGTGCAGACAGCAAGAACACTTAGCATAGAACAATCCATAGTGAATTGCAACTGTTACTGTTGCTAACTGATGGAGATACTGCATATCTAAGTGTTATCTTACATATGAATAAATCATCTCACTGCAATCTCTCAGAGTCCAGCTTGACTTTCTTTCTGATTTTCTTTTTGTCTGTTGTGATTGTTGTTGTTGTTTAATCTTGTTTTTAATCATATACCTGTTGTATAGACAAAGAAATCAAGCCTCGTGAATGTGGTTTATTTTCCTTTGAAAACTGAGTCATTGGGTTTTTCTACATCTAAGCAAACCTTACTCTTGAGAAAAACACAATCCTTGGGGTTCAGTCCTTCAGGCACTGCCATATTCTTAGTCAAGTTGAGCTTATTATCTTTTTCATGATTTTGACTTCTACCAACATTAGATAATTCCCAAATACGTATAAATCTGAGAGTCATCCGTTATTCCTACTTCTTCCTCCCCTCTCCTATCAACACGACCTGCAGACCTATCTCCTATATGTTTATATCATCCACCCTGCCACCCCCATCTTCATTCTGAAACCAGAGCCCTAGTTTAAGTATTCATGACCACTTGTCTCTAAATGGAACTACTTCCTCCCAGGTGGTGAATATACATCCCCTGGAGTGATTTGTACAGATTGCAAATCTCATGGGCTTAAAGATTCTTGGTAATGGCTGCTACTTTTCTTTAGAATACATGCCTCTTCTTTTGCTGTTCTCTTCCATGTTGCATTTGAACATATTCATGCCTCCACTGAAAGTGTATATTCTAAATAAAACCAAAGTGATTGTAAAAATGAAGAAATATAACGTGTGTGGCTTTCATTCTGTCCTTCTCTCTGACATATGGAACTTTTACCAGCCAGACATGTTATACCTCATACTATTGCTTTTTAGGATTTATTCTTTTTTAAAAAAAATAAAAAAAAATAATTTAATTTAATTTATTATTATTAGTGTGTGTGTGTGTGTGTGTGTGTGTGTGTATGAAAGAGAAAGAAGACGCGCCATATAGGAAGATACAATCTTAAGCAGGCTCTATGCCCAGTGCAGAGCCGGACAAGGATCTCGATCCCATGACCCTGAGATTATAACTTGAGCCCAAATCAAGAGTTGGATGCTCAGCCAACTGAGCTACCCGGGCACCCCCAGGATCTTTCTAACAGATTCCAATATATATTTTCTATCTGCCCTGCTAGGGGTAAGCAGAGGTTGATATGGGAGTATTCAGACCTTTCAAATAGTCTTGAAGCCAAAGAAGGTTTTTCAGAAGATACAACACCTGATTATATTCTTTAGCAAGACAATTGGATTTCCATATATTTTATTGATTACATAATGTTTTCCACATATATGGTATTTAATCTTCACCAAAATGTTGTAGACTAGGAACATTTATCTTAATCTTACTGATGAAGAGAACTAGGCTCAAGGATGTTATATAAGTTGCCCAAAGTCATGCAGCCAGGAGGTAGTTGGAAAGAACTTGAAATCACATCAACTTTAAAAAAAAGTGAGAAAATTGCAAGTCAGTAATTAGCTTAAGGTCAAGAGTGGCTGGGGAAGATTGGACTTGATCTTCTGACTTCTTGTTCCTTTCTAGTTCTACTTCCCCACTCCCCTATTTGTCATTTCCTCCAACAACAAATACCACCTTACATTTACTCTGTACACTTGATTTAAGATACAGCCTGATCCATGAAAACATTTGGAGATCAAAACTAATCTGAAATTTTCAAATAGATTAATGTTTACCAAGCACTGTAAGTGCCAAGTGTTGGAGCTCTAATACCTGCTATAAATAAGCAGGTATTGATTGTGTGGTCAAGGCACTCTCTAACCTACTTGAGCTTTTCCATTCTAAATTTTTGCAATGAAAATGTTGAAACATCATTTTTACCACTTTCCTAGTAGTTAAACTGCCTATTTTTCACATTTATTTTAGTGTAATATTCTTGTGTTATTTTTTTTTAATTTAAATCCAGTTGATCATGGAAAAATTCACTGTGTTGGACTAGTACTATAGAGAATATTGATACATACTATTACCTTTTTTTTTTTCATTGCTGGGGACCTTAATACACTTTCTTTGGGCATTTCTGTTATTGTCCCATAATCTCCTGAAATACAACCATGCCTATGGTTATTGATTGTGAATTTTACTCCATAGGGTCAGATAAAAAAAAAAAAATGTCAGACAATCACAATCACAATGGCAGGGGAGTATGTCTCATCAGACTGGATCATTCATGCTTGCCTCACATGCTACTGACTTCAAAGCTGAAATCTTTTTTTTTGAACTTTTTTTTTTTTTTAATTTATTTTTGGGACAGAGAGAGACAGAGCATGAACGGGGGAGGGGCAGAGAGAGAGGGAGACACAGAATCGGAAACAGGCTCCAGGCTCTGAGCCATCAGCCCAGAGCCCGACGCGGGGCTCGAACTCACGGACCGTGAGATCGTGACCTGGCTGAAGTCGGACGCTTAACCGACTGCGCCACCCAGGCGCCCCAAAGCTGAAATCTTAAGACCAAACCAACAGTCATCCACCAAATACTCATTAAACCATTACACTTATGTGCTCACAAACTTTTGTATACATACATGTACATATAAGACATTAAGTATTACATGGGAATGTATATATGTATATATACCACCGACATATTAGATACAGGTATATAATCAAAATATGGAAATATATACAAGGCTCATGGGTAGATGCATGCTACACACTTGACCAATTAGTGATTCCATCTCTTGACAAAAAGAGTAGTGTGAGTACTGGCAGGAATCGCATGCAAATCCATAGCACAGAAGATCCCATCAGATATGCCATTTGAAGAATTCTCAGATGATGTTTGAAGCCCTACTTCACTCTGTTTCTGTGGCTCCCATGGAATGTGAAAGTAATGGTATCTGCCAGTCATCTCACTTTCCCTGTGCTAGTAGCGACTAGGTGGGATTTTGCACCAGGTCAGACCTTAACTTCATTCACTTTAAACAGATCCCCATGTTTAGTTTCCACAGTCTGTGCTGGCTTGAAGCTTAGCAGCTATTCCTTGAATCTACTGTTTATTTATTTATTTATTTATTTTTGATAGAGACAGAGAGAGAGAGTGCATGAGTGGGGAAAAGGAGTAGAGGGAGAGAGAGAGAGAGAGAGGGAGAGAATCTTAAGCAGGCTTGATGCTCAGTGCAGAGACTGCATGTGGTTCAATCCCACCACCCTGAGATCATGACCTGAGCCGAAATCAGAGTCACTTAATGGACTGACTGAGCCATCCAGGCACATATGGATGTGCTGTTTAGAGTATAAATATTGAGATTTCTAGAAACTGAATGAAGCTCCTTTTTTTTTTTTTACAATTAGGCTGTGTATGACTTTTGGTTATTGTTAGGGACATTTTTAAATGAAAATATTAAAACATTCTGATATCTCTATAGATGTACAGGTTGAAAAATGTTGTGCATATAATTAGGTGTATGCAGATGAAAAGATGAAAGGGTTGTGTTGACAGCCATATTTAATGCTTTAAACCCTTTTGAAGTTGTATGCTAAGAATCACAGTGTAATCTATCATTAGAATTCTTTATCAGTTGATGACTCAATACGTATCTCTTCTAATTTTGCTATAAGGACATCATGTCTTCTTGGCCAAAGCCCTAAAATGGCTTCCCATGTTCTTATAGTGTTTGAAACAACCGTATAAGATCAGGCTTTTCATGGTCTCCTTGACTTTACCTCCTACAAACACCCCTCACCCACTAAGCTTTAGTCGTAATAAATTCCAAGAGGTTGGTTCCTTAGATATACTAGGCACTGCTGCCACTTTAATTGCTTTTATATTGCCTGTTTCTTCTCTCTGAAGTGCCAATGTACAAATATCACCTTTTCAATAAGCACCCTTTTAAAAAAATGTTTATTTTTGAGAGAGAGAGAGAGAGAGGAGAGAGTGTGAGCAAGGTAGGAGCAGAGAGAGAGAGGGAGAGAAAGAATCCCAAGCAGGCTGGGTGCCATAAGTGCAGAGCCCTGCTCAGGGCTTGAACTCATGAACTGCAAGATTGTGACCTGAGCCAAAACCAAGAGTCAGCTGCTTAACTGACCGAGCCACCCAGGCGCCCCTCAATAAGTGCCCTTTCAGTGACTAATGATTGTCCTCTTTATTGTTGCAACCCAGTCTGCCAACTACACGATCCACCTTCTTATTCTGCTCTTTGTTTAAAAATCTTAATATTCTTGGGGTGCCTGGGTGGCTCAGTCATTTAAGTGTCCGACTGTTGATTTCGGCTCAGGTAGTGATCTTGCAGTTTGGGGATCTAGCCCCACATTGATCCCCTGCTTGGGGTTTTCTCTCTCCCTCACTCTCTGCTCCTCTCCCCCCTCCCCTGCATCAAAATAAGTAAATAAACAGTTAAAAAAATCTTTATTATTCTACTGAGTACTTACCAAACCTTACGTTTATTGCAGCATTATTGACAATAGCCAAATTATAGAAGCAGTCCAAGTGTTCATTGATAGATGCATGGGTAAAAACATTGTGGCGTATATACAAATGAATATTACTCAGCCATAAAAAAGAATGAAATCTTGCCATTTGCAATGACAATGAATGGAGCTGGAAAGTATAATGTTAAGAAATAAGCCAGAGAAAGACAGATAGCATATGATTTCATTCATATGTGGAATTTAAGAAGCAAAACAAATGAATAATAGAAAAAGAAACAAACCAAAAAATAGACTATTAACTATGGAGAACAAACTGATGGCTACCAGAGAAGGGGTTGGGAGATGAGTGAAATAAGTGAAGGGTATTAAGAGTACACTTATCATGATGAGCACAGAGTGATGCATGGGATTGTTGAATCACTATATTGTACGCCTGAAACTACTGTAGCACTGTATGTTAATTATATTGCAATTAAAATATTAAAAATATTTATTATTTACTTACTATTTTATTATTTGTGTTTATTTCCATACTAGAATATAAGCTCCACAAAAGCAGGTAACTTACTGAAGTTTAGGCAGATGGCAGGAGAGACCAGGACTGCAAATTAGGCAGCCCAGTTCTGGGATCGGTACTCTTAACACTGTGTCCCAAGCCAAAGGCGACCCTGTCACCTCCCCACATGCCTATTCCCTTCCGAATACAGCCACTTATTTTTGTCGTACCTCTTCCGACTGCTTGACTACCAATTATCGTTGATTTCTTTCTGTCTCTTCCTCTACTAAAGGTAAGAGGTCCTTGCATGCCTCTTAGCTCCTAATACCGTGTCTGTCAGTGGACATTGGAATGCAGTGTAACTCTTAAAATTTTTATTATTTTTTTTAATGATCTAACTCACCAATAGTGAAAATGTTATCATCCATAGAAGTAGACCATCTGTATTGGTCAGAACATGGGAGTAGGTATTACAAAGTGATACTTTTCATTTCTTTTAAAAAGAGCTGTGGATTTTGCAACATTTTGCATGACTTTGGGGAGTCACCTTTCTTTCCTGCCAATCCAGTCCATTTAGGAAAACAATCTAGCGCAGCCGATGGGAATTTGTGTGTTAAGAAGATTGAACTTTTATCACAAGAAGTAAAAAATAAAGTTTGTATTATTTATTTTTCTCTCCCTCTGCTTAGCTAAGATTGGAGACAAGAAAGGACTGAGCGAGCGGCTACAGAACTGTATCTATCTGGGGGAAATTCATCTAATAAGGTACGGTAACAATTCTGGTTGTGTATTGGAGTTCAAACTTTGATTGACTTCTTGGAAATGTTCTAGCTTCATTTCTGGGAAGAGTATATTTTATAAATGCTACTTCCTGGGGCTAAATTGTACTGGGGGGATTAAAGTAACTCGAGTTTTGATCACTTTCCAATGACATATGTGTGCGTGCGTGCGCGCACACACACCCACACACACACTTTTCTCAAAATATAAAGACTGAGTTGAAAACTAGAAGGAAGACTTTATTCCAATTGCTGCTCTGCAGGGAACTCCCGTCTAATACACACTTGCCTGGCAAATTGTGTTCAGGTTTTTTAAAGGTACAGGAACAAAGGTGCCAATTTGCCAAGCACTTCCTAGTCGTAGAGGAAACAGAAACTTGACAGAAACTTGTGAATAATACATCCGTAGGGTTCGTCAATTTGTTTGTGTTCCGACATGAAGCTGGTGTGGTTTAGAGAAAGTGAATTTGTCTCTTACTAGTATGATCACAGAGTGGCATTTTTGATTTGTTGATCTGTGAGATTGTTTTGTTCTAAAGAACACTATAGTCTAGCTTGAGTGCCAGCTCAGCTCCAATAGAAAGCAGTCAGAGGAGGCCTTCTTTCTTGCTTTCTTGCTTTCTTGCGTTCTTCCTTTCTCAGCCTCACAATCCAGATGTGGTTTCAGCAGTTATGTACTCACAATATATAGGTATAGATATAGGCATAGCTCATCTGTTTTTAATAAAGTAAGAAAATCAGCTTTTCTTATCTTTTGTCTCTGTTTATTTAAAAATACCCTTAATCATTCATTTATAACATTGGCACTTATAGAATACTTTATTTAGCCAACTGATTTCAAATAAAACATTAACATATCTTAATTATATTAGATCAAAACTTCTTGCTGAAAACTGACCAGGAGCATGGGTTATTTGCTAATACTTTATTAGAGAGTGTAACTTCAAGAATACAGAAATGAGGGGAAAGGAAATTGAGGCAGGAAATGAAGGAGAGAAAATTTGAGGAACCCTGGCTATCACTTGGATCAAACATTAATGATGACTCAATCTCATGAGAGTGTCTTCAGATAAATCAAACTGCACACTAATCAGTAATGCAATGACTGTTCAGTAAATGTTCAGTTACTGTTCCCCATAATGGTTCTTGAAGAGTTTATCACTATTTGGATGATTTTTACTTTTCCAATTTAACAACTCCTTCACACACAACCTAGTAAACACATATTGTAAGAATTAAGATTTTGATGTTATGGTTTCAGTCTACAAAACACACTCACAAATGTACTAGATATAGCAATTTCTAGTCTGTGAATATCAATAGGAAATAAATTTGAATTGCTTACCACATTTGAATAAGATAAAAATATTTTATTTCACATGCATATGCTGATTGAGCAAGATGAAGAGGTTGGCTCTTCTAGATCTGTGCATTCTTTTATACGTGTGCACTGTTTCCACACATTTTGAAATATCCTGCATTTAGTCTTTTGTTTGCTCTGTTCCTTTATAGCTTTAATTCTTAAGTGTACGTTGAGTGCAGACTGAGAGCTCCAATAAGGGTGAAATTCGGTGAAGTTAACAATGCAGAGCAAAAAATGTGTTATCCAAAGAATGACTTCCTCATACCCATGTTCCACTAACAGTTACCCACTATCAAATCTTATTTTCCTCCTTGGCAAATAAAACTAACTTGCACTGTATGTAAATTCTATTCATTTCCCATGTGTTGCTAGTAGTAATATCAACTTTATTACTTATTTTTCAGTTGCTATATTTTTATCTTAAGAAATATGATATGGGTGCCTGGGTGGCTCCGTCAATTAAGCATCTGACTTCAGCTTAGGTCATGATTTCATGGTGAGTTCGAGCCCCGAGTTGGGCTCTGTGCTGACGGCTTGGAGCCTGGGGCCTCCTTCGGATTCTATGTCTCCTCTCTCTCTGCCCCTCCTCTGCTTGTTCTCTCTCTCTCTCTAAACTAAATAAACATTTAAAATAATAATAATAATAATAATAATAAAAGAAATATGGTAGTTACTTAGATTGAACTGGAATGCATCATAATTTCATCAAATACAATTAATGGAAAATTGCTTAAAATATATTTTACTTATTGCTGTTATTTTCAGGATCTAATTATGATTTTAAACAAAGGATATACAGATTGCATTTCAGGACAGTCTATTCAAGTGAATAAAAGAATGCATTTACTGGGTTTTGTTTTCCATCAGTAAATGTTCACTCTCATGGGCATTGGCTGCTCTGCTTTTCCAGGTTGTTGATCCACAGACCTGGATCCACAGATTCTCAGTTGTCAGCAGCTGGGAGGAAATGAGCAAAATCTAAGGTGAGAGGTATGAGGTGTGGTCAGCTGGCAAACTGGCTTTCCAAATAAAAGAACAAAAGAAGGAAGGAAACAGAGAGAAAGAGAGAGAGGCTGCAGTGACAGCAGGGGTGGTGAAGACCAAGGAGGGCCATTCAGATTTCTCCCTGAGGGATTTCTGAAGGCATAGAAACAGGATCAGTGACTTGTAGTTGGATTATTTGGGTTAGTTGGATCATTTGGATAAAATGATGCACTAAGACAAACAGTTGTGTCGTGTTAATATGGAGACCTGTAGGAATGTTATGAACCTTCTGCTTGCAGATACCATAAGACAACCAAGCCTCTAGCACAGCCTTGGGTCATGAATGGTCCTTGATTTCTGTCAAATATTCATCTTTCTTACTTCTTTTTGTTTCATTATTTTCTACTTTTTTTTTCTGTTTTCTACTTCATTGGTTCCCAATCTAGTCTTTATTACTTCCTTCTTTCTGCTATAGGCTTAATTTGCTCTTCTTTTTCTAGATGCTTAAGGTGGAAACTTAAATTATTGATTTTCTACCCTTAGAATTTCTTTTCTACCCTTAGAACTTAAAGCTATACATTTTTCACTAAGTATTATATTAACTGAATTCCATAAATGTTGATATGTGGTCCTTTAATTTTCATTCAATTCAGAATATTTTCTAATTTCCTTTTTATTTTTTCTTTAACGAATGTGTTATTTATTTGTTTATTTTATTATTATTTTTTTAATGTTTATTTTTGAAAGAGAGAGTGAGAGAGAGTGAGCACACGAGCAGGGGAAGGGCAGAGAGAGGAAGACACAGAATCTGAAACAGGCTCCAGGCTCTGAGCTGTCAGCACAGAGACCAACACAGGACTTGAGCTCATGAACCCATGAGATCATAACCTGAGCTAAAGTCAAACATTCAACTGAGTGAGCCACCCAGGTGCCCCTACAAATGTGTTATCTAGATGTGTGTTCTTTAATTTCCACTTACTTGAATATTTCTCAAAATTCTATTTATAATTTCAATTGTTTCCATTGTGGTTGGAGAACATGTGTTGAATGATTTCAATACTTTTAAATTTATGGAAATGTATTTTACTGCCTGGCATATGGTATCTCCTGGAGAATGTTCCGTGTGGGCTTGAAAAGAATATGTATTCTGCTCTGGTTGGCTGGACTGTTTTGTAGATACCAGTTAGCTCAAGTGAGTTGGGAGTTCATTCAAGTGTTCTATATCCTAGCTGAATTTCTCCCTAGTTTTACCATCAATTATTGATGGTAGGAATTTGAAGTCCTCAACAATCAATGTTACTGTTTCTTATTAATAGTCCTTCCTTCCTTCCTTCCTTCCTTCCTTCCTTCCATTTATTTATGTATTTTAAGACAGAGTGTGTGATCCAGGGAGGGACAGGGACAGAGGGAGAAAAAGAATCCTAGGCACGCTCCACACTGTCAGTGCAGAGCCTGATGCAGGGCTCAATCTCAAACTGTGAGATCATGACCTGAGCTGAAATCTAGAGTCGATGCTTAACCAACTGAGCTACCCATTCGCCCCAATAGTTCTTTTTCATTTGGCTCAGTTTTTGTCTCATTTTGGAGGACAGCAGTATTGGTAACACATATACATTTACCATTGTTATATTTTTTCCTCCTGAGTTGACACTTTTATCATTATGAAAATTTCCTCTTTGTTTCTTTTGCTATTTCTTGTTGTAGAATCTTTTTTTTCCCTGATATTAGTGTAGTTTCTGAGTTTGTTTTTATTTTTGTTTTAGCAATTACCCCAGTGTTGGAATAACTTGGTGTAAACCAATGACTGGTCAGAGGTTGACCTCAAAACCCCTTGACCCAGTAAAGATTCTACTGTAACAATGCAGCCATATGTGGGTTGGGTGTACATTCAAAGTTCAGGTAGGTTCTGAGTCTGCCATAGTTTTTGCTTTCTCTCAGGCCCCCTCGAGTCTCTCTCATGTGTGTCTCCAACCATGTAACAGCAGGGGTTTGGTACAGAGTGTGGACTCTCTCAGGACTCTCATACATGAATCTGTAGTCTCCCAGTTAGTCAGGATATAAACATACTCAACATGCCCCCTTTCCCACCCGATTGTCACTCGTATCCAATATCCCCCCCCCCCCCCGCCTTTTAAATTTCTAAGTATAGGTAAAATTCAGAAAAGCTGAAGGGAAATATGTTTTATATAGTTGAAGTAACCAAATTAGCGAATGCATAAAAGAAGTATAGCCTGTGACATGTGAGGCCTAGATAGTGAATTCATGGAAAGAACACTTATCTGAAGAATCTTTTATAAAATTAAATAATTCCAAAAAAAGAGAGGACAACTTTCTTTTTTTTTTAACTGCTTTTCAATTTTTTTTTTTTATTTTTGAAAGAGAGAGAGAAAGAGAGAGCACGAGCAAGGGAGGGGCAGAGAGAGAAGGAGACACAGAATCTGAAGCAGGCTCCAGGCTCTGAGCTGTCGGCACAGAGACCCATGTGGGGCTTGAACTCACAAACCATGAGATCATGACCTGAGCTGAAGTCAGATGCTTAACTTATTGAGCCACCCAGGCGCCCCAGGACAAATTTCTTTCCTGCCGTGATTCACCACGTCTGGACAAAAAATTGCAGTGCTAACTATCACTTTTCTTCTAGAATCTCTTCTCTTGTGTAATAAATCATTTATTGTTTTCAACCAATGTTCTTTTTTATTCTCCCTGCAGAGAATTCTTCAGATGAGACAGAGATTTACTCAGTAGCAGTTTGTCATGACATGTGGCCTTGAACATTTTACCTTAAATACATTCCTATTTCTTCCTTATAGGCCTTAAAAATATAAGTGATCATAATGAAATCCTGCTGCTGCTAAAAGTCTTATGTGTCTCCATGGTCCTATTGAAATAACGTATTTCTAGAATCTTCTCTTTCGTAGCAGGTAGGCTTTTTTTTAAAAAGAGTTTTAGTTTTTGTGCTTTTTCTTTTTAGTATTGTTTGTGAAGAATAGGTTTTCCTAGTTTTACATATATATGATGAAAAGAAAGGTATTAATAATATATCATGTGAATAGCACTGTGAATGCTATTCATTCACTAATGAATGAAGAGCTCAGCTACACTCGAAAGTCCTCCAGCATCCTTCATTTTAGGAGAAAGCTTTCTCAGAACCTGGCAGAAGTAGCATCTGCAGGCTTTAGCTATGATCGTACTTATTTCTAGACATTTTTATTCCTTACCAAATAGGTTCAATCACATTAACCATCTACTTCTATAGCATTAATAATTTACATAATGACTTAGAATCTATTATTAATCGTAGGTAGCACCAGCATAATAGTATCAAGTTATAGGAACCTTGAATGCATTTTTTTAGTTTACAGTTTCCCATTGCTGACTGAGTTATTGTTAGCTCTTTAAAAGGTCCCTCGTGACAAAATGAGACGGGAACAATTTCCATCTACTATAATAAGCCCTCGCATCTAGAAAGGGCTTTTAACTTCACGAAATATTATTACTTGCGCTGCTTCATTTCATCTAAAAAGCAGTTTTGTCAGGAAGAGAGAGCAATTGCCTGATTGCTATCTGAGATAGATCTCAGAAATCGAGGCAGAGGCTTTTCGTGACTTTCCAAGGTCACACTGCTTGCATCAGAACTGGGTTGATACCCCAAAACGCATAAGGGAAAAGGGGAACTAAACTGCTGTTTGTTGATTAGAATGACTCAGGCCCTACACTACACACTAGAGGCAACGTTTATCTCACTCCAGAGAAAACTCCAGTGAGTAGGATGTCTTTCAAAGCAATTTCACAAACAAAAATTTGAAGCTCTGAGGGACAAAGCAGTTTACCCAAATTATATTCCTAAAATCAGAGCTAGACCTAAAACCTAAAATTTCTGGACACCTGGGCTAAGTCAGTTGAGCCTCTGACTTCACCTCAGGTCATGATCTCCCAGTTCGGTTCGTGAGTTCAAGCCCCACACTGGTGCGGCTGTTAGCCTGTCAGTGCAAAGCAGGCTTCAGATCCTCTGTCCTCCTCTCTCTTCCCCTCTCCCGCTTGTGTTTTCCCCCACATAAATAAATATTTTAAAAACCCCTAAAATTTCTGACTGGCAGTTCAACACATGGTTATACCCACCCTATGCCTAAGTGAGAGCCAATATTAACATTTCTTAATGTGTGTTAAGTACTTACTATACAGCAGGCATTGTATGACGAACTTTTAAGTTGGCTATATTTCTAATTAGAGATGCCATAGGAAAATAGAGGATGCCACACTTGCGTTAAGACTTCCCTGCTATGTGTGCCCAATCCATTTACTTGCGATGTGCTAAAGATGGGGCAAATTAATCAATTTGTGTGCTAAGTCCCTTGGGTCCTTCCCTTAAATCGGAGCTACAAGCAGCACTTGTAATTGGTCATGGCAAACAATTTCAGGCAGGTAAATATCCCTATCAAGGCTAAGTTTAGCTACTCAGTATTTCGACACCTACCTCTTAAAATCAAGCCAGCTATGGGAATTTTCCTGGCATTAATGTCACTTTTGTATACCCTTTAACTGGAAAGGCATTTGTTAATGTTCTCTGGCATCACTGCATGAATTCACTAACTACAGATTAAGTCTGTCCAAATCCCAAAAGAATGGCATTGTTTACTTTTTATATCTTACTGGATTCACACACTACTGGAGAAATGATTTTGGCATCAACATAAAATAAAAGCCATGTTACATTAAATGTTAATCAACTTATTAAATTTCTGCAAACATAATATCATGCCCTAGAATTAGTGTTATGAAGGGTAAGTATTCATATATCAAGTTAAATCACATTTGATGCAACTCTCATTTTTTATTGGCTGGTCTTTCCATAGAGGATAATCTTCCTGATGGAGGTGACAGGAAGAGGAAGATTTGTGTGTGTGTGTGTTTGATGTTGGCTTATATATGCCAGTTAGCATTTTGACTTATTAAACTTGAGAAAGCCTCAAAATGGACCTTTTAGAACTGCTTCCCGGGGGGGGGGGGGCACAAAATAGGGCACATTCTGATTCAAAATGGTGTCTCCGTGGATGGCATTTTGAAGAAAAATCATATACATAAATGTAAAATCCTAAGTCTCGCTTCTGTAAAGCAGCTTGTTTAGACATTTGGGGGGAAGAACATTAGCTTTTCATTCCCTTGGGCTGAGTGCTTCAACTTCAACATGGAATATTTTCAAAACACAATCTAGTTTTAATAATTTGTTATAATATTAATGAGGCAGAGGTTGATCCATCAAAGAGGGACCTGCTCTAGCACAAGTCTATCATCTGTGCTGAAAAAAAGGGTCTTAAATCAGTTGCTCAGATGGGTTCTTAAAACAGCATTTCAAAATTTATCTTCCTATTGGCCATTTTTAAAGTGGACTGAATTTTTTTTTAATTTGAAGTTAATTTTGTATTAAAAAGTGCAAAAATAAAAATTGTTAAAATTGAATAAAAATTCAAATAAAAATGTTTAACACATTTTCTTCTTTTCTCTTTTAAATAGCAAATGCAATCAAACGTACCAGAGATAAGCTTCCTCAAAGAATAAGATGCACTGAAGTTTTTATAACTATCAAAAAGTGCTTACTGGCTTTCCCATACTGATTCCTTAAAAAAAAAAACCACATAGTATTTATTGGAGGAGTGGTTTAATGACTGGAATTTATCAATTGATGGCTTTATGTTGTTAAAATTATTATCACAAATCATCATCATCAGAACTGATCTCTCTCATCACCTTCCTCGCCTCTATTACGATACAGTATTTGGGTATCTACATGAAAATGTACCTTCCAGATCAGAGTCTGAGCTTCTTGAGACAACGGGGATTTTCTTAGTACTTTTGAATCTCTATAGTTTCACCTGTGCCCAATTAGAATTCAATAACATAAAAGTGAATTGATTTTTTTCATGTGCCAAGGAAATTAATTTGTGATTAGATTATCTTCAAAGCCATTTGCCTTATTTTCTACATATTAGAGAAAGTTTTTTTCTATTAGTTATATTTGTTTATCAGATAAAGTAAATCTACAATGACTATTTGATTTGATGCCTCTACTGTATACCGGGACACATATCTATATCTGTATCTATCTATATTTCTATCTGTATCTGTCTAGATATAATCAAACCTAATAACAACCTTATGAGATCCATCCTACTATCTTCCTTTGGTATGCTGAGCAAAATTTCCAGTTTCTCATAGCTAGAAGGGGAGAGTGTGCTAGGCTTCAAGTCTTTTATTTGTGATTCAAAGATGGCACACTCGAGCAGCATGCCTAAGAGAAGAAATCTAAGAAATGTAGTTATGCTAACTTCATCTTAGCTTGCTGTTTTACAGATTGGCAAATTTGTAGATTAAAATTTTACGTTTGTAACTTAAGAATTTTACATTTATAAGTCAAAATGTACGGCACTTTTAATTCTGATGAGGCACGTATTTGCATCCCAGATTGTGAGTCACAGAGCACTGACCAGGTTAGTGCAAATGTTTGTGCATGTACCATTTAGGCAATAGGTAAAAAATCCTTCCACACTCTCTGGAATGTCTGAAAGCTCATTTCTTTCTAGAACTTCCTGCTTTCACTAAGTTTATTCCCAAAGACATATAATGAAAGCTGCTGTAATACCGAAGTTGGTAGTCTAATTGTGAACAATGAAAGTGAGCATGCTTTTAATCATGTTTTGCTCAGTGGAAAATACAACTTACTGATCCAGGAAAGTTGCTCTTTGTTATGAGATAACATGATGCATATGCCATAAAATTTTCTCTTAAACAGATCGTGAGAGCACATCATTCGTAGAAGCAGTTGCCAAAAACTAGTTATTGGCTAAAGTTAAGTTATATATTTACTCGAAAGTAATGTGCACTTGAAATTGTTTAAGACTGAGATTGTAGGGGCGCCTGGGTGGCGCAGTCGGTTAAGCGTCCGACTTCAGCCAGGTCACGATCTCGCGGTCCGTGAGTTCGAGCCCCGCATCGGGCTCTGGGCTGATGGCTCAGAGCCTGGAGCCTGTTTCCGACTCTGTGTCTCCCTCTCTCTCTGCCCCTCCCCCGTTCATGCTCTGTCTCTCTCTGTCCCAAAAATAAATAAACGTTGAAAAAAAAAAAAAAAAAAAAAAAAAAAAAAAAAAAAAGACTGAGATTGTAGAAGTCAATATCTTCCCTGATCCTTCATTTGGTATAAACTATGAGCTAAATTTTTTTTTAATTTTTGTTAACGTTTATTTATTTTTGAGACAGAGACAGAGCATGAACGGGAGAGGGTCAGAGAGATGGAGACACAGAATCTGAAACAGGCTCCAGGCTCTGAGCGGTCAGCACAGAGACTGACGTGGGGCTTGAACTCATGGACCGCGAGATCATGACCTGAGCCGAAGTTGGACGCTTAACCGACTGAGCCACCCAGGCGCCCCTAAAAATTTATTTACATAGTCAAAATTGCCCAAATTGCTAACTACAATAGTGATTGGTTTATCTTTCTATCCTCTCAGACTTTTTTTTTTTTTTACTCTGGGATCTTTTTTCTCTTCTCATTCTTCTTTTCCTTCTCCTCCTCCTTCTCTTCCTCCTTCTCCTCCTTCTTCTTCTCCTTCTCCTTCTTCTTCTTCTCTTTTTTTTTTCTTTTTAAACAAAGTTTCAGTCCCAGCTTGGAGTCAAATGTGGGGCCTTAACTCACGACCCTAAGATCAAAGCCTGAGCTGAGATCAAGAGTTGGACACTTAACCTACCGTGCCACCCAGAAGCCCCTCTTCTTCTCTTCTTTTTAGGTTTGTTTTTGTTTTGTTTTATTTAGAATCTAGAAATGAAAAATGGATAAATTTTTAAAAGTCAGCTAACAGAGCTAAGACAGGTAATAAGACACTTGAAGAAGCATAGGATCCAAAACAAATGAACCAATATAGAAGAATATTCTACATTTTTTTCTAAAGCAACTGTCCATATAATCTTATATCTCTTTGTCTAGAATTATCTGTTTGATCAAATAAAAAAGTGCAATTCTTACCAGCAATATATATTTTCTTGAAATTAAAATGCAAGCGGCACCAAGGAAGAATTTTTTCCTTTTAAAACATATTGTAGACATAATGGTCTATGTTATTGTCATTGTGTTCTATTTTATAGCTTTAGCTTCCAAGTGTTCAGATTTTAAAATTTACCATTAAAAATGAGATTGTTTTGTACAGGAGTGCTTTGTACCAAATCTGAAGGTCCACCATTTTTCATATGATTTTACAACATTGTATGTGTCTGGATACTTTTTAAAAAGTGCTTTTTTAAAAGCAGTTCTTTGCAGCTGCTGACGCACATTGGATTTGTTGTCTCCTTTAAAGATCACAACGACTTTGAAAGGAAGGTGATATTCCCATTTTAAAGGGGATGAAACAGAAGTTGAGAAATGAGTTACTATGCCCTGAGGAAGAAGTTGAGGATGTTGTTACTAAGAACCTGCCCTGAAACTGAACCTTGGGTTTTCTGGTTCTAAATCTGGTACCTGCATACATTTTTCATTCGCAATAGAAATACGGAGGAGTATCAAAGTTGTCCACCCATCTCCCACTAAGCAGAGAAAGATAGTAAAATTCAGTTGTGTTCAGAGCCTTCACTTTATTAATTCCTTTATTTCTTCCAACAAACGTTTTTAGTAGCATGAACTCATGATGGTGAAGAGTTGGTAGCCTCTCCATCCTCTTCTATTGCATAGGGAATGGAAGAGAGGGTGAGGCTGGCCCCAGGCCCTCCTACCAGCACTGGAGCCTGGTGGGCTTAAACAACCAGCAAATATTGCCTAGATCTCTATCAATCACTACATAGTATCCCATGACCATAAAGGACTGGTCCATCTGAGGGCACCTGAATGGATGGAAACTGGAATTTCTGTTCCAAAGTTGGAGAAGAGAAACTTGCTCTCTGCACATTTGGCAGCAAATGGGTATAGTGTTAAAGAGAAATCAATAACAAGGTACACATTATTGAAGTGAAGGCAGTCACCGTGGAACCAAAGGAAGAGTGAGCCCTAGAATCAGAAGACACTAATAAGGTAGAACAGTGAGAAAGAAAGAAACTGGGCCTTTAATGACATAGTTGGATCAAAATGACAATGAAGCTCACCCTACCTCTGTAATTGCAGTTATATGAGCCAGCAAATCCCTGTTATTGTTTCAGACAATTTGCATTTGGTTTTCAGGTTACTTATAACTGAAAACATTTTAACTGATATGCTGTACATATTATACAATTATATCATCAGTTTGAAAGAATGTTAATACTTGTTTACCAAGGCAAGTTAAAGCACCTTTCATTTATAATCACAGAGTTTTCACGGAATAATGATGGGATGTTGTGTAATTAACTTTAACTGTGTACCTCGTTATTGATTTTTCTTTAACACTGTGCACTTCAAGCCTAGATAACTAGCCCCTTTTCTTAAATTATTTTGTGACAGTCTCAAATGGCCCCTCTGCTGTGATTAAAGAATAGATATATGCAAGAACTCACCTTCTTGCTAATCACTCTCGCTGACCTCACTGACAACACTCTTGTCTCAGGATAGTTGCCAGTCTGCAAACTACTGGTCAAAGCTCAAGTTGGTTGTTTGGAATTACAACAAAAAGTTTGATGGAGGCTGGTCAAATGCAGCCTTGCTCCCATTTGGGAGAAAACCCATGAATGGGCTGTGTCGCGCTGGACAACATGATCAAGTAAAGGAGAGAGTTGAAGCCATAACCTACCTTACAAGCAGGTTAAAGAGAGCTCAGGTAGGCAAAGAAGGACTAATGTGCTGCCAGCCAGATGGAGCTGAAACTCCGCATAGGTCCTCCATATCTCTGGATATCAGATTCCATGGGAGGAGTTGGATTGTGAAAAGTGTAGTGCAAACAGACTTCCAAGAACTATGTCCATAGAGAAGATGCCAAATTTAAACCATGATGCACATGCAAATTGAGTTAAGGAACTGGAAACCAAATTTAGGTCAGGAAGATAAACTGAATAAGTAAGGTAAAGAAAGTGGTATGGAAAGACCCCTGGGTGGCACAGTCAATTAAGCCTCCGGCTCTGGCTCAGGTCATGATCTACCTGTTTGTGAGTTCGAGCCCCACATCCGTCTCCGTGCTGACAGCTCAGAGCTTGGAGCCTGCTTTGGATTCTCTATCTCCCTCTCTCTCTGCTGCTCCCTCGCTCATGCTGTCTCTCTCTCTCTCTCTCTCTCTCTCAAAAATACATAAGCATTAAAAATATTTTTTAGGAGCCCCTGGATGGCTCAGTCGGTTAAGTGTCTGATTTCAGCTCAGGTCATGATCTCACAGCTCCTGAGTTCAAGCCTTGCATTGGGTTCTGTGCTGACAACTCAGAGCCTGGAACCTGCTTCAGAGTCTGTGTCTCATTCTCTCCCTGCTCCTCCCCCATTCATGCTGTGTCTCTCTGTCCTTCAAAAATAAATACATTGAAAATTTTAAAAATAGGGGTGCCTGGGTGGCGCAGTCGGTTAAGCGTCCGACTTCAGCCAGGTCACGATCTCGCGGTCCATGAGTTCGAGCCCCGCGTCGGGCTCTGGGCTGATGGCTCAGAGCCTGGAGCCTGTTTCTGATTCTGTGTCTCCCTCTCTCTCTGCCCCTCCCTCGTTCATGCTCTGTCTCTCTCTGTCCCAAAAATAAATAAACGTTGAAAAAAAAAAGAAAATTTTAAAAATATATGTTTTTTAAAAAAGGAAGTGGTATGGAAAACATGTACATAGATCAGATGATTTTACTAGCCAGACTCTGTGGAATGGAATCATTTTACAAGATCTCCACTCTAACTCCTGTCATCATGTTTCTGCTGGCTTGCCTCATTACATAGGCATTCTGTACCCAAGCCATGCATCCAGCCCCTCCACCTCCTCTGCCTAAAGGCTGCAGTCTGAAGCAGCCAATCCACATTACATGTTTTGCTTAAGGCAGTGGATGAGTTTGGATCTTGTTGCAATGGTAGATTACTGCATAAGAGAGAAAGGCTTCTTGCCTCCTACTGCAGATATTCTGAGACATCCTTAGAGTTGTATGTTTGCCTTCCTAAGAATCAGTGACTAAAGCTTTTGCTTCATTTTGAAAAGCAAATGTCCTTGGGAAATGTAAATTTCAAACAGTTACACTCATTCACACTGAGCAGAGTGCTCAGAGAGAAATTTCCCATGGAGGGCGGAAAAGGAACATATGGGACACACTGCTTATACCTTAGTGATACCACAAGAGAAACACATATTCTATTTTTATGGACATAGGAAGTTCAAGAAGAGTACAGATCATATCACGAACAATGATTTATAATGAATTGGATGAATAATTACATCCATAACTTTTCTAGTGACAGATAATATCACACTTACCTAAAGAATGTGTATTTGAAACATGTTTGAAAGTAACTGAAAATCAAATGAAACCCATATATGATTTCAGTTAATAATAATCTGTTTCTAGAGAGTTAACATATTATCAGATACCACAGGAATTTGTATAAGACTTCTCTTTTATGCAGAAGCAGCCTAACAGTCATATATAACATGTAAAATTTGGACACTACTTAAAAATGTTTGCATATTTGTTGACATAGAAAAGTAATTTAATTAAAAATATATTGTTAAGAAGATTTTGTAATCAGTCTAAGCTAATGAAATTCAAATATAATGTCTATTCCTGGAGTAAATAAGCCCAAATGTTCTCTATTGCTTGTTCAAATTTTTATCATTTTTAAAGATAATCAACTGGATTTTTCTTTTGTATTCATGTATTTTACTTTTTTATAGGATAATAGAGATGTTTTTAGGTTGTTATCTATAAGTACATCTCTGCATAAATAGATTATACAAAAATACAAGTAAAATGTTAAAGTTACATTAGATATAGCCATAACCATATTTTAAATTTTGCATTTTTTTAATCTGTAAAAAGAACTTGATTTGACTACTTTATTTATTTATTTTAACGTTTATTTATTTTTGAGACGGAGAGAGACAGAGCATGAACGGGGGAGGGTCAGAGGGAGAGGGAGACACAGAATCGGAAACAGGCTCCAGGCTCTGAGCTGTCAGCACAGAGCCCGATACGGGGCTCGAACTCACAGACTGTGAGATCATGACCTGAGCCAAAGTTGGCCGCCCAACCGACTGAGCCACCCAGGCACCCCTGATTTGACTTACCAAATGTGGATATATCATCTTGGTATGATTTGAAGAGTTATTATCACACTTAAATTCCTCAGTGATTTGTTACTATATTAGTTTTCTCAGACTGCCATAATAAAATACCCTAGACTAGGGAACTGAAATAACATAAATTAATTTTCTCAATTCTGGATGTTGGAAAGTTCAACATCAATTTTCTGAAAGATTTCAGTTTCTGGTGAGAGTTCTTTTTGGCCTGCATATAAACTTGCCTCACATGGCAGAAAGAAACTCTGATCTTTTTTCCTCTTCTTATAAAGTCACCAATTGTCTCAGATTTGGACCCTGTTCTTATGATTTTATTTAACCTTAATTACTCCCTGAAAGGCCCTATCTCTAAATATACTTGCATTGGGGTTTAGGACTTCAAAACATGGATTTGGGGGGAACATAATTCAGTCCTTAGCAGAGACCTTTCAACATCTGTGTAGCTTATGCTTCTTCCGTTTAATATCTGCTTTGATTTGAATATAAATTTTAAAATATTTGAATAAATCAATGAGACATAAGCATGTACATCTATTGTGCATCTGATTTGGGAATTTCAAACCTCTTCTGTTTTTAAAGAAAAAGTACCTAAATATGTAAATTATAAATGTATACATACTTACATGTATATATAGATTTTTATCTATTACAGATGGCATTTCTTTATTAAATAACTTGAACCCCATACTATACTTTGTGATTTTTGGAAGGAGTAACAAAAAGGTAGCAAAATACTTATGTGCAGGTACTGGTTACCTTTTACTATGACTGGGATTTAGGAATATGAGTCATACCATTCTAAACTTTTTCTCCCTGGTATATAAATAAACATGTTAAATAACATTTCTTTCCTGGTATCCTTATAAAATACATCCTGTTACTACTTTTGATGCTGAGCTTGCAAATTCTTTTTTTTTTTTAATTTTTTAATGTTTATTTATTTTTGAGACAGAGAGAGACAGAGCATGAATGGGGGAGGGGCAAAGAGAGAGGGAGACACAGAATCGGAAGCAAGCTCCAGACTCTGAGCCATCAGCCCAGAGCCTGAGGCGGGGCTCGAACTCGCGGACCGCGAGATCGTGACCTGAGCTGAGGTCGGGCGCTCAACCGACTGAGCCACCCAGGCGCCCCTGAACTTGCAAATTCTTAAGTAGACTACTTTGTTTCTTCTCTCTTGGAAGCCACTGCTAGGTCCCTAGAAATAGTTCTTATTTTCTCAGTCACTTTTAATTGTTCTTTATTATACTGTGTCTTTCCTTATAAACAGTGACGAACTGACTGCCAAAGTACAGTTGTTGTTTTCTTTTTACTTAGAAGTCCTCTTGTCTAATGTGACAATGATATTTCACATACATAAACTAGAAATCAATGTTCGATTTTTCATCAAAATTATTTTTAAGTCATAAGATAGAGTTGTTGTTACCCCACTTGATGGCATTTAATTTTCCCAGACTGGCTCCCCATTACTCCCTATTCACAGACTGTAATATGCAATTTACTTGTTTCACTAGCTCGATGGGAAGTTTCATGGTTGTTATCAGCACATAAAATATGAGACTTCTAAAACAAATTAAAGAATGTTACTACCATAATTATGTATGATTTTTATTTTATTGCTTAAAATATATCTATAAAAATAACATTTTCCCCATCCTAACCTGTAATTTTTATTCCAATAAAATGTATTAATCCTTCCAGAGGCATTGTAAAAAAGACCAAGATCTCTGGCCGTTGGGTGGCCATACAACTAATTGTGTAAGAGTCCACATCTCTGACGGTTTGAGTCCCAGAATCAGAGTCGATGCTAATCTCTATCTCAAATTCTTTCTAATAATAACCACAATTGTGCAATACAGAGGCACTATCACTGAGGTTCCTTTTCTCATCTGAGTTTATGGGCCTCTATTAATGAGAAAATAAGTAAAGGGAAGAGTAATTCTGTGTCAGAAGCGGCAAAGTAATTTAAAAGGCAGTGTGACTTTCAAAGGAATGATGCTGTTTGGCAACTTAACCAACTCTTTGTTTATAGGAGTAATGGGACTTACATTTACTCTTTTACAAAATATGAGCCAGTGAAGTTTGTGGAGAGTCTGATGACTTTTCTGGCCTCTGACCATACATATAGGCCCAAATTGGTGTTTCTAATTAGATAACAAGTGTTTGTGTTTTTTTTTTAATTTTAATGTTTATTTATTTTTGAGAGAGAGAGGCGGAGCACGAGCAGGGGAGGAACAGAGAGAGAGGGAGACACAGAATCTGAAGCAGCCTCCAGGCTCCAAGATGTCAGCAAAGAGCCCGACGCGGGGCTTGAACTCACGAACCATGAGATCATGACCCGAGCTGAAGTTGGACGCTTAACTGACTGAGCCACCCAGGCATCCCTAGATAATAAGTATTAAGAAATACTTCAAACAAATATCTTTTGTTGCCTTGGACATTATAGAATCACATTACCAAAAGGACCATTAAGGTTATTTAATATTTTAAGCTCTTATTTTCAATAAGTATCCCCAAAATACTAAATAATATTATCTGTGCTAATAGAGTAAATCAGTGCCACAATAAATACCCAGATATATTAATTCCAGAACATATCCAAAGCAATTCTTCAGTGTGTTTTAAAATTTTTCATTGATAAAATAAATTCCTTGTTGTATAACTATTTCCAATAAATTCTTGATGGCTCCTTAGTACATAGTATGACATCTAAACCTAGACTTTGCCCAGTCCATTCCATACAGCCCTCAGCCTCCTCCTATATACAAGTGCATGCCCTGAAATTCAGTTATTACTTATTCAACAAAATAGACCATCCATTTTTTTTGAGGGTGACTTGGTGTGACCCTTCAAAATCTGATAATTTATCATATGGATTTTTCTTTTCAATCTTTTCTTCTACTCCCACAGGACATGCTGTGAACTTCTAGAATGAGAAACAAAATCCATTCTACCTATCCTCATTGTTTTGAAAAAGAGTGTTTTTTTTTTTTTTTTTGCTCTCCCTTGTACCATTTAGATGGGGTTTTCCTTTTTCATTTATGAAATTCAAGCACTAACTTAAATGTAAATTACTTATGGTTTCTTCATTTATCTCAACCATCTGAATCATTATTCCTTCTGTTGGGCTTCTTTAGTAACTTGCTCATTCAATATTATAATACAGAAAAAAATAGAGATAATAGATGACATTATCAGAGTATTTTCCATGTTCCAGGTACAGTTTTAAGCAACTTTAAACTCTCAGCGGTTTCATGAAGTGGGTGGTAGTCAGACAGCAAGATGGCAGCCAAGTGCCAAGTTGTAATCCACCGGAAGGATAGGCCTGTTTGTTGAGGGACAACTATATGCATGAGTCATCTTGCAAGTCGATCTTCTGGGTCCAGATGAGCCTTTTGATGTCACAGCCCTGTTCAACATCTTGACAGCAACTTCATGAGAGACCCTGAACCAGAATCAGCCAGCAAATCTACTTGAGGATTCCTAAAGGATTTTCTTTTTCTTAAACTTTTACAATACTCTTCTAACTCAACTCTTTGCCCTCAGTCTGTCTTCTGTCATTTTCACCTGCAAGTCCTAAGTCCTTTCTAAGAAGAAAGCTTGACTCCATTATACTCTCATTAAAAACTCCTCCCTGGTCTCTCATCAATCTTTTATTTAGTCCCTCTGTATGTCTCTCCCACAAGCATCCACTGCAGTTCTTTCCACCACATTCTCCATGCAATAGATAAAATAGGCCTTCAAACTTGTCTGTGCCCTACAGGTCTAAGACCTGTAAATATGTTATGTTACCAGACAAGTGAGACTTTAGAGATATAAGTAAGGACCTTAAAATATGGAGAGCATTGTTGATTATCTAGATAGGTCAAATCTAATCACACGAGCCCTTAAAAACACAGAAATCTCTTTGGCTGGTGGCAGAGATACAATAAAAAAAATCAAACAGATTCAAAGTGTGGGACAGGCTTGATCTATTATTGCTAGGAGGTGAGGTGGGGAGGGAAAAGGAGGGCAAGTGGAAAGCATGAGAAAGAATGTGAGCATCCTCTGGAAGCAAAGGCTGGTCTTCTGGCTGACAGTCAACAAGGAAACAGGGATCTTAGTCCTATGATAGGCAGAAATTCAATTTGATCAACAACCTGGCTGAGCTCCATGCAGATTTCTCCCCACAATCTCCATGAAGGAAGGTAGCTGACACCTTGATTTCAGAATTCTAATCTGTAATTCCAAGCAATGGGCCCTGTTGAACCATGCTGCATCCAGACTTTGACCTACAGAACTGTGAGACTATAAATTGGTGTTGTTTTGAGTCAAATTTGTTACAGCAGCAACAGGAAACTAATACATTGTATGCATCAGAAACCTCATTGAGATTTCTAAACTATACTTTCTTATTTCCAGCTTCCTTGCTTTTGTCAGTTCTCTTTCCTCTTCCTGTAAATTTCCCCTGTCTTTTATTTATATGAGAGATTCCTCTTTTTATTTTTTTCTGAATAGATATTCTATAATCTCCCTAATAACAAGAGTAGGTGGGTTTTACATTTCCTATTGCCCCAACATGCTTGTGACATCTCTATTACTGTAGAGCAGTGGAGTGGCTAATATTGGAGTGCTAAAGTTAAATGGAATAGAAGATATTCCCCAGGTCTACCACCTACTAGTTGTGTAGCCAAGTGTTAATTATCACAATGGTGCTTCCCCAGTTACACTGAAATTATCTATTACTGAAATCATGTCTAGACTGTAAGCTTCTGATGCAGAGACCATGATTTATTCTTATGCGTATTTCCAGGTTTAGACATAGTGCCTGGTACACAGTAGCCACTTACTTTCTCTTTACCAGACCAAATTTGTATGTCAACCTGTTGTATCACTCATAAAGATATTTATCAGCGATATCGTAAGGCTCACTATGAACTCATCTAAGTTTATATTAGGTATCTACATGTCTCTACATATAAGGAAGCCAAGGCATAAAGGGGTTTAGTGTCCAAATGAATAGATGAGAGAGCTGTTTTCACACTGAAAGTTCTTGCTCCAAAGTCTACTTTATACCCACTCTATGACAGCACATTCTCAGCATGGAAATTCTCCCTTGGCTGACAGACTTCCTCATTATCTATAAACATCAGACCTAGATCTGAGACTTGTTGTCATTTACATCATGGGATATAAGTTATGCTCTAAATAGTTCCTTATGCATAATTTGATTGGAGATATAAGAGGCCCAGTGAATGGCCCTTCCTTGATGCTTGAGCAAACCTTACACCCTGAAAACTGTAGTGGACAACTTGAATGGATTAATTACTGTACTGTCTTAAGTCTTCCTTTATAAAATGACTGTCCAGGGAATAAGAAGATTATTCATGAAGAAAAAGAGCTCAGTGAGTTTGAACTGTCCTATCAAGTATCCAGGGAGCTGTTCACAAGTGAACCAGAATGAAGAGAAGTAATTAAAGCAGCTACTGATAAGTATCCAGTCATTTTATTTTATGGAATTTGAATATGTTAGATGAGCAGCGAGGATAGAATTTTTGCCTCTGCCTTGAGTCACATCAGGCAAGTTACAATTGGAATATTCAATTCCAAATGTTTTTGTGGTGAAGAGCACATATTTTTTTGCCACCATAAAGACTTTTCCTTCTTGCCTGCTGGGTGTCTGGAGCTTGTCTGTCCTTCAGAAACCAGTACAGGTCTTTTTTCTCGCCTACAACTCTCCCAGACTATAATGTGATATATTAATTTGAATAAATAAAAGCACAAAAACATATTTTTTTATTTAAAAAATGACAAATTCTGTTTCGACCTAATATACTTGCTCTGATGTCATCATTTATTATCTTTACTGTTTTGCAATTGAGGTGCTCTGAAAGTGCTCTGGAAAGCTATTTAATAACCATACAAAAGCTCCGAATTATAATACATACAGAAAGTTACCTATACATGTGCATGTTTGTACCTTTGTATACACATGCATCTATATGTGCAGTCTACACAATCCAGAAAAAACTATATTTTTTTAAAAAAATAAAAAGAATGTTAACGTTCATTGAATACTTATTGAGTGTCCCCTTAAGGAGTTTAAGCACATCCTTTAATTTCAGTTGTAATTAGTGCCCCAATTTTAGAGACAAAATAGATTAAGAAAGTTTAAATCCACTAAATGTAATCCATACATGTTATGAGGAAATAGAGCTAATTTTCACACCCAATCCATCTGTCTACAAAAGCCTCCCATGGATGATCTTCTAAGCTCCTTTCCATTTTCCTCTTAAAAATTTTTTTTAACGTTTTATTATTTATTTTTGAGAGAGAGAGAGAGAGAGAACAAGTGGGGGAAAGACAGAAAAAGACACAAAATCCGTAGCAAGCTCCAGCCTCTGAGCTGTCAGCACAGAGCCCAACATGGGTCTCAAACTCACGAACCTTGAGATCATGACCCCAGCCAAAGTTGGACGCTTAAACGACTGAGCCACCCAGGCACCCCTTCCCTTTTCCCTTGTTAATGAACATAGCAACTTGGAAGATGAAAAACCTTCATGAGGGAATAAACCTGGATCTCTAAAATATGCACAATTTCAACTCTGTGCATAAAAAAATAAAATTATCTTGTATTAAGCTATGATGATTCAGAGGTTTATCTGTTCCAGAGCTAGTGTTATCGTAAATAAAACAAGGGCTTTGTATTGTGCTCTAATTGCATTAAATTTGTCACCTGATCCAGCATGCAGCATTTTGGAAATGAACCCCTATTTTAACATGCTCTGCTTCTTTAAATTGTCTTCTCTAGAGGTGGAAAACCTGCTCAATCTACCCAAAGCATATTATTTAATAGCAATTCCTCAGAGTACTTACTGGGTTAAGAAAGATTGTGGGGCTGCATCTTCACTACAGACAGACTGTTTCTGGCTTAAGGTACTTATTACCTAAATTGAGTGCATAGGACACACTTACACAGAAATCAATTCCCTTGGCTTCCTGGAGCGACTGACAGCGTAGGGTCTTTGGTATTGGTTCTGTTGGATCCCACAGACCTTTGGTACCGCTCATGCTGGTAGCCATCAAGGCTGGCCCCTGACATGAGTCCGGTGGTATAAATGATACCCAGCGCATGGGCTCCAAGGCTATAAATAGTGGCAGAGAAGATGTTAAAACCAAATAGGAAATTTTATTTCCTCTGTGACATGTAAGAAGCTTGGACAACATCGCTCCCATCCTCACAATGAGAAAAAAAGCAGAACTGCAAAACAGGTTTTCTATATCCATCAAAAGAAGTTAAATAACTTTCCAAGCCTTATCTAGTAGTGAATGGAGGACGTGTAATGTATAACCTGTAGTTTCTGATCCAGGGTTTTTCCTTAAAAGGCAGTGTTGTGCATACAGGCTAAGACAAAACACAAGGTGCGATGTGATCCCTGTGTTATTGGCATAGATAAGATGTCTGCAAAGGAGAAAAGAAAGCAGTTACTTTTTTTTTTTTTAACGTTTATTTTTGAGAGCATGAACAGGGGAGGAGCAGAGAGAGAGGGAGACACAGAATCTGAAACAGGCTCCAGGCTCTGAGCGGTCAGCACAGAGCACGACATGGAGCTTGAACCCATGAACCCTGAGATCATGACTTGAGCCGAAGTCGGACGCTCAACCAACTGAGCCACCCAGGCGCCCTGCCCCTACTCCTCTTTCTTGATCAGAAAAGTTTGTATAAACTATGAGCTAAATTTTTTTAAAAATTTTTTTAACGTTTATTTATTTTTGAGACAGAGAGAGACAGAGCATGAACAGGGGAGGGTCAGAGAGAGAGAGGGAGGCACAGAATCTGAAACAGGCTCCAGGCTCTGAGCTGTCAGCACAGAGCCCGACGCGGGGCTCAAACTCAGGGACCGTGAGATCATGACCTGAACCGAAGTCGGACGCTTAACCGACCAAGCCACCCAGGCGCCCCAGGAAAGCAGTTACTTTTAACAGTTAACATTTTTCAGTATGGTCCACCATACTAAATGTATGTAAGAGCTTTAGAGACTCGTTTTTCATGCTGCACTTCCTTTCTCTTCCAGGGAAATTTTGATTACATCTCAAAAATATTTTTAATGTTTATTTTTCAGAGAGAGAATGAAAGAGAGAGAGAGAGAGTGAGCATGAGCAGGGAAGGGGCAGAGAGAGAGGGAGACACAGAATCTGAAGCAGGCTCCAGGCTCTGAGCTGTCAGCACAGAGCCCAACGCAGGGCTCTAACTCATGAGCCATGAGATCATGACCTGAGCCAAAGTCGGACACTTAAAGGACTGATCCACCCAGGCTCCCCAAATCTTGATTACATCTTGCTGCGCATGTCACAAAGTTACTGCTATGTGATGTTGTGGAATTTAAAAATGATGCCTTTGTAACTTTTCCTTTAATTCTGAGGAATTAAGAGCAGACAAATGTAATCAGTTATGGAAGATGTTAATCAAATGATTTATTTTGGTATTTATTTTATTAACTAATTTATGTACATTTACATTAAAACATTTTTTTAAATGTTTATTTATTTTTGAAAGTGAAAAAGAGACAGAGTGCGAGTAGGGGAGGGATGGAGAGAGAGGGAGACACAGAATCTGAAGCAGGCTCCAGGCTCCAAGCTGTCAGCACAGAGCCCGATGTGGGACTTGAACCCATAAACCATGAGATCATGACCTGAGCCAAAGTCGGACACTTATCCGACTGAGCCACCCAGGGGCCTCAATGATGTACATTTTTAATGCACTGGTTTCAACTTTTTTAACTTTGCATTTTCCATTTACGAAAATTTCTCAGAACTCTGCTATCCATTCTCCAATTTGTATTATTTGAACAATGGCTATCACTCTGTTTCCCAGGTGACCAGTTGTATCATTTTAACAATGGAATCCTACTTGTGTCTCCTAGATATAATGGTAATCTAATATTAAACATCTTCACTCAAAACTAATGCTACCCTACTTTCTCTTACTTTTCCCTTGAGAATTTCTGATGTCACCACCCCATGTTTGTCCTTTCATCAGCCCTGTGCTCCTCTCCTGCCCTACTAGCTTCTCAGCCTCCCTTCAGCTCTGCACTTGCTCCCTAGGGGCTGAGTCTTTTTTAGAATCCAGCAATATTTCACTATTTTGCTAATATAAAAAGAGCATATGCCACCACAATTTTATTTGTCTTCTGATAGACTGCCTTCAAAACTATTATTTGATTTTTTTTTAATATTTATTTTTGAGAGAGAGAGAGCACAAGCAGGGGAGGGCAGAGAGAAAGGGGGACACAGAATCCTAAGCAGGCTCCAGGCTCTGAACTGTCAGTACAGAGCCTGACATGGGGCTCAAACCCAGAACTGAGAGATCATGACCTGAACCGAAGTCAGTGCTTACCCAACTGATCCACCCAGGCACCCCAAAGATTTATTTTAAAGTAAACTATTATGATCATCAAGGAAAACAACTTTGTGTATGCAAGTTTATAAATTAGTTAGCCATATATACTCTAAACTAAAGTGCTTTCTTTTATCATTGAAGATAGAAGTATAGCAAATTGAATTATAATAATTAGGAAGTGAGGAGTTTTTAGTAGTACATTTATTAACTTTGATTTAAAAAAAAATTTTGAGCGAGAGAGCTGGAACACAAGCAGGGGAGGGGAAAAGAAAGAGGGAGACACAAAATCCAAAGAAGTCTCCAGGCTCTGAGCTGTCAGCACAGAGCCTGATGTGGGGCTTGAAGCCACTAACTGTGGGATCATGACCTGAGCTGAAGTGGGACGCTTAACTGACTGAGCCACCCAGGCGCCACCAAAACTTATTTGATTTAGAGGGTAGAGAAAAAAAAAAAAACAAGCAGAACAAGAGAGCACGGGAATTCAAACACCATTCCCTCTATTATTCTTTCTCTAAACGAAATAGCAATAGTCTTGTTTACATCTGGTCATCCTAAAGAGACACAAATGGGGCCACCTAGGTGGCTCAGTCAGTTGAGTACTCCAACACTAGATTTCGGCTCAAGTCATGATCTCACAGTTTGTGAGTTCAAGCCCCATGTCGGGCTCCACACTGACAGTGGAGAGCCTGTTTAGGATTCTCTTTCCCTCTTTCTCTGCCCCTCCCCCACTCACTTTCTTTCTTGGCGTCACTCAAAATAAATAACTAACTTTAAGAAAAGATAAATAGACACAAATGAACCTCAATATCCACTTGTTTTCAAGAGGCAGCACAGAAAAAAAAAATAGCAAAGGAAACTCAACCTCCTCATTTCCCTTGCTGGACAAATCTCAGGTTTGCATTCACCATCTTATGCAAATAAGCCCAGGAAATGCTGGTTCATGGGAGTCAAGGAGAATAACCTTTGTAAAACATGCTAAGAGTGTCCTCTTAACCAGTTTCATGGCTACATAGAGATCAAGAACAGAGGAGAAACTATATGCTCGTGCTAGAAGAAACTATATAGTATATATACTATATAGGGTGACAAAGGGTAACTTGTGAAAGGCTGGTGGCATGGTGGGAACTTCTGCCATGGGTGAAAGGAGTGAATGAGTCAGTTGGAGGAAAGGCTTCAGCAGAGGTCAGGGCAGAGTGAGAACCCATCTATGGGGGAAATGTCTCTTGAGGAAGGGGTGGAGGGAATGCTGTCAGAGGAAAAAACAAAAACAAAACACAAAGCACAAACAACCTTGCCAGGAAAATGCACCTACAAGAATTATCGTGGCCATGGCTGATAAAACAGTAATCATAGAACTTGGGTGTCAGAACCTGAGAAAACAGAATAAACACACAAATTCCCAGCTATTCATCACACGGCACCTTACGGATTTGCACCTGGTAAGACATTAACTGCATGTACTAATAGGTATTTACTTACTGGTTTGTTTATTTAGCATAGATGTGCCGAGCACAGCTCTAAAGACAACTAGGTTGTACTGACACTGATGCAATCAAGAATCAGAATATTTCCATGACTATAATTCTTTCTCACGTTGATCTTTCAAGCTGTTCTGACTTCCTTCCTGCCTCCACTTCCTACTTAGCCCATGGTCACCGCTAATCCATTCCTCATTTCTGTAATGCATCATTTTAACAAATGTTGTATGGATGGAACCATACAGTATGTAACTTTTGGGATTGGCTTTTTGTTTTGTTTTGTTTTCACTCAGCATAATTCTGTGTAGATTTATTCACACCGTCGCTTGTGTCAATAGTTCGTCCCTTTTTATTTCGGAGGAGTATTGCTTGCCCCACATTTTGTTCCCTATTTAGTCATTGAAAGACATTCAGGTCATTTACAGTTTTAGGCTGTTGTTAATACAGCAACTATGCGTACATTCATTTAATAGGTTTTTGTGTTAACATGAGTTTTTATTTCTCTGTGATAAATACCCAGCAGTGCAATTATTGGGTTGGATGGTAGGTGCGTGTTGAGTTTTTAAAGAAAGTGTCAGACTGTTTCTAGAGTGACTGTACAATTTTACGTTCTCACTAGCAATCCAGTTACTACTCGCCCTCATCAGGATTAAATGTCACTATTTTTATTTTCAGTATTCTGATACATGTGTAGAGATATCGCATTTTGTGCTTTTCATTTGCATTTACCTAATGTCTAGTGATTTTGAGCATCTTTTTCATGTGCTTATTTGCAACTGTTGATATATCACATCATTACTTTTGTCCATTTTCTTTTCTTTCTTAAATCTATTTAGATTTGAGTTTTTAAATATTCTAGTTTCATTGTTTCAGATATATGGGTTGCAAATATTTTCCCCAGTCTAGAGTTGTCTTTTCATCTTCTTAACAATACTCTTCATAGTTAGCATTTTTTAATGTGATGAATTTCAATTTATGAATTTTTCCTTTTATGTAGCATGCTTTTGGTGCCAAGTCTAAGAAATTTCTTCTCAACCCTGAAGCTGTTTTCTTAGGTTTTTACTTCCGACGAGTAATAAAAAATGTGTTAATTATTGTATAAGGTTTAAGGCTTAGGTTAAGGTGTTTTCTTTATTTTTCTTTAGTTTGTTTGCCTGTGAATGGCCAAATGCTCTAGAGCCCTTCCATTTACTAGAAAGACTGTCTTTCTTCTATTACATCCTTTTGAATCTCTGGAATAGATCTCACTTGGTTATGATGTATAATCTCTTTATATGTCACTAAATTCTATTTGCTAATATTTTTAAGTAGTTTTGTGTCTATAGCCATGGGTGACATTGGTGTGTAATTTGTTTCTTTGTACTATTTTCATCTGGTTTTGTTATTGGGGTAATACCAGATTCATAAAGTGCACTAGTGATTATTGCCCTCTCTTCTAATTTCTGGAAGAGATGGTGTAGAATGTATGCTAATTTTTCTTCAAATGTTTGGAAGAATTCTCCAATGGAACCATCTGTGTTTAGAGATTTGTCTTTGGGGAGAGATTTTACTTACAAATTCAGTTTCCTTATTAGTTACAGGGCTATTAAATGGTCTGTTTCATACTGTGTGAGGATGGTGCCTTGTATTTCTCAAGGAATGGTTCATTTTATCTAAGTTATTAAATGTAGCATGTAGAACTGTTTGTTGTAAACATTATTCTTTGATGTCTGCAGGCTCTCCAGTGATGTCTTCTTTTCATTCCTTACTGGTTATTTGTGTCTTCTCGCTCTCTCTTTCTCTCTCTCTCTCTTTTTTTTTTTTTTGTCAGTATTGGCAGACATCTGTCAATTTCATTAATCATTTACCTCTTTGTTTCACTAATTTTCTCTACTGATTTTCAATTTTCAATTTGATGGATTTCCACTCCTACCTTATTATGTCCTTCCCATGTTTGCTTTTGGTTTGTCTTGCTCTTCTTAACATAAGTTCTTGAAGTGGAATTACAGAGTATTGACTAGAGACTTTTCCTCTTTTTTACACTATGCATTTAGTGCTATAAATTTCCCTCTCAAAAGAACTTTAGCTATGTCCCAAAATTTTGCTGTTGTTTTTTTTTAATTCTCTTTACTTTGGTGAATTTGTTGATTTCTCTTGAGAATACCTCCTTGCCCTATGGTTTATTTAGAAGTATTTGGAAATTTTCCTGTTGTCTTTCTAATATTGATATCCAGTCTGAATTCATTCAGCTTGGAGAACACACCATATATGATTTCAATTTTCAAAAGAAATTTTAAAAAATACTGACATTTGTTTTATGGCCCAGGACATCATCTATCTATCCTGACATATGATCTGCATACCCTAGAGAAGAATGTGCATTCTGCCATTGTCAGGTGTAGGTTCTATAAGTGTCAATTATACCCTGCTGGTTGACAATGTTTTCAGTCCTTTATATCTTTAATGGTTTTCTGTCTAGTTGTTCTATTGAATAGTATTGAAGTCTCCAACTATAAGTGTATATTTATACATTTCTCCTTTCATTTCAATCAGTTTTTGTTTCACATATTTTGTAGCTCTATAGTTGATGTTTACACATTTAGTATTGTTATACCTTACTGGTAGATTAAACCTTTCATCATTCTATGTCTTTCTTTTCCTTTGGTACTTTTTCTGGATTCTAGTTTATCTGCAATTGATATAGCCTTGTTGTCTTATTTTGATTAACGGTTGCATGATATAGTTTTTCATCTTTTTACTTTCAACCTGCATATATCATTATATTTGTAATGAATTTTTTATAGAAATAAATAGTTGGTTTGTGTTTTCAATCAATTCTGCCTCTTTCTTTTTATTAGTATATTTAGGCCATTTACATTTATGTGGTTATTGATATGATAAGGCTTAGGTCTTTAATTATTTTACTGTTTTGCTTTCTATTTATTCCAGTTTACCATTGTGGCTATAATAAATTCTTACAAATTTAACAGCTTAAAACAACATACATATGTATGTATGTATGTATATATGCATATGTATATATATGTATATGTACATACATAATATTATAATTATGCAGCTCAGAATTCCAGTGATAGCTCAGCTGGTTACTTTGCTTTGGTTCTGACCAGGATAAATCTAGCTGTTGCCTTGCCTGGGCTATTAACTGGAGGCTCTGAGAGAGAACCCAGTTCCAAGCTCATTCATATTGTTAACAACACTCATTTCCTTGAACTGTAGGCCTAAATGAAGTTGCTGTTTTCTTGCTACCTATCTTCCAGAAGACTTTCCCACCTCTGCAAGCTGCTTGTATCCTTGTCATGTTGTCCTCTCTGTTAAGATTAGTAAGGGCATGACCAATGAGTTCTTCTCACACTTCTAATCTCTCTGATTTGTCTTCTCTTATGTCTCTTCATTCTCAGTAGGAAACAATTCTGTTTTTAAAGGCTCATGGGATTCCATGAACCTCATCAGGATAATCCAATATAATCTCTCTATTTTGAGGTCCATAAACTTAACCGTATCTGCAAAGTTCCTGTTTGCCATATAATATTATGTGCTCACAGGTTCCAGAGCTTAAAGCATAGATGTCTTTGGGCAGCCATTCTATTTACTGTAGGGATGTTAAAAATTATTCTCTAAGGGAGATGCTTGACATTTAAAATGCCATTTACTGTGGAAAGATCATGGACTAACAACAGCTTGAAAAGAAGTTGGATGCCTGGCTCATGTCCAGGCTCTGAACAGTTTCCAAGTTTTATAACTTGGAAACAAATACAGTGTTTGGTAGAGTATCATATGCAGCTGCATCAGCCCAGACCCATCAGTGGTGTAGAGTAAAAAGCTGGAAGCTGCAATTGATTCCTAGCATCTCATTAGTTTCAGAAAGAAATTTACAGCCTCTATTACTCTTCTTTGCTGAATGCAACCTTCTAATGAGTGTGCAACCTCCTCTTGGATTAGCATTAACAGAAAACTAAAGTTCTCTAACTCAAAATCCAGGCATGAAGTTTAAATAGTTTGTTGTTGGTGTGTGTGTGTGTGTGTGTGTGTGTGTGTGTGTGTCTAGTTTATATTGTATAGTATATTTCTTTCCTTTTCTAGAAGATTTTCTTTAACATACTTGAGATTTCTCTGTATTTATTCTATGCTTTTGAGAGAGGAAATCATGATACATCAGTCTTACCCATAACTTTCTTTGGGAAACACTAATAAAAATAGTAATAATAGTAATAATAATAGTAATAATATAAACCAAAAAAATAACATTGGCTACAAAATATGCAAATCTGTATTCTTCATTTGCCCCTATTTCACCCTTCCTCTATTAGCTTTTCCTTCTTATCCCCTAGCTTAAATAATGCCACTGCTATATATCCACTTGTCCTCACTAAATCCCTAAATAACTCATTTTCCTTCACCATTACTCATACCTCTCATAACCTTCTCTGTCTTGAATTCATAGCCTCGTTACTCATTTATTTATTTTTTTAAACAATTTTTTTAACATTTATTTATTTTCAAGAGACAGAGAGTGCAAGTGGGGGAGGTCCAGACTCAGAGAAGGAGACACAGGATGTGAAGCAGGCTCCAGGCTCTGAGCTGTCAGCACAGAGCCGGATGAGGCTCGAACCCATGAACTGTGAGATCATGACTTGAGCTGAAGTCGGATGCTTAACAGACTGAGCCATCCAGGAGCCCCTTTTTTTAAAAAAATATTTTTTTTGATTGCTCATTTAATAAATTTTGAGTACCACCTACATTCTAGGACCTGAGTTGGGAGCTGGGAATCCAAGAGAGAAAAATACAACAGGTAAGGCCTCCATCCTCCAGTCCTAGGGACACTACCTCAGTTTGGGCCCTCATCATCTTCCCTGGTACTAAAGTGCTTATCTGATGTCTGTTTCTCCACTCTCTTTTATAGCACTCTATCCTCTGGTGTCAGAGTGATAGTGATCTATGTACAAATATATTTAAAAAATATGTAAATATGTGACTTAATTTTAATTTTTTTATTTGCATGGAAAAGAGGTTCAATTCAAACTACAAATTTTGGATTTATTTCTGGATTTAGGTGTGGCTGAATTCAGTCATTACTCAGTTTCTCTCTTTTAGATTCTGTTCAATGATCCCTGTAGCAAATTCTCACTGAACAAACTTGAGTCACTTTTACTCATCCTTAATCAATCTCTGTTACCATGAGGGTGGAAACTTCTGACTGACAGGCATAGTTCACATGCCCACTCCTAGAGCAAAAACCCAGAGATATCTCTACCTGACTCATGTTGACTCTAAATGGAGAAGGGCTCGATCTCCAAAGGACAAGTGTAGTACAATTATTAGAAGAATAAAAGGGCAGAATGGGAGGGAATGGGTAAAGTCTAAGAAACAAATCAACACATGTCTACTAAATCTACTTAAAAATTAGTATGAGTCATCATTACTCAGATCTTTGGGTTGGTATACAAGCTTTTTTCCAACATGGCCCCAGTCTACTTTATCATCTCTTTACCTGTCATGTTCCTGTTGAGCAACTTTTTACTCGGTACCAAATTACCATCATTCTCTAAATATTCTATCAATCTTCCCCCCTCTACATCTCTGTTATGGTTATTCTCTGAAATGCCCCCTCACCTTTCCTTCCTAGAGCACTCCACGGAAAACGTTTCCCTCATTCTACAAGAATTCTAATTCATATTTCAACACACTTTCTTGTCTCTCCCTCTCAAGCAGAATTAATTTGCCACTTTTATTTTTTTTCTGATTGTGTTTCACCTTGTATTGCATTTTGGCCTGAATTATTTCTGGTGAATTCCCGTCTACATTTCATTCTTCTTCTTCAACTATCAGTTGCCAACTATCCATATAAATTTAACTCTGCCATATTCATCCCTACATTTCTAACCCTTACATAATGTGAACATATTAGATTTTAGTAAATTTGTGTTGAATTACAGAGTAAAATAAGATCTATAAGTTTGACTTTAATTTAAACGGCCAAAATAACAAGTCTTATGTTTAGATACTTTCTTTTAAAAAAAAAATATATATATATATATATTATATATATAATATTTATTTATTTTTGAGAGAGAGAGAGAGAGAGAGAGAGAAAGTGGGAGCAGGGGAGGAGCAGAGAGAGAGGGGGACACAGGATCCGAAGCAGGCTCCAGGCTCTGAACTGTCAGCACAGAGCCTGACACAAGGCTCAAACTCATGAACTGCAACCTTGTGACCTGAGCCAAAGTTGGACGCTTAACCAATTAAGCCACCCAGGTAACCCTGGTTAGATATTTTCTGAATGTAAGACTTGACTGAGTATTTTGTGGGGAAAAAGTGCCCAAGATACAGCTTGTTACAGATTCTTGCTAACAATAAATTTCATTTATGGTTCCCTAGGTTTGTATCTATTATTTCCTAGTGATTAAATACAATATATTTTACTGTTGCCGTGACAAGGTTGTCAAGGGTGATGACAAGGGCCTTTATTTAAATGGCTTCACAACATATGGAAATAGATTCCCCTAAAGGCCTTTAAGACTGGAGTGAAACATAGAGTACTATTTGGCCAGGTAGGCAGTTATGATTCATCTGCTCACTGATCCAAAAACAACTTTTAAAAAAGGGGCGCAGGAAAACAAGTATTCCAAGTTTCCCTCTACAAACTCTGTTTATGTAGTAGGAGCATCAGTGCTAAATTTGTCCCTGCTAGAGATGAGGAGTGGAAGATTTATGAAGTCATACAAGTTGGGAGTGTTAGCATGGACAGTGGACAGTGAGAAGAAGAGCTTCTAAATAGCAACAAACTGACCAATGGTTGTCACGTATCTTTGTATATCATTTACAGTCAGTGTTTGATGTTCAGTGTTCTGTGTTCTGTGCTCTGTTGCTAATCCTGAGTTGAGGAACTCAGAGACATAGAGCAGTCACCAAATACCACACCGTAAGAGCGAAGCTGTCATATGGAGCCTCTGACTCCCAGGCAGGCATGCGCACTAACCCATAATTTATACCCCGTCTACTTCCTAAAAGGATTCGGAGCCGCTTTCAATAAAATGCACTTAAACAACATGATTCAAATATCATGATGTGGGAGAGGATTTTGCCTATCCACTGTTGGTTGGCCTAGTTTATCCTAACATGCTTTGTTTGAGGTCTTTCAGGCTGCTGCTGAAAGGTACAGAACTCATCCTTCAATGAGCAGGACCTATACTTACTCTTGGGAAATGTATGCTTTCTTCTGTCTCTTCCTGCTTCAGCTTTTATTCACAGTAGTCTAAAAGAAAAAAAAATGAGAACGGTCTATAATTTTATGTCAATGTGTTCCATTTGTTACTATTTTTAGGGTAATCTCCTCCCATGATCTGTGACTACTATGGACATTTATTAGAGCTCCTTTCATCAGTGCCCTAGGCTTTCCCATCAGTCCCGTGTCTTCCCTCCTTAGTGAATTTCATCCCTCCTTACAATTTCTACTCAAATTCTGTTTTTGTTTCTCTCTACATATTACCTGAAAGTGAAATGCTTTCTTTATCGCAGCCTGTTATTTAAAGGTCCATGAGTTCTAGAGTAAAGTAGACATGTCTTTGTATTGAGTGAGTCTTCCCCAATATTAATATTTGGGGCCTTCCCAAGCAAGAAGATGCCCTTTTAAAAAAACGGTCAAAGGGAGTGGATCTAGTGATAAGCCATTTTGTTAGTAGCCTAAGAAAGAATATATTTAGCATATACTTGAAGACACAATGGATTTGCCTGATTTAATATTGGTAAATTTCATTTATGGCAGGAAGCATGATCATGGTCTCAGGAACCAGAGTTCTCAATAAAATTCCCAGCTTCATTATTTACTCATGATAACTTGAGCAAACTATTTGGTATTTTTCAGCTTTATTGTTCTTCAGTGTAAAAAGTAGATAAGAATCCATCTCCCAGATTTTTAAAGACATCAAGAAACGTAATTTCACATCTTCAAAAACATGAAAGTGATCAAGAAAGGGAAATGACTGTCTTTCAGTCACTTTCCCCCTTTTTTTGCAGCCCTCCGTTTTTGGTATTGTTCTTCTCCACAAAGTTCATAGATCCACCCTAAATGCATATTTCTAATGTTAACATTCGTCCTTGCCTCAAGCTAAGATTCGCTTTGCATATGCTCCATCATTGGGGTGAAATGGAGAGAATTATCTCCATTCTCTAGACAAGATAATGTATCTCTAGACAAACCAGTATTTGCTGCACGAAGAAACATTTAAGCACAGGCATGATTTTAGAAGTGGCGTAAATAAGTACATTACAGATAGCCAGGCACTTTTGAATTAACATTAGGAGAGGTGCAGTCCATTCATTTGTTCACGAGTCTCTGGTGGACTGAATCTAATACCAAGTAGCTATAGGTGCTGGGCATACAGTTCTGGCGAGGGTCAAGACTGCCCTCATAGAGCTTTTGCTGAAGCTCTAGCCTGGATTTAGAATCCAGGAGCTGGTCAGAATAGGTCTAGAGGATGTCCAACCAAGTCTATAATGGGTGTAAAGCTTTAATGCCTGTTAAAATCTAAAAGGCACAGTGCTCACACTAGAGGAGATGAAGCATAAGCTTCAAAAGCACCAGCCTTGGGAAGCATACTTATCATGTGTTCACAGGGTGTCATGTTTTTGAAAATTTGCAAAGAAAAATCAGCAAAATCCATTCATATCACTGCCTCTCACCACTCCAATTTCTCTTATAATCCCCTCCTGTCAAGTGGCCTCAGAACAGCAATGGCAGTTTTGGAATCCAGCTGAGGAACAATCGCATGAATGATATTTAGTTTCCATTTCATAAAGTATGATTCTGGGGCTGCAGTCATATCTGTTCATATATGTGTTTTATGAGTCATCTTTTGGTGCAGAAATGGCTTCTGGGATTTTCCCCACCCTTTGCCTGGGACTTAACCTGGCAAATTGATGTGAAGGTGTGGGGCCCAAGGTCGTGCTGTAGAGCGAACGTATTCCATGGTGCTTAGTGCTGGGAATAAGGGAATAATATGTCAAGGATGAGGTTTGAAACACAGATAGCCAGGACTTATTTTCTGGAAATCTTATAGCTCCTATACAAACTAAGCCTGAGAGAAACATTTCTCTCAAATTTTTCTATAAATTTGAAAATGCTCCTGAGGGTGTACTTGATATTACCAAATTCAAGTTGTGAAGCAGCAAAAGCGTTTATCAAATCAGTCATATTTCAAATAACTGTGTGACAGAAAAGATGGCCACTTGTCAAGAGGGGTGGAGGTGGAAACGGATAGGAAGGGGTTAAGGAGTGAAGCTGGTGTGAGCAAGTAAAAGCAGCACATTAGGAAGAGGTGCTCCCACATTCTACAGGGGGAGGGGGACTGTCATTTGGAGTGAAAGGTTTCCATGACCACTGCTGTGCTAATTGGCATTAGCATTGTATATTGCTGGCATTTTAAGTTAAATTTACTGCCCTGGTTCACACTCCTACTGTTGTTATTAAAAGGCTCTCCTACCTCATGATTTGGAGCTGTTAGGTCCAAGAAATAGGTTTAGATGTTTTGGTAGGTCATTTTTTACCTTTTCCTCTTCTTTTTCTTAAGATCTCTATCACTTCTGCCTCTTATATGAGTTTTTCAGAGTCTTTTTGAGAAAGAATACCCCAACATGGGGATAGCGTTCATTTTCCAAAGGGTTTATAATGTTCAATTGCATATAAGTCACCTTGTCATTATATGGCTGTCATGGGGACTCCTACATGGTAGGAGAAATTTTATTGTCTACCTATTACCTCCAGACTCAAATAATTTATATAATTAAATTATACTTCCATGTTTATGTATTAATGCATTGCCCCAGAAATGGTTGTTTGGATGTCTAACCAAATTATTAGATACGTTTGAGATGGTAGATGGTACAACATAAAATACGCTATGTGGATATATACTATTTGTAGAGTACAAGTACTACTCTAAAATACATTAAAATATATGTGCATGTGTGTGTATGAGTGTGTTCTTAGAGAACAGTGTGGCACATCATTTTAAAAAAGTGAGTAAGTTGAACTGAGAAAGAGACAGTCAACTTCCCCCCCTTCCCCAACAGAAGGATGACAAGTAACTATTAATTTTCTAGTTGATTGCTTTTTTCCCCTGTGAGTGTAAACAAGAGTAAACATCTGACAAAATTTCATCACAAATACAAAAAATCTTAGATTCTTATCAGCAAACATATTTTTAAGAAGACACATTTAGAAAGAATCTGAAATTGGAGTGGAAACATGCAGTGTCAAGGACAAAAGAGGTAGAATAAATTTTGGCTTCCTAGAGGGAGAGGCTGTCATTGTCCTTCGGACAGAAAACTGAGGCCAAACAAGTGACTGAGGGATTGAGGACTGGAGTGTGTTTTCTAGCGTGAGCAGGTGAAACACAGCCCAGAAAGATCAATGTCTGGTGATAGTAGGAAGAGATTTTTCAGTAGTAGTTTGCCAGATGGAAGAACAGAAGATGGTTTTGAATGTGATTTAAATCTCTGTTATGCTAAGAAATCAGTTAATCAGGTTTACTGTAGGTAATGTGCCATTGATTTAAAAGTCTGACCTAGAAAGATGAGTGGAAGTTGTAAGCTGAACCAATGGGGGCTCATGTTTGAATCAATTATTGTGCTCCTTGGTGAACAGTTTTGTTGTCTTTAAATATATGAAATATATAAATATAAATATAATCAATTTATCTTAATATAATATATAATCTTTGAAATATCACTGATTTCCTTAAACACTAATTCCTTCAAAGGAGGAATTTATTTCTAAATTTCTCTCTCCTTTCTCCCTCCCTTCCCCTTTCTCTGTCTCTCTCTGTTTACGAAAAAAATCACCACCGCAAGATGAAGAATAACTGCCTTTTCTACCACCATCTGATGGGAGAACAAGGCCATTTATCTTCAGCACTGCCCACCAGAAACTCTTTGGCATGAAGAAAACAGTTCAGGTAAACCTACTCTCCATGCTAAAGGAACAGTGGACTCACTTTGTAATTATGCCATTGCACTCAATAGAAAACTATGTTTTTATCTCTGTGAAAAGTATAATGGCATATGTCCTTTGATTTCACTAGAAAGTTGGGAAAAACCAGAATCAGTCTCTCAGATGTCTCACTTATTAACCCATATGTTTTTCTATAACCCAAATATTCAGAAAGGCATTTTCCAGTTTTAACTTGGAATCTTCAGCAACCTAAGGGTGAAATCTTTTATGTGGGAATCCCTATATCTCAAAGATTTTCATTGGTGCCCTGTGTCTGCTAGATCAAATGCAAAGCACTCATGAAAGAGTCCAGATGTGAAAACTGCTCACAAGTTCAGAATTCCAAAAATACAGAATGCTTAAGATCAGGACAGAGAGAAACTAATTTAAGGGGATTGTATCCTGAGTGTTCATTGAGAGTTATTTACCTGGATATCTCCAATTCCTCCACCACAGAAAGATTTGGCTTACCTAATTTTTTAAATACTATTATCTTCAAGGCGTTTCCCTTTATATAATGGAGAACTGAACAAGGTTTCTCATATATCTGGAAATTTGGGAGAGATGTGTTTTTCCTCCCATTTCTTAACTTCTGATAGAGTTGTTTTGACACTTGCTTTGTGTTTGGATTCTTAAACATCTGTCTCTTTTTCATTCCAAGTACGCGAGCTAGGCAGAAGCTTCTATCAAAAGTTTTTGAGTCAACAGAAGAGATATGTATTATATATCAGAGCCAAAATATATTTAGTTTTAGCAGTTCTTATTTTTCAAGAGTCTCTTAGCCCTTTTTTTTGCCCCTATCAAGACCCTACATTCAGTCCTGTAACTTGACTCCAGGCCTGCTTTCCTTGACTGTTGACCCTTTTCTAACTTAAATCCACATCTACTTCTACCTAAGCATGTGAACTATTTCTCTTTGCTACTTAAGTTTGTCTCAAGGTCGTTGTTTTGCAATATCATCTAAAAAACTTTCATTAGCTACCTGCTTCTAACTGAATCCCTGAAAGTTAGGATCATGCCAGAAATTTAAAATTCAGTCGAATACACTATCCACATATTTTAAAATACGTTTTAATCAATTGGAAAGAAGCATAGCTTTCTTACAAATGCTACTTAATTATAAAAAGAGATGTTTGACATTCCACACAAATCCTAAATCTATCTCCTGACATTCCTCTACAAATCTGTGATTGCATAGAAGGCATCCAACTTAATATTAACATCTGAGAACTTGCCGTTAAGTGAGATCCATAGTTATCATAAAGAAGAAAAAAAGTATGAAAATCTTAGAGAGACAGAAGAAGGTAGTAGAAAATTTTTAATATTTTTACTTATCTTCATTAAAGGCAAATTAATTACAGTGGTAATTAAATGGATTGTAGTGATGGCAGGTGCTGTGCAATTAAACCATAAAGTCAAACAATTTGGAAGTAACGTATGGCATAGCTAAGCAGAGAAGCATAAAACAAAGCCTCCAAAAGTTCTGCTCTAGTACAATCCTGAGTTAACAAGCTTTCTTATAAAGTAAATGAATCTGGGACACACCATAGGGAGTTTATCTATATGATTTATCATGTTCTGGCTGATCATAAAAATGTCAGTCTCCTTTTAGGGTAATGCCATTGAAATATTTTCCCCATTTCTGTGTGTGTGTGTGTGTGTGTGTGTGTGTATTTTACTCATTTTTTGAGAGACAGAAAGACACAGACCATGAGTGGGGCGGGGGGTGGTGCACAGAGAGAGAGAGGGAGACACAGAATCTGAAGCAGGTCCAGCCTCTGAGCTGTCAGCACAGAGCCTGACATGGGGCTTGAACTCACGACCTGTGAGATCATGACCTCAGCTGAAGTTGGCCACTTAACCAACTGAGCCACCCAGGCACCCCTTCTTCATTTCTGTGTATATTTTTTAATGGTATTTCTATTATTAAGTTTTATTGAACTTTCTCTGGTTGAGGTTTCTTACCAACACTGTTTGCAAGAATAAAAGCAACGAACATGTACAAACAACACTAGCTTTGGAGGTGCCAAGAGAGAAGGCACAAAGACAAAGAGATTAAACTCACTTCCTTAAGCAAGTCAAGATTTGAATTTGCTTTAGTATCAAGAAAATAGAGATCCTGCCATGCTGCCCACAGTACACTTTATATAATAAGTGCTCATTGAGTACCAAATCTGTGTCAGGTATGATTCTAGGTTCTGGGGATATAACGGCGAAAATGACAGAGAAAAATATTCTCTCTCATGGAAAACCCATTTTAGTGGGATAAAACCCAAGGACATAAACAAAGGAAGACATAATAATGGGAAGCACTATGAAGAAAAATAAAGCAGAGCAAATGGATGGAGAAAGGAATTCTCTCTGAGAAAGTAACATGTGACTAGAGTCTTCTATGAAGAGAGAGGGAAATATACTTAGAGGCAGAGAAGAGCTTTGGAAATTGTTAATACACAAATATATGTATGTGCATATATGTGAATACATACATAATACATAGAGTATACAATATATGCACATATATGTGTGTGTTTACAAATACTACCTTCCTACTATTTAGCTTAAAAAAAAGTAATAGGTGTCAGTTTTGATACACTGACAGTTCTTGTTATAATAGCTCAAAATATAGTCGTAAAAGTCAGATTGGGGGATTTGTTAGAGTAGTTTCATTTTCTGGCTTCCAGAACATTTCAGAGACTCTATAAAAACTTAGAACTACTATCTCTGAAAAAAAAGTTTAGTTTTTTAAAAATAGTTTTTATTGATTTTGAGAGAGGGAGAGCGAGAGCATGAGTGGTGGAGGGGCAGAGAGAGGGAGAGAGAATCCCAAGCAGGTTCCTTGCTATCAGCACAGAGCCTGATGGCACTCAATCTCACAAACCGTGAGATCATGACCTGAGCTGAAATCACGAGTTGGAGGCTCAGCTGACAGAACCACCCAGGTGCTCCCCACCCCCCACACCTTTTTTTTTTTCAAGTTTTTAAAAATGTTTTATCTCTCAACGTCCTGTTTCAATCATGCCACAATAAACCAATTACTCTGAAAGGCTGGAAATTGTCTTTTTCCCTCACACCGGTTTGGCAGGATAGCTAATATGGGACAGGCTGAGGCAGTGCATCCGGAAAGGGGCAAGTGTTTGTTTATACTAGAGATTTCTGCCCTGGGTGTAAGTATGAGTGCATGCTTCCCAGTCATTTATTCATCATCCATATTCTATAAAATCCGCTTAATACCTATGCTGCTTCTCACGAAATTAAAAACAAACGAACAATGGACTATTCTTCTGCTATATCCCAAAATATATCCTCAGTAAATATTTGATGAATGAGCAACCAAAGATCAGTTTTCATAGTAGTTATCCTGTTGAGTACGTATGGGAGTTTAAAAATTATGAGAATCTTGGGGAGACAGAAGCTTGTAAAAAATTAGAAGAGATACCTATTTTTTACTTATCGTCATTAAAGGCAAATTAATTGCCATGGCAATTAAATGGACTGTAGTGATGGCAGGTGCTGTGCAATTAAACCATAAAGTCAAATGATTTGGAAGGAGTGCATGGCATGTGTTAAGCAGAGAGGCATAATTCAAAACCTCCAAAATGTCTGCATTTGGAGACATTGTCAGTACAATCCTGAGTTAATAAGCTTCTGTATTTTTAAAGTTTATGTATTTATTTTGAGATAGAAGGTGCGAGCTGGGGAGGGGCAATGGGAGAGGGAGGCAGAGAATCTCAAGCAGGTTCTGCACTGGCAGCGCAGAATCTGATGCAGGGTTCGAACTCACGAACCATGAGATCATGACCTAAGGTGAAAGCAAGAGCCAGATGCTTAAGGACTGACCACCCAGGTGCCCCTATAAGCTTACTTATAAGATGAATGAATCAGGGACATATCCATAGATACTTTATGTATATCACTCATATTCTGACTGGCCATAAATATATTAATCTCCTTTCTAAGGTAACAACTATGGAATCTTTTTTCCATTTCTGTGTATACTTAAATTTGTTTTCAATGTTTATTTTTGGGAGAGAGAAAGACAGAGAACGAGCAGGGGAAGGGGCAGAGAGAGAGGGAGACACAGAATCCGAAGCAGGGTCTAGGCTCTCAGCTGTCAGCCTGACACGGGGCCTGAACTCACAGACTGCAAGATCATGACCTGAGCTGAAGTCGGCCACCTAACCAACTGAGCCACCCAGGCGCCCCATCCCTGTGTATATTTTAAACAGTATTTCTAAATGTTAAGTTCTATCGAACTGTTTCCGGTTGAAGTTTCTTACCAAAACAATTTGCAAGAGTAAAAGCAACCAAGTACAAACAAGTTATTTTCAAAAACTTCATGGCAGCGTTAGATAGAATCCACGCCTTTGATTTGTCAGACAGCTCCAAGCAAGGAAACCACTCAAGTGTAGCCTCTGCAGACACACACTCTGGATGTGACAGCTCATTGGTTTCACCGCTCTGTGCATCTGAGTCAAGCATCCATCCAGTGGTTAGCACACTTCCGTCCCCCTTCCGGAACAAGCGCGGGGCACTTCAGATCTTTGAGTCACAAACCCACGGCAGCAGTGGAACACACAAGCCGGCTCAGATGCAAAGTGCAACGTCAGCCCTTATTCACTGAAAATCCTTTTCAGATTCTGTGGCATTTGATACATGCTTTTTTTTTTTTTTTTTTTTTTGCCATTTCTCTTCTCACAAAAGAGGAAATTAATATAAAGATGTTTTCAACTCTCTTGTTTGTACTTCAGTTGCTGAACTTATTTTTATTTTGGCATTTGGATTATCATTTTAAAATGAACCATGGCGGGGGGGTCGCCTGGGTGGCTCATTTGGTTAAGCATCGGACTCTTGGTTTCGGCTCAGGTCATGATCTCAAGGTTGGTGAGTTTGAACCCCACGTCCAGGCTCTGTGCTGACAGCTCAGAGCCTGGAGCCTGCTTTGGTTTCTGTGTCTGCTTCTCTCTCTGCCCCTCCCCCACTCATGCTCTGTCTCTCTCTGTCTCTCAAAAATGAATAGATGTTAAAAAAAATTTAAAAAGTAAAAAAATAATAAAATGAACCATTGGGAGATGAATCATCTCTTTAATAATTTTAATATATGGAGAGGTTTATGTTAACATAGCAAATAAAGCCATTCTGCTTTTTTATCCTGCTTTACTGTAGGGAATCTTCCTTTGCTGTTTACTTATTTGTTCCTATAATACATATTAAGTATGCGTTAGATTAATAGGAAGATGCTCTCATCTGTCACCAACTTGTCCTGGATATGGGGCCTTTGGCTCCAAATGACCACTGCCCAATCTGTCCATGGGTTTCTATTCTCCTCTCTACTGCTTTGTCCCAAGTATGGTTACAGACCTTTGTTTTAATTACCCTCAATAACAGCTGAGACCAGATGGTAAATTGTGATGGAATGTACCACAAATTTGGGAATGACCCAAGAGAGGTACAACCCAAGAGTAATAGGAGTAACATAATTTCACCCAAACCCAGTCCTATTACAACAGGATTCCTGTTGAATCCCAACTGTTTCATCATGGAAATTGCCAGCTTATCCCTGCCCTTTCATGGCATTTTTTGAAAGTTTATTTTTATTTATTTTCAGAGAGAGAAAGAGAGAGAGAGCAAGGTAGGGAGGGGCAGAAAGAGAAGGAGACAGAATCCCAAGCAGGCTCTGCACTGTCAGCGCAGAGCCCGACGTGGGGCTTGAACTCACAAACCCCAAGCCAAAACCAAGAGTCAACACTTAACCCACTGAACCACCCAGGTGCCCTATGGCATTTTTTACTAGATGCTATCAATCTCTCAACTGTGGAAAATATGAAAGATAAATAGTATATTACTATGGTTTAACTTACATTTTAAAATGTTTAGATTAAGAATTTCAGTATGCTACGGATGTTTATTTTATGTGGCATATTTCTTCTTAATCTTTGTTTCATTTGTACTCTTTTTAACTCTTTTGTGAATTACTGCTAAATTTTATTTTTAATTTATAGTCTACCAAAATTCCATAACCCATTTTTAAATCCAGTAACAGGATACTTATCACAAACTTGAGTTTCCTACATGTTTCTCTACCGTGCCAACATTCAGACTCCTTCTAGCCAGTTACCATATAGTTTGTCCCACAAACTATTATATGTCTGAATTAATTCTTCCTCTTATAGCAATAAAGTTTAAACTAGGCATTCAAATATCCAGCTAGGAAACATTATTTCCAACCTGGCTAGAATAACCATGTGACTAATTTATTTATTTTTTTTAGGTATAAAAACATTAAATTAAAAAGATGCAATTGTAAGCATATAATTCAGTCCATTTCCACGAATGCATAGATTTGTATAATTTTCACCACTAATAAAAAGGAATATTTTCATCACTCCAAAGAGTTACCCTATGCCCTTTGCAAGGTAATGCATCCCCATATCTGAGCAAACTAAATTCTATCACCGTATGTGAATTTCCTTTTTCTAAATTCATATAAATATACATTCTATATTGTGTCTGCTTTTTTCCATACAGCTTTAGGTTTTTGAGATTGCTACATATTTCAGTAGTTTGTTCTTTTATGCTGCTGAGAAGTATTCTAGTGTATGACTATTCCCATGTTTTTCCAATCTTGTTGATGGATACCTGGATTATTTGTAGCTTGGGGCCAAAATGAATAATATTTAATGATAATTCTTGCACAGTGTTTAATGTGGATATATGTTTTCCTCTTGAATAAATGTTGGGTGGTGCATTGCTGAGTTGTAAGGTAGATGCAGCTTTTTAAGAAATTATAAAATAGTTTTCCAAATTGTTTGTAGCATTTTACCTACCAAACAGCAATAAGATTATCAGGGTTCTGATAATATTTTGTCACAGGTCAGCAATGTCTTTCTATAAAGGGCTAGCAAGTAAATGTCCTTGCTTTGTGGGCCATATAGTCTCTGTTGCAATTACTCAGTTCTGCTATTGTAGCATGAAAGCATCCACAGCAAATACATAAATAACTGGGCTTGGTTGTGTTCTGATAGAAATTTATTTAAACAGGCAGCAGATTTGGCCCATGGTTTATATTTTTCCACTCTTGTTCTGCATCATCCCTGACATTTGATGTCACTAATATTTTTCATTTTAGATATGCAGGCAGATGTGATTTTTAAAACTTTACACTTCTTTGATGGCTACTGATGTTGAGCATGAAATCTTATGCTTACTGGACATTGATACATCTTCCTTTCTGAAATGTCAACTTCAAATTTGTTTCTCATTTTTATTCTGTTTTTTTTTAAATCTTTTTATTATTAGGGAGCAGACAAGTCCTTTCTTAGATGTATGTTTGTGAATATTTTCTCCGACTATGGCTTGATTGTTTATTTTCTTAATGGTAGGTCTCTCTGGACAGATGTTTTCCTTTTCAAAAGTTCAAATTACAATTTATGCTAAAAAATTCTTAGTGTTTTTCTTTTTCTTTTGACAAAATCTCAGCTTACTTATTATTGTGACGTTATTCTCAGATGATTTCTTTTCTAGAACTTGTATAGCTTTAGATTTAGCATGCAGGTCTGTAATCCAATAAAAGAAGTGCTGAGAGAAGGCATCTCTTACAGAGAAAGGGGAAATCTCTTGCGCTGTTGCTAGGAATGCAAACTGGTACGGTCACTCTGGAGAACAGTATGAAGATCCCTCAAAAAGTTAAAAATAGAACTACCTTACCATCCAGCCATTGCACTACTAGGTAGTTACCCAAAAGACACAAAGATACAGATTTGAAGGGGTACATGTACCCTGTTTTTACAGCAACAATGTCAACTATATATATATAATGGAATATTACTTAGTCATTAGAAAGAATAAATCTCACCATCTGTAATGAAGTGGATGGAGCTAAAGTGTTTTATGCTAAGCAAAATAAGTCAGAGAAAGACAAATACTATATGATTTTACTCATTGGAAACAAAACAAATGAACATATGGGAGGGGGGAAAAGAGAGAGGGAAACCAACCACAAGAGACACTTAAAGATAGAGAAAAAAAACTGAGGGTTGATATAGGAAGGTGGGCGAGGAATGGGCTAGATGGGTGATGAGTATTAAGGGGGGCACTTGTTATCATGAGCACCGGGAGTTGTATGTATATGATGAATCACTGAATTCTACTCCTGAAACAGATACTGCACTGTAATTTTAACTAACTAGAATTTAAATAAAAATTTGAAAAAAAACATTTAAGGGGCGCCTGGGTGGCGCAGTCGGTTAGGCGTCCGACTTCAGCCAGGTCACGATCTCGCGGTCTGGGAGTTCGAGCCCCACGTCAGGCTCTGGGCTGATGGCTCAGAGCCTGGAGCCTGTTTCCGATTCTGTGTGTCCCTCTCTCTCTTCCCCTCCCCCGTTCATGCTCTGTCTCTCTCTGTCCCAAAAATAAATAAACGTTGAAAAAAAAATTTAAAAAAAAACATTTAAAAAATTTAAAAAAGAACACATCCTTGCCCTTTCTCTGAACTTAGAGGGAAACACTGTCTCTCATTATCATGTAGGATATTAGCTATTTTTTTAAAGGATGCCATTTACCAGAGGAAATTCCATACTGTTTCTATTGTTGATAGTTTTAGAAACAATGTGGAATTTTGTCAAATGTTTTTTCTGAATCCACGTAATCACAGCTAGTAAATGAAAATGCCAGAATAGAACTGAGGCATTTTGGAGACAGGGCATGACCTTAATGACTGTGAGTTATAGATAGATATAGATATAGATGATATAGATATAGATATAGATATAGATATAGATATGGATATAGATATAGATATACATTTGAAAAAACAATAGTTGAGGGTATATAATATAGAGTTATATGTTTCTCAGCTTGAAAGAGCCAAAATAGGACACAAGCAAGATTCTTGACCTAGTATATTTAATAATTTTATTCAAACTGGAATATTTGAACACGGAAGGAACTGAGAATTTGGCCTCCATCCCTGAAGTCATCCAAACAGAAGCTGAGAAAGCATAACAACAAAATGCCAGAACTTCTCAAGGAACTAGAAAAATAGAAGATATGATAATATCTTCCCTTTTCTGAGTTTAAATGAATAAATATAGTAGACATATAAAAGTACCATCTATGTATGATTTACTAGAATAGAATTGCTAGTCTGATCCAGTTCTTCAATCTGTCCATGCAGCTGTGAGTGATCCAAGAATTTTCCTGTAACTTTTTTCTTTAGCGTCTTCACATCATGTCAGGAGACTCAGTCAATAAGTAGCAGAGACTGACTTCAATGAGTAACATTCAATCTGGCAATGAGATGAACGGGACCAGTTAGCTAAGTTGACTTTGAAATGAACAATGACACTTATGCTAATATCATGATGTCCTGCTTCTCATGAAAGACAGAACTATTCTCTGTAGTTCTTAAAGGAGATGACAGGAAATATACATCATCTGTTTCATAGAAAGGAATACACATTATGAATTTCAGATAATTGTACCTGTGGACACCCTGAGTATATAAGTTAACTATACCTGACATTTTCATGTATGTCCTAAGCTGACATTACCACCATTCTAAATTGTGGGGCAACATTCATTATAAGTAGCATTCAAATGGTTAACATTCTCATCATCAGAAAATAGACTGAGGTATATAACAGGATCTCGTTACTACAACATCACCCTTGATATTCTAGTAATTTATGAATGACAAACAGTATGCTAGAGGCAGTTAACATCTTTGAAGAAAAATCAATTTCAGACACATGAATTCTTTTCTTTTCTTTTTTTCTCCAGACACATGTATTATTTTCTGATGGGGAAGACTCACTTTATCATTGGTAATACTCTTAAATATCCAGGTTAAGTATAATAAACAAAACACAGTGGGTGGTATGATGGATCCAGAGAAAATATGATTGCAACATTAAGTTTTTAAAAAAGCAATGTACATTTAAGTCTAAACTTTCATGTCAAAATGATAGCTTTTATCTACTGATAGATCCATTTTAGAATAAGTATTTATTAGGTTTTGAAAAACAAAATCCTGGATCTGTTGCATTTAGGTACCATGCAATAGGCATGTTGATCAGTAGCACACAGAACAATAATCAATTTAGTAATAATTAAGATAATTTGAAAAGGCTACGTTATAGTTCCCTTAATATGCAAAAATTAGCCAAATTAAATATAATATATGAATATTTGAATAAATTATTCTATTCAAAACAGAGTTATAAGTAATCATAAGTAAGGGTTCAACAATTAGGAATTTAAAATTTCAAAAAGAGGGTCACCTGGGTGGCTCAGTCCATTAAGCATACCCCTCTTGATTTCAGCTCAGGTCATGATCTCATAGTTCATGAGTTCAAGCCCCACGTGGGGCTCTGTTCTGACAGTGTGGAGCCTGCTTGGGATTCTATCTCCCTCACTCTCACCTGCTCCTCATGCTTGCTCTCTCACTCTCTCTCAAAGTAAATAAAGAAACAAAATAAAATGAAATAAAATTTCAAAGAGAAAAATGTGATTCTCCAAATAATAAGCCAGGCTCCAAACTGGATTTTAAGACTTTATCTTATAAGAAGATAAAGATCTTACAACATTTGTAAGCAAATGTTAACAGTATGCATTAAGAATTGAGGTTTAGGGGAATCTGGGTGGCTCAATTGTTTAAGCACCCAACTTTTGATTTTGGCCCAGGTCATGATCTCAGGGTTGTGAGATCAAGCCCTGTGTTGGGCTCCTTGCTGAATGTGTAACCTGCTTAAGATTCTCTCTCCCTCTCTCTGCTTGCTTGCATGTATGCTTTCTCTCTCTGTCTAAAAAAAATAAAGAAGGAGACGGGGCGCCTGGGTGGCTCAGTTGGTTAAGCGTCCAACTTCGGCTCAGGTCATGATCTCGCGGTCCGTGAGTTCGAGCCCCGCGTCAGGCTCTGGGCTGATGGCTCAGAGCCTGGAGCCTGCTTCCGATTCTGTGTCTCCCTCTCTCTCTGCCCCTCCCCCGTTCATGCTCTGTCTCTCTCTGTCCCAAAAATAAAATAAACCGTTAAAAAAATTAAAAAAAAAATAAATAAAGGAGAGGGAAAGATTTAAAATATTGTCCTTATTTTTAAAAAAATCAAGAAATATTTTGCCTGCAAAATAATTATGACCATATTGCCTAGAGTGATAATTTTATGTAACATCATCTATAAATACTTTTTGGTGACAGTAAATAAAATAAATCGTAAAAAGAATAAAATAAGAGTAAATGATGAACACCTTTAAATGTTTGATCAGTCTCATCTCATCCTCACTGGATATTATGGAAATAATAATCTGATATTGTTTTCAATATATGAGTACCTATGCTCAGGTTCTAATATGATCTTAGGGTCATTAGAGCATAATATCAAAAGTGTATTCATTTTAACTGCTGTAATGCTTCATATGTTATCATAATACAGTCCTAAGTTATACATGACACCAAACAATAGTCCAAAATATGATAAATCCATTTTCTTATTAAAAATTTAATGACACTATGTACTCCTTTGGCCCATATTTGCAAATCAACGTCTCTGAAGAGACATCTCACTTGTAATCTAACACTTCCTCATTGATTTATCCAACAGATACCTGCTTTTTTTAGTGCTATCTACTCTTAGGGATTTTAAAATTTTAGTACAACCTACTCAGTACCTGTGGAGTAACTCGCCGAACATGATAGCGTAATTATTGCCATGCCAATCTTTCCTACATGTGGATTAAGAGTAGGGTAATTGAACATCAATGTTTCTGAATACAACATTTGGAGACTTCATAAGAGCAACATTGTTGTTTTGTGTCAAATTGCCAACTGACACTTGTCCCGTGCCACCATTGTGCTGTGCATGAAAAAGAAACAGATCTCAAAGAACATTCAGTCTCCTGGGGAAAAATAAACATCATTAATATTTGCATAAAGCAATGCGCTAAGAATTATAGCATCAATGTTAAAACTTTTTGCTCAAACACCAAAAAGGCATAAGGACCACTGAAAAGATGTCATTTAGGCCACCTTTTTGGAATCCATAGTGTTTCTCTAGAGAAAGGAGAGTTTGAAGGTAACTTGGTTTCACTGAATAGAGTCTCTCCAAGTGGAAGTGTAGCAGATATAAAGGTACAGACGTGAGAGTGCATTTTTGCCTGGTTTGTTCATATGCATACAATGTTTACCACACAAGGAAAACCAGAATGCTGCAATCAGCAAACAGTCACTTTTACCCATAGTGTAGATAGATAGAAGTCTATCGGATTTGTCATTTGCTTTCACACATTCAAAACTACACTATTTACTTAGCAGATGCTCTGCACAGTTGCCTTGACAACTACTCTTTTATAACCATTGAGCCATGAAGGCAAAAGTTCCTAAGCGAAGTGAAAAATTGCTATTCTTTTCAAATTGTTGCTCTGTTCAACTAATTAATCATAGTAAGTGTGACATTGCTGTGCAGTTTTAGCCAGTTTCAGGCCAATAATTAACATGAATTTTATTTGTATAATTGGCACCAACTATCTTAACAAAGGTCAAGAGCATCACTGAGGCTTCTAATATTAGAGATATATGATGAACAACATTTCCAGTATTATGTCAGCTTCCTGTATTGCCTGCCCTAAAAAAAAAAAGACACTATCTTGACCTTTCTGAACATTGATCTTTACGTTGATCATGAACAAAATGTAACACGGCTGGAAAAACAATATAAAAACACTTCAACCAAAATGGATAGGTGTTTAAATCAGGCAATTCCAAATTTCTAATGAAGTAAAGATGACAACTAATGCTGAACAAGCAAGACAAAACAAACAAAACACCAAAACAAAAAACAACAAGCACTAAACTTCATCCAACTGTAAAAATGTCTTTTCTGTTCAGACAGGGGAACAGGTGATTAGTTCACACTTTTCCACTTCATCTTCATATTTCTTACTAATGTAGTAGTCAAACGTTCTCTTCATTTAAGTGAGTTATTTACATGAGTGAATTTACATGAGTGAATGTAGAAACACAGAACTCTGAGATTGCCACCAGCAAGAGAGCTGAGTGATGGCAAAAATGGCAAAAGCCTTGCCAGCCACCATCTGTGGAATGGGCTACAAATGCTTGGAATCCCAGTACTAATGCTACCCTTGTCTTCAGTTCAGAATATTAAATGCATTCGATGGTTTGCAACAATCCCGTATTTCAGATTTTCATTGGAAGATGTGTGTTCTAATCTTTCCTTTATAATTTAGCAATGATAGGGACGCCTGGCATGATCTCATTGTTCTTGAGTTCGAGCCCCACGTCGGGCTCTGTGCTGACAACTCAGAGCATGGAGCCTGCTTTGGATTCTGTGTCTCCTTCTCTCTCTTTGTCTGCCCCTCCCCTGCTCATGCTCTGTCTGTCTTTCTCTCTCAAAAATAAACATTAATTTTTTTTTTAATTTAGCAATGATACAAATTTTATCCCAAGTTTCCAATGTCTCATTTCCCCCTGTTAAAATTGCATTAGTAACAACTGGTTCCCTACTGAAACTGGTTTATTATGGAAATCCATGAATACAATAGGCCTTAAAATTGTTTGGTTATATTTCACATGAAAAAAATATACATCACAGTTTTTGTTTTATGTATGAGAGTTTTATTTTTTTTCTAGAAAGAGTTCTTCTGGTGTTCTGAGGGATTCCAGCTGAAAAACATGCAGGCAAGTGGAGAGAAATTGAAATATTTGTTACTAAAGTTGGACTTGATTACAACATGTGCATTCTGCACCATCTCTACCGAATGAATTGCAATCACTCTGCTACTGACATACAGCGCACCCAAGGGAACCGCAGCTTTCCTGGGAGTGACAGACATCATAGAGTGACCTCATCTCATTGACAAGTGGAGAGTGGGTTCAGCCTAAAGAAAGGACAGATCTCAAGGGGAGACTCAAAGGAAAGGTAGAGCACATGTATGACAATAATGTTCTAAATGTTGCCCATCAAGAAGAGTAAATAAGCAGAGACTAGTTTCTGCCCCAGTATTTACAAGATGGTGGAAATCTCTATTTCATGAATCAAGGCAGAAATGCAAGGAGACAGGAGGAATTTTACCTCCTATATACCTTACATTGTGTCACTTCTAATATTTTTATTTTTGAGCCCCACGCTTACGGTTATCTAGGGCTATTGCTGGCCCCACAGGGAAAGACAAGCAGGGTCCTAAGGGAGTCCTGCTCTGGTCTTTAGGAAACAGTCTGCGAATATTAACTGCTTGTATAGCTCCTTTTGCAAACTTCTGAGAAGTACACATCCAAAATGTTCTGAACTTTTTTTCTGAACTTAATTAGAATAGTGAAACAACCCCAAAGCCAAGTTGCATTTTTCATTCCCATAAACCACGAAAGTATATTTTAATCTTGCTTTACGCCACATCCAGGACTAAAAAGGAAAACAAAAGTGAAGCTGACATTTAAATTTCTTCACTTACCCAATTTTATATTGAATATTGTACTGTTGAATACATAATATGGAAATCTATTATATATCAGGAACTCTTATTGGTGCTGTGTATATATCAGTAAGTAAAACAGATACAAAATGTTTTTCCTTGTGTAGTTGTATTTTAATGAGAATGGGCAGGCGATGATGTAATACATAAGATAGTATATTATATGGTTATGACTACTGTGGGTGGCAAGAAGAGTAAAAGAAAAAAAAGAAAGAAAAGAAAAGAAAAAGGTGAGGGATTCTAGAATACCAGGGGGTAGTTACCTTTTTAAGTTTAGTGATTACAATAGAATTGTTGAAAACGTGACATTGGAAAAAATTGACAGGAGATGAAGAAATGAGCCAGCATTCCAGGTTAAAGAAAAAAAAAAGAGTTTTTAATATGATTTGATCTTCTATTATTGAGAAATATATTTAGAAGCTTGTAAAAAATTAAGTGAGAAGGTATGTATTCAAAGGCAAACAGGTGTGGGGTACCTGGGTGGCTCAATTGGTTGAGCGTCCGATTTTGGCTCAGGTCATGATCTTGCAGTCTGTGAGTTCCAGCCCCGGGTTGGGCTCTGTGCTGACAGCTCAGAGCCTGGAGCCTGCTTTGGATTCTGTGTCTCCTTCTCTGCCTCTCCCCCGCTCGTGCTCTCTCTCTCTCTCTCTGTCAAAAATAAACAATAAAAAATTTTTTTTTTCAAAGGCAAACAGGTAAAATGTCTAAAATCAGAGTGTTTTTAAAAATCAACATTCTGATGAATAATGTTATTTTAGTGACCATAGTTTATAAACTGATTTCGGCAATAGAATCCTCTCTTTATGTGAATTTCATATGGTGTGGTGCCCTAGGATATAAAGCAGCTAAAAGCAGGACTTCTCCATTAAAGCTGGATGAGAAGGCCTATCATAGGTCATGGGTCACACAAAGAACACTGTCTGATTTCTCAAAGAACCACATAAAATACATAAAGTGGATTTATATGTGCAATTCTGAAAATGTTTTTTTTTAATAGCAAAGTGAAAAAATTAACCAGAACAATTTGTAGTCTGAGACCTTCGTTCTTTCTTTCGTTCATTCGTTCTTTCTTTCTTTCTTTTTCTTTTTAATGTTTTATTTATTTTTGAGACAGAGAGAGACAGAGCATGAACGGGGCAGGGTCAGAGAGAGAGACACAGAATCTGAAACAGGCTCCAGGCTCTGAGCTGTCAGCACAGAGCCCGACACGGGGCTCGAACTCACGGACCATGAGATCATGACCTGAGCCGGAGTCGGACACTTAACCCACTGAGCCACCCAGGCGCCCCGAGACCTTCTTCAAAAATGTGTGGTGTGTTATGTGTGTGTGCATAGGAGAAATAACAACAGGAAGAATAACCATTAACAGTGGTTACTTCCTGGAAATGAGTTACAGAATTCAAATAAAATATCTATATTGTTTCAGTGGCTTACATTGACTTTGCATTAAATATAAATTCTTTAAAAAATGGAACCACTGTTCAATATTGCCACATGTAAGTAAAAAATATATCTTTATCAAATTCGTCTCAATTTAAGTCAAACTCAAAGAGTAAAAACAACATGATCAGTAGGTACCACTGTGGAATTCTATGCAAACCCCAGGCATTATTTTTATCTACTAAAGTACCCCTGTCTACACAGTACTATCCATCACTCAAACTCAGTATTGAGACTGTTGGAGCAGATGGTAGTTCCTGAGAGCAATCAGAATCCATGACTCACGGGAGGAAGTACCTCTCCAAGGATTAGAGGGACAGTTTCAATTTGTATCACATATGCCATCCAACATCTGTCAGATCACAATACTCTTTGCCAATTTAGGACAAAGTTACTAACCACAACCTTGTCCCTGAGTAAAACAGTTGTATTAAATAAATATAAGGCAGGGCTGACTTATTGGAAACATTTTTCAACTGTATTTTGAATGACAATTTCACCTTAACATTACCAATTCATACATTGTTCATGAAATAGGAGTTAAAGACACAAATATTCTCCCTCTCCAAATGGAAGTGCACAAGTATGGAAAAAAGGCTTTTCATTCCACATCTTTATACAATAGAATATTAGAAAAAAACAGAAAAGGCAAGAGAACTAATATATGGGACTTCTGGTGGCATAATATTCTAATAACACTGTGGGCACTGTGATAGTTAATTTTACATGTCAACCTGACAGGGCCATAGGATGTGCAGATATTTGGTTAGAGGTTTTTCCAAGTGTGTCTTTGAGAGTATTTCCAGATGAGGTTAACATTTGATTCGGTAGACTGAGTCAAGCAGATTACCTTCCTCAGTATGGGTTGGTGTCATCCAATTTGAGGCAGGCTTGAATAGAACAAAAGTCTGAACAAATTAGGGAGAATTATCTTTCTGTGTCTTACCATATTACAGCTGGCACATCAGTCTTCTGCCTTCAGACTTCTACCCAGACTGGAACCACACCATCAGCTTTCCTGGGGCTCCAACTTGTTGACTGCAGATCCTGGGACTTAGCCTCTATATTAAGTTTAAGTTTAGAATTTGCATGAGAAAACTCTTCATTTTATCCATCTACATAGATTGACAGATGATAGGTAGATAGGTAGCTAGCTAGCTAGATTAGATTGATTGATAGAGATAGATGCCCTGTTGATTGGGCTCTTCTGAATAACCCTGACTAATACAGACACTTTTTAAAATTAAAAAACAAAAAAAGGTTTAAAACGTTCTCCTCATTCTCCACTTGGTAGGCCACTGATCTACACTGGTTGAGCTCTCTCTCTCCTGCGTACTTACTGAGTGTTCCATAGTTCTGGGCTCTGCCTAAGAACCACTTTAGCACTTTAATTAGGACAAGAAATGGATCCTTCTTTACAATTTGAAATTCCCTTGTAGACTTTGCAGGAAAAAAGAAATATATGTCAGGATATACCACAAATCCCAGCATCCATAGAAGAGCCACATTTATTAAGGTAAATTCTCTTAGCATTGTTCTATTTGTTGTGGTTCTTGTTCCCCATCTTCTCTTCTATGTCTCATGATGATCTGCTCTTGATTCAGTTTTGTTTTTAATTCCTTTAGGATGTCAACAACAACTCTTGATTAAATTTAGATGTAAGAAGATTAAAAATATAAGCTAAAGGAAATAATACTGAGTTTGGAACATCCAAGTAGATGATACGCAAGATAAGAGAGCCTCTAGAAAATGAGTTATCATAAAAATAATTTTTCATCTCTTCCTGTACTTGAAGCTGGTCCTGAAAAATAAAACTAATAATTCAATAAGACTTTTATGTAACTATGAAAATCTCTAATCATGCTGTTTCATATACAAACAAAATAAGTAAAAGATGAGATACTATGGGTCATTTGGAACAGTGTTTCTCAACCTTTTGTTTATTATAATCTCTTCTAAGCTATTTTATACATATTATTTTCTAACTGTCCACCAATGAAATTTTAACACCACAGACACATAGTATATCTGTTTATATACTATAGGTACATCTGTGCTGTATACACAAAATGAGCAAAGGGGCACCTAGGTGGCTCAGTCAGTTAAGCATTGGACTGTGTCTCAGGTTCATGATATCCCTGCTCATGAGTTCAAGTCCCATGTGGGAGCTCTGTGCTGACAGCTTGGGCCTGGAGCCTGCTTCAGATTCTGTGTCTCCCTCTCTCTCTGCTCCTCCCTGGCTCATTCTCTCTCTCTCTCTCTCTCTCTCTCTCTCTCTCTCTCTTTCTCAAGAATAAATGAACATAAAAAAATACATTTAAAAAAGAGCAAGATTTTTGGCTCCCCCAAAATAATATTTACTCTCTTGGGGACAACATTACCCTGATTGAGAATGCATAATCTAGAACAAAGATGGAAACTGAGGCTCTACATGGCAAAATAACGTCTGTCTTTGCTAATCTAGTTATATGCTATGTCACCAAATCTGAAAATACATAATTCTGTGAACAATGGAACATAATTTTGGCTGAACAAACAGAGATACATGGAAGTGAAATAAAAATTAGTGCTAATGCGAGTTCCTACTTTAAAATTGCATTTGAAAATATAACTGTGCTTCATTATAATTATTGATATGCTAATGTAAAAAGTGTCATTTGCTATTCTTGTTATCATCACTGTAATTGTATGTGGCTCATAAAAGGGGCCTCCTTTATAAAGAGTATAAATTATAATAGACTTTATATTTATTAGACATTTTAGGAGAACAGATTAAACTTAACTTTCATTAGAAACTCAAAATTGGATTTTAAAATATTATAGCTCTATGTGTTGTGGCTAAATTAACGGATAGGTTAAAAATATTTTACCCAAAATGAAATGTTCTAACTACATTGTCACCCAAATAGGTGTGTTTTCAGTAAGAATTAAATACATAAATTTATGGAGAGTAAGAGGAAAATTGCCCCTCAACAAAATTAAGAACATTTGTCTTTAACATTTCATTTTCGTCTTTAATATTTACTACTTATTTTCATGATTAATAAGTATGTACATGCCCCATGGAATCACTTGGAAAACATAAAAATACAAATTACAAAATCTGTTTTTTTCTCAGTGTTTCCTCTCTTTTTGGTGGCAACAACCAAAAATCTGAGAGTCATCTCTAACCCCTCCCTCACCCTTATTCCCATTATATAACGCTCTGCTGAAGGAACCTGGAGCCATTCATTCACTGGTTCAATCTCTCCTTTCACACCCTACATTAAGCCAATCAAAGTTCTGCATTAGACTGGCCATCCTGATCCCAGTCATGCCCTTTTCCAACTATTCACCTGACAACAATTATTGAGCCAAATTCAGTGTTTTTAAAGACAAAAAAGAAAGCTGAGTCATGTCACTATATATATAAAATTGAGTCGATAAAATGATACACTGTTTTCATTCATATCACTTTTTAATATTAAGGGTAATGGTTATAAATTTGTGTGTATTGGGAGGTTACTCAAAGTTTCTGTTTCATATCCTTTCATATTTGTGTAGCTTGGGTTTAATGTACTTTAAGTGACTTGCCTAAACTGTGGAAATTTATAATTTTACTTTATGTAATATTTACTTACTATAAACATTATGTAATATTTATTTACTATAAGCATTTTCTAATGCTATCTTGATCTTAACTATCTTTGACTCTTGGTTTGAACAAATTCTTAATATTTATGTAGGAAACATATCTCTTTCATAGTGCTTTTAGCTTTATACCTTAATGCTTTATACTTTAACTTTAAATGTACATCAATATTTTTATGGTTTTTTTTTAATGTTTTTTTTCCAAATTGCAGTATGCTTTGTGTCGGTTATATTTACAGTAAAGTGTTAGGTCTATTCAAAGGTGGCTTACTTATTTCTAATTTTAACTAATGTTCTTCTTTAAATTAGATTATTTTATGATTGATATGCATGAAAACCCATGAGATCATCATGTTGCTTAACTTATTAGTTACATTTAATGTTATAATTTTATCAAGACTGCAATATACATTAGGAAATAATTTCCTTTATTAAGTAGATAATGATGGATTACAATATCATGAAGTACTTAAGTACAAGTGTATATAAAGTTGAACAGGAAGCACAGGAGATACAGCTCTTCTGCTGCTTTGTTCGGTTGGCCTTAGGCTTGCAGATCATAATGGCAACAAAGGTAGAAAGTTGACAGGATGTTTAAAGTAGAAAGAATGGTTATCTGGAGATGGACAAGATTAGGAAAAGTTTTTAACATTGAGTGAAATGTTAAGATATCAAATGCATATTTGCTGAGTGATATTTCAACTTATTCCTCATTTAAGGCTTTTATAAAGAAATACCAAATTATTGCAAATATAATAATTTTGTTATTCCTATTCAGATTTTTTGCCCACATAGAAATAATTGTTTTTATAATTCAATATTTCTTAAAGTGAGGCATCTTAAAACATAATTGCACTATTATTACAGCTGCAATCATGGTATTGGCACATCCACATTGCCAATGTGCATTGCCTTGGTGACTTAATGCACATTTGTTATATTATCTTACAAGACAGGCTGTGGTCTCTGCGGTCTTTTCTAAAACATGGACCCATTGGCACATACACCCTTGAGGTATAAGATGGAGGCTTCTGTTATATTCATCAGGTATTCCCTGACCATGGGCTCTACATCTCCCTAGCTGAGGGTGCTTCTAAGAGCCAAGGGAAATCCTTCAAGGAAATAGAGTACTTTAGAATCTTTATTAGCTCAAACTTATCAAGGGCAATAAATTGCTGTGCTGTGCTAGTAAAGGGGAATGGAATGAGGCACCTTATCATATACCATACCCTCATTAAGTATATAAAATCAATGCTGATGACCAAAGCCCTCAAATATAGAGTTAGTAGGAGATCTTCAGTTACATTTGTATAGTGAAAAGCAAACCCAACAAGAGAAACAATATGAAAAGTAAAATTATTTCCATCTTATCTCTTCTATTGACCTTTTATCTATAATGCTGTGTGTGTGTGTGTGTGTGTGTGTGTGTATCTGCTTCTGGATTTATACTATGTGTTCTAAACTTTCTAGACTCACTTTGAACATATATTATGCCAGTTTACATTAAAATGTAAGAAATGGACAACAGCACAATGTATTTACAAACTGACCCTTACACATTGTATTTAGCACTGGCCCTTTGTGTTCGTTATTGTTAGTTATTGTGGTCATATATTGTAATTCCACATATATTTTTTAACCCCATAATACATTACTACTTTTGAAACTACAGTTAATTACTTGTAAGGAATGTAGGAAAATAAAGAAAGTGACCTTTTCCAATTACCAATATATTTAGCATTCCTGTTGCTCTTTATTTCTTCCTGTAGGTCTAAGCTTACATCTGGTACTATTTTCCTTGGACTTAAAAAGCTTCTCTTATCCGTTCTTGTAGTACACGTTTGCTGGAAACAAATTGTCAAAGTTTGCCTAGCTGAAAATATCTTTATTTTACAAGCACAGGATTATAGATTTTAAAAAAACCAATAGAATAGATGGGCTGGGTTAATATAAATACACTAAATTAATTCAAAAGATTTCAAGAAAAGAAGAAAAATGGATCAAAGAGCACACTGAATAAATAGAAAATAAGTAGCAGATGGAATATACACACACAATTTTATCAGTAGTTTTTAAAATATAAATTAAAAGAGACTGTATGAATTATTTAAAAAATAAGGGCCAAATAGTATCTGCATACAAAAATTGAATCAACGGACAGTTTAATCACTTCTACTTCTTTTATTTAAGAGAAATGAATGTGTGTGTGTGTGTGTGTGTGTGTGTGTGTAACCATAAAAAAGACTTTTATTGGAATGTTCATAGCAACTTTATTTATAATAGTCCCAAACTGAAAAGAACCCAAATATCCAGCAATAGTTAAATGAATAATCAGTTGGTATATATTTATTTGATGCAATAATCCTCAAAAATAAAAATGAATAAAGTGCACAACAGCAGGTTTCATCTTAAAAATATTATGGTGACTCAAAGAAGCCAGGTATAAAATAATACATATTTACATGAAGTTTCTAGAACAGGAAAAACTAATCTATGGTGATAGAAACCAAAAGGGTACTTGTCTATTTTAAGGTGAGAATTAAATGGAAAGGGGTATGAGGGAAATTTTTAGGATGATGGGAATGTTTTGCTGTTGTTTTTATTTCATGGTGATTACAGTTCTGTGAGTTACAAACTCAGTTAAAATCGATGCATTTTAGCGTATGTCAGTTTACTGTAATAAACATGAAAAGCAAATATCCATAGTAAATAGGGCAAATCATTTCTGAAAAGGGGTGATAATAAATTGGTAATAAATATAAAATAGAGAAAGTATCAGTTTTAATTAAAAAGCCCAGGGGCGCCTGGGTGGCGCAGTCGGTTAAGCGTCCGACTTCAGCCAGGTCACGATCTCGCGGTCCGTGAGTTCGAGCCCCGCGTCAGGCTCTGGGCTGATGGATCGGAGCCTGGAGCCTGTTTCCGATTCTGTGTCTCCCTCTCTCTTTGCCCCTCCCCCGTTCATGCTCTGTCTCTCTCTGTCCCAAAAATAAATTAAAAAAACGTTGAAAAAAAAAAAAAGCCCAAAAAGTATGTTTGATACATACATGGTAAGCCCTATGATTGGACCTGATCACAAAAAGAAATAATCTCATAAAGACAATGACCAATGTTACCATGTTATAGATGAACCTCTCTTTTTCATGGAAAAATTAAATATTTGGCTGCAACCTAATTTATCATTATATTACCATGATTTTAGGCTCAATCTAAATCGGAACCATTCCATATAGTGGAAATAGGAAGTAGGAGGGGCTTTAGAGCCAGAGACTTCACTTCAAAAACTAGTCATATCACTAAATAACAGGTGGTCCTTGAAATAATACTACTGACACAGTATGGCAATATTGTAAAGAAATAAAGTTATTATATGTAAAGTATCTGGCACATGGCAGGGTCATATTCACTGTTTTCCCTAATCTTGATTTAATAATGGGCAAGGTATTACATTAACATGAGCCCATCATTGAAAAGATAAGCTTTCATTGATTAAGTATACTTGCCCCTCCCTGGAAAAAATAAGTTAATGAATATAAGTTCTGGTTTATAAAATACTAGGTAATATAAAACTTTATTCTTAAATGTATATTTAGCAAAAGATCTTGGGTATAACCTAATGTGAATTTTGAGTTACTTTTTTTCTGTTCTCAGGTATTATGCAGTATTGATTGCTTTTACTAGACAGTGTGTATCTATTGAAGTAAAAAAATTAAAATGACACAAACTTTTCAGCAACTGCTTTCTGAGTGATTATTGAAAGCGTTTGGCATATAAAATGTAGTTAAAATATAGGATTCAGAGATTATGGTATTAGTAATTGTTTAAATAACTTGTTCCTTTGAATTCTTTAAAAGGACAAAATACTTTTTTCCTGTTCGTTTGGAATACATTTTTTTCTTTTTTTCTTTTCTTTTTTTTATTTCTTTCTTTCTTCTTTCTTTTTTTTTTCCCCTTGGATTTGGGCAAGTCACTTAGTAGTTTCAGTCTCCTGAATAATTAAATCAAAATTACCTGAAATCAGACTAACTGGATTAAAATTCTGATTGGTATTTAACTTTTTACTTAACCAACTTGCATCTCATTTTTATCATCTTCAGAATGGGTATAATTATAGAATCTACCTCATAGTTATATGAAGTTTAAAGGCAACACTATAGTTACTATGCTTAGAATAATGCCTGTCATAGAATAATAACCAATAATTGTTAGACATCAGTTCCTCACCTACCAAAGTCTCTGAAATAGATCTCTAACATTCTTCCAACTAAAACTTCTTACCTTTGTAATTCTGCTTATTTTCCACCTACAATAGTTCTTGTCTACTGTGTTTTAAGATAGTTTTCTTTCTTTTTTTTTTTAATTTTTTTTTCAACGTTTATTTATTTTTGGGACAGAGAGAGACAGAGCATGAACGGGGGAGGGGCAGAGAGAGAGGGGGTCACAGAATCGGAAACAGGCTCCAGGCTCCGAGCCATCAGCCCAGAGCCCGACGCGGGGCTCGAACTCACGGACTGCGAGATCGTGACCTGGCTGAAGTCGAACGCTTAACCGACTGCGCCACCCAGGCGCCCCTTAAGATAGTTTTCCTGTGAGCCAGTATATTGTTTAAATATGTATGTTTGCCTTTTATTGCATATTTCAGTGTGAAACTTGATTTACTAACATAGACTGCATTGATTTTCGTTCTTTCTTTGCATAATCTACAGCCACAACATTTTTTTTAAGATGGTAAAGTATTCATTTGTTTTAGGAACATTGTGAGTCAAGGTGGGTTCTATTTTAATTTCAAACTTTGAATCAAGATTTCCTAGTTTGTCCTTTCATAGAGAAAATTTTACTTCAAAATCTGTTAAGAGGGAAAGAAAGAGGAAAAAAACTAGAGATGTACTTTTTCTTTTTTCCTTCCTTCCTTCCTTCCTTCCTCTCCTTTTCCTTTCTTTCTTTCTTTCTTTCTTTCTTTCTTTTTCTTTAAATTTGTATTATATTCTTTCTCTTTCACCTTTATTTATGCTACGAGAATAAAGGGGGGAAAGTCAGAGAGCATAAGCCCTCGCTGAAGGCTTGCTCAGCACTATGTAATCATGGAACTCCCTGACCATCATGCCTGAACAAAACTGACCAAGCAAATTCAATCAGATTTGGCAGGTTGCAAGTAGACGAATAAATGATAGAATTATCCTCACATGACTATTTTTCTATTTTCAGTTATATGTAAATGTAATATGATGAAGCACTTGTCTATTTGATGCCAGTTGTTGGAGCCTCTGCCCATAGTTTTCCCCTCCCTATCTGCTTACCAATCTTCATTCTCTGTGTACCCTTCACGACTAAAAGGTACTTATTGAACACTATTAATATATTTTATGAAAGTATGTTATTCCCTATCTAAAGGATCCTCTCTAAAGGATACCATTTTATCCAATGTACTTTAATGGCATTGTCTTAAGCAGTTTAAAAATAATATAGAATGTGCATGGTTAAATTTGACCAGTAAAATAATTTTTATCATATAATTTTATGTGTGATGATTTTTATGTCTAAGTGATATTTCCACTACTGTAGAAACAGAGATAGAATCATTATTAAATGAGGTGACTAGAAAGGTGGAGAAGGTTTTTGTTTTCTGTTTTTAACAAAGTAAATATTGTCAACCAAAGGTCTTTTTATCATATATGGGTACAGATTGGAAGTCTTTGTGTTCCCTTTCATGATGCACACAGGCTCAAGTAAATAAGGTTCTTATACAAGCAACCTAAACTTTAGAAGTCTTAATGTGTTTATTTCTTTTACATATGTTCTCACTAATATCCTGACATTTAGAAATGAATCAATCTTGGTTTACAGAAAAAAGCAAACATAAAAAGTCATTTTATATCATATTGTGCATTTGATAATTTTTCGCCACAAGTTATATTGCACTTAAACTAAGGTTTCTTGTTAGAATTAAGCAAAGAAAATTTAGTTAATTCCTCATACTTATTTTGGAAAGCAACCATCACCAAAATGTTGAAGTAGCTTTTTTCTGAATTCATTATATAGCTGAACTTATAAAACTTGTTGACCCAAATTAAAAATATTCTTTAAGCTTTAATTATTAAGTATTTTTAAAAATATTTTATATTTAACTAATCTCCACACCCACCATGAGGCTCAAACTTATTACCCTAAGATCAAGAGACACATGCTCTACAGGCTGAGACAGCCAGGCACCCCCAATTTTTTTTATGTTGATTTTGGCTATTGTATCATCCTTGCTTTTTGGTGTGTGCGTGTGTGTGTGTGTGTGTGTGTGTGTGTTGTATTAACAGTAGGAACAATCAGATTCAAAGTCTTTTTTTTTTAATTTAAGTTAAAAAAGTTTTCTTTACATTTATTTGTTTTTGAGACATGGAGAGAGACAGAGCACAAGCAGGGGAGGGGCAGAGAGAGGGAGACAGAATCTGAAGCAGGCTCCATGCTCTGAGCTGTCAACACAGATCCCTACGTGGGGCTCCAACTCACTAACTGTGAGATCATGACCTGAGCTGAAGTCGGGTGCTCAACCGACCGAGCCAGCCAGGGCCTCCCCTCCTCTTTTTTTTTTGATGGAGAGATAGAGAGCAAGTGGGGGAGGCACAGAGAGAGAGGGAGATAGAAACCCAAGCAGGAGCTGGAGCTCACGAACCTTGAGATCATGACCTAAGCCAAAATCAAGGGTTGGACGCTTAAACAACTGAACCACCCAGGTGCCCTTAGACTCAAGTTTTTATCATAGATTCCCCATTGACTGGTATAGGAGTAAAGTCAAAGTTGTTCCACAATTTAAAGAATTATATCAATTCCTTACCTGTTAAACACAATATTTCAAATGATAACCAATATTCTCCTTATCCTTTTCTTCTGGAGATAATTTTTTTTTTCATTTGTAGTGTGTGTCCTCTATGATACTGAGTATGGAGGAAAAGTCCAGAATTTATAATATTTTGCTGAAAGTCCAAAGTTGCTGAGGCAATACAGGAAAATAAATAGGGACCTGAAAGGATAAACATATGCTCTTATAGATTACAGCGTCAGGGTGACCCCTCTATAAAAGTGTATGGATATTAGAGTCTTGGAGTAGGTTGAAATTAAAGGCTTCCTAGATTCTTTGGCTCAGGCCACTTTCCTCCATCTTTAAAGTTCTCAATGTTGAAACCCTCTGGCCATTATTCCATAGTCACATCTTTCTCTGAATGTCTGCTGCCAAGAAATCTCTGCTTTCAAGGTTTCAGAGGATTCGATTTTTTTATTTAAATTTTTGTTAGTTAACACATAGTGCAATATGGGTTTCAGAAGTAGAGTTCAGTGATTCATCATTTACATACAACACCCAGTGCTCATCACAGCAAGTGCCCCCCTTAATGCCCATCCCCCATCTAGCCCATCGCCCACCCACTTCTCTTCGTCAACCCTCAGTTCGTTCTCTTGTGGTTTGTTTCCTTCTCTCCTCTTCCCACCCCCTCCCATATATGCTTATCTGTTTTGTTTCTTAAATTCCACATATGAGTGAAATTATATTGATCCTACTTGGATAATCTACAATATCTCCATTTTAAAGGTGTTCTTAACCCTAATCACGTCTCCAAACTGTCTTTTTTCCATGTAGGGTAATATATCCACAGGTTTGGGGGACTAGGGGATAGCAATCACTAGAGAATTATTATTCTGCCTACCCCAATTTTAAGTACTTTCACTAAAACAAAACAGAACAACAAAACAGTACACAAAATAAAGAAATACCACTAGCACTTGCTATGGACTGAATTGTGCCCCCCCCCCCCCCATTCTGATTCAAACACAGATTCTCAGTGTGACTGTATTTGGAGATAGGGTCTGTAAGAAGTAAATAAAGTTAAATGAGGTCATGAAGTTGGCACCCTAATCCAATAGGGCTGGTGCCCTTCTAGAAGTGCAAGAGACATCAGAGGTCTTTCTCTGCCATGTGAGGACACAGAGGGAAGGCAGTCATTTACAAGCGAGGAAAAGAGCTCTCACTAGAAAGGAAATTGTCTAGTACCTGTATCTTGGACTTCCCAGACTCCAGGACTGTAAGAAATACATTTTTCTTGTTCCACTAAGCAGTCTGTGGTATTTTGTCACAGCAGCTCAAGCAGACTGATACAGTGTTCTATTCATTTCAAATTAGTAATAATATCTATAAAGTATCCCCATCATGCTGTAATCATAATTTCAGCAACATCTTTATACATGTGTTGTGTTTAGTTTTGAACATTATAAGCGACACTATGTTTGATTTTTAACATTTACACTGGTCATATTCTATATCTAAACACACGCTATTTAACACTGCTGGTAATGAGTTCAAAGTGAACTGATACCACTCCATATTTTCTCTTCCAAAAGAAGCTTCTAGTTTACCATTCTTCCCCTGACATTTTAAGAAAGGAGGATCAAATTTCTATCACCTTCCGTGCAATTGGCAAGTCTTCACAATTTGTAAATTAAAAAATAAAGAAAGTAACCAAGAGGAAAATGTATTTGAACACAAAGAAATAGCTCTAAGCTTAATAAAAGCAGAGGTCATGTAACTTTTAATTTGCCAACAAATTCCCAACAATAGTACTCTAACTGAACACCTGTTGAATGACTGAGTAGAAATAGATTCTTTCCACAAAAACACATCACAAACCCAAGTTAAAAGCCTGCAGTATTGTTGAATCACTATATTGTACATCTGAAACTAAGATAACACTGCATGTTAACTATACTGGAATTAAAAAAAAACACCAAAACTGTGGCAAATGACAATAACTATCACTGGGAAAAACCAAAGATGCACCAAGATAGGGCTAATAATTTCGTGTGGATTTAGCAATTTAATTTTTATCTTTAAATAGGGGGTATTACAATTGACTCCACCAAATAAATAAGAATCTAAAGCTCAAAAATTTTAACTATTTTGTTCAATGTCAAGTACAGCAAGTAAGGTAAAGGTCCAGAACACAATACTAGCAGATCTCTATGTTTACATACATTATACTATTGTGTCCCCATAATAAATAGCTTAACAGATAACAGTCTTTGAACATAGAACAAGTTTGTCCTAGAGAAGCATTCTGGAATAGAATTTCATTTTCTTCTATGTATGTTGAATGTAACATGAATAGATTTTATGCATTTCACTGTTAAGTAATTTTGGTTAGGTCTGTCTTCTTCCACTTGCCCCTGGGACTCCAGGTTGCAGATGCTGCCTGGACATCAAGAGTCATGTTTGAAATGTACTGCTTTTGTTCTTTCATCTCTGCTATTGATAGATTGTGTTTGCGCTCATAATTCAGTCTCTTCCGGGACCACGAGAAAATGAAGCACCAGATTAAAAAAAAAACAAAACAAAAAAGGTTAAGTATGATGATGCAGAACAGAGAATTTTCAGATCATGAAATCCTAAGAGAGCTGATTCACAGGCCCTGCCATTTACAGCGAACATTTCCAGATTTCTTAAGGCCCTGACTTTAGTAGTGTTCACATAAATATTCTAATGCAACACGCACATTACACCATCTAACAAGGGGTTTTGGACAACTAAATTTGAGACATGTTAGTTTACAGGAAGTTCAGTTTTTATTTCTGGACTTGGGAAAGCTTGTAACATGGAAACGTTTAATCTACAATGTCAAAGGATATAGCCTGATGCCTTTTCACAAATCTATTTAATCCCTGATCTTTTAATACCTGATCAGTATTCTATGTAACACACTTTGGGAAATACTGGCTGACTAATTTCAGAACTCCTTAAAACACTTTCACAACTACATTGAGGATTAGATAATGGACTCTTAATAGACCTAAAAGTAGAGTCAAAACTAAGCTAGCTTTACATAATTTCAAGGCAATTTAAGATTCTGGTGCCATTTAAAAAAAATGAATTACTTGGGTCGCCTGCGTGACTCAGTTGGTTAAGCATCCAACTTCCGCTCAGGTCATGATCTCACAGTTCGTGTGTTCGAGCCCCACGTGGGGCTCTGTGCTGACAAGTCAGAGCCTGAAGCCTGCTTCTGATTCTCTGCCTCCCTCTCTCTCTGCCCTTGCCCTGCTTGCGCTCTGTCTCTGTCTCTGTCTCAAAAACAAATAAAACATTAAAAAAAATTAAAACATTACTTTCAGAAAATGCTGCAATTCCAATGATTTTGATAGCAGAAAGTATGACATTGGGTGAATAGGTAAGGACATCAACCTCCATGAACACAAGGATATTCAGAAAAATTAGACTCTATATGCTAACAGGTTTTAGAAATAATTAACTGATTTATAGTGCTTATATATTCCAGTTTTTGGTTTTCGGTTGTGTTTTTGTTTTTGGCAAATCTAAGGGTGGTATTGACAAGACTCCAGGCTAAAAGAATACTTTCTACCTGCATATAAAATGATACAGTTAGTGAAAAGACAAGATTATGATATAATATAAACACACTGTTTTCTATTTCTTAAACAAACAAACAGACAAACATAATGGAATACCTTAAAGTCAACACTGTCTTAGATTGAAAACTACAGTAATTTAATTTTTAGATGAAGGAACTGGGGCTTAGTAAAGGCTAACCTCCTTGTCTGGAAACTTGGATTCTAAAAAAGACCTAGAGTTGTTAAATAACTACAAAGATCCATAAAGATGTGTTTCTTGCCTCATACTTTGTTATACTGAAACTACCTTGGAGTGAGGATTTAAATATATATCAAAACAAGTAATTTAAGAAGACTAAAGCAGGCTCCTGGGAATGTGTCCTACAACGCAGTTACTGTGCAGCAAGGAGGACAAAGGAGAGTGCTGACTCAGCAGCGGCCATCTTCTCTGACATTTGGCATTCCACCCAGTTGAGGAGAAGTTTGTGGAGCCAGTTGTAAACCTTCTATTCCTCTTGTGAATTCCCTAGATCCACCTTCTTACAGGAAGTGCATGATCAATGGACTTATACTGACCGTGTTTCAAATCTAATTTTTTATATTTAAAAGTATTGGGTACGGGGTGGCTCAGTCGCTTGAGCATCAGACTTCAGCTTGGGTCGTGATCTCCTAGTTCATGAGTTTTAGCCCCGCATGGGGCTCTGTGTTGACAGTGCAGTGCCTGGAGCCTGCTTGGAGTTCTGTCTTCTTCTCTCTCTGCTCCTCCCCTGCTCACACTCTCTCTCTCAAAACTAAACTTTAAATTTTTTAAGTGTTTAGGGGTGCCTGGGTTGCTTAGTGGGTTAAGCATCTGATTTCAGCTGAGGTCATGATCTCATGGTTTGTAAGTTCAAGCCCTGCATCAGGCTCTGCAACAGACAGTGTGGAGCTTGCCTGGGATTTTTTCTCTCTCTCTCTCTCTCTCTCTGCCCCTCCCCACTTGCTTTCTCTCTCTCAAAATAAATAAACTTTAAAAAAATATTTAAAACAAACGATTAAATGATTATGTTATAAATATGTCATTATAGTTCACTCACCCATGCCTTCACATAGGTTGGACCCTGGGCCAGGAATCTTTCCCTGCTATACTCACCATTGTTGTCCAAGTCTCAGTTCCAATGAATATTTCCTCTTCTACAAAGTTTTCTTGTCCCAAGTTAGTTTCTCCCTCCACCCGGCATACTGTGTCCTATATTACAATGCCTCTCTCATGTCATTATATTTGTATCTGCCTCTTTTACTAACTTGTAAGCTCTTTTATGAAATCCTGGGCATAGCATTGTATTTAACACATAGCAGCTATAAAGTAAATCATTCTTTCATATTATCCGAGATGATTTAATCTGGAGTTTTACTCTGAAATGTTCATCCTTGGTCAGGAACCCTGCGGCAAAACATTTTATAAAATATTAAGTGTATTTTTAAAAAGAAATTATTTTTGGGGTAATAAAGAAGAGAAATAAATGTTCCGTGCTTCACGTGATTTAAACATGCAGAGACTTAAGCAGGAAGACAAGCACTTGGTTTATTCTCTTGAAAAAACTGCCATTGAAATTGAAGAGGTTTTTATGTTTTTATAAATATTCACACTGGTAATGCAATCTAGTCACCTTGACTTACTTATTGTAGCAGAGGTTCCTGACGGTCTATGTTATTTTTATTTTTACTGTAAATTTATTTTAAGTGTATTAGAGAAGAGAAAATAATAAAAATGTACTCAACTTTTTTCCCTCTAATACAAATATCTATTGGAGAGATTGATAGGAATTCCTTCAAGGCAAAAATAATGAAGTCATTATTTGACTTAATCTCATTTGTACTAAGATGTCTGTGGGATTGGGCTTGATGTTCTATTTTGCTCTTTGGAGGAAAAAGAACACTTCTAGTGGAACTTGGAAATAAGATTCTGAATATAAGGGGAATAAAACTGATCTGTGAGAGTTTAATCAACATACAGTGAGATAGGGAAAAAGTTTACTAAACCCAGTAAAATTGCTATCTGAGTTAAAAAGAAATGAAATATCAGTAGAAGGAAGTAGGCAATTTAGAAATCAAGGTTTATAATATCTACCCATTCATGACCTTCCTCTAATTTTTTGCTCACTAGGGAATACTCTCATTACTATTTTGAATGTTCACATGCCCAGGTACAAAGAAATTGTGTGTGTGTGTGTGCGCGCGTGTGTGTGTAGGGTACTGGGGTTGGGGGAACCCTAGCCAGGAATATACCCTAAACTATTATAAATTCACTAAGAAAAAACTACTTGTCACTTGGCTTTCTTTTGCTAAAAAACATTCTCTCCATTTCAGGTCCCATATCATGGATTTTCCCACTTTGAATAGACCTTTGGTTTTTATTCTGTCTGCCACTATATCACTATATATGTTGTTCTTTCTCTTTGAACATGTAAGTCAGAACTTTAATAGCCACAGAGATGATATTCATTTCACCTTTCTAGAATCCAAGACACAGACTTGACTTTATGTTTGGCTGGAATTCAGCTATTAATCATCTCCTCAAGATGTGAACACTATGACTTAGCTCTGAAATGAAAACTTTCGGTGAGTACCTCAAATGTTACCAAATGTCACTTCATAAAACAATTTTATTTTGACAATGTCATGCCAGCAAAGGTTAGTAGTGGGTCATAAAGATTCTTAGAACCAGCTATTGTCTGAAGCTTTCACCAAATAAGATGTCTTGCCTCAATGGTTGTAAAGTGATGGCTTGGCTACTTATACAATCCAATCCCACACTGTCCTCGGAAGCCCTTTCTTTTGGTGAGCAGAAGACTTCAGATTGAACTTGCATATTTTTAATATGTCATTCATTAAATGGTTTTGACTGTACTCCCAAACTGGCTTTGCTCCTTTGAAAAAATTAAATTTTTCTGTTTTGATCTTTAAAAATTGTGGTTTGAAATGGTTGTGATATCCCAATGACATTCTGATTTCTAGCCCAGTGCATAGCAGTCTTTAATCCTGAGTACTACCCATACATCTTGTAAGGGCATGTATTTCTTCCTTCCTATCTTAGCATTGGATCAAATGAGATGACGGCCTTCTTCTAGAATAGAAGTTTAAAGTCCTCATGAATGAAAGATTTTGCTGATCAGGCTTGGAATATCACCATTTCTCCTTTTACTGTAATTTTTAACTTGAATTTTTACTCATTAATTCTTCCTCTTTGAATAGATCCTATGTACTTCATGGCAACACCAGCTTGCTTCAGGAATTTTACATTGCAAAAATCAGCTTATTGAGAAATGTTATTGGCTGCGTGATCCAGTTAACCGAGCAATTCATAATTGAAGGAGGAAAAATAAAGAAATGATATATATATATATATATATATATATGTGGATATATATATGTGTGTGTGTGTGTGTATACAAACACACACACACACACACACACACACACACATATATATATATATATACATCTTTAAAAATAGGGCTATTTTTAATTTCATTTATAAATCCAGCAAAAAAAATGTAAGCTTTTCTATTTGTCTTTCAATGAGCATATCTCAAAGATTAGCAGTTGTCAAAGTGTGGTTCCTATGCCAGCTGCATTGCAATGACCTCAACCCAAAACTTACTAGAAAAAAATATTTTTTATTAGAAAAACACCCCAGACCTACAAAATCAGAAGTCTGGGATTTGGTCCAAGCAATCTGTGTTCTTAATCAGCACTCTAGGTGACTCTGATATGCACTATAATTTGAGAAGCACGAAGTTGATATGATTTCTCATTTTGAAGACCTTTCTCATCTTTATCTGGTAAGTGCAACACCATATTATACACAGCCTTCCCTGCATAAAATGTAATTTCTTTAAAAACACTCTGCCAATAAAGGTCTTTCTATCCAACAAACACAATAGAATCATCTATATTTTCTTTCTTAGAGATATTCACTTATTTATAAATGTTTGCTTAGAGCTCTTCAAGTTGTATATTTATAGAGTTAGTTGAACTATGTAAAATAAAATACTAATAAGACAGAGAGGGATTATTAAGCTTTACAAGTATTTTGAAAACTTGATTTACTGGCAATAAGTACTTACCAATTACTGTTTTATTCTGTTATTGCCACAATAATGTTTGATAAGAAATTTTCCCAAAAATCCACATTTAAAACAGTATTAATTTATTTTTGTTGGTGAATCTGTGGTCATCTGGGGGTGGACTTAGTTGGGTTCTTTGGGTCTTGTCTACAAGTTGCATGTAAGTGCGCTTCATGCATGTTTCATCCTTTCTAAACTAGCAAAATACCAAGAGTGTGTTCTCACAGCAATGGTAAAAGTGCATGTGAGATTCAGGGGCAGAAACACAGGATGCCTTAGTCAGAATTAGATTTGGGACACTGCCACTTCCATCTACATTTCACTGGCAAAACCCAGTCATATGGACACACTCCGTATCAGCGGGGAAGGAAAGTATATTCTACTTCTAGATGGAGAAACTGAAAAATCATCTGGCAAAAGCTACACACACACACAGAGTGGAGTGAAGTATGGAGAACAATAATGTAACTTACTTAAGTACCCACTGCATCCTAGTCACTTTTCCTAGCACTGAGAAGGCAGAATGAGATAAAATAAATTCATCTCTTCTTTTAAAGCTTATATTCTAGTGGAGGATATAGATATTAAATAAGTAGGTAATACAGCAGAGAGAAAGAAATACTTGGAAAAAAATAAAGCAGATAAGGAAATAGAAAGTAATGGGAAGGAGGGGGGTTGTTTCTTTAAATAGGATGATAAGGGCAGGTGTCTGAGGAAGGGACTTTTGTGTGGAAATCTAAATAAAAAGGAAAGGGTAAGACATTAGAATGGACAGAGCCTTCCCAACAGAGAAATGTATGAGGACCCTGGAATGTATGGTGCTTGACATGTTTGAGGAACAGTAAGGAGGCCACTGTGGAGCCTCGATGGAATGTAGGGAAAAAATGGGAACAAAGAAGTAGACAGAGGGACACTTGGGTGACTCAGTTGGTTAAGCGTCCAACTTCTGCTCAGGTCATGATCTCACAGTTCGTGGGTTTGAGCCCCGTGTCAGGCTCTGTGCTAACACCTCAGAGCCTGTTACCTACTTCAGATTCTGTGTCTCCCTCTCTCTCTGTCCCATCCCTGCTCATGCTCTGTCTCTCCCTGTCTCAAAAATAAACAAAACATTAAAAAAAGTAGACAGAATCTGATCACACTGACTTTGTAAGCTGTGGTATAGAAATTGAATTTTAATCCACAGATGATAAGCCTCTGGAAGATTCAGAGAAGAGATGTCATGATATTTAAACTTTAAGAGAATGATTTTGGATGCTTTGTGGAGAATAGATGGGGAAAGACACATAAAAATATTTGGAATTTTGTTCTTACATTTTCAAGGTTTACAAGAGACATTACATTTTTAATATGCATCATTTGAAGATATATCTTCTCTTGGAATCACAGAAATTCTATTTGAGTAGACATTATTCATTGTGACCCTGGAAATAACTAAGAATCAACAGATTAGTTAGGCTGCACAAACTTGGAACAGTTTAATTGTTGCTATGACAATAATTTCATTGTGGAATAAGCTTATAGATTTGTCTTATAGAGTTTCTTCTAGGTACTAAATTATGTTGTCACAAAATTCATATGTTGAATCCCTAACCCATAATGTGATGTTACTTGGAGATGGGACCTTAGGAGATAATTAAGTTTAGAGGAAGTCATGAAGATGAGGCCCTTATGCTGGCCCTTATAAGAAGAGAAAATGACATTAGAGTTCTCTCTTCAATGTGTGAGGCCACAGTAGAAGGCTGCTGTCTGCAATCCAGGAAGCAAGCCCTCACCGGGAATGGAGTTGGCCAACATCTCGAAACTTAATGAAAGACTTATGGAGAACCATATATGTCAGATATTCAGTGATAATGAATGGGAAATTTTGCAGAGATCAGAGTCGTGAGACTTACAAGAGACTTACAAGACGTGATTAATTAAAGGAGCAGCGATAAATCTTCAACAGGCTTTACGCAAACACTTCAGAATGAGCACTCAACTCAAAATGATCAAATACTACTTAGAGAGTTGAAAAGCCTGAGGAACATAACCAGCAAAAGCAGAGTGTGAAGCAAAGGCTTTGGCTGTAAGAATGGACTGAGAACAGCATCTGCTGGAGACTGATAATTCCCTTGAACAAAGATCTGTTCTATCAGAAGAGAGAGCCATGAAAGAACTTAGAGTTAATTAGTTACTGTCCTCTGAAAGTAGGAAACTATTTCAATGTATTTGAGGAATAGCCATTGCAATTTTGCTTGAGCACTTTCCAACATGAGAAGGTCACTTCTCCATTGAGGAGTCATTTCTACTTTTGGAAAAACTTCATGATTGAAGAGTTCTTCCTTATATTTACAATGCTGCTGTATGTCTTCTCGGATGTTCCTTTTTTTTTCCTATTCTCTGTATACTCAGCTTGATGTAGAAGGGTTTAGATCATCAAAGTCATTCTCCTTCATGTGGTTATGGTTACCACTCCTTCATGTGGTCAGGGACTTGTCACTCCTCCACATATTCCATCGGTTAGTCATATAACCCTACCTAACTGAAAAAGAGTGTGTGAAAGGTGGTCTACCTGTGTACCACGGTGCAAGGAAGAATGAATTTATTTTGTTAAGGTTCATATACACATCTCAATAAGAATATGGAGCCATTGAAGCTTATTGCCAAGCTAGGGAGTGACAGAGCAAAGTAAAGTTAGACATGGCATACATGCTCTGTGTAATGAAGAAAAGAAACTGTAATGATGCACTGAGAGGACTTTTGGTCTATATTTAACTCAATGCAGGAAAATGAGTCCATTGCCAATAAAGCTCTTGCTTTTTCATCTAGAACCAAGAGCACATGCTGACCATCATATCACTTACATAAAAGACAAAACTACATATATTTTATTAAAACATTTCAAGCACCCAAGTTTGAAGCCCTGTATTAATATAAGAGCAGGCTTTGTTTTATGTTCTTAGTCTCACTTTGGAATGAGCAATGAAATAATTAGATTTCCCCACCTTTCCAATAAAATGTTACCAAATTTCAGTTAGATTACTATTCATTAAGTAATTATTGGGTCCCTAATATGTCTAGGCATTGTGGTAGAAATTCGGTTGATGGTGTCAGCATTCCTCATAAAAATGTGCAAAGTGAAGGACAAAAAAATATATATAGTTGACTCTCAAAGTATATGTAAGATACCTGTTTTAAAAATCTGTCACAAAGTTCTCTGTTCTTTCACTCAGCTGAGAAACCTGCGCAAAGCAGCCTTGACATAGACAGATTAATTTGGAGAGCAGCTGGGCAGAACAGAACTCCTTCTGGGAAGCACAAGGCTCCAGGCTGATTTTGAGCTAGGCGGTAATGTTGTAAGTGGTGACAGATATTTCATATCATGAAAATGTCACCAAAGAGTAAAATTCCCATGCATGTCTGTGAGCAGAACGGGCGGTTGGCCTGATAGTACCCTGTTTTATTTGATCTGCGAAGGAACATTAATGAATGCTCTTAACACTAAGAGAAAAGACTACAGCCGAAATCAGTCATGATGTGCAATGCAAAACCGTGTAAAGGCATGAAGAAGATACTAACATTGGTTTCGAGAAGTTAAAGTGGATTTGAACATACGGTAAGAGTTGGATAATCAGTTAAGTGATGAGTTAAAAATGATAAAATATGGAGGAAATAGATTGATTGTGGCTATACGTGGGGCTGAAGCCAAATGATGTAAACAAGGAAGTAGCAAACGAGTACCAAAAGGTTGATCAGTTGAGACACTATATTTCTTATAGCCAGCTATTTTTTATATTGACCTTCTTTTTGTATATCTATGTTCCATTTTCATAAACCCATCATTGTCTATCTAAAAGTAAAGTTCTCTGGGCCCAGTATCTGCATTGCTTTTATCATCAAGGCTTTAGAAAAATGCTGTTAAGGGGTGTCTGGGTGGCTCAGTTGGTTAAGCATCTGACTTCGGCTCAGGTCATGATCTCATGGTTTGTGGATTTGAGCCCCACATTGGGCTATGTGCTGACAGCTTGGAGCCTGGAGCCTGCTTCAGATTCTGTGTCTCCCTCTCTCTGCCCGCCCCCCACTCATGTGCATGTTCTCTCTCTCTCTCTCTCTCTCTCTCAAAAATAAATATTAAAAAAAAATGCTTTCAATATTGAAAATTTATAACTTTCTACTCTTAACTATTTTGCATATAACTTACCAATGAAAAATGAAAAATCTAATTGTAAATTCTGAAGAAAAAGTCCAAGTTATTAGACAGAAAATTGTGTTACCCGCCCCTTTTTTTGAGTATAATAAAATGCTTCAATTTTATATGGATATTTTTCAACAATAATATTCTTTTTCTTTTAAAACATGAAGATAATGTCCCTGTCTAAAAATGAATTGCCTATAATTCAGACCACTGGAAAACTTTATTGACATGGCAGGTCACATCAATGTGACTGTACAATAATTTTTTAAGACCTCAGAAATGTCTACAGTAGTGTCGTAGACAAAAACCTTCTTAAAGAGATTTAGAGTGTGCTTCATAGTTTCTGTCCATCAAACACCAGAACTTCTCATAAAGTCACAGGAGTCTGTCACTCAACCTTCTCAGCAGAAGCCAAAAGAGAAGAAGAGCCCATCTTGAAAAGATGTATGGATTTGGCTTTTTCCATATGGAGTGGACCTTGATACTATCTATAGACAATCCACAAACTTTTAAAAGAATGATATATTCAGAAACACTGACAGCTTGGACTGAAAAGGAAAAGAAACAGTAAAAATAGAAAAGAGGCCTTTAGACTCCCAAACTGCTTCTGGCAGGAATCAAACTGAGACATCTACTCAGATACAAGAATGTATTACCTTTCATAAAAATGGAAGGGTGATTTAGAGTGGACTTAAAGACCCAGAAGGCAGTGCCAAGAGCCATCAAGCATATTTCCTGGTACTTGAGACCTTAATCAAGAAACGTCCAACATTTGCCAAAGCTGATTTCAGAATTGCTATGGACCAATAATTCCTTGATGTCTCCTATTTTCTCCCCCTGTTAACAGTAATGTCTATAGTAATTATTTTATGCCTGTCCTATGATGGTGCATTAAGTGTGTCTGTGGAAGATAACTTATTTTAGCTTCACAGGTTGAAGGGATATATACTCAAGTAGTCACACTTAATGAACTATATCCAAGGAGTCTCATCTGCACCTTGTTTTAAGTCTCACTTAATGACAAGTTTTGGGACATTGCAAGGGAGTGTGTATTGAATGTGAAAGAACCGTGTATCATTGTGGATCAGAGGGCAGATTGTGCTAACCATGCTCCAAGATGGTTCCAAATGATATCTGCCTTTGGTATTCACATCCTTGTGCAGTCCCCCCCCCCCATATTGTACTAAAGTCCTGTGTAGCCAATAGCATATGGCAGAAGTGATGGTATATAACTTCTAATATTAAGTTATAAAAGGGACTGAAACTTCTCTCCTGGTCTCTCTCCCTTTCTCTCTCTCTCTCTCTGTCTCTCTCTCTTTCTCATCACTGCCTCTGGGAAAAGAAAGCTGGCATGTTTGGAACAGTTATATGATGATGTTTGTTCACAAGGCAGTTTACTAAACATCTCACCAAAAGCTATTAAGAAACTGAGGCCTGCCAAGAACCACATAAGTAAGCTTGGAAGAAGCCCAGGTCAATATGATTGTAGCCCTGGCCTACAGACACTGAACTAAAACTATACAATTAAGCTGCTCCTGGACTCCTGACCTTCAGAAACTGGGTGATATAATAAATGTTTGATGTATCGATTTGCTAGTCTTTGAGGTATTTTTTTCTCTCTCTTTTTTAAAGTTTATTTATTTTGAGAGAAAGAGAGCAGGGGAGGGGCAGAAAGAGAAGGAGAGAGAAAACCCTAAGCAGGCTTCATGCTGTCAGCACAGAGCTCAAACTGGGGCTAGATATGATGAACTGTGAGATCCTGACCTGAGCTGAAATCAAGAGGAGGATGCTTAACTGACTGACCCAGCCAGGAGATATTTTGAGGTAATTTTTTATGGAAATTTTTAAACTAATACCTTTATCAAAATGAAAACTTCCAGTATCCAAAATCTATAAACAACTTACCGGTCTACACCCAAAAAAACAAATAATCCAGTGAAGAAATGGGCAGAAGACACGAATAGACACTTTTCCAAAGAAGACATCCAGATGGCTAACAGACACATGAAAAGATGCTCAACTTGACTCATCATCAGGGAAATACAAATGAAAACCGCAATGAGATACCACCTCACACCTGTCAGAATGGCTAAAATTGACAGTTCAGGAAACAGATGTTGGCAAGGATGCAGAAAGGGGAACCCTCTTGCACTGTTGGTAAGAATGCAAACTGGTGCAGCCACTCTGGAAAACAGGATGGAGGTTCCTCCAAAAGTTAAAAGTAGAACTATCCTACAAACCAGCAATTACAGTACTGGCTATTTATCAAAAGGATACAAAAATGCTGATTCAAAGGGGCATATGCACCCCAATGTTTATAGCAGCATTATCAATAGCCAAACTATGGAAAGAGCCCAATGTCCATCAACTGATGAATAGATAAAGAAGACGTGGTATATAGATACAATGGAATATTACTTAGCAATCAAAATGAATGAAATCCTGCCATTTACAACAACATGGATGGAACTAGAGTGTATTATGCTAAGTGAAATATGTCAGAGAAAGACAAATATCATGAGTTCACTCATAAGTGGAATTAAAGAAACTAAACAGATTAGCATAGGGAAATGGAAGGAAAAATAAAATAAGGTACAAACAGAATGGAGGCAAGCCACAAGGGCTCAAATATAGGGGACAAACTGAGAATTGCTGGAGGGGAGGTGGGTGGGAGGATGGGCTAAACGGCTGATGGGCATTAAGGAGGGCACTTATTGGGATGAGCACTGGATGTAAGTGATGAATCACTAAATTCTACTTCTGAGACAAATACTACACTATAATGTTAACAAACTTGAATTTAATTAAAAAAAATAAAAGAAAATCCTTCCCCAAAATTAAAAAAATAAAATGAAAATGCCCCTTCTTTTAGAAGGTGATTCTTGGGGCGCCTGGGTGGCGCAGTTGGTTAAGCGTCCGACTTCAGCCAGGTCACGATCTCTCGGTCCGTGAGTTCGAGCCCCGCGTCAGGCTCTGGGCTGATGGCTCAGAGCCTGGAGCCTGTTTCCGATTCTGTGTCTCCCTCTCTCTCTGCCCCTCCCCCGTTCATGCTCTGTCTCTCTCTGTCCCAAAAATAAACAAACGTTGAAAAAAAATATTTTAGAAGGTGATTCTTCCATTGCAATTATCACATTAAATTATGATAATTTATTTACACATCACTAGAATGTGAGGAAAACTACATTTAAGTATGTTTCTCCAGTAGCCAGACTAGCAACATATAAATACTAAATATTTTCAGAAAAGAGGGAGGGAAGTAAGAGCTTCTATTTTTCTTACATTTTCATTAATTTTCCAGACATAAATTATACTCAAAAAGCACACATTCACACACACACACACACACACACACACACACACACAAATGAAAACTAATTAAGACCCAAGTACCCCAAATCAAAATACTTATTTTTTTTCTGTTATACATATATCTTTGAAAATGGAAATCTAATGGAGTCATGAGGAAGTGGTTAGGCAGATCTGTGTTGAAGTTAAAGACCATATGGGCTATGCAACAGAGTGCTAAGTAAAACAATATTCTCAATCCCAAATCACTTTCCTGCCTGTTTTTATTTTCTTAGTTTTTTTACAACACCATGAAAGAAAAGTATTATCTCATGCAATTGCTAAATATCTTCACTGGATATAAATTGTTCTTTCCTTTTGGTAGGGTTTTTCTTCTCCCATTTCAAAAAGGATTAAAAAGATAGCATAAGCAGGTGAATAAATAACACTTTCATTATATGGAACAGTTATATAATTTCAAAGTGATATCTGAGGTAGATGCAAACACATAGGAACACTCTTAATGGGCCAAAGGGAAAGACTCCAACTAAGTCCCTGACAGAGTAGCTCAGTTCAGCAAGCTGGGCTATCCAAAGTCAACCCCCTTTTTGGGTTAACACCCAAAATATATAAAGAACTACAATTCAAGATCAAAAAACTAACAATCTGATTCAAAAATGGGCAGAGGATATGAATAGACATTTTTTTCAAAGAAGACATACAGATGATCAACAGGCACATGAAAAGATGCTCAACATCACTAATCATCAGGGAAATGCAAATCAAAACCACAATGAGATACCACATCACGCCAGTCAGAATGGTATCAAAAAGATAGGAAATAACAAGTACTGGCAAGGCTACAGAGAAAAGGGAACACTCTAAACTGTTGGTGGGAATGCAAATTGGTGGAACTGCTATGGAAAACAATATGGAGTTTTTTCAAAAAAATTAAAAATAGAAATACCATATGATCCATCCATTCCACTTCTAGGTCTACCTGAAGAAAATGAAAACACTAATTTGGAAAACATATGCACCCCTATGTTTATAGCAGCATTCTTTACAATAGCCAAGATACGGAAGCAGCTTGAGTCCATAGAAAATGAATGGATAAAGATCTATATACATACATCTTTATATATACAAGAATATTACTCAGCCATAAAAAGGAACAAAAATCTTGCTACTTACAACAACAGAGCTGGACCTAGAATGATCATGCTAAGTGAAGTAAGTCAGAGAAAGACAAATACTGTATGATTCCACTTATAGGTGGAATCCTAACCTTCCCCGCCCCCTCCCCCCAACACACACACACAATGAACAAAACAAACAGATACAGGGAACAAATTGATGGTTGTCAAGGGGGATGAGAAATGGGTAAAATAGGTGAAGGGAATCAAGAGTTACACTCTTTCAGTTATAAAATAAATAAGACATGGGCATGTAATATACAACATAGGAAGTGTAGTCAATAATATTGCAATAAATTTCTATGATGATGGGTAACTGGAAATATGGTGGTGACCATTTTGTAATGTACATGCATATTGAATAACTGTGTTATACCATGAAATTAATACAATATTGTATGTCATTATGCTTGAATAAAAGAACAAAACCATAAAAAAACCCAGACAAATAAAAAAAATAAATAAAATCAATCCCCTTTTCAATTAAGAGTGTTTTGACCATTTTTCTACATGCACTGGGAAGGAGCTCATCTGGTAATGGTGGGAGAGGAGTTATGGGGCTTAATATTACCAGCTAATTAGGAGTGCCTGAATGGCTCAGTCAGTTAAGCCTCTGACTTCCACTCAGGTCATGATCTCAGGGTTTGTGGGTTCAAGCCCCGTGTCAAGCCCTGTGTTGACTGCTAACATCTCAGAGCCTGGATCCTGCTTCAGATTCTGTGTCTCCCTCTCTCTCTGTCCCTCCCCTGCTCATGATGTGTCTCTCTCTGTCAAAAATAAATAAATGTTAAAAAAAATTGAAAAAAAATATTACCAGGTAATTAGTAACCCTTTTATGGTCTCACCCATACAAAATGTTCCCAGCCAAATTAGACCATTCATGTTCATGAAACAAGCCCCGTATTTTAATAGTTCTCTTATTTTTCTCCCTACTTGGAATCTTTCTCCTTGGTTATAACTGACACTTTTCTGATTTTTATTGGAATTTAAATAATATATTAAAATGTCACTAAAATTTGCTTGAAGTATTTTTGAGAACTTTGCAAACAACAGAAATTCATTAAGCAGCAAAGTCATTTGATATAGCAAAGCAATAGACTAAGATATCTGTATACAACCTTCAAAGACTGTTGTCATTAATACAGGAAACTTTAGAATCCCTAAGGCAAGTTACAATTCAGAACTCAGGAAGAATCAAAAAGCTCTAAATTAGTTCACATCTGTTTTTATAAAATGAATTGAGTGCTTCTTTATTAGTTGATGTGCTACACATTCTGGGTACATAGGATATGGTCTTTATTTTAGAGATAATTATAGTTAAGAGGAAGCGAGGAGAACACAGAAATGAAGTTTCCTCTATACTATAGACACAGGATGGCTGGGGATCGGATGGGCATGCACATGGGACATGAGGAGCACAGTATAGAGCACCTCCTTGGGGCACCTGAGTGGCTCAGTTGGTTAAACATCTGAATTTGGCTCAGGCCAATCATCTCATGGTCCGTGGATTCCAGCCCTGCGTGGGGCTAGTCTCTGTGCTGACAGCTCAGAGCCTGGGACTTGCTTCCGATTTTGTGTCTCTCTCTCTCTCTGCCCTTCCCCCACTCATTCTCTCTCTCTCTCTCTCTCTCTCTCTCTCTCTCTCTCTCCTCTCTCTCTCTCTCTCTCTCTCAAAAATAAATAAACATTAAAAAAAAGGAAGGGGATTTAAAAATATATGTGTGTGTGTGTGTGTGTGTGTGTATATATATATATATATATATATATATATTAGATAGATAGATAGAGCACACACTTCCTCTAACTAGGATTCCACAGATCAGTGGTAGCAGGCAAGGGTAGGGTGGATTTTTAAAAACAGACAACAACATGTAGAAATGTGCTACATGAAAGTATAAGGCACCACAGTCAGTTTGGTATTACTATAGCATCATTTAAGGTAGGACCAGACATAAAATTGTGGGGCCCAGTGCTAAACAAAACTGTGAGACTGTTCTTCAAAAATGATCAATAATGACAAGCTTGCTTCAACAGAACATTAAACCAAGTTCTGGGCCCTTTTGAGCAAAAAGCCTGTGTAATTGCTCAGGTCATATGCCCATGAAACTGGGCCTGCCCAAGGGCCATACATGGTGGTTAAAAAGTTGGTCTCCAGAGTAAAGCAGACCTGGATTCGCATCCCAGCTCTGTTCTTTGTATTAAAAACTAAAATCACAAAAGTGCTGTTAAAGAAGTGGCAACTGGGGGGCATCGGGGTGGCTCAGTCAGTTATGCATCGTACTCGATCTCAGCTCAGGTCTTGATCTTAGGGTCATGAGTTCAAGCCCAGTGTTGGGCTCCATTTAAAAAAAAAAAAGTAAGAAAGTGGCAGTTGGGAGCTTCACATTTAGGTTCTGTTTTTTATGAGATCTGAAAGAATTAAAACCTCCAGTGGAGATCCCTGAAGTGAGGCTCTTTCCTCAATAGGAATCCTGATATGAAGTTGTGTCCTAAGGAAAGAGTCAAGTCTTAGCACTGACAAAAAAAAAAAAAAAAAGAAAAAAAAAAAAGAGGAGAGTGTTTATCATATAAGAGACTCAGGTAAAGGTAGTTGTTTACCAGAAACCAGAAGGGTCAGCTGAAAGTTCTAGGAGGAACACCATTTGAAAGGTGAAAGAGGATAGAGAGATAGAAGATGATAGATGATAAACAGATACTAGAGATAGATAGATAGATGATAGATAGATAGATAGATAGACCATAGATAGATAGATGTTAGATAGATAGATAGATGATAGATATCAAGAAAAAATTGTAGCAGATAAATGAAAATTAGTAATAACATTGAAATATCAGACTATAACCCTTTACATGTACATTTTCTTTGATCGTACAATGATAAGTATGTTTGAAATATTCTGTAAGCATCACTTTGCAACTCCATTTTGCTATGTGCCTACAGATGTTATAGGACAAACACCAAATTGGTCTTATTATGTTATATGACTATTTTTTAATCTAATGTATATGATATGGATTATTTGCCACCATAATTAAACCAGATTAATGTCCTCACAGTTATTTAACATGGACATATACTTTGTCTTTTAAAAATATCACATTCCCCTTGAATCTGTAGATTGAGAAAAAGGAGTGGGAGACAAACTGAATTGGAACAGTTAGACTGAAAGAAGGAAATAGGTAAATGTGGTGTCTGAGGGTATAAATAATATTTCAAAGCATAGTTATGGTAAGCAACAATTACTGTTTGTTGATTATTCTCTTTTTAAAACTAGTTAGGATAAGAAAGTAAAATATCATTACCCTGTATAATCTTTCAAAGCCTGGTCGTAGCAAAATTATTTACTTATTAATTTTTGCTTATCTTTGCCAATATAAATAAAATAGCTGTAATAGGTTATTTTAAAGCCTATTGCTCAATGATATCCAGGAAAATGTCTGGAGAAAGACAGAAAGACAGACAGGAAGACAGAAAGAAAAGAAAGAGGAAAGGAAGGAAGGAAGGAAGGAAGAAAAAGAAAAGAAAGAAAAGGAAAGAAAGAGGAATAAAGCAAGAGAGAGGAAGAAAGCAAGCAGGGAAGAAAGGAAGAGAGGGAAGGAAGGAGAGAGACAGACAGAGAGGCACAATTAATTTACTGTAGTGAGGGAAAACAATACATTTCAGAGGAATTGTAGGAGTAGCTGGGTTTTACTGGTGTGAATTGGGGCTTGATAATTCTCAAGAGGGACTAGGGCAGCAGAGGCCAGCTCTGGATTGAATAGTCTCAAGAAGCAGGTCTGGTTCAGTAATTATTGGTCAGGAAGAAGAAAGAATGTTAGGAAACAGTGGTCACTCTGAAAGAGTTGTCATTTTGGTTCTATCCTCCTAGAGGCATTGTTTTCCTATGACCCTGGACCTATTCATATGAAAACGTTGTTGATATCCTCTTAGAAACATCACAGTCTGATTACCAGCATAGCTGATTCTCACTCTCATTTATACCATCAGGGGGAAAAAAAAAAAGAAAGCAGATTGAGGCACAGAAAGAATGAAGAATTTCAAATGGTCACTTAACTCATGCAAACCTCTTTAACACTAGTAATCAGGTTTCATAACTCCCAAGATATCAATCTTTCTAATACCAACATAAGAAGAGTTTTGAAAGATCAGTCTATTTTTTGTGTTGGTGTTGGCTGTGATTAACAAAGGGATGAATTTCCGGGAGGGGGTTTTTGATTTCATTTTATGGGATTATTTTTGTATATCATCCTTCTTGTTAAATCCTAATGAAACATATTCTTCACAATTGGATTTGTGCATATGTTGTTAACAGTAGTAGGTTCATTCTGCATCAAAATAAACAATTTGCAGATCCCCCCTTAATGACACGTACAAAATGATTATATTAAGTAATTACCTAGAGTGTGAGAGATCTCTTGTGTTCCACTGCATGCCAAAGCCACCCAGCTGAGTGTTTCAGCCCCTTGCTTCTTACATTAATATAGCTAAGGGAAAGCTCCAGCTCATTAGAAGACTGCTCAACCTGAAACTCAAAGAACTTCATGGTAATGCACTTATTTTTCATTGTTAACACATTTCTTTTTCTCTGAAAAGCCAAGTACAGAGGCAGAGGGTCTATGCATACAAATCCTCAAACGAAAATGAAGGTTAGAATACTACACTAGCCAGAACCATTCATTTTGGTTTAGAGATTAGATACCACCTTCTGAGGTTAAGCAAACTGCTTTGAGTCATGATCCTATTACTTGATGTTAATTGGTGCTTAATCTCAAAACTTGCTTGTGTGAAAGTCTCATATCTTGCCCCCTGGCATGTATCTGTTTTCTTTAACCTTCTTTTTGTTATGTTCATCCCCTCAGTTTTCTCCTAGACATACATATGGTTTCTTTTTTAAAAACATTTTCTTCTTATACAGCTTCATTGACATATAACTGACCAAGAAAAACTATATTGATTTAAGGTATAAAACTTGAAGTTTTGATATACATATACATTGTGAAATAATCAGCACAATCAAGCTCATTAACCTACCCAACATTTAACTTAGTTAGCATGACTAGAATCTTTTCCACCAGTCTTTGCTCCAGAATGCTCTAACTTTCTTAATCCTGCTGCCAGTATCAGTTTCAAACAGTGGGCTACACAGTATTTTATTCTTATTAAATACAGTAATGAAAAAGTTGAGTTGTAACATCAAAATATCAGTTCTACCATGCACCTTGGGTTATTTATTGTCTAAGCTTGTTTCCTTATTGTCTTAATGTACTTAGTACGGTAACTGGGATCTTATGAGTTAATTATATTAACTATTATGATTATTAGTGTTAATGAACAAATATCTGAGCAATGAAGCAAACAGGTGATTGAGGGTGTTTTGAAAATGAAGGACTCTCATGAAAAAAACCTCCCTGGGAACCTAACTTTTAGTACCAGAAAAGTGAATAAATTTACCCCCTTCTAAGGCATTTTATAATGACTAATGGAAAAATGTCTTGCTTAATTTTCAATCATACCCTCTTACCTTCTGTCCAGATGCCTTCAATGCATCCCATCCTTTCTGCTGCAATAGCCACATCCCATTTGACCACCATAAATTCTTTTCACTTTTCTAAATTCAAAATAAATGCCAAGTCTCCCATGCAGCTGTCAGAGGTCTCTACTGAATTGCTCAAGGTGAACCCCAAGCATCATATGTGAGCATCCCTCCCTTTAACTCTCTCCATGAGTCCATCAGCAAGTCCTATAGATCCTTCACCGCCAAAATATATCATCAACCATCTCAGATCCACCCAACCCTCTCCATCTCCAGTATCACTGAGGTCCAAGTCCCAACTGTCTTTCTCCTCTTTGACATTAACAGCCTTTATCTGGGGACTGCTTTCTGACACATACCTCTAGTCCATTCTTTATACAACAACCAGTCTGATTTTTTAAACATCAAACTATCTCAGGTTTTTCTCTACCGTACCATCCTTCCATTTCATAGATTGACATCCCAACTTAGAATGGCTGGGAAGGTCTTGAAAAAATGGCTTTGCATGCCATCTCTCTGCCCTCAGCTATATTTGCTACAGTCGAATTATGCTCAGTCTCTTTCTGTTCTGTAACAGGTAGATAAGGGTTTTTGAACTTCTTTTCCCTCCGTCTAGAATTCTCTTCCCCCAGGTGTGCACATCATTAAGCTTTGCTATGATACACCTCCAGAGAGAGATCTTCACCAACTACTCTTTTGATTTTATTTTTTTAAGATTTAGTTTTCATTTCAGTTTGTTAACATACAGTGTTGTATTAGCTTCCAGTATTCAATATAGAGATTCAACACATCCATACATCACCCAGTGCTCATCACAAGTGCACTCCTTAATCCCCCTCACCTATTTCACCCATCCCCTCACCAACCTTCCCCCTGTAAACCATCACTTTGTTTTCTACAGTTGAGTCTTTTTCTTGTCTAACTATCCCGTTTTTATAACTTTATTTACTTATTCTGAGAGAGAGAGAGAGAAAGTGCGTGTGCGAGTGGGGGAAGGGGAAGAGAGAGAGGAGACAGAATTTCAAGCAAGCTCTGCATGCTGTCAGTGCAAAGCCTGATGCGGGGCTCAAACTCACAAACTGTGAGATGATGACCTGAGCCGAAATTAAGAGTCGGATGCTTAACAAATTGAGCACCCAGGTGTCCCATCTAACCATCCTTTTTAAAGGATGCTGGGGCCCCTGGGTGACTCAGTCAGTTAAGCACCCGACTCTTGATTTTGGCTCAGGTCATCATCTCACAGCTTATGGGTTTGAGCCCCACATCAGCCTCCCTGATGATGGTGTGGAGCCTGCTTGGGATTCTGTCTCTCTCTCACTCTCTATCTCTCTCTCCCAAAATAAATAAATAAAAACAACCATTAAAAAAAATTTTTTTAAGTAAGCTGCTGACTCCCTGCCATTTTACACAGTCACTTTCTATCACACCACTTTGTTCCCTATCTCTATAAGAATTATTATAACTCGAAATTATGTTTGTTAATAAATTTATGTACAGAAGAATCAGCTTCATATGAGTATTTTGGCCTGTTGATGTATTTCTAAAATGTAAAACACTTCCCTGGTACATAGAAGGCAATTGAACAATAGTATTTGAATAAATAACTCCTCTCCAACCAAACATTATATTTTTTTATTATAATTTGTTACAGCATTTTATTTTCATCTATTTTATGAAGCAGATTACATTTGTGGTAAGTGTAATAGTTTGTGCATATGGCCTGTTGGCCTAACTAAAATCAAAGTCTCTTGAGACATTGAATGTCTTCTGAATTTTTGTCTCTTCTTTAGGCAGCAGAAGGTAGAGTGAAAAAAAAAGAGCATTACTTCAAACTTAATCTCAGTTCACATTATCCCTCTCATACTTAGTTGCAATTTGGAGAACTTTCTCTGAAAATTTGTGCAGCTATAATAGTCCTTGCAAGTATAAAAATTAGATTCATATTATATCAAGTATCTGGCAAACTGATATGCAAATGATATACATATGCCTTATTAGTTTTCTATAATGTTTAATATTGTTTCTTGGACACAGAAATTACTAAAAAATTAATTTTTTAATAATGAAACAACAACTCTGAAAGGAAAATATTACCCTCATTTTATAAATCAGAAAACTGACAATTTAAGTTATGAAACAATTTCCCCAGGGGACTTAGCTACTGGTTAGAAGATCAAAGATTAGAACCCAGATTGGGTTGTGCTTCTACTAGAGAATTTGGACTTCCATTTGTGTTTATTTATTCACTTATTTAGAAAAATTGTGAGCATTTTTAGATTGTGATTAATATTAAGAAAGGTAATTACAAATTCTAAAAGATTAAGTTATCTAATTAATTTTCTTTCATATGTGTCTTTAGGCTCAATATAAAGAGAATTGACATAAGTATCAAATATACATTTAAAAAATTATCTTCAGATTTTTCCTTACCTTTTATCATATTTTCAATTATGTAAATATTTTAATTACAAACTGTAGAAAATGGTAATTAAGTGAATTCACCAGTGTTCAGTATATTAGCTCTTGATATCAGTTAGTGTCATGGTATAACATGATTTGATCTTATTTTTGTTTTTTATTTAGGTGTTTTGTTGTTGTTGTTGTTTGTTTGTTTTTCAGTTTGTGTTGTTTAAAGGAAAGGGATTAGAAGTCATTACAATACAGGTTCCTAGAATAAGATACTTCCTTTCCTGGAATGCAACCTGCATTATGTATCTTCTAAGGGGAAGAACTAACTATTGAATTTACTTCCAAATGAAATAACTTCCAATATCTCAGTCAAACAACTATGTAAATGTCTCTCTTTTTCTATAAATCACTAATTAATCTTAGAGGACTATGGAATTGATGTGTAATCTAACAAACTGACTCTGTGAATGATGTCTGTATTCGATGAATAAATTCCACTTTGCTGCATTCTTGATCCATTTATTGGCCCATAAATTCACTGAGTGCTATGTCCAGGGACTAACTGTGTTTATTTAGCAGGGATATTTTTCTTTATGGTCAATATTCTATACATTTTACTTATCCAGATGACCTCAGCATCTGGGAACTCCTGCATAATTCAGTGTATAAATACGATGGGGGAAAATCATAAATAGTTTAACACTATGGACTGTGTGTATTTTCAATAGCAACGTTGCTCAGCTTTTGACCATGTGGATAGTATTTGATTGTCAATGAATTTTTGCACAGGTAGTTTTTTTTTTAATTTGTTAAATTGATTTTGTTTGTTAACATGGTTTGCTAGAAAGTACAAAGATGCGGTAGGAAGCTCTCTCTGGAGCTAGCTATTCATTTTCACACTTACTACTCACCCTATAGAGTAGCTCTAAACTCATTTGCAATCTGTTTTTTTTTTTTTTTTTACCCTTTGACTAATGACGGTGATAGTTAGTGTACCATGCCAGGTGACCACATAATTTATCTTCCGAACCAAGCCAGTTTAGATCAGAGGCAATGCTAGTAATAATGATGCTAAAACAACAAGTGCTATCCAGGATCATTGTCATCTGCAATGGGGGTTGTATGACACTATAAGCATAAAAAAAGGACATGGATTTCAGATTCAGATCTGCATTTGAATGTTACTTCTGACCCTTGTTGGCTGTGTGAATTCATATGAGTTACTTTAATTCTTGAGTCTTAGTTTCCTTGCCCAAAAAATTAAAATAATAATTCAATCGATTTTATAATTTGTGATAATTACATTCAACCTGTATTAAGAAAAGAAGGGATTCAATAAATAGCAGTTAATTTGTTGTTATTCTCAGGGTTTACATAGCATCTGACATATGAATGATGATCAACCAAGGTTGTTGAATGAGTGAATTAGTAAATGAACAAATTAATCAAATTAATAAATGCAATAACAAATGGATAAACAGATTAAGTGTATAATGAAATCATAGGTGAGATTTAATCGTGATCCGCTAGGTGGGTCAGTAAACCGACAACCTGTATGTCTTTGGGGAATGTCTCTCAGGCACAGAAAAATAATGAAATAAGGAAAACAATCCGAAATTTAATACTATTAAGCAGAACAATAATTTAAATGCTTTCTTGCATACATTTAAATCCCCAGGATGATTGTAATCATAATTTCTATGCATTTGTGTCAATCATATAAAAGAGATTAAGACATTTTCTACTTTTGTTACCAAGTATTTTTTGGTTTTTTCCTTGGTCTGTTTTAATGAGTGTTGCATTTAATTATGATAGACTGTTATGCCATATTAAATAAGCATAAAACACAAAATGCAACAAGGATTTATTTTCTATGTGTGTGATGGCCTTTATAGCTCCAGATGACTGTATAGGGCAACTGTCCTCATTAAAACAGCTAAGCAGCCAAGGGTCTTAGAACTTTTGGCTTCATCATCGCCATGCAAGGGTTCCTCTCTGATGTCTGTTCAGTGAACCATTGTTTTCTGTTGCCTCCTTTTTTCCTGCTATTTCCTATTATTTTTCATAATAGACTGGAGCAACTCTGGATACAGACACTTCTCTCCTCTGGGCTTGGTTTTCTTATTGTTTTCTTGATCATTTTTTTTCTGACTTTGCTGGACTATTTTAGTGAAGTCTGTTCCTGACATACTGTGCAGTCTTCAAGGTTGCTTCTCAGAGGGTGTGGCCTCGTATGTGCAGACAGTCATCCTGGGACAGTGGTGTTAGTAGGGCTCCCTTTGATTCCCTTTCCCTGATCTTCCCTGATCTCTTGGTTAAGCTGTCTACCTCTGTTAGATTTCTACTCAGCTGTTAGCCTCCATTTACTGCCAACTAATTGCTCTATTGTTTTCGGCAGTGCCCTCCAGGCACAAATTCTTCTACATTCTGATTCCATTAAATCTGGGCTGCTTTGCTGGCGTGGTTTTTGAGAATTATTTTTTAGATAATCTTTTTGTTTGTTTTTGTTTCTTCAAACTCTAGGTGGGTTCTTAGCTGTTTATTTCCTTGGTACTGCTGATCAATTACTTAGTTGGGTTTAACTTCTCAAGAAGCTACCAATTTCCTCTTAATTGCTTCCTGCCAACATTACCATTGTTTCTGAGAATAGCATTACACTTCACTTTCCCATATTCTGTTGCAAATAAAAACCATTCCCTGGGGACAGCTTTGCCTCTCTGTCCTTAAGATAGGCCTCTTTTCCCTAAATCTTTACCACTGCTTGGAGCTGGGGGCAGAGACAGTGGCCATCTTCTTGTGGATTGACACTGTTGCTTTACAAAAGAGGGAGCTGGACAGGAAAAGCAGTGTCTGGTTTTCTTTGCCTACTTCTTATGATGGGGAGCCTGCACCCTATAAGCAAGCTGGAGAAAGGGCAAATGGGGCCCAAATATTCTCAGTGGACTAAGGTAGAGCCTCCACTCTACCAATGGGAGCAGAATGGAGGGAAGGGCCCCCAAACTCTTGTTCTTACTTGCCTGGAATTTAGTCTCTAAAACAAGGGGAAGGGGAGGAAGAGCAATGATGGCAGTATGTCCTTCCCAGGAAGATACTGTAGCTCTTGACCAATAGCTGGGAGGAGAAGGGGTTCCATCTTCTTGTCAACTTCTGCTCACAGTGGAACTTACACAGTGAGCCAGGGAAGAGGGAACATGTTGGGGCTCAAATAGCATAACAGCTTCTTGTTAACTAGATTCAGTATTTTTCTTGAACAAATGTGTCTTTATTCACTGTATGCCCTTAGGGCAATTTTCAGAGACTTAAATGTTGCATTTTTGTTGTCATTGTTGTTTTAATTTTCACCATTTATGGGCGTTTTTTTGAGATGAGGGTTGATGAAGCTCCTTGAATTGCCCATTCCTACTTATACATATCTCTACTAGAGATTCTTTTTTTCCCCTTTAGAATAAGTTGTATTTTATTTTAATTTTTGTAATTTTATTTTTTATTTTTTAAAATTTACATCCAAATTAGTTAGTATATAGTGCAACAATGATTTCAGGAGTAGATTCGTTAATGCCCCTTACCCATTTAGCCCATCCCCCCTCCCACAACCCCTCCAGTAACCCTCAGTTTGTTCTCCATATTTATGAGTCTCTTCTGTTTTGTCCCCCTCCCTGTTTGTATATTATTTTTGTTTCCCTTCCCTTATGTTCATCTGTTTTGTCTCTTAAAATCCTCATATGAGTGAAGTCATGTGATTTTTGTCTTTCTCTGACTAATTTCACTTAGCATAATACCCTCCAGTTCCATCCACGTAGCTGAAAATGGCAAGATTTCATTCTTTTTGATTGCCAAGTAATATTCCACTATATATATATATATATATATATATATATATATATATATACCACTTCTTCTTTATCCATTCATCCATCGATGGACATTTGGGATCTTTCCATACTTTGGCTATTGTCGATAGTGCTGCTATAAACATGGGGGTGCATGTGTCCCTTTGAAACAGCACACCTGTATCCCGTGGATAAATGCCTAGTAGTGCAATTGCTGGGTCATAGGGTAGTTTTATTTTTAGTTTTTTGAGGAGCCTCCACACTGTTTTCCAGAGTGGCTGCACCAGCTTGTATTCCCACTAACAATGCAAAAGAGATCCTCTTTTTCTTTTTTTTTTTTTTTTTTTTTTTTTTTTTTTAAATTTTTTTTTTTTCAACGTTTATTTATTTTGGGGACAGAGAGAGACAGAGCATGAACGGGGGAGGGGCAGAGAGAGAGGGAGACACAGAATCGGAAACAGGCTCCAGGCTCCGAGCCATCAGCCCAGAGCCCGACGCGGGGCTCGAACTCACGGACCGCGAGATCGTGACCTGGCTGAAGTCGGACGCTTAACCGACTGCGCCACCCAGGCGCCCCGCGAGATCCTCTTTTTCTGCATCCTTGCCAACATCTGTCATTGCCTGAGTTGTTCATGTTAGCCATTCTGACAGGTGTGAGGTGGTATCTCATTGTGGTTTTGATTTGTATTTCCCTGATGTTGAGTGATGTTGAGCATTTCTCATGTGTTGGTTGGCCATCTGGATGCCTTTTTTTGAGAAGTGTCTATTCATGTCTTTTGCCCATTTCTTCACTGGGTTATTTGTTTTTTGGGTGTTGAGTTTGATAAGTTCCTTATAGATTTTGGATTCTAACCCTTTATCTGATATGTCATTTGCAAATGTCTTCTCCCATTCTGTCGGTTGCCTTTTAGTTTTGCTGATTGTTTCCTTCACTGTGCAGAAGCTTTTTATTTTGATATGGTCCCTGTAGTTCATTTTTGCTCTTGTTTCCCTTGCCTTCAGAGACGTGTTGAGTAAGAAGTTGCTGTGGCCAAGATCAAAGAGGTTTTTGCCTGTTTTCTCCTCGAGGATTTTGATGGCTTCCTGTCTTGCATTGAGGTTTTTCATCCATTTTGAGTTTATTTTTGTGTATGGTGTAAGAAAGTGGTCCAGGTTCATTCTTCTGCATGTCACTGTCCAATTTTCCCAGCACCACTTGCTAAAGAGACTGTCTTTATTCCATTGGATATTCTTTCCTGCTTTGTCAAAGATTAGTTGGCCATACGCTTGTGGGTCCATTTTTGGGTTCTCTATTCTGTTCCACTGATCTGAGTGTCTGTTCTTGTGTGATCTCATTTACAGTTGCACAAAAAACCATAAAATACCTAGGAATAAATCTAACCAAAGAGGTGAAAAATCTATACAATGAAAACTATAGAAAGCTTATGAAAGAAATTAAAGAAGACACAAAAAAATGGAAAAAAATTCCATGCTCCTGGATAGGAAGAACAAATATTGTTAAAATGTCAATACTACCCAAAGCATTCTACATATTCAATGCAATCCCTATCAAAATAACACCAGCATTCTTCACAGAGCTAGAACAAATAATCCTAAAATTTGTATGGAACCACAAAAGACCCCAAATAGTCTCTACTAGAGATTCTCAATTCTCAGTACACATCTCAAAGGTGAGCTTTGTAAGAATATCAATGCTTGTCCCAAATCTGCAGAAATTCTGATTTAATTTAACTGAATGGCATTAACAGGAAGCAAATACACTCATAACTGCATTTATTTATAGTATATCTTAAAATCAGTGTCTCAAATAGTAATTAGCGCTCATTAATATTTCCTTTGTTTGCCCGTGCCTGGAAATACAGGATACTATTTTTTCTTTCCTCTTTAAAGTTGGATACATTCATGTGACCAGATACTATAAAAGACAAGTAGTGACATGTATCATTTTAGGGGAACAAATGCTTAAGCAGTGATGTTCAATTTTCTATTCTCATTTTATGCAGTTATTTTTTTCCTGCTCTGACAAGCCTTGAAACCACATCTCGAGTTTCAGGTGACACAAGTTCAATGCAGCCGGGAATCCTGAATCCCTGGCAGAGGTCAGTTGTCTTGAAGAGCTATCAGACCCTGCAGCAGAGAAATAAAACCGTGCTGTTGATATCCTTATTTCTTAGGCAACACCTAGTTTAATCTGACTGAAGCAATCATTATTATCAATGGTCCCCCAAATAATTTATAGACTGACCGCTATCTCGGTAAAGATGTCAACAGCATTTTGGGGGAACTTGACACATTGCTATTAACATTTAAATGGATGAGAAAAGAATTTTTTAAGTAAGATGAAAAAGTGCTACTGAAAATTATTGATGTCTTTGACTACATGAAAGTTAAGAACACTTTTTTCAAAATGCATCTTAAAGCAACTACAAATCCCAGCTATAAACAAGAAGCATTTGCTACATCCATCATTTACAAAGAATTATTACTACAAATATATGAAGTAAAAACTTTATATGGAAAGTACAAATATATGAGGTAAACTTTATACAGAAAGTACAAAAAGTAAGCAGATACAAAATTAGCATTCTTTAAAGAAACACAAAATGAGATATTTAATCTCACTCTAAGGGAAATGCAAATTGCGATCATAGTAAGATTCAACTTTTAAATTGCTCATGAAATTGATTAAACAATATAAAAAATGAGCATTGGATACTCTGTAATTCAACTCTTTTTTTTTAAATTTTTTTTAACTTTTATTTATTTTTGAGACAGAGAGAGACAGAGCATGAACGGGGGAGGGTCAGAGAGAGGGAGACACAGAATCTGAAACAGGCTCCAGGCTCTGAGCTGTCAGCACAGAGCCTGACTCAGGGCTCCAACTCTCGGAAGGCGAGATCATGACCTGAGCCGAAGTCAGATGCTTAACCGACTGAGCCACCCAGGCGCCCCATGTAATTCAACTCTTTAACACATTTTTGCTGGTAGTTTAAGTTCAGCAAATAATTTGGCATTACCTTTTAAAGTTGAATGTGCATATATTCTAAGATGTACCCATTCAACTCCTAAGAAATGTGTACACAGACATTTTCAAGAATATACATAGCAGCGCTAATTTGTTTATTTTTATTTTTGAGATAGAGTGTGCCTGCACACAAGTTGGGAGTGACAGAGGGAGAGGATCTCAAGTAGGCTCCATGCTCAGTGCAGAGACCAACCTGGGAAGCCTGACACCGGGAGCCCAATACAGGATTTGATCCAAGGACCATGAGGTCATGAAATCAAGAGTGGTAAGCTTCACTGAATGAGTCACCCAGGTGCCCCTAGCAGCACTAATTTAATAGTAAAAACTGCCTGGACACAATCTGCATGTTAGCAAGAGAAGAAACAAACGAACTGTGTTATATTTACATAATGATTATTACATCGCAATACAAATGAATGAGCTACTGCCACACATAACAACATGGTGAGACTTTAGAGCATAATACTGAATAAAGAAAGCCAAGAACCTAGACATGATATTTGATATGATTACCTAGTTAAGTTCAAAATAAGCAAAATAAAATAATTAATGCTTAGGGTTGTGTGTTTATATTTGTGTGTGTGTTTGTGTGTGTGTATGAAACAAAAATAAACCCAGCAGAATGATACTCACAAAATCCAAAATGATTGTTCTCTCTGAGGATTGGAGGAATTGGGATAAAGGAGGCATTACACATATAGCTATAGATGATAATAGTGTTCTAGTCCTTAGGTTGAGTGGTGAGTTCAGGAATAAAATAATAAGAATAAGCCAAGATTGGAAAGATGATATTATCATGTCTTGAACCAAGGGTTACTTTTAATTTATTCCTCTGCACCTAAGATCCAATTAAAAATTCTCCTGGCAATTTGAGTGGATAGCCAAGGTTGAGAATCACTGAACTAAATCAATCCTTGTTATTCATCATATGATCTGACAATTAGTAGAATGAGAACCTCCTGGGGGCTGGTTAGAAATACTGAATCCCAAGCATATGTCAGACCTACTGAATTAGAATCTACATTACCAATATCCTTAGGTGGTCCTTATGCATGGGAAATTATAAGAAGTACTACACTGTGTTATCTCTAATGTGGCTATCAATATCCATTTTTTAAATATACTCCAAAATAATTCCAAGCAAAAAGTGAAAATGTAAAGACATTGTAAAAGTTTGAGTTATTCTCTGAAAGCATGAATTTTTGAAACAAATTAAAATTCATGTTATTTTAAACTTATTCATATACAATAACTACTTGCAATAAAAATTCAAAAATTAAAAGATCAAATTTGATTTTCTCATACCAATTCCAATAATAAATAAAGGAATTATTGAGCATTAATGTCTCTGAGTAGAAAGACTATGTACCCTGAAACACAGAAATTGTGTCATGAAGTCATTTATATGCTTAATGGAAAATATGTAAAAACTATTGCGTAGATACTTTATATCAGTGAAACTCAAGGGTATGATGGATTTTAGCCTTACTTGTAGTTTAGGGTCTTTGCTTTAAATCCTATTTCTCTTTTATTGTTTTTATGAACAAAGTGCAAGAACCTGTTGGTTTTCCATCCCCATGTGTATGTTATAAAGAAAACACAATGGAAAGTCATTGTCTAGTAGGAATTTAAGGAATAAACAACTTCAATTAACTTCCTTAACTCACTTCCACTTTTCAAGAACTTCAGGCAATTGCTTTGTAGACACTAAAGTCAAGTAAAAAGATTATTTTTAAAATATAGTCAGGAAGTTTCTATTTTCTCTTTAGTTGGACTGGGGTGAATACTCTAGGGAAGGTCTGCATAAGGATGTTTTGATCATAACCACTACAGTAAAAATAATACTATTGAGAAAGATAACCTTTTATTTTTTTTTTACTATTTTCTTAAGTTAATTTTACTTATATTGAGATAAAGAGAGCATGGGAGGCGCAGAAAGAGGGAGAGAGAGAGGATCCCAAGCTGGCTCTGCACTGTCAGCTCAGAGTCTGATGTGGAGCTTGAACTCACCAACCATGAGATCATGACTTGAGCTGAAACCAAGAGTCAGATGCTGAACCAGCTGAGCCATCCAGGCTCCCTGAGAAAGATAAACTTAAAAAAATTTTTTTAAATGTTTTATTTATTTTCGAGAGAGAATGAGAGAGAGAGAGAGAGAATGAGTGGGGAAGGGACAGAGAGAGGGAGACACAGAATCTGATGCAGCTCTAGGCTCTAAGCTGTCAGCACAGAGCCCGACTTGGGCTGGACTCCTGAACCACTGATATCATGACCTGAGCTGAAGTCAGATGCTTAACTGACTGACAACCTGGCGCCCCAAGAAAGATAAACTTTTAAAGGGCACATTGGGGGCATATGATATTTTTATATGATGGAGAAAACATAAATCACTTATAAACATTTCCAGAGAATTCAGATAAGATTGGGAAGACGGTGGTTTGAAATGCCATCTCAGACTCCTTCCCCTTCTCAGTCCCACTCAGGAAAGCCACCATCTGGAAGACAAGGTGGTGAAATAAACTGTGTACTCGAGACTGAGTGTTCTCATGGTCAACGGGAGGGGCCAAAGTCAAGCCAAGGGGCAGCAGTATAGGGGACTGATCCTGCTTCTCCTTGTCTCAGATAAAAACTGCAAATCCTTGAGGAGACCTCAGAAGGCAGTCTTTTAGAGTACAATTTTACCTGCTTACCCCCAGACTGTCTCCAGGGTGATTGGGCTTACTTCTAACCCCTTGCCCATCCCACTGAGGGGTCAAAGAGCTGCTGTCAGAGGCTACTGCTGACTGTACCCTTGGAAACCGTTGCTTGCACTCTTAGAAACCTGCAAAGAAGCTCTTTTCCAGTCCTAAGCAGAAGGATGATGGGTGTAACTTTCTGATCCCTTTCTGATAATTCATAAGTCACAAAAGTAGAAACTGTTGTGTCATCCAGTGCCTTCTGGTTTACCATAGCACAAGAAACCTTAATGGCCTGATCTGTTCTGAGCTTGAGGGAATACTAAATCGCTTAAAATCAGGGATTGGCAAAAACCAGAGAAAACGATGAACAACAGCAAACAATCCCCGTAAAAGACTCCACCCTTGATGATGAAAGACTGGTATGTACATGGAGATGATGGAGCCTCCTTAACAGAGGACTGATTAAATAGTTGCAAGAGAACTTTGGCGAGAAAGGAAATCTATTGAGATGGTACTCGAACACACACATGCAGGTATACATACACAAAGTTCCTGGGACAGTAAAATAAATGCAATTTTTAATTGTAAAAATTCACAAACCAGATTCTATTGCCAGCCACAATGTTATAACAAACCACATTAAACTAGAAAAGCAGCTACTCTCCCATATTTCTTAAACCTTCTTTGATACTCTGCACTTGTTTTCCTCTTTAGGGCATTCTGGTATAAATCCTTAGGACATACTAGATCTCTCATTTGCTCTTCATCTCATCCACTCTAATCAGCATATATATGCAGAGTGTTTTCACTCTTTGAATTTCAAAATTAAAATTTTCCTTTTGGGACTTTTTACTTTTTGTCTCATTGCTCGTGATTCCATGGATGTGGTGTATTGCTTACTTCTCTGAGATGATTAAATAATACATATAAATTAATACCTATAAAGGGCTTGCAAGGATCTAACACAGAAAAAAAAAGACTCTAAATGTTAGCCACCACTACCATTTCGACTACTGCTGCTATTACCGTCATGGTAGTAAATTCCAACACTGCTTGTGCCATTAAATTTTGCTTTAGGTACCGGCTTTACCTTTTGCAGAGACTTTTTTCTTACTTATTCACGTGTTGAGATTCCTCAGTTGTTTGAACTCTTGGTTGTGTGCTCTCAGGGAGAGAACCAAATGTTAGGAATTCTGGCTCATTTTCAGACTAAGAAAGGGGAAACGCACATTAGCTAGTGGTTCTCTTCAGTGCTATCTTTGAGGTGTGGAATCTTCCCGTTCCTCCTAAATGCACAAAATATGACACAGCACTACCTCTCTAGAAGGGGACCCCTCATTCTCTGTTCCTGCCTAGAAAGAGACTCTGGAAATTCGCCTTCTTGCTTAATTCTTTCCTAGTTCCTCTGATTCTATTCAGTGCTTCCATTCTTGGAACTTATATAACTCTCTCAACCATCCTGTTTTCCGTTATAATCATAATCATTGGTATTTGGAACAGGGGTCTTTGGGAGGTAACTAGTGTTAGATAAGGTCATGAGGTAGTGCTCTCATGTTGCCATTAGTGACCTTATAAGAAGTGGAAGAAAGACCTCTCTCTCTCCATTAAGCAAGAACATAGTAGAAGCCCACCATCTACAAGCCTTGGGGAACTTCTTACCTGAACCCAACCCTGCTGCTCCCTTGGTCTCACACTTCCAGCCTCCAGAACTGTGAGAAAATAAAACTCTGTTGTTTAAGCCACCACTTTATGATATGCTGTTTTGGATGCCTGAACTGGCCAAGACTCTTGTCATTGCTATATTCTATTTATTTTCAAAATATTTCTATTTTTTTCTATTATATTTTAGGAATTTGGAAAAAGATGGGAATCTAGCAGCCTGTTTTAAGGAAGTTGGTTCTGATAGATCTACAGTGGAGTTTCCTATAAATTTTAAAGTGAAATAGTTAATTGGGCTAAGGAAAAGTAGAGAAGCATTCCAACACATTTCATACCCCAAGGCTAATTTATCTTAGTATCAACATAATTTATTTAATCAATAAACTGAATAAAATATATAATTATATGAACATAAACAGAAAAAAAATTGATGAAATCTGCCAGTTATTCTTCATGAAAATTTAAATAAAGTGGAAATGGGGGAACCTGAGCGGCTCAGTTGGTTAAGCATCCAACTCTTGATTTTGGCTCAAGTCATGATCTTATAGTTTGTGAATTTGAGCCCCATGTCAGGCTTTGCTCTGGCAATGTGGAACCTGCTAGGGATTCTCTATCCCTCTCTCTGCTCCTCTCCACTCCTGTTGTCTCTTTCTCTTTCAAAATAAATGGATAAAAACTTAAAAAAATTAAATAAAAGGGAAATAGTAGCTTTGGCAGTCAACTTTCATAATATATATATTGTAGATATATATTTCTCCTTCTTTGTTTTTTTTATCACTACTCTGCTCAAAAGTCTTCAATGACTTCTGATTAAATTTTTTGCTTATATTTGATATATAATATTACATTAGTTTCAAATATATATAATCGTGATTCTACTTCTTGGTTTCTTTTTTCAACTTTGCTTTATGTATCTTCTGCATTTAATCATTCAGGAGGAGGAAGCAGCCCTAATCATGAATGCACTATTCTTATGTTGGAAGGAAAAATGAATCTTGGCAAAATCTTGCAATGGCCTGACATTCTACTTGGACATCCTAGATAATGGTTTCTGCTTATGGTCCATTTACCAGAGCAAGCCACATGATCAAGACTGCTGTCCATGGAGCAGAGATCTAAATCCTTCCACAAGGAGGCACCACAAGTCAAACTACAATAGACAAGAAAGTACACTCCTTTCAAGTAAGGGCAGTCTCTTATCTGGGAACAGTAATTCTTTTTTTTTTTTTTTTTTAATTTTTTCTAATGTTTATTTATTCTTGAGACAGAGACAGAGAGCGAAGAGGGGAGGGGCAGAGAGAGAGGGAGACACAGAATCTGAAACAGCCTTCAGGCTCTGAGCTGTCAGCACAGAGCCCGACGCGGGGCTTGAACCCACGAACTGTGAGATCATG